>NC_065886.2:37242500-37867500 GCF_932274485.2 Patella vulgata | reverse complement strand
GTTGAAAAGGGATATAGACATAAGTCAAGTCCACCATATTGCCGGAGGTCCATATAAGGGAATACTTGTCAACAAGACCGCAACATGTATGTATGTGCAGTGCTCACTCTGGGTTTCATATTTTTTCCGCCAAATTTTCATTTTAATTTATTAGCCATATATTTTCTCCGCCGAAATACACTATGTGATAGAATTCATTAAATTGCATCCATAAACTAGAGCATTCAGGGACACTCGAAAAGTGCTCATTTTAAAGATACGTTATGTAAGAGCTAAATCTTCCTATTGCAGGTCTTTATTTTGGCTTCAAATGCTAGTTTTTCTTGTCTTTCTTCTTCTTCTTCTTGTTTTGTGCGACGTTCTTCGAAAAGGTCCAAGGTTCGGTCGATTCAAGAATGAGCGACATCACAATCCCAGGATGGCTGTCATGACGTTATACTCGGCTTCTAGATCATATTACACTCGTTGTATTAATAAAACGATTACTAGAACCACTTTCTGTTTCATTATTTATCTAGCCATGGACACTGTACGACCGGCTGAAGGACGTTTAGAATTTTTAGCCTATATCAGGGACAAGGAAAACGGCAATGGAGGATCAAATCAGGTATGATAATATGAATTAGGAGATCAGGGAATCTCTAATTAACTGTCTTTAGGCCAGTATTAGTAGTTCTTAGCAGCAGACCTTTGGATGAACATTATTTCAGTTAAGGGTTGGTAGAATAAGAACGTGCAGGCATTATTTACGTAGATTTTGACGACCCATAAGAGAGAGAGAGAGAGATGGGGTTTAACGTCCACTCGACACAAACTAGGTCATTTCGGGACTAACATTATTTACATAATTCGCTTGCGCGTAGGGGTCTTTAGCAGTGGGAGGAAACCGGAGGACCCGGAGAAAACCCACGAGGTTGGACAGTCGACCCTACTCCTTGCCACGTACAACCGGGGATTCGAAACCACGCCAGTCGACTCAATGACAGACTGTATGATACAGCGCGCACACGCTAACCATTCAGCCATCCAACCCCCCACGACCCATAAGAGAGTGTGGGCATGGCATGACCCAATAGCTTAACCACTAAATTAAATACGCTAATACCAGTGCACGCAGGGACGTCTAGAGCAATTGTGGATAAACCGGGACACATGGGAGGGGCCAGTCATTCTAGAGAAACCGTTATTCTTTATCTGGGTCGACCGCTCATGAATAGCAAATCTGTCTGCTAGTGACTTAGTTTTCGACCAAATATTATAAACAATGGACTGTTTTGAATGGAAAAAGACGTTGACCGACTCAGACGCTGCTCTAGTCACCGATACGTTGACCGACACAGATGTTACTCATGTCACTGGACGAGACGTTGACGGATACATACGCCACTCTAGTCACTATCTTAAACACTGACTGCCACAAAGGTTTAGCATACTGCAGATAAAAAAATTCGAATAAATCAGAGACGTTTTCCATTTGTAGGATTACTGGACTTTACGTTTCTGGTTTCCACAGTTGTCTCTCATCAACAAGAATCGTGTAATGTCCGACTATTTCAAGGAACTTGTCAACCCTAAAAACATGCCGAGAAGTAAGTGTCTAAAATACACCTGTCGAATTTACCGCTATGTCGATCAGAAAAGGGTACTGAAATACAAAGTAATAAAAAAATTTAATAGTTGGCCTACTTGAAGTATATCATTGATATAAAACAACGTGTATCCCGTGCACTAAACCCATCATAGTTCACCATCCAAAATACAAAACTATGTTTTTGGCTCTCAGTCTGACACTAAATAAAATGAAAGGGTGTTTAGCGTCTTACTGAATGGGATAATGAAGACGAGCATGTACAATGAGGGCAATATTTTCCGGACGGCGTTTTCACCTTCTCGAATTTAATTGTTCTTTTATGTACACGTTATTGTGTACAGGAACCTCGTTTTTTTGGTTCTAGAATGACGCTTCATTCTGCACCTACATTCACAAAATGAAACTAGGCTGGAAGATCCCGAGGCACTTTTGAGGCCATCCCCGGGATTGCACGTGGACCTAGTGCTTAGTGAGCTAGCATCTTATTCACCGTGCCACGGTTTAAGCGCAAAACTATAACAAAAATTAAACCATGGGTCAAAAGAAGGTCATTGAATAAACAAATAATATTAATGAACGTAAAATATTTTTGCTTTATCATTTAGATTATATTGGATTTGTAAAGAGAGCTTTGGTTGTTTTACGGGAATTTGACCAGATACAGAGAGTGGAGTTAGAAGTTGAGGAAACAAAGGAACCCGCCCTAGATGATTCTTTTGGACCTATCCGTAAGATAACAAATATGAATTGTTTTATTCACTAGCAAATAATATCATCTATAATCCAGAATAAATAGCAAATATAATGTTTAAGACCACACACAACCAAATGTACACATACCAAGACACATTGTTTTAGAAGGTATACAAATCAATAGACCCTGACCGGAAGTAATGATCATTTGGAGTTTACATTAGATTACCTTTGGTTTGTATACGATAACATTGAGGCTATGACATTATTAAACATTCTAAATTACACTTTAAATAGCACCTTTTCTGTCCATATTTGTCTATTGATCATTCCTCGTGTTATCGCTTTAAAGTAAAACGACAGTAGAGTTCGAGATGAGTACATGCCGAAACGATCCCCATGTCTTGAAGTTAGTCGTTTTGGAACTGGTCCTGAATCTAAAAATAAAGATAAAAGTTTAGTTCTTGTTAACCAAACCTAATATGTAATTCCTTGCAACCCATTTCATTTTCTTTCTTATTCCAGAAACTTTCATAAGCGTATTTACTCCCGAGTCGTTCACATACCAGTTTGTTCCGGAAGTCACAGTCTCCAACAAAACTTTCTTGTCATTCCGTGTCAAAGCTTCACAGGATGCCCACATTGCCTTAAGCGCAATTTATGGCGACGTAGATCGCAAAACTTATGAAATTGTGCTTGGAGCAGATGGTAATAAAGCTTCGTACATTAGAGATGGGTCGTTAGGAGCCACGAAAGCTGAAGCGAAGACTATCAACATTATAAAAGAAGATGACTTCCGGTATTTCTGGATTAGTTGGAAGGATCATCGCGTGGAAGTTGGTCGAGGAACAGTGAATGGACAAGAACGTTTCATGACATGGGTAGTTCCTGAAAATAGAAGATTTAACGTAAATTGTATCTCCGTAGCAACCAGTAGAAAATCGAAAGGAGAGTGGGAATTTACTGAAATAATGGGTAAGTGAAAATCTTTGAACACTCCCAACTGGCACTACTAAACATAGTTAAACACTATATTAGTACATAGTAGGGATATTTTATTTTCTATCCCGATTCAGTCTTGTCCATGACACACATCTGTGTTTTGCATGATTGATGCCCGCCCATCTGAAAGAACAGCAGTACCACTACATTGCCATGTATCTATAGAGATGCAGAGGATGGGTCCAAGTTTTGAAGAACTGGTGGCTTCTTTATAGCGTAAATGGCGTCAGGCTGCAGCGATGGCGCCCAGAGCAAAGTTGTACCGAGAGCCGTCCAGATCAGCTGGGGGCACTTAGATCCACTTCGCGATTCCTAATGAATATACATGTAATGTAATTTTAGAATCAAATTATAATTTTACGTTATCAATATTTTGTGTCACAATCGGAAACACGAATCGTTTAATTCATTAGAATAATTTCTTTATGGATCTTAGCCACGGTTCCCTGTGAGAAATTGGGTCGACTCCCCTATCAATGGGCCTGGTTGTGGCCGTAATTCGCTACTGAACACCGGGACACATACATTCTGACAACCGCGTGTGACAAAACGTTGCGGTTTGTTTATGAAAGGGCAATAACTCCACTTTAAAATTAGTGTGACTGGAAACTTGCTGTAGCACAGACAATGGACTGTCTTAAATAACATAGTATATTGTCGATCACAATGACAGTCAAGTAGATCTCTGTTGGACAAATAGATGGTTAACATGTCATATTTATCAACATTCCCTTGTTTTTATTTTTCAGATGAATATCCAGAAGAAAACAAAGGTAAGTTTTGAACTGTCTTTTTGTGCGTCACGGTGGCTCGGTGATTATGATGCTGGGTCATTAACCGGAAGGTCCCTGGATCGATCCCGACATTGGCCGAGAAAGTTCCTCGATATTATCCAGCCTGCATAGTTTCCTCTTGTCGGACTGAAGCCTGACAAAGAAACTCGCCTATTCCTAGGTTCCGTGTATATCAATGAAGATCCCCTGGCAGTTGGAAATCGAAATAAGCCCAGGTCGTAGCGCCGCTGCCAGGAAACAATTTCCCTGTCATTTTTATCCCGTTTTTGTATAAACATAAGAAGTTAAACCCCATTCATTTAATTTCATTTTATATCACTGGGTCGTTAATCCATTAGTACACTAGATTAATTCGTCAAATATGAAGTTATGTAAAACTGATTCAGTATAACGGCATGTATTACTTTAATAATAATATTTACAGTAAAACAACCTGACCCAGCAAAGGAAGCAAGACGAGCAAAAGTAAAAATTCAGATTTTATGGATAGCGAAGAAACAGCGTATGTTGCAATGCCTTGAAGATGCTTATCCGAATACCATCAAAACCTCTAATATATTCCAGTAAGTAGGCCTGTCGTCAGAATCTATAATATATTCCAGTAAGGCTTGTCGTAGTGCTGTAAAAGTGATTTGGGGCAACCTAGCTTTCCCTTTGAATAAGGCGCTGGCTCACTAACCAGGAGGTTTCGGGTTCAATCCTGGTGTTGGCTGAGAAAGTTCCTCGGGATTTTGCGGCGTGGTTCCCAATTGCTAGTGATGCAGGGTGTAGGTCATGGCAAGAAACAGTATCTGAATGTTCGGATGAATATCTCCAATATATGGGTAATATACCCTCCCACGTACAAACCGTGTGAATTGATGATTTTTATATTTGGATTAAAACATAATCAAACTAATCTATGAATCAAGAGTTTGTTTCAAATCCCCTCAAAACATTTCAACTACCAACTTCCGGAGAAATCTATTATAAGCAGCATTGTGTGTCGCGTGACATTTGACTATTTATATTTTCAGCTAGTATTTGTCGTTGGACATACAGATAGCAGCCTAAGTAATTTTTGGTATTATTCTCTGCCAACTTCTTTTCCCAGCGTTTAATCGTTTAAATCTCTCACAGTTATCGTCCCCGCTAACCATTTTCTCAAGGTAGACCAAGCGTCCCTATGTCAGTCTAGCAGACAACTAGCCGACGGGTTGCCAGTTATTGACATCCTTACATTTTTGCCTTGTGCCTGAACCAAGAGTAATTTGCAAGCAATCAAGTATTTTCTAGTAAGATTGGGTGTTTATGGTTTCCATATACATGCACATGTATACCAAGTTCGCCCTGCGTTTATTGAAAATAACTGCTTATAGCTTATAATTATTTCGTGAAAATGAATCTTTAAAGTCACTATTTCTGAAATTCTTCATGATTTAAGATTCTTTCGTTCAAAAGCCAAAAAATTACTGTAATTTTGTATTGTTTGTTTTTGTTTGTAGATTGTGTAATATACGTCAAGGAGATGTTATATCAGCTGCGGTAGTTTTAAAAGATTTACAGAAACGAGGCTTGATAAGGGAGATAACTGCGGGTGAATGGGTTAGAATACCATCAGAAGAAGAAGCCAATCGTCATGGTAATTATTTAACTCATGACGTTTGACTAATGAAAATTAAAATATAAATAAATTATTTTAAGAATTGAATTGACATATATTAATTCAAATTGTTTTGATTTAACAGAAGTTAAAATAGTTCAGAAGTTACCACAAATGCCCGAACGAGATGAACCGAGAATTGCCATAATAACAGCGTTATATTGCGAGAAGTTGGCAGTGGATGCTATGGTAGAAGATAAAATCACGTACATACAACATGAGAAAGGATCAGAAGGTACGTAGATGTGGGGCGCATGTCCAACGTCGTGGGTTCACTACGCGTCATTTGGTTTCTTCCGACTGCTAAAGACTCTAATACGCAAGCGCATTATTGATGTTAAACCCCATTTCATTTAATTTCATTTCTCCGTTTTCCTCCCACTGCTGACGAACCCTACGCGCAAGCGTTATATTGAAATAAAGTGGTCGTTAAACCCAATCTCTCCCCCTCCCCTGCCCGCCCCTCTCTCTCTCCCCCCCCCCCCTCTCTCTCTAGAACAAACATTACTATAAAAAATACACCGGAAGCTGAGTAGTGTTTTCTCAACTACAATAAGTGTCCATCGCAGGTATGAATAGCCGAAACTTTTCCTCGTAAAATATTTGTTAGCAATTATACCATTTGGACATTATTAAATTGTTTTTATATACTTTAGGCGAGTCACAGGTTTATACTCTTGGTCGTATTGGTAAGAGTGTGGTCGTATCTACAAAAATATCTCGACAAGCGGACAAACAAAACGATTTAACAGCCGCCGAAACAGTTTCAAAACTACTTGGTAAGTTTGTAGACAGCAAGAAACGCTAGAGAACAGAGAAATAACCGGATCCTCGTCCGTCAAGCAATATATCTGAATGATTGTGTCTTGTTATTGGCTGGCTGCTTCAATCTAATCTAGCATTCGAGGTCTCAGCCAACCAAGAAGAATCACTCTTAGAGCAATCTGGTTTATGTTTCTACTGGCACCTGTAACATGCAGGCTAATATGTGATCTGTTGTGTGTTTGTTTTCTGATACATGGACAGGCCAAGTTCGTTCTGTCCTGTGGTTCAAATATGCACCCTATTGACGTATTCGGGGGAATTCCTACTTACACATTCTTGAGGGTTGCCAGGAGCTTCCTATAATATGCCTTTTAAGGAAAAAAATCAAACTGCAGCAGGTAACACAATTCTGGTGATAACCATTATTCGTTCTTTGTAACCCTGACATAATTTATGGCCCAGTCGATTATAACCCCGAGTTTGGAGGGATGATGATGATATGCTATCTATGAACGAAAAAGATGCATATTATTACATTTATTGTTTATTTTGAATTGAACGTTGCAATGTGATGTTACCAATTAACTTGGAGGTTACGGCGAGGGTCATGGGTATATTATCTATACATGCCATGAATCCGGTACCAAATACAATCGCTTGCATGCCCTTATTGACTAGATTTGGCATCTCTGGTCTCCCAACCGCTAACGAGCCCTGTGAAGAAAATAATGCTACGATAGATTTCTACTTGAATAACCTGGTTGTGTTTTTAAAAGTTTTTTTTTCTTCAATGTGCCTACATTGCGATTCCATGGAGCACATGGCCGATCATGACTTACGTTAGTGTCAAACTATTATACAACGTTTGGGAAATATTCCCTTATTGTTAGTTCGTTTTTCATATTGAGCGAAGTCATTATCACTTCAGACCCAAGACTATACTGCACAGTGGACGATTGCAGCTGACCCCTCCGGATCCATACACTTTATCTGATATGTGCGTTTGTTGTTTGAGGTGTCTGTATATTGCGTCCTGTCCGTAGGTTTGTTATGTGTGGTGTGGCCCCCCTGCTGTTACTATTAATTAACTGTAATGTGTCATTTCAGAAACTTTTATCCAGGTGAAACACGTGTTATTGGTGGGCGTTGGCGGAGCTGTACCATCATACAACAATTACAACAAACATGTCCGACTCGGGGATGTCGTCGTTTCCGTTCCACGTGACAACGGAGCCATTTATGTATACTGTTCTAAAATAGACAAAGTTCCAAATTCGCTCAGATATAATTATTCAGCTGAAGAATATAGACCACATGACCAAACGTTAATAGACGCGGCCCGGTCTTTACGACATCAAGCGGAAACACGACACCGTGGTGCGAAACCGTGGGAAACGTACATGGAAGAAGCAATGGATATTTTGAAGGGACAAGAATCAAATTTTCATCGTCCATCAATTCGCACAGATCGTTTATATTTTACCAAACAAGATAGGACAGTAATCCAGTGCGACCATCCCCGACCAACGGACCCGACTTATAAAGACGGACAAACCCGAATCAGCTACGGGGCCGTAGCAGCCGGTAAGCTGGTGGCATACACACCGGATCTTCGTTTAGACTTTGCTAATTCTAATGACATTAAGTGTTTTGATAGTGGTTTTAATAGTATTTTGGATCGCCTTGACGGAAGTAAGAAGGAGAGTTATCTTCTCATTAGAGGAATGAGTGATTACGTGGATGGCAGTAAGAAAGAATGGCAGTGTTATGCATCACTTGTGGCAGCAGCTTATATGAAGGCATTAATTTTGACTCTTTAATTAATAGTGTAGTAAAGGCGTGTGTACGTTGAAAAAATGAAAATAACGGATTTCCAGCAGTGTTACAAAAAGCTAGATCGCCAAGAATCTTCCCTTGTGTGCGATATAACTCTTGGTTGAAGCTGGTCTTAAACGCTTACGTAGACGGCCATACGAAAGAATGGCAGTGCTATGCATCACTTGTGGCAGCGGCTTAAATGCGAAAGCCTTGATTTTGACTCTTTAAAATAGATCTGAGTTTAAAATTGATAATGTATTTTTAGCAGTAATATAAAACCAGATCGCAAAGCATCTTCTCTTGTCTGCGACATAACCCTCGGTGGAAGCGGACTTTAAGCCCCTCGAACAAACGAATAAATCTAAATTTGCAAGGATTAATTATAATCCTGCGAGCAACACCAATCAACGTATAAGCTACTTATTTCATGGTGAGTGTTTATTGAAAGGAAATGAAATCCGACTTTTCTACACAAGACAGGCATACGTCATGCAGTTTGCTATGTGGGAAAACTGACCGCGAATTCCAACTGTAAAAGGTTCTTTTACGTACACGCAAACGTGTACACAGGGGATCGGATTTTTGTTGCATCCGAAAGACTAGGCTTTGTCCTTGCCATATCGCTGTCTTGCACTCGCTGACAAGGGGACACCACACGGTGAACTTTCTCGGCCAACACCGGTGGACGCGGAACACCGACTTTTCCATCCGATCCCAACTGACAAGGAATTGATCACAGGATGTACCAGCTCAGTGGGCCATCGAGGCTCCCATTATGAATAGGTGCTTCGTGCAAATATTAAAAATACTATTAATACACTGTGTCAATATGTCCATATAATTTCTGTAGAGGTATTTTATAACAATAAATATTGAGCATCTTATGTCTACATAATAGTTGTATCGTGCTTCTTATGTTTTGATTTTCTTTTTTAATTTCATCCATTAATGACATAAATAAAGTTATTGTCGACAAAGACCATTTATGTTTTCCATTAAAATGAATAAAAAGGAATCCTATTTGTACAGTAATCCAAACTGTTTGGTTTGCAAACTTTGATATCCGCGATTAAGCTCGGAGAGTTCGGTGTTGCTGTCCCAATTAACTATATCCCAACAAAATTAAATAAATTCTTTCGTGTGTCGAGTTTGGCCGTCGACCGTGAAGAATAACGGAATTTTCGGACCATTCACCTTTAAAATTTAAAGATGGGTTCCCGCGTACAAACTGGGTGATTTAATGGTATATATGGACCAAAAACATATTCAAACTAATTAATTTGTCATAATTATGCTTCAAATCCTTCTCAGACATTGTAATTGCGAAGGAATGCCCTGCTATTAAAATTCGATCAAACAGGTCATGTTTACGTCACATCTTGGGAGTCAGAGGAGAATTCATTGCATACATAAGACGATGTTGTCTTTAATCGCTTACTATTTATTACAAATATCGAATCCTAATTAAATTCTCGGATTATCCACAACCCGCGTCTTTTTCCGTCATTTTTATCTCAGAAAGTATTGTACGTCTAACTCTTCATAAAGTTTATCAACTTGTACATCAAGCGCTCAATGTTCGCTTTTGACCTTTGACATCACACGTGCAGAAGTTCCTAACCGTCGGGCTGTTGATTAGGGGAACCCTTACATTTTTGTCCTGTATACGCTCCATGAATGTTTTTCGGGGAATCCAGTATTTTTCTAGTAAGATTGGATATCTCTACTTTCCATATATACCAAAATTGCCATACTTTTTATTGGAAATAACCACCCGATAAATACTTTTCTGGGAACTCATCTTTAAACTATGGGTTAAATCTCTAATATATATCAATGACAATATAAGTAATGACGCTAGAGAAAACACGACGATAGAGCAGGTTATTAAATGGGACGTATCTAGAATTAATGAATTTCGCGAGGTAGTTATAAGCATATAAAGCTCTAAATAACATTGTTTTGTGTGATAACGGTAACATTCATATTCTTGTCAGAGAAATCGCTGTATGGAGCTGAATCGTTGCCATATTAAGAGAAAATATAATAGTTAAAATGGTAAAAATGGTCATTTTCGAGATTTTTTACTTGTAAATATCACATAACACAAAATCACTATATTAGTATCTAAACAAACCACCGTTGGAAATTCACTCAAACTTTTTCATCTTTGCATTTTCAACTATCAGCCGAAGTTGACATCATAAGACGTCAGTATTGATCGTCTCGGCTAAAATTACTACTCCATTGGGTTATTTATAACTCTTAAGAATTGTCCGAATTCGTTGTCATGTCGCACAACTTTTTGTTTAATGAGTTATATCATCGAACCTTGATATGAGGTTGGCTCATTGCAGATCGGATGAATCTTTGACAGCACATCGGCATGGATGTGCGCGAATTTATGGAGCTATAACATACATCTGAAATAAGTGAAACATGAAACTACATGTACAAGGGCGGTGCCTGGCTGCATTAATCAGTTAAGAAAAGCTTTACAGTTATTAGACGATGTAATAAATTGCAAACAAGACAATTAGGACATGGCAGTGAGTATCATCTTTCGCCAGGAAGAGTTGATCCGCCAAAGTTATTTATTCCACAAGAACAGTTACAATATTTGGTTGATAAAGATCTGTAATTTGTAGAAAATAAAAAAATAAATAAATAAATAAAATACCCCGAAAAGAGGTCGGTTTCCAGAATATTTTAATTTACCTTTTCAATCGATCATGATAAGGTACGGTAGTTGTGATCGCAACACATGCAGCAGAGTCTACAGGCCAGGAGCCCAGGGGGCCAACCTAGCTGAAAAGTGTACCAATTTATTCCTATATGTTATCAATGCATGTATATCTGGTATCATCAGAATGTAAGTCTGCCGGGTTTCCGGTGGTGGGTGTGGTATTACACGCCCAAAATGCCATGCACCCCAACTAAGCTAGATTAGCTCAAAAGTGTACCACAAAATCGTACAGCAGTGTACCGCACATCTTCAGGTGTTACAAAAACACTCTAACAGACATTTCTAGTGGTGGGTTACCCCTGACAGAGCTATGTGATTGTCAGGCTTTTGTACTTTGTAGTGGTAGAGTATCCCTGACAAGAGTTATCTAATTTCCAGTCCACAGCTAGGCTAGATTAGTTGAAATCTGTACCCCCTAAAACAGCTTTGGAGTTGTTCAGTACCACCACAGGAATCATGAATGACCATGTTGGCGTACGTGTACTTCAAATAAAGTACACCTTTATGGTACCTACAATTAAACACATACCTACAAATAACATATTACGTTAAATATTGTTTTATATAATTAATTAATCACCAGGTGTTTTTATAAGTCAAAATCCTGCAGGCCTACAGTGCAGTGGACGCTTACGGCTGACCCCCGGATCCATTCACTTGATTTGACATGCTTATTGTTTGAAATATAAGTGTAGCCTATATATTGTGTCCACGGGTTTGTATTGTGTAGTTGTTTATGTGTGATGCAGTCCTCCTGCTCTTACTATTCTCTCAGCTAACCGAAAAACTCAAAATGCATCAGCCGCTATTAATATCAACGTAGATTTAAATTAGCAATTTTTACCATTTTGACTATTTTGCAATTTTAACCATGATATTTTCTCTTAATATGGCAACGATTCGGCTCCATACACTGATGTTTTTCCTGCTATAACTGTTTCTTTATTTGGAAAAACTGAAGTCAACCATGTCATTCGAGATAGAAATAGAAATCTTAAAGAAAATAAACGGTTTGACAGTGATTGTAAACTAGCCCGAAATAAATTTAATAAAAGTAGAAATATTTTTCTAAAAAATCGATGGGATTTTAACAAAATATTATTAAATCTGCATCGAAGTGAGTTCAATCAAATTAAAAGAAAGCCTAAGTTGAAATTCAATAAAGCCTTGGGATCTCATCTGTGTGCAAATTTTTAAATCTTACCCCAAATGAGTCTGGGATGCTATAAAGAAAAATAAAAATTTCAAAGCTGAAATCTGACATCAAGTGAATTTTTTAAAAGTATTTCGAAATTATGTATAGCAAAGGTTCTGAAACTAATCCTAATTTTGACTTAACTTTTGTCAACAATAGCAAATGTGATCAACTAGACAAACATATCAAATGATGAAATATTACTTGCATAGTAAACCATTCATTTATAACACCTGTTTGTATACAAAAAATACACATATTATAAATTAGGATTTTTATTACAAAATTAAAAAAAAACAAAAAAAAAACAAACAAAAAAACCCGTGGAAAAAACTGTATTCTTGTATAATTTTGGCCCAAAAATAATTTATTTAATACCCATATATATAGAGAATCTCATACCAGTCTTTTTTGATATCAAAAAAGACGATTAGGAGATTTTATTTATCACCCAATCCCTTCTTACATGCACAAAAAGATAAATATAATTCTTTGCTGTAGATTTCACTTTTACTGAACATTACGGCGTAGTGATACATCATTTTTTGACAGCAATTCAACCATTGCAAAGTCCTTTATATTGATCCAGTGTTTCCATCAAGGCCAACTGAATAACAATAGTTCATTTTTAATAAAAAAATAGTTACTTTTAATATGAAATGAACTGTTCTTTGAAAATAAAAAAAGTAGTTCCTTTTCAACTGACCAATCAAATTCATGTAAAGCGATATTTCCTAAGGAGATATCGCAGTAGATTATGAAATATATCAAACAAGCGATATCTACTGTAGAATGTATTATTGGGTGATAAATAGGTTTAATAAAATGGATTACTGTAAAAATAAATCTAACCGAACGATATTTTGCTAAAATGATAATAAATAAATAAATATCCCCCCCACCCCTCTCTATTCAAATAATCCATTCATCCATTCATCTAGAATCATTTTATTTACTAGCAAAAAATATATATTACGACTGTTTACAAAATTCGTGACTATTCTTCATAGTTAAATCAACACCCTAAACAACTTTCAAACACGCTTATTCACAAATATAACGATTAAATTAACAATCAGCAACAACTCTCGTCAATTCTTATTCATAACTGAAGACTTAAAACAACCATAAACCACCCTTATTCACAATCATACATTTGAATTCACAATTAAATTAAAGCAACTCGCTCACAAACATACACTCGAATTCAAACTTGATACAACCCTCACAAACAAACATACCGTTGAATTCACGCTTGATACAACTCTCACCAACATACATTTTAATTCACACTTGATGCATCCCCCCACAAACATACATACAGTTTAATACACGCTTGATGCAATTATTACAAAGATACATTTGAATTCACAGTTGATGCAACTCACACTAACATATTATTCCCAAATAGTAGATAAACCAGATACAACATCAATAAAATATGATTTGGCGTTGATTCTTTGTCTGTTAAAATACAAGTTTCTGTTCATCGCCCAATCTGGTACATCAACGGCTTCATCTTCAGAAAGTTCATCAGCCCAATTAACAGAATCTTTTGACAAGTTTTCTTTAGCAGTGACATTAAATTTAAAATCAGGCATCAAAGCCCAGTCAGGGACATCTACGGGTCCATCATTCATAGGTTCGTCAGCCCAGTTGATAACATACTGATGGTGAATTTGGTTAAAGTCATCAATATTTTCTGTGGTAGACCGATGTCTTCTAGAACAACCATCTTTAGCATGTCGACTAAAATCTAATCCGGGTATCAAAGCCCACTCTGGGACATCTACAGGTCCATCATGCACAGGTTCGTCAGCCCAGTTGATAACATATTGATGGTGAATTTGACTGAGGTCATCAATATTTTCTGTGGTAGACCAATCATCTTTAGCATGTCGATCAAAATCTAATCCAGGTATCAATGCCCAATAAGGAATATTTGTTGGTTCTTCATATGAGATTTCGTCAGCCCAGTTGATCACTGAATAATGTTGGTTTTGGTTTAAGTTCAGCTGAAAAGTCTCGTCCAATTCTTCGTCCAAATTCTTAGTATCTCCATTGTATGATACTGATGCTGATGGCAGAGGTGATCTTGGAACTCTCAGTTCACAAATTTTCTCGTATCCTTGGTTGGATTTCTTGTAGTAAGATACAACTGAAAAAAAGTGAAAAACAATTTCAAGCAACGAAGAGAAGACACGAAAAACATACTTGACCCTGGTAGATAATAAATGAAATCTTCACCTTAACTATATGGGACGTGAAAAACAGAGATGTGTTGCTAGCATATAGAATTCGGAAAAGAATAGCCCCATCCGTATTCCACGTTTCAATACATATTGCCGTAAGTTCATTTCAAATGACGAGACGTTATATACCTTATTTCATTTGTGTTATTTTATCAACTTTTTCGATTCTGTTATTTGGCTGTTACTAACGTTTCGAACGACCTATTTTTAATGTAAACCGATTTTGGGCACAGTAAAGTGTTAGACTTACTAGACGTGTTAACTATAGGGTTGATTAATAAAGTGTTAGATTTACTAAAAGTATTAACTATAGAGTTGACTAGTAAAGTGTTAAACTTACTAAAAGTATTAAGGGTAGAGTTGATCAAATCTTCATCAGTTAATGTAACAAACATGTTATTATCATCATATATGATCTGACTTAATACATCACCATAGTCTAAACCACTATCACTAAAATCTGGCCTTTCTCTGGAATAAATATAATACAAAGTATAAGTAAGAGAAAGTAAATACTCTTTATAATTCAAATTTGAAAACGTCAAAACCGCATTTAAAACTTAGAACAGAGAAAACTAGTTGATCTATTTTGTTTTTTACGTGTTCTCAACTCGACGACGAAAATATTGAATAACTACTGAGTTTTTAACTTTTTTTATTACTTTTTTTAGAATTTCTTTACAATATAATCAAATATACTTACAATACAGTCATAGTTGATGTCACTTTTGTGTCTGGATTCACCAAAGCGTTGGAAATGTTATTAATCTCAGAGAATTGTCACAGAGCGTCTTTCTTTTAGCAGATAAAATAGCTCAATGATAGAACAATAGGGTGACGTTTTACCTATTGTGACGTCATAATTAAAAAATTATGTTCAATTATTTGCCAAATAAAATTAAAATAAAGTAAAGAAAGCTACTGTATCCAGGTTATCTCCATCAGCTGAAAGTCACATTATTGTAATAGCCAATCAATTACAGTGGACTCTGTGATTGCTGTGACATCCGGTGTGATTTTCATGTCCCGATTTATTTCCTTATTACTTCAGCCAAAAAATCGCTGGTAAATCCGAATTCTGTATGTTCCGGATTCCGAAATCAATCCCGTCACATAATTTCCATTGAATCGACACCGTATAATCCGTACTTCAAACGGTGGGTGTGAAGCATCCAATTATTGGTGAGATTAAAACTCAATGGGTGTGAAGTCAGAAAAGATTAACAAGTAATCACCAATCAATTATCGGTGAGATTAAAACTGTGTTGATTACTTTGATCGGCAAAGCAGTGAGCCCGAGTTGTTTTAAGGGAGTGGACAAGATCTACCTGCCAGTCAATTGGTCGGCCAATCGCAAAGCTTGGATGACAGGTGCCGTTTACTTTGATTGGCTTCAAAAACTGGACATAGAACGACAGATTATAAATGACAATTGACTGAAGACGGGGACGATGAAGAATATACATTAACGACAGACTTGACCTATTCAAAATTCCTACGCATGCTTAACGACATTAAACACTTCGCACAGATTAAGGACGAAAAGATGATCGCAACAATTCATTTGTTAGAAGATGTTGCCCAGGACTCCGCCTTACGATATGCTTCCGGTAATCTTAACTAAGCAAACTACTTTAAACGATTACATGCATTGATATTTATAAATATATTGTACGCATGCATTGATATTACATGTAAACGATTTATGAATATATTGTACGCATGCATTGTTATTGTTAATTATTTGATATAATAAAATTTTGAAAGTACAGAAAAGTTTATCATTTATAAAGGGAATAGCATTCTGGTGATTCGAAGCTACAATATAAAAATACTTCCGGTTTTCGAAGTTACAATATTTCAGGTTTTGGAGAAAACTAGGTATTCCGAAACGCTGTGTGATCCGAATTACTGTAACGATCCCGCACGATGTCGGATGTGACAGAGTCCACTGTAATAGAATTACTGGTCCATTTACACTTCTGCCTAACTAACTTTATAAGTTAGGCAACTCCCTTTGGAACAAAATGGCGTCTAAAGGTGGTGTTAATGGCGGTGTTTCTGGCGCTTACCAGATTCTTGCCGAGCGCAGCGACGCTAAAAGTATTCTACATGTTTTTACGTTTTTTCCGAGAAAAATAAAAAAAAAATCGGGCAAAGTAAACAATTTGTTAAATTAAAACAGTTTGTGACATTCTTAAACAATTTGTTACATTAAAACAGTCTGTGACATTCTTATTTCCGTTTCATATGTTTACACAATATTGTCTGATTTCTTACCGATATGTGGAGATGACTATCATTCCCGGCAAAGAGATATAAGAAAAGAAAGAGCCTACTCCGATGGTATTCTAAAAGCACAATTAAACTTCTTTGAAGCTTGACGTGCATTTTTATACGCCCTCATTTTCATGTGGACGTATATTGTCATTGCCCCTGTTCGTTTACAGATCACAATTTTTATTTTATCTCCAAAAGATCTCGGTTTCTTTCGATATATATTGGGCCGTAACTGCATGGATTATTGCCCCTTTGTACGAAAAATCACGTTTTTATCGTTTGGACTATTCTTATCCGAACTTGA
Source organism: Patella vulgata (assembly GCF_932274485.2). Classification (NCBI taxonomy): domain Eukaryota; kingdom Metazoa; phylum Mollusca; class Gastropoda; family Patellidae; genus Patella; species Patella vulgata. Next base: position 37,850,418 of record NC_065886.2, on the reverse strand, counting down.
TGAAACTTAATATGTGTGTTTACAACCCAAAACATCTCGGTCTGTAACTTTCTGAATTATAGCGTGTTTAGCGTGGTCTCTCTGGAGTTCACAATTTTATCCAATTTTAAAATTCGTTGAAATATATCACCAATAAACCCTGACGACGGTTGAGTTTGAATTTCGTGAAAATCGGACCAACGTGCCCGAACAAATGGCCGCTCCTCGTACGCAAATGGTGTAAAAGTATGTAATACCAAGGTTGTGAACCCTCAAAAGGTAACAATGTTATTATCCGATTTTTATGAAACTTAAAATATATGTTTATATCTAAAGGATCTCCGCTTCTTTCTATATCCGCGCATATCGGACCGTAACCGTATTATGGACAATATTTTTTTTTTTTTTCTTTTTTTTTTTTTGCGTTTTTAGCTTGTGGACCATCTAGAGGTCACCATTTTTCTATCTGATTTTGAAAACTATTCAAATATAATATCACCACTGCACTCTGACGGTTGAGTTTGAATTTCGTGAAACTCCGACAGAAAGTGTCCGACAAAATGATCGCTCCTCGTACGCAAATAGTGTAAAAATATGTAATACCAATGTTGTGGACCCTCTAGAGGTCACATTTTTTTTTATCCGATTTTAATGAAACTTAAAATGTATGTTTGGGTCATTCTATGTCAAGTCGGGTGGAAAATCTGGAAAAAATTTGCAAAATTTGTGGTCAGCAGCTTGAAAATTGACTGAGATACGGGCATTTGAGTTTCATGAGTTACCGATGAGTTTTCGAAACAAAATTTGTATAAGTTACTCGAGTTTCAGATATCTTATTTTTACCTTTCTAGTGAGGATATTATACAGCTCACATTTGGTTGTCTTAAATAACTTTTTGTGTAGATTACGAATTTGCAATCCCCAAAATTGGGTGGACCGTATCACAGGAACCGTTTGTCGGACCAAGCTAAAATTTGGAATATCACCTTTCTCAATCCTAATAAGCATATAAACCATTTCAGCAAAATCGAAGTGGGTGCATTTTAACTCATTGGGTGATAATTGACATGGAAAGATCCAAACCACACATTTTGAAAAAATGGAAAAAATATTGAGATAGCATAGGACAAGAATGGTTTTAACATATGTTAAGAGACATTAGTACAAACTATAATTCCAACAAGTTTCAGATTTTTAAGTGCTCATCTACCGGGTTCAATCGGCTCGAAAATATGATAATTGACATAGATTGACCCAATCTGTTTCACAGAGATCTTATAATATCTCTGTAACAGATGACTGTTTCGACACGTGACGTCACATCACTCGGCGTCAATCACTGGCTCAATAGCGCGTGCATTGTTTACGTAAGACGTTACTGATTCGGGCTTAATGGTGAATTTTACTTATTTTAATACCCATTTACACTAAATAGGAAATGATTTTTACCTACAAACAATTCAAACATCTTTATTTATTTTTCTAATAAATGAAAAAAATGTTTTAAAATTTAATATTTGGGACTCATTAAGTAACATCGATGTCATCCTTATCAGTGATTGTAGCGTCCTAGCGAAAATTCACTGCTGATCAGTGTGAGATTGACCCAAAACACAGATTTTGAACAAATCGAAAAAATATCTAGACGGCAGTGTTAATTACGAGACGTCTCTGCTTTAGTAAAGGAATATTCAATAAAAAAAAACCAATAGAAAGGGGGGGGGGGCACCTATCAACCCCCATCCACGTCTGATACCGTTATCAATACCACTGTCTTGTCTACGAATGACTATTCCCAAAAACAAGCAAACTACTTCCCATATTTCATAGGCGATTAGAGATTCTTCGGAAGTAAATGAAATGAAATGAAATGGGGTTTAACGTCCTACTGTTCTGCTCCTGTACTGGGCTAATGAAGACGGACATACGCCCGGGCAGCAGCACTATAGCCTACTCTTATATCGAATTCCAACTGCCAAGGGAGGGATCTTTTACGTGCATTTTTCCTCTCACCCGAAAGACTAGACAGCTGTCCTTGTCAGGCCCTCTGTTCTGCACCACTGACAAGGTTCTTCGGAAGTAAACGGTTAATTAATCTGTTGCTCAAGTCAGAAATGACTAAATTTACTTGCTCAAGTCAGTGCTTAACTCAAAACTATTTAGATAACAATCGCTTAAGTAATTGTTATCTGCCTTTGCTACTTCGGCAGTAAACCGCCTCTGTTGAGATAAATAAGACTTATATCCTGGATGCTTTGAGCACAAAAACTATATCCCTGGTGTCATCCAGCACATATAGGAAATAAGCTTTAAGTGGCATTTAGCGATTGGAAACACTTTAACAGAACACAGTTTTTATGGGATACAATCACTAGTTTTATTCTATAGGAAAGTTTTTTTTTCGGTTATCTCAAAACCCTCCAAAATGAGTTGAGCACTTGTGTTATGACCGTGGCGATTAAAGTCGTACGAATTATATTTTACCTGGCGATTAATTTAACACTGTTTTTAGTTTTTAATTACACCAATTTTTAACAGTGTATGGATGCACCATTTCACTATGGGGACACTAGTACGGTGGCACCAGTTCGCTATGGAGGCACGCGTTCACTATGAAAGTCAAAACTCTCATTATTAAGTTAAATAATGTTCTGTATCTCTTTCATTTAATCGTTTGAAGTAAAATGCCACATTTAAAGTCGTACGAATAATATTTTACCTAGCCATATCACCTTAATCTATGGATCAATATAATATTAGCACGTCTGGTGATTAAATTCATTGTATTAAAACTGTTCAAGTACATTATCATAATTAACTTAATCACATGACAGACTTCAAACAATCTAAATGTTTTACGTTTATTCTCGTATTATTTTCATTGCACCGTGAATGATATCAAACAAATCTGATAACAATACAAACACGATCATATAATGCTACTTTCCCTTTCATATTTTCAAATGATAGCCTCGATCACACAAACTATATGATAGACACCGTTAAACTATATGATCGCGGATTAAGTTTAGACTGGGTAATTGAGCCTTACCGGCTAATCTATAATTTATGTAATTCATTAGTGTGTTTATAAGAGTATTCAGTGGGACATGGGGTTTACACCACTTTACAAATTATTGAGAAGGGATGCGGACGTGAATAACTCGAGATGAAAGTTGGTGGTATTTTCTTACTTGCAATGTGCTTTTTGTGGACACACATCCAGCGTAAGTCTTTTGATTTAAGGTGGCCATGGCTAGAAATGAAATGATGAGGGGCATATGCCATGCAGGATGCTATCATAGAAATTCTGCAAGGACCTCAACTTTTCCGCCATATTTTGTTTTGAATTTAAAATGCCAAATGTGTACAAGGGACCTCAGTTTTTCACCCTATCCGAATAACGAGACGTTTTTCCTTGCCAAGACCCCCGCCCTGCACCACTGACACGGGGACATCTAGCCGGTATCGGGATTGAACACCGGACATCTTGGATAATAAGCCAGTTCTAATCCTGGTTACCTAGGTAGAGTTAGCTCTTATCACATGAATATTTAAATGTTTTTCAGCCACACCACGAATCACACATGTACACATTATGGGAGATTAGATAAAGAGCTCACAGTTCTCACTATAATAGTTAAAAACTAGATAATGTAAAGGTAATTTGCTGAACCGAGATTTTAGCGATTGAATATTTTCGGCCTAGTCTCGATCATCATTACTAAAGTCGGTACGATAAAAACATAGTCTCGATTATCCACTTTATGATTAAATTATGAATTGAAATCGAACAGCAAATCGGAACCTAATCAAAAAAACATCGCAGGCTAGCGATGCCATTGAGAGTTGGTTATGGTCTGGATAAGTTAATTAATATCTAATTAATAATATTAGATAACATTTGAGGCCTAAAGAAAGACCTGCAATAGGCAGATTTAGCTCTTGCATAATGTATGTTTAAAGAATGTACGAACATTAGATTTAATAAACATATAATATACAGAAGTTGTGTGGAGGTGTATTTTGCGCTGAATTTGTTAATTAAAATATGTGACTTTGTTTGGTAAAAAGGTGAACAGCTTTAGTTAATTCTATATTTGATTCCAAGGTAAGTTTTCATCTCACTGTAAAATAACTTCTACAGTAATATTTTGATTATGTATAATTTTGCTAATAATTTCGAATAAATGAGGTGTAATTTGATTATAATATAGACAGATAAAAACAAATAGTAAAATGAATCTTCTTCTTCAGTCGAGCAATTAAAACAAACAGCAGATCGGACAAAAATTGTTGTGTGCGGTGGCTTTTTAGGTTACTGCTATTGTTTCTTATTTGACAGTGTTATGATAGGGTTTGATCTTTTTAAAACGATATAACTTAGAAATATTAGCTTTAAATTGATAAAAGATAGGTTCCCGCGTACAAACTGGGTGATTTAACATATTCAAACTAATTAATTTGTCATAACTTTGTTTCAAATCCTTCTCAAACATTGTAATTGCGAAGGAATGTCCTGCTATAAAAATTCGATCAAACCAGGTCATGTTTACGTCACGTGACTTACCTCTCTTGGAAGTCAGAGGAGAATTCATTGCATACATAAGACGATGTTGTCTTTAATCGCTTACTATTTATTACAAATATCGAATCCTAATTAAATTCTCGGATTATCCACTACCCGCGTCTTTTTCCGTCATTTTTATCTCAGAAAGTGTTGTACATCTAACTCTTCATAAAGTTTATCAACTTGTACATCAAGCGCTCAATGTTCGCGTGTGACCTTTGACATCAAGCGTGCAGAAATTCCTAATCGTCGAGCTGTTGATTAGGGGAACCCTTACATTTTTGTCCTGTATACGCTCCATGAGTGTTTTTCGCGGAATCCAGTATTTTTCTAGTAAGATTGGATATCTCTACTTTCCATATATACCAAAATTACAATACTTTTATTGGAAATAACCACCCGATAAATACTTTTCTGGGAACCCATCTTTAAATCTATACGAGTTTTTGACGTTAGTAGGCAGGTTGTTCCATAGTCATAAAGTACTCGGTGCGCGATCCTGGTGTTTGCCTATAAAGGTCTTCGGGGTTTTCCGGCCTGGTTGCCCCTTGTCAGTGGTGCAGGACATAGGGCCTGACAAGGGACAGCGTTTAGTCGTTCGGGTGGAACGGAAAACGGAGGTCCCGTGTACACATTGGCGTTCACGGAAAAGAACCTTTGGCAGTTGGAATTCGATATAAGAGTAGGCTGTAACACCGCTGCCCGGACAACATTTCCTTAATAGCACACTGTATATGGCGGATGACCTCTCTGCATTTGCCTAGTCGAAGCAGAAAGGACGCTAATCCCATTTCAATTCATTCATTTCTTTTTCATCTTTATAGATACTGAAAATACCCAACTTATGACGTCGGGGGATAATAAAGTTGGTTACATTAAGGACGTGCGACGACAAATTGGTGTAGTATTTGCTGTAAAATCCAAATACAACCCACAAATATGGCTGTTTAAAGAAATGACAAATGTGGGATCATTTAGAATTGGTGTGCAAGAATTATTCGTACAGATAGAGATTGGATGTACATATGACAATTACGACTACAATGACGTAAACATTACAGACTTCGATGAGTTTAAATGGCATTGGATATCATGGGAAGCGGATAACTTTGCTATAGGTACGGGTCAAGTGGTGGGTTTAAATGTTGTTGGAAAAGCTCTAAGTTATGTTCCTGCAGTTTCATATCTTGGATTCGGTAATCTGGACGGTGGAGTAGTGCATTGGAAGTTCGATCAGACTGATGAACGCATTAAAAGTAAGTAGAACGACCCATAACCTATTTACAAGAGCACAAAAGAAAGGGTAATTTGGAATTAATATCATGGTCCAAATTGATTTTTTTTTTCGGGGGGGGGGGGGGTGGGGTGGATGGACGAATGGTAAGCACGTGCGTGCTGTATCATAAGGCCTGTCATTGAGTCTACTAGTGTGGTTTTGAATCCCCAGTTGTATTCAACAAGGAGTAGGGGCGCCTGCTCAACCTCGTGGGTTTTCCCCGGGTCCTCCGGTTTCCTCCCACTGATAAAGACACCTACGCGCAAGCGAATTATTGAAATAAAATTAAACCATATGTTAGTCCCGGAATGACTTAGTTTGTGTCGAGTGGACGTTAAACCCCATCTCTCTCTCTCTCCAAATTGATTTGATATATTTCCTAATGTTATTATACCTAACCTCTTACATTGTTAGGATTCTCCAATATCTGTAAGGGATAGGTTGACCTTTTGATCTTGGTTAACCTGTGACTTTGGTTGACCTTATGACCTGGCGGTTGGAATTCGAATTAGAACAAGCCGTAGCGCCACTTTTCGGCAAAATTGCCCTCATAGCACCCTGCACGACGTATGCCCGTCATCATTATCTTAGTTAGTGCAGAAAAGTAAGACATTAAATCTCATGTCGTTTCGTTTTATTTTTGCACCGGTTGCTTTAAATTTAATATTTTCTTATGTTTGATTCAATTTTAGCCACACGGTTTGATTTAATGGAGAATACCCGGACTACACCTGTTAACACGACTCTTACAGCCTTGTCCAAAAGCCAGTGTTCTCTGGAATGCAACCAGAAGAATGGTTGCTATGGTTTCAACTACATGCCAACTGGTAAATAGACTTTTAATGCACCCTGCACGTTTCAAGTCAGTAGCTTGAAGCGTATATATGGTATTAGTGTCAGTGGCTTGTGGCACGAAGTAACAGTATATTGTCGCATACATAATATATTATGTCAACGCTTGGGCGACATAATATATTGTGTTGACGCTCCAAGCGTGTTAGCATATTAGACCTGTAGACTCAGTAGAATGTACGCGTCATCAGAGCCATAGAAAGTGTCCCTGTAAATAAAAGAGGGCATCCTTATCAGAAAAAGGGCACCTGTGATGTCAGAATTTCAAAAAAGGGCACTTTTCTTTCGGATTAGGGTTAGGGTTAGGGTTAGGGTTAGGACACAGAAAAGAGAGAAAAAACAGAAAAGAAAAAAACAATCGAAACTTACCGATTCCATGATGGAAAATACCGCCAAAATATGTCTCCAAAGCATTCATTGGTTATCAAAGCGCCAATTAAATCTATCGTTGCAAGTTCATGCCTAGTCACCTCCATCCTAGTTCCAAGCGTTGACATAATATATTATATCGCCCAAGCGTTGACATAATATATTATGTATGCGACAATATACTGTTACTTCGTGCCACAGGCCACTGACACTAATACCATATATACGCTTCAAGCTACTGACTTGAAACGTATCGCCTGTTTAATCCATCCGTTTGTCTAACTTGTATGAACAATTTCTATTTACCACCCCGCTAATGGGGTCTCGACCAAATGTTCCGGCGCGGACTTCCCTTGTCAGTGGTAGAGCACGGAGGGGGGGGGGGGGCTGACAACGGACAACGACGTATAGTAATTCCGACCGAGGTCCCGGGTACACATTGGCATGCATTTAAAAGAAGCTTCGATATAAGAGTAGGCCTTAGCAAAAATGTTTGGGAAAAATTTACCCCAGAACACACTGTATGACGTATGCTCGTCTTCATAAGCTCAAAGAAAGGGAATGGCTACACCTCCTCCCCACCGGTGAAACCTAAATCTACAATAGGCTTATCCCTTCCTGTCCGCCTGTTTGTCCGCGTGTCTGTCTTTCCAGATTTTTTTACGATTTCTTTTTATTTTGTTTATATAAATGTGAGATATACATGATTGATATTTAATGCATTGCTGTTAGAGAACAAAAGAAAAACGCAAAAATTTTAAGGATTTTAATTTTTGAATATTTTTATATATTTTTTAGCTTCAATTGATAATTGTGAATTAATAACGCAAACAAGTGACGGTTCCGATTGTACTGTGCAGTGGAATCTGACAATGGAACATAATGTTGATACTAGCTATGGTTACTATCATATTTAACAGTGGTGGCACTATTTTGCAGTTACCACTTTGTCCAACAGATTAATGAACGGGTTTGCAGGTACGAAAAAGATAACAGAATGACTATAGGTGACGGTATAAAATCCGAAATCAATGTAAACATTCAATGGTCTAAACTTAATTTATTTACTTTTTTTTAGATAAATAAAGTAACTTGATTGTAAATATATATTATGGCATATCGCATATAGCGTTTTATAGTTAATCGATTTTAATGAATAAAAGTAATTGGCACGTGTTACTTTTGCAAAGTCCTCGTACTATTACAATACTGTGTCACTTCGTAATTATGGACATCTGCGTACTATTACAATATTGTGTCACTTCTTAATTGTGGACAGTTGCGTACTATTACAATACTGTGTCACTTCGTAAGTATGGCTAAAATTATAATACCGTGTCACCTCGTATGTAACGTGAACTATTACAGTACTGAGTCATTTCGATAGTATGGCGAACTATTAAATTACTGTGTCACTTAGTAATTATGACGTACTATTGCAATTTACATTACTGTATCACCTTACGTACTGCGTCACTTCGTAATTATGGCGCACTCTTACATTGCTGTGCCACTTCGTATGTATGGTGAACTATTACAATACTGTGTCACATCGTGATTCTGACGTACTATTACTTTATTATGTCACCTCGTAGTGTGGCGTACTGTGTCACCACGTATACTGTTACAATACTCACATCAGCGATCGAAAGAATGACCGTAAGCCAGAGGTGACCGACCAGCTAGAGCTCGGAGCGCGACACTCTAGACCACATACTAATTATTTATACATGGGACGTATGAGGTCGTCACACTTTCCATATGTGGTCGTCACAATTTCCTTTGGGGATCACGGTGGCTAAGTGGGTAAGACGCTGGCCCGCTAGCCTGGAGGTCGGGTGTTCGATCCCTGCATTGGCTTAGAAAGATCATCGGGGTTTTCCGGCGTGTTCCCTTTGTCGGTGATGTAGGATAGAGGGCCTGACAAGGACAGCTGTCTAGTTGTTCGGATGGGGCGAAAAACCAGTGTCCCGTATACACAATGGCGTGTACATAAAAGATCCCTTGGCAGTTGGAATTCGATATAAGAGAGACCGCAGCGTCGCTGTCTGGGCAAAATTTCTCCCATCCATAACACACTGCATGGCGTATGCCCGTCTTCATAAGTCGAGTTGAAGCTGAACACTACGGCGTAAAACCCCATTTCATTTCATTTCATTTCACGTTTGTGTCAAAAAGACATAACCTTGTTTTAAGCTTTACAAAACCAAAAAAAAACCAAAAAAACCCCCCAATAAAGTGTTGAAAATTGGGTGAAAATCAACACAGTGTTGATGTTTGGGTGAAAATCAACACATGATGAATGTGAAGAAACTACCAGTTCGGAAAAGGTTCCAATATCCGAGTACAGTAACATGTATTGTGTAACTTAACATATTCAGATGTGGAACTCTGCCGGGTACATCCTGTTGTGTGGCGTCCTAGGGTTGGATCAAATATTGGGAGCACCATTTAAAGTCAAATCGAAATGACCAGGCTCATCTCATAGAGTACAGACTAGGCAATGCTAGACAAAGTTGCCTCCAACTAAGACCCCCCCCCCCCGCCCCATCCTTCTCCCGACCAAATAAATGCTAAATGGGCTAAACACGGGAGGTACCGCATCGAGTTCAAATGAACAATTAAAATGCGATGGTCTAAACCCACATGCTTTTAAAAAAATTGTTTTACAATATCGATTATATCAACAAAACTTGTTGACAATACATACATTATTCAAATAAAACCATTTTATAATATTATAGAATTTTGTTGTTTTATATTATCAACAAAGTAGTTTACAACATTACATATTCATTATTTAAATAAATCCATCAGTTTTTATTATTTTCTTTAAAAGTGAAATTCTAATATTCACCAGACAATTAATGTTAATGGATACAATATTCATGGTTGACTAATTCCATTTCTGTTCCGTTTACAGTGCATTTAACATAATTATTTAATAACAGGTTTTGCTCTCAGGTTCACGTGCGGTTTATTCGTGGAATAAACAGCATTCCTGAGGGTGTTTCTCCATAGCCCATCTCTAGTCATGTGTGGCTTATTCGTGGATCGAGCAGAACAGTTGGACGTTAAACCCCATTTCATTCCGTTGCATTTATTTGTGAATCAAACAGTATCCCTGTGGGTGATGCTCCATAGCTCATCTGTAGTCTATGCGAGACCTATTCGGGGATCAAATATCACGGATAGGGGTGACATCGGGGCGTGTTAATTAACTTTATATCTTTTCAAACTAGATGCTAAAACAATTAAAGTTGTTGGAATGGAATATATTTGGATATAAATCTATTTAGTGTAGATTTGCGCATGTAAAAAGTTTATTTTAGGGGGAATATTGGGTATGTGTTTTCTAGGTTGTCGGTGACAAAAGCGTGATTTATGAAATAAAAGGTATATATAAGGGGACATCGGGTATCTTCTACTCATAGTCTGCCGGATAAAAAGTCCCATCAAAGCAAACTTGGTCTCAAATAAAAGGTGGGGTTCGTGGGTAGCCTACTCCAGAAAAAAATGACATATCATGATCGCTTGGGGAAAATTTTGGGGCGGGGACAAAGGTCAATCAGAAAAAAACCAGTCAATATCTCAAAAACTATCAATGTTAGACCTTATATATGTATTAACCTATTATAAGTGAGGGGGCGCACTGACGCGCTTTGCGTCATGGTTTTGAGTTTTTGCGCCCCCTCGAAAATGGCAAAAATCATGCGGTTTCAATGCGGTTTTCAACATTATAATCATAATCATAATTATAATCATAATGCTTAACCAGAATCAAACATAACCGTAGGTCGGACATGCTACAGATCGAATCTAGCATGTCCCACACAGCCCAATTTTACCCAGTGGCACTTAGAAGGACTACCACCCCACCCCTCCGCCGCACTCACAAATAAATATTGTTTATTAGGTGCCCGGATGGGATCTTAATCCTCATGCAAAATCGTGGGTTACCACGCCCCTTCTTCTATGTGAAAAATTTCAGGTAATTTTGTGGCAGTAATGCGATATTGATCGGTTACTTATATAACTCCTGTTGATAGAATATATAACAGTAGGTAATTATATCTAATGCCACGGCTAATAGAATACAACAAAAGTAATATATAATATGTAAGCGCCTTTCAAAGTAGATACGGGCGACAAATTTTGTATAAAGAATCATTTCAACGTTAACGAAAAAAAAAAGAACAAAGAAAATATCAATCATAATAAAAGCACAAAATAACGCATCAATAACAAAATACATATTATTGTAAACACTCACGGTCGTCACACTAGATTTAAAGTACACAGAAAGGGTAAGCATAGCACTCCTCGTACACGACACCCACTACCATTTCTCGCTAATTCTGGATTTATTACACCAAAACTTTCCACTTTTTTTCCTCTTCTATGAGCTTCTTTGGGGGTTTGAGTGGCCTAGTGGTTAACGGATGCGCGTTGGATCAGAAGGTCTGTCATTGAGTTAAGTGGTGTGGTTTCGAGTAGGGTCAACTGTCCAAGCTCGTGGGTTTTCTCGGGGTTCTCCAGATTCCTCCCATCCCATAAGACCCATACGCGCAAGCGAATACTTGGTATGAAATTGAACCATATGTTAGTCCCGAAATGTCCTAGTTTGTGTCGAGTGGTAAACACCACCTCTCTGATTCTGATTAAAACATAGATTCTATATGGTTTCGTTTTTATAGTTTAAACTTTCGTTTGACTTAATCTACATGATGAACGCATCCATTAAATTTAATATTCAAACTATTTTAATTGCAGCCTATTAATTGCTGGTTTCTTTATGTTCCCTTAAGTGCCCAGACGAGTTTCTAATATACACAAAACAGTCATATAATATGCAGACATATTATTGAAAGACAACAGATCATTATTACTAAACTAATTGTTTACGTTAACTTGTCTTGGGAAGCTTGGTTCATCATTGAAATGAAAACTTTGGAAATTTTGTTGCTGGAAGTCTTGCTCTGTTGGATTGAACGTAAGTCCTTTTTTTAACATGTAAATTTCTCTAAAACTTTAAATAGCAAATAAAGAAAAAATTGAAGTTAAAGCTGTTTTCGCGGGATCGTTTACATATAACCGGTGAAAACGACCGCGGATTTGGAACAGAGGCACTCCCGCGAATAAGAGCTCAGATTTTTGGGCGTTAATTTTGGCTCCCGAAGCCGAACAATAAACTCCAATAAAGTTGTGTCATCAACGTGTTGAAACACAGTTGAATTATAATCACATCCAGGAACAGCCAAACCCTTGATATTCTCATTAGACTTAATTAGTGAATTTAATGGAACTGGGGTTAATACATATAACAAGGCCGAAATCCCACATCCTTGGCGAAAAGAGCGAAGGATAGGGAATGATAAAGAGACATGCACGTTTACCTTTACCGATGCTTTCTCGGCATCTAATTTCAAAAGATAGAGAGGAAGATCTTCAAGTTCAGCAAAGGAAATAAGGTCACGTATATTAGAATATTGGTAGCAATATCCCTGCCTGGAACACAACAAGACTGATCAGTCGATACAAGATCAGCTACTACTGTTTTTAATCTAAGAGCTGGTGTCCTGGAGAAGATCTTGTAATCAACATTTAAGTGACTTATGGGTCTCCAATTACGTAATTCAGCTTTATTACCACGCTTTTTGAAAAATAACGAAATTGTCCCTCTCTTCATGGAATTACTGAGCTTTCCTAACTCCTGTATATTAGAAATAACTTGAAAATAATATTTCCCTAAAATGTCCCAAAATAAAATTTTCCTAAAATGTTCCAAAAATGCAGATAAAATTCGACAGTAAGTCCGTCCAGACCCGGAGATTTCCCTTTCTTCGTGCCCTTTAAAGAATTGTACAATTCATGAATGGAAATATTAGACTCACAATATTTAGATTTAGCTTCAACTAACTGATCAGTAATTAAATCAAATAACTTATTTTGATTGACCTCATTAATTGGTTCATTTGTATATGTTTTGTATAAAATTTGACACATTCTTCAAGTATTTCAGGAGTTGTATTGACAATAGAACCGTCAGATCTGTTCAAAGTCTTAACAATGTTACTTTCCCGTTTAAATTTTTCTAAATTAAGAAAATAACGTGAGCATTTGTCTGTATCAAGAGCATCACGGGTTTTTGATCTAAGTATAGCCCCGTCACATATCTGTTTTTCATATTGTTCAAGTTTATTCTTTAGTTTATAAATTTGGGTATAGTCGTAATCTTTAACTGTATTGGCTTTAGTATAATGAAAATTTACCGCAGTCTGAATCTGCCAGAAATCGTCCTGCTCTTGTTTTCTCCTTTTCTGGGCATGTAAAAGACTAAATTGTTTCATACGGTATTTCAAATTGTCCCACCATACTAATTGTTCCGTTTTATATAAAGGACAGGAAAGGGATTTACTAATTAATGATTTGACACCTTCACAATATTCATGTTCTTGAAGATACTTATTGTTAAAGATCCACAATCCAGGCCCTTTATCATAGTTGTTAAAATATGATCACTGGTTGTAGTATGGGATATAAAACAATAAGATATAAACATCAGAATCGATGACGTGGTAAATATATAGTCGAATCGAGACTGCTTCAACACAGCTTGTGCGAATTGTTGACGCGTAAAAGTATCTTTGTCTGGGTTTTTCCTTCGCCAAATGTCAAATAAATTATTATTTGACACAAAATCAAAGAGATACTTGGTTGATCCACCGTAAGGAGACATATTTTTATGTTCATGACGTCAATGAAATCTCCACAAGCAATAGAATATTCAGATATTCTGCCACCAATTTGATCCAAGGCTCCTTTTTATCTTTTTGAATATTCGGGGCATAAATACATATAAGTTTGAAGGTACACACATTAATTTTAACATCACATTCAAGATATCGACCAGCATCGTCAGAGTAAACAAAATTACAGTTTTCAGAGTATTTTTTAGACACAAATAAAGCACAGCCTTTAAAACCATGCAGGCTATTTGAAAAATAAATATCACCACTCCAAAGATGTTTATAAGAATTAATAAAATTGTCATCCCAATGAGTTTCTTGAACGCACACAAAATCTAAACTTTTGCTCTGAAAATTAGCTATTAAATTACTGAATTTATTCACGTTCGTAAGTCTATTGACATTAATTGTAGCTACTTTAACCATTAAAATATAAAGTGAGAAAAAGGTTAACATGGTTTTATCTTAAATATTTTATTTTGATTTATTCTTAAGGGCACTTTCAATCGACACTTTCATACGATCACCCACAAATGGATTTATGACCCCTTTCTTAATTTTACGAATTTTACTTTTTAAGGGGTTATAAGCAACAGATTTCCTATTGCACCGAAGATATGGTGACTTGCGTTTTGTTGAATTCCCCATAGACACCTGACTATAATAATAAGAATCTTCTATCTCAAATTCACTATCATCTTCAACAGTTTTATCAACATCAACTTCAGTTTCACTTATTGGCCTATCATCTAAGTTGCAAAAAACATTAGCAACTTAATCAACATCTGAATTTAATATATATCATATATTAATATTACCTACAGATCCACATGCATCAGTAGAGGTAACTACTTCAGTGACATCAGCAAAATTGGGATTGTGGACAGTAGCTTTTATTGCTTTACCAATAGACGCTTCTGTGCATTATCGTTAAGTATTTCCTCACGTGCATCAGCTGTAAATATATTATCATCACTCGGATCCACGACACACTCACATTTCCAATCGAATTCATCGCACCTCGGGCACAACACCGACACACATCTTTTTTTACCATGACCGGCTTGTTTACATCTAAAACACTTAAATTCTGTACACTGGGCAACTACGTGGCCGGATTGTAAACACAGTAAGCAAACCCTTTCTTGATCATTATGTCGAATACTGTAAGACACACTATCAAAACTAGTAGCATATGGCAAACTTGAAATATCCCATCGATATCGATCGTTTTCCCGTGAAGAGGTCCAACAGGTGTAACACCCCAATTTTCCAACTTTTTATAAATGTTATCATCTGAGATATAAACAGGCAAATGCATAAAAGATACTACCTTCACTCTTGAATCAACAAATTTACAGGGTAGACCCTCATCACCACACACCAAATCATCATCAGCTAACTGTTGTTTCGCACTGTTACGATTAACTATAGTAATATCATATGAATCACTGCACGGAACACATGCGAGAACTGAATCAACGCCAAGTTTATTTTCATCTTTCACTAAGACCTTCACTGTGTTGTCCTTTATCAACAACTGAACATCCGCCATATTGGTTAAACAATTTGACTGAAGCTGACTTCAGTCGGGTCAAAAGGCCCATAAAATAGTCACAAAAAGTTCAAAAGTAAAAACTATTACCTCAGATCTGAAGATAAAATGTAAATACACATTTTTGCTCAATTTATATACCTATTTCGCTTTATATAACTTCGATTATAGTCGATTTACATGGGCATTCTGATAATATGTCTATCCCTCATGAAATCAAACCGGAAGTCCCCAACTACAATTACCAGGAAAATTATACCCGTATTTGTTTTTCCTGTAATTTACAGAAATTCCTTCAATTAATATAAATTCCATTTTCAAATACGGAAAACATATCATGGTAATTTTTGTTTTCTGAACATAAAAGTGATAAAAATTTCATTGAATTAATCACTGACTTTATACGCGAGTGTGAAACAACATTATGTAAGGGCTGCTTCCACCGAAGTGATATCGCAGACAATCTTTATACGCAACCTCTTTCCGCTTATATAAGAATATGGATTATATCCTAATCGAGAGACGAGCTCAAGGTATCACAAACCGCTACTCGTCAGTGATTGGACCGGTAAGAGGCTTTCATATACAGACTAATTTGAACATTTAACTATATTTAAAGTACGCCAAAAATTGCTATTTTATTACGACCGACATAGCCAAAGGGTTTCTGCTTTAAAAACTCAATACTCACGACTAACTGCATTTCAGTTTTTAAATTCTTTGACAATTTTAAATCGTTATATATTTACAACCGTTTTTAGTTTCTTTTACAATTTATTATATTCGTAAAGTCAAACGTTTTAAATTTTTAAATTTAAATTGTTACGCATGTTTCTTTTGATATTCCTACGAAAATATTAATTAACTCCCAGCTGTGATAAATCTTATTTAAGGCAATGAAGAGAAAAGGGAGTTTAACGTTCTTATACTGTTCTGCCCCGACTGGGCTAATGTACATACATGTACGCTATACAGTGTGTTATGGGGAAAATTGTGCCCGAATTGCAACTGTCAATGGATCTTTTACATAAATGTCAATATGTACACGGGAACTCGGTTTCTCGTCCCACCCGAATGACTATGCGTTGTTGTCCCTCTGCCCTTCATCACTCATACAGGAGAACCACCCGGGAAATTCCGATGAACTTTCTCGGATAATACAGGGATCGAACACGGGACCTCCAGGTTAGCGAGAACGCCTTACTCACTTAGTCACAGTGTCCCCCACCCCACGCCCAATCGGATTAAAAAGGAATTTAGCGAAGAGTATAGTGGATCTAGCTTGTTTTGATGATATCCAGTTATATCGTGGATGCCGAATGTGGACACATTTGGATTCACCATATCTTTGTAAATACTGATCGGAACAGTTTTTTTATCTGACATTTATTTTAGAGATTCACTCTTCAAAACCAATCTCTCATATGACGACGTGCGTAGATTCTAATGATTGACCAATGTACAATCTTGCTATTAATTTTCAACAAAAAACCCCCTGACATTGGCCTGTCAATGAGTCAAGTGACCCGGTTTCAGTTCCCATAATTAGAGTAGGTTCTAACCATATGTTAGTCACGAAATGACCTAGTTTGTGTTGAGTTGTAATAGGTCTGTTATTGAGTTAAGTGACTCGGTTTCAGTTCCCATAATCAGAGTAGGTTCTAACCATATGAACGTTACCCCCCCACCCCCATTCTCTCTCTCTCTCCCAAGTTTCTACACTGTAGGATCGCCTACTCAGATGGTGGTTTTCTATGGTCCACCGTTTACATCCAACTGTTGTTTATTGAAGTAAAATTGTACCATACTACCGCGTTTGTGCCAAGTGGGCGTTAAACTTCATTCACTTTCACTCTCTCGACTTTGACTGCTAAACTTAAACGCGCTGGAGTCAACACGGATACCCTATAACATTTAAGACTACTCCCCGCCTCTCTTTAATAGTCTGATTGTACCTTCTTCAGATAATGACGGCACCAATCTTATGACAATGATACCAGATCAAGTTGCTTACATCAATGACGTAAGGCATCTCAAAGAAAGGAGTTTTCTGATCAGAACACCATCAAATGCAATTATATGGTTCTTTGAAGAGAATGTCAACAAAGGCAAACTCATCCTCGGATTTGATGGAGATCCAACGAAGATAGCGCTAGAGACTAATTGTAGTTTCATGGAGATAAACCCCGGACCACCTATCGTAAGAAACATAGCATTCGTACGGTTATGGGTCGCATGGTATAGTGATAAAATTGAGGTGGGTTCTGGAGATGTACAATCAAACAGATTTGCATTATTTCCTATCACTCAACCTTTCAACATTTCATATCTTGGGTTTGGAAGTTATGCTGGAAAAAGGGCGTTCTGGATTTTCGGGGCACATCCACCCTATGTTAAAGGTAAGTTAGATCAAAATCTGATAACTGACATATTTGATGGAATAAAGGCTATCTCTCTATGCGATCTTCTCATTACATCGGCATTAGAGGTTTCCCTTTCCTTTTCTCTGATTTCAAAGTGGGTTGGGTGGCCGAATAGTTTAGTAATGTTAGGATCATAAGGGTTGCCTGTCCGATCTCGTGAGCTTTAGCAAAACCTTTTAATTTATAAAATATTGTTGTGCTTTTTTTGGATTGTAGCTACACTGTTTATAAAGATGAAGAACATTCGGACTACACCCATCACAATGATTCGTTTGGTCGATTCATTTATCCAGTGTTCTGTAGAATGTAATCGGATTAATGGTTGCTATGGTTTCAACTACAGCCCATCTGGTAAATAATAATAAAACTTTTTTATTTTTTTAATCATCATTAAATTATGAATCCATATGACTTAAACCTCTTTGGATGCCAAAGGAAACTAAATGAAATGAAATGGGTTTATCGTCCTGTTCTGCATCGACTAGGCTTATGAAGACGGACATACGCCATGCAGTGTGCTGCGAGGCGAATTTTGCCCCGACAGCGAGGCTAGGGCCTACTCTTATTTCGAATTAACTGATAAGGGGGAAACCACATCGGAAAATCCTGAGGCACTTTCTAGACCAACACCGGGAACGAACTCGAACACCTTACACATTGAGCCACCGCGACTTCTGACTTCAAAGGAGATTGTATAAATATTATGATTAGTTTCGTAGGATGAAAAATCTGTGACTATAAGTAAAGCCAGAGTTGACACAGTAGACTAAAATAAAAAGAATTGAACAAGGAGACTCTCGCATGATTTTTTTAAAAAATGTAACCAAATATAGAGCACTATTCCATACACATTTGTACCCTGGATCAAAGAGTTTACAGGTGTTGTCCTTCTTCAGAGGGATGTCGGGCCGAAAAAAGTTGACTTTAAGAACCGACAGAAACAAGAATACAGACGTGTCGTTTCTTTTCGCCTTGTCTTGGTGTATATTTTAGGGGATTCTTTTTTTTTCAATAAATTTGGAAGGCTAAATGATTCTTACCCAAACATCTTTATTTCGATTTACCACAATTATGAAGGAATAAAATACAAGGTGGGTAGATTAAAAATTGCGTTCAGGAGCGTAGAGGTAAAGCTACGCCACTGCAACTGCGAAAGGAAACGAAAACGGAAACGATCTCTTGGATAAGGTCTATGTCTGCAGCTCGGCCAACAGGGACTGGATTCACTGGTCATGGTGAGCTGCCTGCATTATCGAGAATATTATGCTAAATTTATAAGGAATACAGATGATGAAGAAAAAATCCTGGTTGCTTTAGAATAATCCGTATACGTTAATGGCCCATAGATGTCCGGAATTTCACTTTAGACCTACATATGTTTTATTATGTTTATATCGATTTTAAATGAATGATACAAATTATAAGAGTATTTTTTTTATATTTTCAGCTGCAACTGATAATTGTGAATTGGTAGCTTCACTAACGGACGGTTCCCTGTGCAACCTACCATGGAATCTAACAATGAAACAGACTGCTGATGCAAGCTTTGATTACTATCATATTTAAAATGCTTTTTGACCCAAGAACAAGCATTCTGGACACAGAGAACTATCTATTCTACCTCGAGAATAGATCTCTGCCCTAAATGGCCGCCATATCCAGCAAATAGTATAAAGTTTTGTAATGTGGTCCTACTCCGGTTCACATCAACTATACACAAAAAGACTAATTAAATCTTATCAATTTTATTTAATTAAAGCAAAATATATATATACTTCTCAAAATTCTCTAAGTATACTTAGTATTTTAGACTAAACTCGTCGATTTAGGATTGTGGGTCAACTAGCTTTAGTGCCTGTTCTAAAGCGGGGCTAATTGTCGACAAACAGCGTAAGTTTAGTATAAAGGAACCAGGTTTCATACTCTTCGTAATCTTCTTGTTCGTCTGCTTGTTCTTGGGTAATCCGAGTATGATCGACATGAATTTTAGCATGATGACTGAGATGACGTCATGCTCGTTTTGTACTCTCGTATTTATTGTAAATATTATCCTACTTCACACGGTTCAATTTTATTTCAATAATTCGCTACTTGCGCGTGGGGCTCTAGCAGTGTTAGGAAACCGGGGAACTCGGAGATTACCTACCAGATTAGACAAGCGACCCTACTTCTTGTCACGTACAAGCGGGGAATTGAAACCACGCCACTTGAAGCGTTAAACCAGTCTCCCCTCCCCAACTATGCAAAGGTAACAAATGCGTGAGATCAGACCAAACCATTGTTATTGTATAGAGATATTACGTTCCGATGTTTAGTCATGTACATGCCTTATCACACCTCCTCGAAAAGCCTTTTCCTACAGTCTTCATATTGTGTTATTATTGAAATATTTAGAACTTTTATTTATAAATAAATATATATATGGTTCCGCAACACTAATTGCGGTTTCCTACAATCATAGGTTTAGACTAAATTTGGAAACTAAGAGGATTAAAAGTTACTTAACACTGACGATAAGGGATCGTGCCGTTAAGATATATGGTGGAGTGAGCCTTGTCTCTCTTCACTCACGTACAATATACCAGCACCCGTAATAAATGTCAGTTGTCTTAAAAGTATTATTTTCCCTTAGGTAAGTTTAAATTATATTATGTTGATTGTATATTTTAATTGTTTTATATTGAGCATACCATGTTGGTACATTTTAAAGACCACATACGTATATGCGTTAATGGCAATAGAGACTTTTGGCAAGTGGAATTTTCCCCATCCGTATAACGTATCAGTATCGTCACGTGATACGCTGCGTTAATTTAGTTTTAGAGTTTTGGCAGATTTTCGCGCCGTCTACGTATGGGTAGCTGATCTGAGCGTAGTTCTATTACAGCATGATGGCAGTTATCTACCAAGATCAACATCCGTACTAGTCAAGTACGCAGCCTACAAATTGCCATGGTTAAAATCACATCAAATATACACCTTCGTGTTCTAGGATACACATAGATTCATAAAAACGCTACGGCACAACATTTCAGCGTCTAAAAGTAGCAAAAAATACGATAAAAAGACGACAATGTTATACGGACCTTTTCCGTATGAAAACTGTTCGATACGTGCTGCCGTATCCGTGTGCCATATCACGTATGAGAAATACACACGCATTGATGACGTCACACGCAAAATCGTTACGGATACGCAATACGAACCAGGAATTTACGCTTGCCAAAAGTCTCTATTATTGATGTCCACGAGCGTATTGATTGGCATATAAACGAGGTACAATGTTTCAAGTAGAACCCTAGCCTACATTTTACCCAGCTCTAATGGATTAGAGATTACATCTTGAATTATAATTAATGTCAATATTGTGCAAATATTACAAGCACTCATGCATGCTCCATTTAAAGGACATTACATGCACACGCGTCCCGTATGGTATCCTTAACGTTCACTTTATTACATAAAGTACGTAAGCTTTATTACATAAAGCATATGTATATTTTATATCAGTCGACATTTTATATTTCTTATCATCATAGTAATATGTATTTTGTATTTTCTTTATTCATTATTAATCACTGAATATTATTATATCACTCACGTAAACTGTATATATCAGCACCCGTAATAAATGTCAGTTGTCTTTTAAAAGTATTCTTATCCCTTAGTTTTTAGACGCTCCAGTGTCAAGATCACCCCCTGACGACAACGTATCGTTATCTATATTTTACTGCTGTGGAACAAGGGTTCCCCGTTGAGTATTATCGGAAGACACTCATAGTCTATTATTTATTCCCGAGGTTTAACCGATTATCAAGGTATCCTCGCTGTAAGGACGAATAGATAATTGGAAATAAAACCCCGTTCCCAGATGGTGAAGATATAAAACGATCAAAAATTGGTACCTCGAAGATATGCCAACAGGAGCGTCACCGTCTGTATTTCCCCACGGCTTAAGAAGTGGTGGACAAGAATCAAGCGAAAACACAGAGCGGAAACAAGTTCGGTCAACACATCACGTTCGTCCACACCCGAGCAACATTTTTCAACAGGATGAACCAAAAGGTAAGCCAAATTTTACAGAAACATTCAGTGGGTCAAATGAACAAAATTTTGAAGTGTGGTTTAAACGTTTTAAAGCCTATAGCAGAGCAAGGGAATTATCCGTTTCCGACGACTTGTTCTGTTTAGTTGGGCAATTGGAGGGAACCGCCAAGAAATTTCTGGATACTTTGAGTTTAGACTTTGAGGCGTACTCTATGGAGCCGGATCTTACTGCACTGAATAACAGGTCCAGTGCTCTTAAGTGTTCGATACGTCTCTCTTAGATGTCAAACAAAACCAATGTGAATCTGTTGATGACTACATGGAACGGATACAGTGCGGTTATTATTAGGACACAATATACAGGAGAATATACTCATATCATATGTTTGAAAAGGATTTAATCCTGCCGTTCAGCCTTGGGTGAGGAATAAAGAACCCAAGTGAGATTAGACAAACAGCTAGTTCACCGAACAGCAATGTGTTTTAATCCCAGTGTTCGAATGGTGGATACCAATGAATTGCAAGACATATTTGTAGCCGCACTGAAACAACACAATGACGCAAGTTTCCAAGTGCACGGGCCTGTTAATTCATGGTGAATCCAGTTGGAAAGAACATCAAGCACGCCTAGTTCCAGAATGGACTCCTAGTCGGTTTCAGACGCTATTAAAATTATATTAAAGGGTTTAAAAAGTATCTCAAACCCAAGCTTTTTCATCAAATATAAACTAATTGAATAATGTTCTAGTTGCGTTTGTGTCAGACTTTTAC
Organism: Patella vulgata; assembly: GCF_932274485.2. Taxonomy (NCBI): domain Eukaryota; kingdom Metazoa; phylum Mollusca; class Gastropoda; family Patellidae; genus Patella; species Patella vulgata. The sequence continues at coordinate 37,827,827 of NC_065886.2, read as the reverse complement.
CATGTGTACTAAATAATGTTCTCAGTTTTTTTCTTAATGTCTTTTTTTATGGATTAATGTATTGTGATTGTTGTAATTATATATTAATTGTACTTATGTAAAGCACCCGAGAGCAGCTCGCTGAGTTGAATTGTTGGCGCTATATAAATCAATTAATGTTATTTTTATTAAACTCGGGTAGCCCAGACAAAATTGTAACGATTCCCGAGGTACCAATCTTCACAAACAAAAGGTCGAGGGTGGCCGAATGGTTAACATGTCCGCGTCTGCCACTAAAACAAGTGACGTGTTTCGATTCCCCGTTTGTTGGTTCGCCTGTCCTACCGCGTGGGTTTTCTCTGGATTCCCCGGTTTCATCCTAAAGCTAAAGACCCCTACGCGCAAGCGAATTAATGAAATAAAAATTTGTGTCGAGTGGACGTTAAACCCCACCTCTTCAGCCCTCGCCCTCTCTCTCTTTGGCAGTCCCCATCATGCACCACTGTCAAGGGAAACCAAACCTCGAAGGCCCGGGGAACACCTCGGTCGATATCGGGATCGACCCCGGGGCTAGCGAGTCTATGCCTTTTTTTTCGTGATACAATTTTTTTTTCGAGAATTTTACATTCAAAATACTGACTGGGCACCGTGGACCCCAGCACCACACCAGCACTAAAATAGTCTGTTATGGTATTTTCTTTAGTATACGCCAACAGTGTATTATGAGGGGGATTTTGCCCAGATAGCCGCGTTGCGGTCTACTCTTATTTCGAATTCCAACTGTCAAGGGTTCTAGCCCCCCCCCCCCCCCGTCTTGCACTTTATTAATGGAACAATAAAAATGGTTGACTTATTTCACACACACAGGTGGTAAATTATTTAAGATATTTATGTTCGATTTAACAAAATTATTACAATGCCGAGTTGTGAAATGTTTTTCCATAATGTTCTTTTTTGTAACCCCCCCCCCACAAAAAACCTATCACAAATGTAAGTTTCTTTGTATTCAATTTAATATAGCTATTATAAGTAATGAACCGAGTCATAAACTTATAGCACATTTTATATTGTTTGTTTTTTTTATCTTATCAAAAAGTTCTATAATGTGAAAGGTTTTCATATGTTATTAAATGAAAGGAAAATATAAACACTTCTCAGAATTCTCTAAATATAGCCTACTTAGTGTTTTAGACTAAAATAGTCGATTTAGTACTTAAAATTAATGTCGGTCAACCAGCTTCAGGGGCGGATCTAGGAATTTTGAAAAGGGGGGGGGGGGGCGCTGCAAAATGAAGGCATTGACCGCGGAGACGGGGCACGCCGCTGAAGGGGGGGGGGGGAGGTCCCCAAGAAAATTATCCGTCATTTCCTTGCGTCTTTAGCCATTCCATGAGCTATTTCCAAGACTGGTGTGTTTGAGTCGATGGTTTGAGTCATTTGGGATCCCTACAACGGGTTGGGAACGGACATATTTGAGTCTGAGAAAAGGCACTTTCAGCAGTAAAAAGGGTACTGTCGAATCCGCCTCTGAGCTTAAGCGGAGCTAATTGTTGACATTATTTCTTTTTTAAAGAGGACACAAAATGGCAATCTAAAAGTTGTTTCTACTTCAAGCCAATGTTTATAATATACACATATCAAATGAAATGACATCGAGTGAAATGAGGTTTAACGTCCTACAAATCTGGGCTAATGAAGGCAGGCATACGCCATACGTGTGCTATGAGGGACATTTCGCCCGAACAGAGGCGCTATGGCCTATCCAGTTTTTTGTAACTTCCGAACGACTAAACGGTAATTTAGTTCAAATACATTTATAATTCATTGAGACATCTTCACCCAAGTTGTGAGAATTTGCCAAGTATATAAGACTCATCTGCTAAGACACTTTTCTTGGTCTGTCCAATCTGATTAAAACACAGATCCTGTTTCGTTTCGTTTTTTATAGATCGTTTATATTTCGTTTTACTTGTCTTTCCTACACTAGGATCTGGAAGAGTTGTTATATAACCGGCCTTTTGATTGAAGTGAGGGATTAGCCAAAGAAACGGTCTTTTACGGCGACTTCTCCGTGCACGGAACTGTAGGTAAACCAGTAGAAACGCCAACGCTGATTGATTAATCAATGTGTGACGTCATAGGGTCACAAGCTGCTCGTGCGGCCCCTGGCACGACCTACAAGTACAACTTGTCAGATCTTTATGTAGTGTTGGCCATGGAAGTGTCGGTCTTATCTCACCAGAATTGTTTTTATTTTCCACAGCTGTTCTTAGTTGCCCAGGCTAGTTTTTACTTTCCTAGGTATTTCGTATCAGTCCGGAATATTCTTACTTTCCCATGTCGTTCTACCCTACCCTGACCTGTTCTTACCTTTATGCAACTGTTAAATATAATAGAGAGAAATGGGGTTAACGTCCACTCGACACAAACTAGTCCATTTCGGGACAAACACATGGTTCAATTTGATGTCAATAATTCGCTTGCGCATAGGGGTCTTTAGCGGTGGGAAGAAACCGGAGGACCCGAAGAAAACCCATGAGGTTGGACAGGCGACCCTACTCCGTGTCACATACAACCGGGGAATCGAAACCACGCCAGTTGACTAACTGTTAAATAGGAATGGGGTTTAACGTTTTCAACCATTGTGACTCTTATGTATGACATTTGTATATATCCATGGGTAAGTGTGCAATTCGAAGAGAGAATGTTGCCCAGACAGCGGCGGTTAATTTATTTCTATGGTCACGCATGCAATGCCAGAGAGGTGAGATTTGTCTGGACAGCTAATCTAGCCTACTCTTTATCGAATTCTAACTTTTCGAGCTCATTCTTGGGACATATAATACATTTAGAACATAAGTTACGGCAATGATTGCGAAAATACTTGAGCGGTCGGCCAAACGGGTTTGAAATGATTTTTGTCAGCGCACGCCGGGATTCCAACACGGAGTAGCGCCCTAAAGGCTACATTACCCCCACCCAACTTCTCAGCCCACGCCGGGATTTTCAAAGCTACAATACTCCCGTAGTCCATTCTGGGATTCCAACACCGTAGTGCACTTAACGCTAAAATACACCCATCCCTTATCAGCCCACGCAGGGATTCCAACACAAAGTAATGTCCTTAACGTTACAATGCCCCCACCGCTTCACTCCAGTCTCAGCCCACGCCGGGATTCCAACATGGAGTAGTGCCCTTAACACTACAATACCACCCTCCCCGCCCGTTCTCTGTAAAAACATTTAGCCATGTAATATTCATACTCTGAAATGGTTGGTTTAACCCAGAAACTGGGGAAATTTCTATGGCAACAATCGTGAAAGCCAATATGGCTGAATGCCTAAATATATTTCACAAATATATCAATAACGTAATATATTAAGTATAAAATACGCGAAAATAACCAGGATATGACATTTCACTAATCACTAAAGAATAATGGCGGTAATATTGAATTTCAGGATGACATCGTGTCATTTTAAAGAATGTTACCCAACGTTCTTTCAAGTGATTACACACAAAATGATTAATTCAACGTAACCTTTGCAAAAATCAGAAGCCAAACAGATTGGTTCACTTATATTTTTTTTTCTAGAAAGCACAGAATAATGAATAGCGAGATTTATTATCATAAAACAAAGCAAATAGCGAAACTTCCTTTAAAATAAATAAAATAGCGAAATTTCTTATTACAAAAACAAAATAAATAGTGGGATTTCCTACCATAAAGAAGCGACGTTTCCTATCATAAAAAAGCGACGTTTCCTATCATAAAAAAGCGAGATTTATTATCATATAACAAAGCAAATAGCGAAGCTTCTTACTATAAATTAGATAATTATATGCAATCAACAATCGTTTTTAAGCATATGAACAGTGACTATATTTTCATTAACAATATGGCGCTGAATTATCAACCGGAACTGGTATTGTCTTAATTATATGCTATCAACAATCGTTTTTAAGCATATGAAAAGTGACTATATTTTCATTAACAATATGGCGCTGAATTATCAACCGGAACTGGTATTGTCTTAATTATATGCTATCAACCATCGTTTTTATTAGAGTTAAATCTGGACAGTATAACTGACATAGTCCTTACCATAATGTAGATTTGTAAGAAATTAATGCAAAACGAAAATAAATACAAAACCAATTATTATGCCAGGACAACATGAATAGACAATTCAGCCAGATCGGATAAGACCCTTTCATTTATATTTGGCCCAATACGACGTGTACATTAATTAAGGAGTTTGCTAAATTTGTCACAAACCGAAATTGGTGAGTTCGGCTCAATTTGTCGTGAACAACAATTAACCAGTTCGGCCCATTGTCCAACTAACAGAAATTCAGTCGAACTACATGTATCAGACATTGCATAATATTGTGAATAATACTTAAGTAATAAGTTAAGAGTTGAACTTTCGTTGGTCTCAATGGACTATTACAAATCTAAATTAGATGTGGTAGACGAGTGATTTGATCTGGTTAAAGGAGTCAGCTAGATTCACTGAAAGCCAAATTGATGAATATCAGATAGATAAGTAAAAGATAACTATATAGTTTTATATCGCGGTTTTTAATTTAATTTGGTAACCATGTTGCCACTTTGGGATACTGTTTATTTCTCACCGTCATCATCATCGTCATCATCATCACTATCTTCAAGAGTGGCATCTTCGCCAATTTTACCAAACATTTTGACCAATAAATTACGGTCTATATCACCAGCTTGGAATTCTGTAGTCTGTAATGTTGGGACGACTAACTCTTCTGGTGTTGCTTTGTTGTCCTCCAGGATTTTCTTACATCTGGGTAGATATTCAATGCACTCGAGATCTGACTTTTTGTCTGAAACCTTACTGATAGAATCTGGATCCAGCTGTGAAACTTTTAAATTGATACTCATAATGGATTTGGATAATAATTCCTCATTTTTATGCAGGGAGACAGAGGATTTTTGTTTGATTTTTTCTCCGATTGTCTTGACAGCTTGGCAAATTGTGTTGGTTCGTTCATCAACTTTCTGACAAGCTATTTTAGCCTCATGCTTCATCTTCATCCTTTGGTTCCCTAAAGATGCTAAAAATTTACGCTGTTTGAAAAGTTCTTCTTCATAGGGCTGCTTTAGACTTTCCAACTCTCGACGGGTTGCCTCTCTCGCATTTTCCAGTTCATCAAAATCATGCCTTTTGTGACTGCCAGTGAGGCATTTTTTACAGATTGCCGTGGAACAATCATTGCAGTAAAATTCTTTCTTTAACATGAAGTGTTTTAACTCTCCACAATATAGTGTGTGATAATTCCAATCAAATGAAAAAGGAGCTTCCTTGCGTCTGAAATCAAAATGAAGTCCGTTAACCTACATGTACTTAAAAATTCTAAGACTATTATGACGAGCAGTAGTAGCAGCGGTAAATTCAATTTTAAAAATGATCCCAATTGAGCAAGTTTAAACAATATTAAATCCTTTCATGAAAATGAATGTTTATACGCTAATGGGATATTATATACATCCACTGAAAATCAACATGGCTCGTCATCTCGTGAACAAAAACACCATGTGTAAAATTTAGTGGGGTGGTTTCCACCAGAAATTGTGGCTGAGGAACCAATTGAAAGGCATGGGTGACGACAACATTCCAAATGGGTGCAGGATAAAAGTTAAACTAAAATGTTACAAAAATAACAAACCCTTGGAGCTGTTTGTTTTGGATCTCGCCTAAACCGAAAAAAAACCCCAACAAAAAACAAAGCCATATTCTTTTCAGCATTTAGGATTTTCCAAGTGAATGTTAATAGTGGTGAATGCTATATATTAACTCTCATTATACGCGGAGCTTATCAATGGCCACCAGGATAATGCGGAAATTAAGTAGCATAGCACAACGTAACCCTACCCCCCTCCAGGTATCTACAGGTTTTAGTCGTTCTTTATAATTTCATTGCTAAACAATAAAATAAAGTATTTATGATTATTTTTTAATTAGCTTCGTTTGCATAAAAGGGGCAGTATGGGAGATTAGATAAAGAGCTGACAGTTCTCGCTATAATAGTTACAAAATAGAGAACGTAAAGCGAATATGCTCAAAATTTCAGTCAAATTGATCCAATTGAACCGAGACATAAGCGATTGAATTTAAGCCTAGTAATGTCTAATTAATAATTTGGATAACACTTCAGCCCTAAGATAGATCTGCAATGGACAGATTTAGCTCTTGTATAATGTGTGTTTGAATTACCACCATTAGTCTTTTTTCAATGCAAACAGATCCGACACAACACCAATCTATTTGGGGGAGGGGGTGGGAGGTAGTTAAACTTACTGGGTTGATATTTCTTCCATCGTCTTAAGTTCTTTGGTTGGTCTACTCTTTGTTCCTATACGAAAATAAAAATTATACATCAATATTCTGTACTTCTGATGATAACCTATTATATTCTGTACTTCTGATGATAACCTATTATATTCTGTACTTCTGATGATGAAGTTATCAGTTAAAGTACTCAATATTATCCACAATATTAGAGGTACAAAACGCGAATTGAAATTCATTTAACTGCAGGCATTCGACGGAGACTTGTCAAGTGCCCCCACAAGCCCATCAGCGTCAAAATCCACTGTGCTAGCACTAAAATCGATTTCAACCAATCCCATTGAGAATGTGTCAGTCGGTTGTGAATAAAAAATCTCTTAAAAACTCTGATCTGTTGACAGACGGACCTAAGGCAGGCGTTACGACAATATAATCCAATATTGTGGCTAAACCATCAAAACGTAAACTGACAATAAACTCCGCAATTCTTGGTCGAAATTTCTAAACATATTTCCATGTGTTCCCGTGAACAATGGAACACTTACATCGAGAATTTTGTGCTGCGTTGCGTTTACAAGCTGTCGAAATAAACAATTTACCAGGCGAAATGTGTGACGTATTCACTATTTATTAGGCCTCTTCTGGGCGACGGTACTTGTCTATATATGCGGGCAATAAAACCTAAATTCGCATTTGTATTAGTCACAGAACCCTAAAACAATAGTCTTATTTGGCTTTTAAAATTAGAATTTTATTCAAAACTTAATTCACATTATTGGCACAAACTACACCATTTTTATTGGCTAAAATCTCAGATCTAGTCAATGAGAAATGAAATGAAACAGGTTTACTGTTGTTCTGTTCCGAACAATGAAGACGAGCGGATCAATGAGAAGTCTGCGCTCTTGAAATATTGAGTGTGAGTCAGGAATGTAGGCTAATACTCACGTGTAACAACACCATTGGAAAATACATTCTTTCTGGTATCACTATTATCCGTTTCAGTTAGTTTGGTGGTTTTGAATCTGAAACCTAAAATATACGATGCACGGTTCATAATATACATTGTTGAAAAGTCAATAAAAAATTAAATGAAATGAAATGGGGTTTAACCAGAAACTGTGCCCAGACAGCGACACTACGGCCTACACCTTTTTTTTCGAATTCTACCTGTAAAGGGTCGTTTAACTTGCATGCCAATGTTTACACGAGGTCTTAGGTTTTCGTCCCATCCAAATGACTAGACACCACTGTTCTTTGTCAGGCAGGGGGTTGGATGGCCGAATGGTTAGCACGTGCGTGCTGTATCATACGACCTGTCAACTGGCGGAGTTTCGAATCCCCGGTTGTACGTGACAAGGAATAGGGTCTCCTGTCCAACCTCGTGGGTTTTCTCCGGGTCCTCCGGTTTCCTCCCACTGCTAAAGACCCCTACGCGCAAGCGAATTATTGAAATAAAATTAAACCATATGTTCGTCCCGAAATGACCTAGTTTGTGTCGAGTGGATGTTAAACCCCATTTCCCTCTCTCTCTCTTTGTCAGGCCTTGTACCACTGGCAAGGGTAAAACAAGCTGGAAAACCCTGAGGAATATTTTCGGTCAACACAGAAAGCGAACTCGAGACCATCTGGTTAGTGAGCTGGCGTCTAATTTACTGAGCCATCGCGGTATGCAATCGGGACAGCGGCACTACGGCCTGCTCTGATACTAAATTTCATCTACCAGTAATTGATGGTGTCTTGGCTTCATTCACGGAATTACTGAATGCCGAAACCAGACTTGGTCCAAACAATCCATGAGCAGTATTTCCACCACTAGTTTCCATGTTTCCAAATAGTGGTGGGCTACTATTATTGCCATTCGTAGTTGGTGCTGCACCAAAGCCACTAGTTGATGTTTTGCCAAAAGAAAACGTTCCAGAGTTTGCTGTTATTCCCCATGGCGAAGAGGTTCTACTCTTGTCATCGGTAGTACTAAAGCCAAACGCTCCAAAGGATGGCTTGTTTCCAGATGGAATGGTTCCAAACGACACTTTTGGTTTAAAAGTTGGTGCTCTACTAATTCCAAACGTTGAATTGGTTCCAAACGTTGGATTTGTCCCAAATGAATGTTTTGTGTCATTAGAAGTTGATGCTGTTCTAATACCAAACGTTGGATTGGTTCCACAAGGCACCTCCGGTTTATTATTGGGAGATCCAAAAAACCCGCCAGTAGAAGAAAAGTCGGTGCTTGTACCAAATCCGCCTGATTTTGCTGAAAGTAAATACAAATCAACACTGAGTCTTCATTTCTCCTATTAAAATATCTACTTTCAAATATTTTAAAGGAGACATGCCATATAATTTGATATACTCACGGTTTTCAATATCTGATTCATTCACTGAAATTATTATCAGGAAAAGGATTCGTCTAGAAACTAAGTACATTATCTTCAGAAGATAATTGTTTGAGCATCGTTTCCGAAATTCTTACCTTCGATCCAATCTTCATATCTCAATTCCTAAAATATATGAAATTCCAATCATTTCATTTAACATACATTACTTTATATTTTTAAAGAAGTAGTCCCACAATTTTCAGTAGTCACGAAACACTAAGTATTGCGATTCAATACCAGGTCAATATTTACCCAGAAAACAACAGGATAAATGAATAATTGATATTTTGAGTCCTGCCAATGTCGAAGAAATAAACCAGTTTTATATCATGATATTGATGTGGATCAAAATAAGGACCAAAACAATTTAAAGATACATGATGGGATATTAGATAAAAAAAGCTGGCAGTTCTCACTATAATTGTTAAAAACTAGATAATGTAAAGGGAATCTGCTGAAAATTTCAGTCAAATTGATCGACTCTGAACCAAGATTTTAGCATTGAATTTCAGGCCTAGCCCTCGATCATCATTACTATAAAGTCGGTACGATAAAAAACATAGTCTCGATTGTCCATTTCATGATTAAATCATGAATGAAAGTTGAGCAGCAAATCGGATCCTAATCCAGTAAATAACGCAGGCTAGCGATGCCACCTAATTAATAATTTAGATAACATTTCAGGCCTAAAGAAAGACCTGAATAGGCAGATCTAACGCTTGTTTAATGTATGTTTAAGAGTGTTTGTGTACCTGTGTATAATGTGTAATTGTGACGTGGATAATTAAGAGCGACAGGTTACTTACTGAAGCGACAAAAACACAAAAAAGAATCGCGATTCAGCGTTTCGCGATTCAATATTGTGAATCGTGAGTAGGTGAATCGAGAGGGATTCAACGATACGTCGTGCCGGCAATAGTTTACAGTACACCAGTGTTGACTCCCGTGAGTTTAAGTTTAGCAGTCAAAGTCGAGAGAGTGAGAAGGAAATGAAGTCTAACGTCCACTTGGCACAAACTCGGTCATATGGTACAATTTTAGTTCAATAATTAGCAGTTGGATGAAAACGGAGAGCCGTAGAAAACCACAATTTGTGTAGGAGATCCTATCGTGTAGAAGCTTGGAATTGAAATGGCGCCACTTTACTAAATGACAGACCTCATGATCTAAAGTGGGAGCATTATACTACTCCAAACTCACGAATCTGGACAAGCGACTCTACCATGTACAAGCTATAGGGATTGTAACCACGCCACTTGATCAAATTATGAAAGACCCCCAAGACCGAACCTAACCCTCAAATCAATACAGAAAAGGCACTGTAACAACCTATTCACCAGTTGAAAGTTTCAGAATAAATAAAGTTATCCATGATCTATCTACCTCAATGCTTTTATCTTCATAGTGTTTCATAGCTGTAATACATTGATGTCTAGTAGTTATATTCTTAGTTTGTCCATTTTTAACCATTGAATCCTGACCACTAGGTGGCTCAAACTTTATCTTTGTTCCTATATAAAAATAAATAAATTTGTCCAATAGTCACTGTTCAAGTCATTCTTTGTGTCTTCTGTATTATGCTATTCTGTATATATTTGCTTGTTTTTCTATAGTCTTCATCATTGCCTGATGTATAGTAAAAAGGCCTGGTCTAAAAGTCGCTGTAATAAAAGCTAAGTAATTGTTATTTCATAGTTATTTTATTTATTTATTTATCTATTTATTTATGCGTGTAAATTACACATGATTGGAAAGAAATAATAGATTGGATCTACCGGGAAGGTAATGAGAACACACCTGATATTAGTTTTTTATCTCCGCCGAACAGTCCTCCACAACCTGTACTTCCGCCAATAGTTCCCATCTTTCCAATTAGTGATTGGCTACTATCAGTGGCATTGGCAGACGTGAAATCAAAACCCAACGCTCCACCAAAAGATGACCCGGTTGTACCAAATTGGAATGATTTTGCTGAAAGTAATATTCACCGTTGTATAATTCATTTCTCCCTAAAAAAGATTTTGCTTGAAGCATACCGTAGTCTCGGATGTCATTGCTACCGTCATTGTGGTAATGAACAAAGTCTCGATTATCCACTTTTAAATCAAATTTAATGGCGATGATATTTCAATCAGTTCAAGATCACAACCATTCGATGACCTAGAGAGTCATTATAGGCTTGGCATGTGAAAACAATGTCGAATTAATAATTTAAATAACATTTGAGTCCAAAATAAATACCCACAATAGGCAGATTTAGCTCTAACATAATGCATCTTTGATTGTTATCTTAAAAGATCTCGTCTACAGATGAATTATTAGCACTCTCAAATACGTCAGTTTGGGAATGATAATCCCTTAGTAACTGGATAGGGCAATAATCTATAACTATAAATATTCTTCCATGCGTTGGGAATGGCTTACCTTCGAACATGCTGCTGTCAAAAAAAGACTTTATTTGTCTTACTAATAAATTTGGCGAGGAAGCAGTTCCAAATAGGTGTTGTCCCAAATGTTATCTTTTCACTAACACTAGACGGTACCCGTTCGTCTTCCAATGATGTGCGATGACAATTCAGATCACTGTTTGGCTTTGGTGTGTTGGGTGGGTGTGCCAGACGTTTCTGCGACAATCCTTGATCCTATACAGATAAAAACAAGCGGTCCCCATGCAGGATACGCCCACATTTTGCAAGAGATGGACAGAGAACAAGCAAGCGATTTTTCGCACAATCAGGGGCCACAATCCAGGAGATTATGGTCTGATATGCAGGAATATAGAAAGGAACCGAGATCTTTTGGATATAAAATCGGATCAAAATTGTGACCTCTAGAGGGTACACAACATTATTGCAAAATTCGAACTCAACTATCATCAGGGTGTAAAGATGATATATGTAAACGTTTTTTAAAATCGGATAAAGATTGCCACCTCTAGAGTGTCCACAATTTAAAATCGCGAATTTTTCCAACAATCAGAGGCCATAATCCAGGGAGTAACGGTTCGACATGCGTGAATATCGAAAGGAACCGTGATCTTTGTGATATAAACATGTTTCATCTTTTTACCAACATCGGATCAAAATTGTGACCTCTGGAGTGTCCACAAGCTAAAAACGTGATTTTTCGAACAATCAGGGGCCATAATCCATGAAGCTACGACATGCCAATATCGAACGGAACCAAAATCTTTGGAGATAAACCTATATTTCAAATTTCGTCAAAATCGGATGACAGAGAATGTGACCTGCAGAGAGTTCCCAAACAAACTGTGGACGGACAGACGGACGGGGGCGGGAACAATATACGACCACATGGAGGAATTTTGCTCAGACAAATGCCTACTCTTTTTTTGAATTCAAGGATTATTTTACGTACACGCCGATGAGAACATTAATTAAATGCACATTGATCTTTTTCAAAAGTATCGCGCAATCAAACTGATTATCAACTATACAATATGTTTTATCACTATCTTTCAGAATAAAAGTCAAAAAATTGCTTAGCTCTGCTTCGCTTTAGCGGGAAATGTTAATAATTGAACTCAGTCAAGACATTCACCTAATATAACCATCTATCAAGTCCAAACATTCTATCTCAATTAAAAGCAAAGTTGTTATGTTCCAAAGTCTTGACCAATCAAATTGCTTATTGCTCCTTGAACTAAGCAGAAAATTCTCGTCATCGAACTTAGTGAAGGTAATGATAAAATGAATCTGTACTCAGAGTTTCATCGCTCTCATTTAATTATAACCAAAGTTATCGTGCCCAAAAGCTTCAACCAATCAAATTGCTTATCTCTGCTTACCGTAAGCAATGTTCATCATTGAACTCCATCAATGCATTCACCAAGTTTGGACATTCTACCTCAATTGAAGGAGAGTTATTGTGTTCCAAAGTCTCGACCAATCAAATTGCTTATCGTTCTACTTACGCTCAGCAGAAAATGTTCATTGTCGAACTTCGCCACTTAATTAGAACTAAAGTTATCAACCAATCAAATTGCTTATCTCTGCTTACCCATAGCAGAAAATTCTCATCTCTGAACTCCATCAAGGCATTCACCTACTAAACATCTACTCCAAGTGTGAACATTGTGGCTCAAGGAGAGTTATTGTGTTCCAAAGTCTCGGCCAATCAGATTGCTTATCGCTCTGCTTACGCTCAGCAGAAAATGTTCATTGTCGAACTTCGTCAAACTATACAAAACTTTTCATCACTTTCACTTAATTAGAACTAATAAGCTTATCGCATCCCAAAGCATCAACCAATCAAATTGCTTATCTCTGCTTACCCACAGCAGAAAATTCTCATCTTCGAACTCCATCAAGGCATTCACCTAATCAACACCTACACCAAGTGTGAACATTGTGGCTAAATTAGGAGAGTTATGCCCCATTGACACTTTCACGCAATCGTGGTACGCTTTGGTACGCTAAAGTTCATACCAAGACGGAAACTATGCGTACCATCGCGGGAAACAGTCGTAAACTATGCATACCATTGCGTGCCATGTATGACAGTGCCGACCCAAAACCTTGGATTTGTCCAAGCTCATGCCACGCAATCCAGGGCGTACCATTTTCGTAAACTATGCGCAAACTATGCGTACCCGGTGCGTAAAAGTGTCAATGGAAATTATGTCACGCACTGAGGGGTACTCATTGTCACACATTGGTGCACAAGGTTCATCACTGGTACGACAAGATCAGCAATGGTGCTCATGGGTTGATGTAGGTATCTGCCAGTGGTCAGGAATTCTTCCCGCCACTTGACGTGTGTCACTCATTGGTGCTCACAGTTTACTCATTGATCCTCACAGTGTACTCACTGGTGCTCATAATTCACTCACTGGTGCTCATAGTTTACTCTCATATACTCATTGGCAGGTTTGCTTTACTCACAGATGCCGCACAGGGAAGCGAGTGGAGGCAGTCTGGCTCTTTTGTTCTCAACAGCTTCATGCAACGTACAGTTGCTCCATGTTCCACTATCAGAATTTCCACCTTCCGCTCCAACATCAAGGTACAGAAATTGGTACCCAGCATCCACCACTGCAAGGAGCACGATGCTATGAAAGTTCTTGTAGTTAAAGTAGAAGGATCCACCCGAGGGGGTTTGTCATAGCAACATGCTTACCGTCAACGGCTCAAAGACAGTTGTGGTAATTCTATCTGCTACTAAAACCTTCAGCAATAGTATTCCACTGGTCTTCTGTTCTAGGACAAACTAATACTTCTGGTTTGTAGACCTTGATGACAGCTTTACATACTTCTGGTAGAAACTTGCATATAGTGCTAAGTGCAACTCTGAAATTGTATTGGAGACTTGCATAGGAATCGCTACTGGCTAAGAAGCGGAGTGTGATTGCTAACTTCAGGCCAACTTCAAGAGGTTTTCTCATAAATGTTTTATTCTTCTTCAGGAGTGGGGTCAACTTTTCAATCATCTCTTGAAACAGTTCAGGGGTGATACGTAGGAAGTTCCGGTAACCTCTGCGATCTTCCTTGTGTAGTTCCGACAATAACTGGTCATTTAATGGCCAAAATGTTGTCTCCTTGTCAACCATTGCCTCACCCAGAGTCTCCTGACTTTTGTTTTCTTGCTGCAGGCAGACGTTCTGTCGGTGTCAGGTTTTGATTGTAGAACAATATTTCGTTTACTTTCATCTTCTTCCAAAAGTATTAGACCAGCAGCTGCTGTAAGATGTACGTTTTGCAAAGTAAGGTTTCTTTCTTCAAGGTCTCTGGGGTTCATCATTTTGAAGAGTTGCCGACGGAATGGACCATATCCTAATACCTTTGCTTTATATATACTATTTCTATGAAGCGTGCCAGTGCGTGCCACAAAATGACTCACAAAATGGTCACGCATGCTTAAAACTGAGTACACTAGCGTAACCAATACCTGACAGTGCAGGAACTGGCGTAGGCCCTATCATAGCCCAAGTGCGCGGTCACCTGCGCAAACTGTGCGCAAACTATCCGCAGATATTGCGTACTGTAACGGGACAATGATGGACGATGCGGGACACATGAGAGACAACTAACATGGTACGAATGCGCACCAGTGCGGACAGATTTTGCATACTATGAGCAAAGGTTGGTCAGCAATGGCACGAACTATTTGATTGACAGGTGAAATATACATGATATCCATCCGCATTGGTACTATAATGATTACCATTGCGGATTCAAAATGCGTGAAAGTGTCAATGGGGCATTATTGTGTTCAAAAGTCTCGGCCAATCACATTGCTTATCGCTCTGCTTACCCGAACCAGAAAATGCTCATTATCGAACTTCGTTAAGGTATTGATGTAATCAGTGGCGGCGCAAGTCGCCGGTGGTTGGAGGGCAAAGCTGGGGCAAAGTCTGAGGTTTAGGGGCAACGCGGGCTTCAACTAGGGTAGGGGGAAATGCAGCCTGGCGGTATTTCTGGCACTGAACGTTGCGATAAAGTCTCAAACTCCATCATTGACCTAATAATCACCTGCACCAAGTTTGAACATTCTAGCTCAATTAGAAGGAAAGTTATTGTGTCCCAAAAAGTGACAGACGGACGGACAGACAGACGAACGAACCCATTTTAATAGTCCCCTGCCTTCTTCAAAAGGCGGGGTACAACAAACATTCCAGTTAAAACTTACTCTTATATTCAGTATTTATTGTGGGACTTGGTCACCGATAATTTTTTTAACAATACTTGCTCCACACATAAAATAATGAAATTAATCAATTATAAACTTACTTGCTGTAAATATGAACCCAAACCTGTCCGTAACTACATTAAATGCTAAACTGCTATTTCTTAGGCACAATACATTTCTTAGAACCAATAAATGTACACAACAGCTTCGTCTAACCAGTTTGTTACTTTCACTATCGATATAATTAAAAGAATTTCTTGAATGTCATATTGTACAGAAGCCCGTATGTGTAACAATTTCGTATTGCTACACGCTATATATGCCTTTCTTTCTTTCGTTTTTATACGCCCACATTTTCATGTGGACGTATATTATTGTAGTCACCCCCATCCGTCCGTCTACAGGTCACAATTTTTATCCGATTTTGACGATCACTAGAAATATAGGTCAATCTCTCAAATATCTCGGTTCCTTTCGATATTGGCATGTATCGGACCATTACTTCATGAATTATGACCCCGTTTTTAGCTTGTGGACACTCTAGAGGTCACATTTTTCATCTGATTTTGATGAAACTTGAAATACATTTTTATAACCCAAAGATCTTGGTTTCTTTCGCTATCCGCGCATATCGGACTGTAACTTCCTGAATTATGGCCCCTGATTTTACGATAAGTCGCATTTTCAGGTTGGGGTCCCTCGAGAGATCACAATTATTATCTGATTTAAAAAAAAACATTCCAATATATCACCGTTACACCGTAATTTTGGTCGAGCTCGAATTTCGTTAAAATCGGACCAAAACTGATGGACAAAATGGCCGCCCCTCGTACGCAAATAGTTTAAACATATGGTGTAACGGTGATTGTATAGAACCTAGATTATTTAGAATTTTAAAAGACCGAACTTTTTATGTTTTCAATGAAAGGAAAATATATCCAAGAAACCGAATTGACATTAATTTAAAAAATTGAAATACGTGTTTTCATTGAAAGGAAACGAGACGCTAGTTTGTAAGATTTAGATTTTATATACGATTTAGAACTAAATAGTGTGAGAGGTACCTCGAGCAGCAACAAATTGTCAACATAACTCTGCGGATACCTTGTTTTAATACATGTTTGATAGTAGATATTATATGATTTAGCACCAAGTAAGAAGAAAAAGTAAAAATACCAAGAATTTTAAAAAATATGAAAAACCAAAGAATAATCACAATTGTTTTGAAAAATAGGTTGCCAGACATTGAAACATACGCCCACAGCAGCTAAGTCATCCGTGAACTAACAAGGGTTGTCCGTCGCATATTTTTTTCTTTCGTCAGAATTGAAAACATTTACAACACACTAAGATCTGATTACAAGTAACAACCCATTTGGCTTCTAGTTCTGCCCTATTTTAACATTTAGCATACAAAACATTTAATATCAATTTCCATAGTCATCGGAAATTGTTGAAAATTGACAGGCTTCTTCATCTCATGACCTTAAACACTGTGTATAAGTGTTAAGTCAATCGGATATTACCCTTAGCGCCTAGAGCGTCCACAAGATTTTTCAAATTGATCAAGGGCCATAACTCTGGCAGTCATTACTGGGAATCGTTGAAAATTAATAAGATTATTTGTCTCATGACCTTAAACATCGTGTATAAATTTAAAGTCAATCGGATATTAATTATAGGCTCTAGAGCGTCCACAATAAGGCTTATGCCAGATTTTTAAATTATTAAGACAGAAACCAAAGGTGATTGAAGTATATCTGCATACAAAAATATTTTAGGTTTATAGTGTGAATGGAAATATAAAATAGTAGACGAAGGCATAAAATGAGGTTCCTCCATTTGAGGGATTCTGACCTATATCTTGGGTCAAAAGTTCCCGTAGTTCGGCCAATCAGGTGACTAGGTTATTGAATAAAAAACTCCCACATTGTGCCATGGTTTACTAGATACAGAACAGGGCAGCCTAACCTGCTGTTGGAGAAAACAATAATAGCTTCATAATAACTGAACAAAAAATGAAAACACCCCATTTGCATGATGCTTGAAATGTCTGTTTCTATTAAAACATAAAAAATAAATGCCGGTTTTCTACGTTGCAGCTGGGCCTGATGATAGGGGGCGCTGGTTGTGTGGTAGCCAAGAGTTATAAAAAGGGGGCCATAATTAGTTCTAAACAAATTTTTGTACGATAAATAAAATATTGTGTGTATTAAGTTGTATATGTTTGTGTCAAATATATCTATCTATCGACCATACTGACATATATATTCCATTTGTGTGAGTGTGATGGACAATGACCAGAATATGCCCTCTTTTTATTGTTTATACAAGGGCTTCGGTGACATTTTCATACAGGACCCCATGCAAGCTTAATCCAGCCCAGCAGTGTAGAGAATATGAAAAGAGAGAAATATAGTACAGCAAGTCTTTATTTCAACTAGGTAACCTGTTACATTCGGTCGTAGACAGTGGCATTTGTACACATACAAATTGAATATTGCAATTCCACGTTACCGATTGATACTCGATGCTACCTCATTCATGAAAAGTAATCTCGTCAAAACAATACTTCCCTCGTATTTATTTTCTATGGCGTCGTGTGCATTGCAAGGGAGAAGACAAATTCCACTGTCACGGGTTCATTTATGTGCACCTAAAAATGTAAACGGGTGGCATCGGTTTTTTGTCCCATCAACTAACCAATGCTACATGTATGACCTGGCTTTAAAAATCCTGAGAATTTTTATCAGAATTTGAATCAAGCACATTCTAGTTGAGGGTCGGAAGTGACTCGGGAGCCACAATGCTAACCTGGAGGTCCCAAGTTGATCCCTGCATTGGCCGAGAAAGTTCATTGGGATTTTCCAGCATGGTCCCCCTTTGTCAGTGGTGCAAGACCAAGCACCTGGAAAGGGTCAACGTATAGTTGTGCGAATGAGATAAAAAACCAAGGTCCCATGTACACATTGACGCACACGTTAAAGATCCATTGACAGTTGGAATTTGATACAAAAGTTTGCCGTAGCGCTGCTGCCCAGGCAAAATTTCCCTCATAGCACACTGTATGGCATATGTCCATCTTCATTAGCACAGTCGGAGCAGAACAGTAGGACATGAAACCCCATTTCATTTCCAAGGTGACTTCCCCTACTCCAAAGAACTCCAGTAGAAGTAATGACATGGGTTAGTGTGGCAACCTTGATTCCTTTCTAAAGAGGATGATGGAATATAGACAGCAATAATGCACCAAATTTCAATCAGTATCGGTATTGTTCCATGTTCTACTGTTATTTCTTGTAATAAAAATATAAAATGTCAGCTATATACAGTTCTAGTACAGTACTGCATACCATTAAAGTACTTTCTGGTGTTGTTATATATAACTTCTCCACTTTCTTGTTCTGTTATACATAATGTTGTTTTCCTTTTCTGCCATAGTTTGCAGACTTTTCTTAGGCACAGAAAAGGGTACATTAAATGGGAAAGGAAAGTTACAATTATAGTAACCTGCATTCCTTGTGTCCCATTTATGTATCCAACACAGATTATGAATCACATTAACCATATGGCATGATATTAAAACCATCTTCAAGACATATAATCCTTATTTCTAATCACATCTTTCCTTCTCATTTTTTCCTGAAACAGACATAAAATCATATTTTAATTATAACATGAAGCATATTTTGAATATTTGTTATTTACAAGTGTCTTGTACCTTTTCTACCTGCATTAAGAGGGTGATCACCAAAACAATCTGCCCTGAGGGCTCCCAAAACAATCAATTGTCTGCCCTGAGAGCTCCCAAAACCATTAATTGTCTTCTTAAAAGATTTCCCAAAACAAGCAATTGTCCTCCGGAAGATCTCCAAAAACAATCAATTATAAAATAAAATATAAAATAACATGAAAGAATATCTACTAAGTTCAATCTACAAATTATGAATTAAATGTTGGTGATTTAAATAGTGTTGTTATAGATGGTGATACAAACCATAAATTAACTAGATGTTGATATGAAGGTGGTGAGAAATGAAAATGATATGGGGTTTAACGTCCTACTCCTACTATTCAAGACAGGCTAATGAAGACAGGCATACTCTATACAGTGTCCTATGAGTGAATATTATCGAACTCCAAAAGTCAAGGGTTCTTATACATGCATGCCAATGTGTATATGGCACCTCATTTTTTTTACCCCATCCAAATGACTATACATTGTCCCTTGCCAGGCCCTCTGTTAAATTGTGATAATAAAGTTTGTAACAGAATATCTACTCACAGTTGTTTAGGTTTACTTGGTCATGATATAGATGGTGATGATAGCGTAAGTAGTCAGATTTACTACGTCGTGATATAGATGGTGGTTATAGAATAAGTACTCACCGGTTTTTTTAGGTTAATAGGTCATGATATAGATTAAGTACTTACCATTTTTTAGGTTAATAGGTTGTGAAATAGATGCCCAGATGGTGGTGATAGAATAAGTACTCACCGTTTTTTTAGATTTACTCCGTCATAGATGGTGGTGATAGAATAAGTACTCACCGTTTTTTTAGATTTACTACGTCATAGATGGTGGTGATAGAATAAGTACTCACTGTTTTTTAGGTTTACTAGGTCGTGATATAGATGGTAGTTATAGAATAAGTACTCACCGTTTTTTAGGTTTACTAGGTCGTGATATAGATGGTGGTGATAGAATATCTGTGACAGGAATCGAACCTGGACTCATAAAACTATCACTGAGATGATCTGCTGGTGTCTCTATTACCTGATCATCACTTTCCTCTTGTGATTCACTCTTTCCTCTGTCAATAAAATACAACATTAATGAAATTCAATTACCAGGTACAGAGAGTGAAATGGGGTTTAGTATCCACTCACCACAAACTAGGTCATTTCGGAACCAACTTATAGTTCAATTTTATTTGCTTACACATAGGGGCCTTTCGTTGTAGGACTAAACCAGAAGCTGGCAAACCTACTTGTCACATACTGGAAGTGTGGATGCGAAACCCTGCCACTTGACCAACCTAGGTCATTTCGGGACTAACATATGGTTCAATTTTATTTCAAAAATTTGCTAGCGCATAGGGATCTTTAGCTGTGGAAGGAAACCGGATGAACAGTAGAAAAGCTATGAAGTATGACAGACAACCCTACTCCTTGTCACATACAAGTGTGAACTTGAACCCCCCCCCCCCCGATTTGACTCAATAATGGACCTTATGATCTAAAGTCCCCCACCCCACAAAACCAGGTACTAAATGACTAAAGGTAATGTCTGGTACCATGCAGGGTAAGGTATGTTGATATTGGCTTGAACAACTCGTACAACAGTCATATATAGAGAGAGAGTCGGAACAACTTTTGTCTCAATTATGACCTAAACAAAATGGCTTATTTTTCTAAATTTAATGCTATGCAATTGCAGATTCTTAGACAGTCTCTGCCTCTGACCAACTATATCTTAGGCGTTTATCATTCCGTTATTTTCAATAACACTCATTATTTTATATCTAATGCTGTCGTATACATGATGCAGATACATAAACGTATTGACTACTAATAAATGAAATGAAATGGGGTTTAACATCCTACTTTTCAGCTTGACAGAGCTAATGAAGGCGGTCATATGTCAAACAGTGTGCCATGACGATAACTACCAAGGGTTCTTTACGTGCACACCAATGTGTACACATACAGGACCTTGGTTTTTCGCTAATCCAACTGACTATACGCTTTCCCTCTGTTTGACACCACTGACAAGGGGGAACCACGTCGGGAAAAAATCCTGAAGAAATTTCTCAGCCAACACCAGGTTCGAACACTGGATCTCCTGGTTACTGAGCCAACGTTTACTCACTGAGTAACTGTGGCTCCCTGACTATTTATAAGTAGAGCATAACTTTTATACAGTTTTTTTCATTTTCAAGATTAGGCTGTATGACTCATTCCTGTAAGTCTATGACAAATCTGTCACACATCTTATTGCAATTAGTTATAGCCAAGGGCTGAATGTGTGAAGCACGGTGACTCAGTGAGCAAGACTGTGTTCGATCCCTGTTTTGACCGAGACATTTCCTCCATTAGTCCAGTCGGAGCAGAATAGTAGGACGTCAAACCCCATGTATGTATGTACTGTCTATGAATGGCTCATAAGATGATCTATAAATAAACACAAACTTTTGATCTTGTTGTTCATGTTTTCCACTCCATTTTGATTCAACTTCTGTTGTTAGACCACTTGTTGTTTCCTGTTCTACTGTAATTTCAAAACTTCCTAAACCTACAATAAATGTACCGGTATACATAATTCTATGGCCATGCTACACACAGTTGTAGTACTTTCTAGTCCTGCTATACATAATCCCAATGCTTTGTAGCTCAGATATATATAATTCATAATAAAGAAAATGTGTAATGGGGTTTCACATCATTTAAATTTTGGAGAAAAAAATTCCTGATAAAGTCACTGGACTTTAGTATTTAAATTTTGTCATCTTAGATTTTGTTTCTCTCTTCAGGCTTGGTCTTATAAGAGCATGGTTTTGCCTTGCCAGTAGTCCAGGAACAGCTAATAATAATCATTCAAATGGTTCGAATAACCGAGCCCATGTGTACACTTAGGTGTGCACGTAAGTAAATGAAACTTTGACAGCTAGAATTAGATGAAGAGTTGTCCGAAACACCACTCCCTGGATCAAATTTCCCTCATAGCAGGAAGTATGCCAGGTTGGTCCAGAATATCAGGAACTTAAGCTCAATTTCATTTCATAATGAAATTTATATTATATGTGTTAGTCCTATTACTACCATATAAGGACAATTTTAGTTGGATGGTTTATTAAAAGACTGTCACTTTTGTAGTCTACAAGGCATACAACAGTCGGAAGAAAGAAGATACTTTACCATCAAGTTGTAATAAATGTTCTGTTTCATTGCCTTCATCATTCTCATCTAAAGATGGAAACTGAATTTCTGAACATGCTTCTTCCTTTATTCTGAAATAAGAAAATTTTGTAAAAATGGTTACATGCTCATATCAATAATTTCACAGTAGCAAACTTTCTTGGTGAGCAAGACTTTGGATAAAAATTTCATTCTCAGTCCAAGTAGTCTCAAACTTTTTACAAAATAGTTGTCAACCCAGTATTCTAATCACTCAATTACTGCGTTCCTATCCCACCCAAATTTCTCATGGAATATTCTGACATTTGAGATTGTGTATGTTTTGTGTGTACGGACAGAATAACCCATGACATGAGCAATGCTATGTGTCAAATAGTTTGGGGAGAAATAAGCTATTTTTACAGTTTAATGTCCAAGTATGTAAATTGACTGATTGGCTTATTACACTACCATCAATTTTAAAGGCAATCTGCCTGGATTGGCAATGAAATGAAATGAAATGGAGTTTAACGTCCTACTGTTCTGCTCCTAACCTGGGCTAATGAAGACGGGCATACGCCATACAGTGTGCTATGAGGGAAATTTTGCCCGGACAGCGGCACTACGGCCTACTCTTATATCGAATTCCAACTGCCAAGGGATCTTTTACGTGCACGCCAATGTGTACACGAGACCTCGGTTTTTCGTCCCATCCGAACGACTAGACAGCTTTCCTTGTCAGCCCCTGGATTGGCAAATATGATTGAAATTGCAACTGTCTGATGACTGGTGTTGCCTGATGCAGTAGAAATGGGACTATATGACCTGTCTGATGTAGAAATATTACGTATCTTATGTAGAAATGGGATCTATCTAATGTAGAAATTGGATGTATCTGGTGTAGAAATTGGATCTATCTGGTATAGAAATGGGATCTAATTGATGTAGAAATCAGAACTATCCTTTGTGATGTAGAAATAGGACCTATCTGATGTAGAAATGGGATTTATTTGATGTAGATATGGGACCTATCTGATGTAGAAATAGCACCTTCATGTATCTGGTGGTGAACTAGAGGACCAGTCTGATGTAGAACTAACTCAAATTACCTTATCACATGGAATGTATCTGGTTGAGATGAGGAAGGTTTTTGTTGTGTTGGTTCTTGTAATTTTTCATATTCCACCATCAGTTGCTGACACTGCTTCTCCATATTTTCACGATAATTTATAATTCTAGTTTGATAAAATTCATGTAGACATTTTATACTTCCTAACCCAATCTCATGATAAACTTGTTCAATTATATCCTGGAAATCAAAGCAAAAACTACTAGTTTAACTTTAAAACAGATCCAAATGAGATGGTTGAACATAGATGGGGGTATACACTTTGTCACAGATGTAGGGCCTAGTAGTTGGAATGGGGTAAAAAAACCCAGAGGTTCTGTGCATACCATTATTAACAACACTATAAGATCCCCTTGAGAGTTGAAAAGTGAAATAACAATAGGCTGTAGCACCGCTGTTAGGGCAAAATCTCCCTCATAGCACACTGCATACAATATGCTCGTTTTCATTTGGCCATTTGGTGCAGTAAAACAGGACATTAAATCCCAATTTGATTTGTCTTATAAAATAACATTTTTGAAAAGTAATCATCATTTTTGAGTTAATATAGCATACATGCACTTACAGGAAATTCAGATCTGGAATTAAATGCTGCTGTATCTGCTGCTGCTCGTAAATGACGAGTTAAATTGAGATAAAATTCGTGAGTTATGTCTGTCAATGTCTCTACAACTGATTCTGTTGAATCTGAAATGAATAAATAAATTAAACTAAACATACATTATGCAAGAGCTAAATCTGCCTATTGTAGGTCTTTCTTTAGGCCGTAAATGTTATATAAACTATTAATTAGACATTAATTAACATATCCAGACCATAATCAACTCTCGATGTCAACGCTAGCCTGCGATATTTGTTGGATTGTGATCCGATTTGCTGCATAACTTTCCTTCTCGATTTAGCGATTAAATGGATAATCAAGACTATGATTTTTGTCGTACTGATTTTAGTAATGATGACCGAGTCTCGGTTCATAGTGGATCAATTTGACTGAAATTTTTAGCAAATTGCCTTTCCATTATGTAGTTTTTAACTATTATAGTGAGAACTGCCAACTCGTTATCTAATCTCCCATAATGTATCTTAAGTTACTGGTACAGGTATATTTTGCTAAAAATATAGCATCATCTTATAATACAAAATTATATCCAAGACAATGGCGAACAACTTCTCACTAAAGTAGTAGTAGTGGGTGGAAGAATCCCTGGAACAGTGCAGGTCGGCGTGGATCTTAGTAATACGGTGGGTGCAGAGACGAAAACAGAATCCTCTGAAAAAGATCAAGAAAAGTAATCCCCCAGCAACACACCAACAAGACTGTTAAGGAATATATAGAGATTTATTCCAGGACGCGTTTCGTCCAGTTGATATAAAGAGATACTCCATCCAAAACACATTCTGGAATAAATTTCTATATATTCCTTAACAGTCTTGTTGGTGTGTTGCTTGGGGAATTACTTTTCTTAATACTAAATTACTTAACTCAGAATTATGGAGTGAGAGAGAGAGAGAGAGAGAGAGAGAGAGAGAGAGAGAGAGAGAAATGGGGTTTAAAGTCCATTCCAACATAAACTAGGTCATTTGGGACTAAAATATGAATCAATTTGTCAAACAATTCAGCCACCCAAAACCCATCTGAATCATAATGATTCCTCAGTAAGAATATATGGTGCCAGATCATCAACCTAAAGGTCCCAGGATCGCTTCAGTGTCGACTGAGAAAGTTCTCAGCATTTTCCAGTCTGGTTTCCACTGAATTATAACATGGGATGACAAAGAGGAGATTCTGTACACAAATCGTGTATATATCAAAGACATAATGATACATTATTTGAATGCACTTACTGTCAAAGCCAGCATGAGCACATATTGTTGCTACGGTCCTCCGTAATAATTTACGATTTCCTACTTCATCAATAACAGGTGGAGGATCTCCAATACCTTTAGCAAATTTACTGAAAATAACAACACAAAAACCAATTGTTGAAAACATATTGCACTTGCAACATGTATTTGTAAATAAATTATAAATTATGATGGACTGATCGGATTGACCCATATGGGGGACACTACTTTTTAAAATGATCTGATGGTGGCTGTGGTTTACATAAATGCTATACTGACAGAATTCCCCCCCCCCCCCCAACCAAACTGACTCATGGAATCCTGCTGGACAAAATTGGTAACATGCAAGATTTATCTGCAAGTTTTGATTAAATAATTGATATGATAAATAGATGTCAGTTTATTTCTGTATGATGACAATATGTGTGTATAGCAAAAATGTTCAAACTCACCTGTCAAAGTTCTGAGGCATGAATGGTATGGGTTTAAGGATTTTATGTTTTGGAGGGTCGACAGTTAGAACTGGTAATGGTGGTGGAGCAGGAAATGTTGTATCACTATCGTTAGCTTTCTATAAAATTCATTATAAAACCATTACAAATAGGACTGGAGACTGCACAGACAATTGATTATTTTAAGGCAATTTTCTAAATGTTGATTTTCAGCAAACTAAATGTATACCAAAGTATCCAAACTGATCAGCAATAACTATTCACTCAGTCGCCATTATCACTGGTAGGAATGCCCCAGGGGCATGTTTATTAGACCTTGATATTAACTTTTTACCTTCTGCAAATTAAATTCTAAAACAATTCTTTAATTCATTAAGAAAAAAAAGAAAGGTGTTTGAAGTATATCTGGATAAAAAGATATTTTCTATGATGTGACGTCACATGTGAACTTAAAGGTCAATCATCTTGTACAGCGTTAAAAGAAGGCTTTCACATTACGGCTGTAAAACAGTTTGCAAAGTATTGTGTTGACTTGAGGATATATATAAACTAAACCTCATTTGACCCTTTCCTTTCAGACATCAAATGCTTTTGTTAATTATAACAACGTTAACTTACACTTTCTTGTGCTAATTGTATCAGATGTTTTAATTTCTTTGAATACTGAATCAACCTGATGGTATGTAAAGTCACAGGGTCGGTGAGAAAACGATCAGCAGGTAATGGACTGTAATGGAAACCAAAACAACAGTTTACAATCTATCTATCTATAACACGTAACTTCAAAATAATCTTTGGAGTACATGTATACATGTAGAATCTGGTCTAATTTTGTTTACAGTCTTGATATAGCGAGCAACTCATACATAACATGTGCATGACCTATAACCGTATTTCTAATTAATTAAACTAAACAACTTTTGGTGTTCTTATTATAGATGTTTTGCCAATTGTATTTTCAAGATTTCGGATTTCAATGGACATCAGGATTTAGCTTTTGTATTCTATTGCGGTCTTTAATTTCCTTTTGTGTAACCAAGTGGGCTTAAGGTTGTGGAGTGGATAAGTTTTGACATAGATCTATGATGTGTAAAAACAACTGCAACTGATTGATCGAAACTGAATTTTAGGAATTCAATAAAACAAAAAAGGTTTTACTCATTGGTTGGAGGTTTATGCCGACTTGAACATTGATGTAATCTTGGTCCCTCAATTTCTAGGGGTCTTAATTTAGTCATCTGCTCCCGTTCTATAGCTGCAATTCCCGATTCGGTGTCAGGAACAACCGCAATTTCCCCCCATAACGAATTCATGATCGTAAACCGTAAAGCCAATTAAACCGGAAGTTACTGGGGGCTGACATGTTGAAGTAACGAAGAAAATAAATAACCTCCAATTCATACTAAAATTAATTATTTGAGATCTTTGAAAATATTTGCTTGCACATTGATTTCCTCACTCACATTGTAAATAGAAAGAGCTGACTAACAGATTTAAAATCACGTATAAATTATTTATATAATTTGTGCGGAATGTTAGTTGTCTAGGCGACGTTGTTTAATGGCCGACTTCTGATTTTGTTAAAGTTTCCTTTTATTTATTGTTTTGGCATCTGCTGTTTAGTAAGTAATTATATAACATTTTTTTTTTCATGACAATAGCAGAACACAAATCAATCGAATTAAAAACTGGAGACATTTTTTGATCTCTTGGCAGCAGGTGATAGTTCTTTTCTTGGGCATCTGTATCTGAATCCTGGACCTGATTAAATTATTATAAATACGCCAATACGGTATTTGATTATTTATAATATTGATAGATCTATTAATAATAATTAAGATATATTATTTAAAAAAAAGGTCAGGTAAAGATAAAGCCAGATTATTTATTGATTCATCATAAGACAGATACCAATATATGCATTGCACATAACTTAACTTTGAACATTTAGGCCTATTATACACAGCATAGCAATGAATAATATAAATAGATTAAAAATTTAAATTTAAGATGCATTCATTATCATTAACTAGGCTATCTATTTGTAATATTTGAATAATGAGCAGACAGTTCTTACTATAGCTAATGAAAAAGGAATATTGAAAATTTCAGTCAAATTACTTCAATCGGAGCGAAGTTATGACTTTTTGAAGAATGAATAGTATAGCGTCAATCTCCATTTTTCAATGCTACCGTTGTTACGAATACGATGATAAACAAAAGTTTGATTACTGCATCCATTTTTTAACTACACTATTAAATGGCGATCATGTTTCAATCCATTCAAAATCACAACCATCCAATGGTTTGATTATGGGCTTGTCATGAATAAATGTCTACATTAGAGGCCAAAAGAAAGATCTTCAATAGACAAATTTAGCTCTTGCATAATGCCTCATTAATACCATAAAAACAAAAAATATTATGTATGGAAAGGGGCTTGAATTTATAATCTTGGACATTCTTGATAGTCCATTACTTGATATCCAAAATGGGTTATAAAGATATAAACTTATTAAGGTCAAAATAAAATTCCGGTTTGATCAAAGGTCATTTATTTATAAGCCCTATGTGGATTAATTACCTTTATATTTTGAAAGATTAGGCAGAAGCCGGCTTGATAGAATTTACTTGGGATGTGACAGCAAATGTAGACTACTGTAGTCATTTATTTTCTTGCATGTCCATCTATACAGCTACCTGCACATTTATTTGTTAGAAACAGCATGTGCTTTGCATTTAGAAAGACAAATTGTCACACGACATTCAGGAGTCAATTTGGAACATAACTCTTAATGGTTTGTCTACTTGTGATGATTCGGATTATGAATTGTGAATCACACCCAATCAATAGACACATTCTAATAGATGAATCAATAAATTTATAAAGACTAAGTTTAAGCTTATATAGCCTACAAATTATAAAGCTTAATAAAGTACAATACAATACATGAATATCTGGCGATTATTTGTTAACAAGTGAAAAACTTAAAGGTTAGTCAAATATTGGGGGATTCCTTCCTGAACAAATAACTAAACTTTAAAGCTTATTTAATTTATTTTGTTGCAAAGATAATTCAAAATTAAATTGTTGATTATGTTTTTTAATTTCATTTTTTAGAAAATGGCAGCAACCCTGCCACCCATAAATGGGCCAAGTAACCAAAGAGTGACTGCACAATATGGAGTGTCAAAGCCCTCTCCTAATACAAGGTCAATCAAACTGGCCCCGATTAAAAAACTTCAAGGAAAAACCGAAAGAGATTTAATGTTAAAAAGACAAGCTTTACGAGAACAGCAACCAGTGTTATCGAAACAGGCAACGTCAGAGTAAGTTTGATTATTCTACAAAATCATGTGGTCACAGTTATTTCTATCATTCATCTGAATTGTGTTAAAACAATTTGTGCAGGATGGAAGGCCTAGCAAGCAAAACATATAATCACTCATATAAGTCGAAAAACCAAGGTCCCATGTATACATTGGCTTGCTCGTAACAGATCCCTTGGCAGTTAGAAGTCAAAATAAAAGTAGGCCATAGTGCCGCTATTTGGGCAAAATTTCCCTCAAAGCACACTGCATGGCCTATGTCTGTCTTCATTAGCCCAGTAAGAGCAGAAAAATAGGGCGTTAAACCCCATTCCATTTTATTTCATATCCATCTTGGAATTGAAGTCTTCCATTCAATGTGCAATTGTCCAAGAAACAGACCATTGTTGACCATTCTTGATTGCGCGGAGCCTTACGCTATATTCAAAGAGTGTCGCTTCCAAGGACAAACAGAACAACAAGATGAGTTGCATTTTTTGCCCAGTTCCTGGCTTATTCTGAACAGGCCTAAACAATTGTGGGTTTTGCAAGAAACTCCACTTGAATCAATGTTACTAACTTTAACTTTATTTGTTTTCATCTATAGTTATTGTCTATATATACCTTAATTTCTGCATAAATTAAAATTTACTTCCTTAGAATATTTTGATCCTGTGAACGGTTTTAGTTAACAGAAAAATGTTAATTGTCTTGAATGGCTTTTTTGGGAGTAATATTAGTTATTTTGTTATTTTATTTTCAGATATCGAAATACCTACATTCACAACTTATGTTTGGACATGTTATCTGCTGGATACCATTTGTCATTTAAAGAGTTATTTGCCCTTATCAACAAACAAGAAGAAGATCGTCAAAAAGCTGGACCGGAATCTTTGATGTGGACACAGATTATGATTGTGGAAGAAGAGGAAAAACTGAACATGTTACGAAAATATCTGACAGTAGCTGAAGTAGCAGAAAGAAAAGGTAATAAATATATCATAGAATAAAAAGAAAAAGCCCTCATTTGGGTAGATCATTGCATTGTAACATTAACAATGCTTGTAGTGGTCTTTAGCAATGGGAGGAAACTTGAGAAAACCCATGAGGTTGGGCAGGCAACCGTACTCCTTGTCATGTACAAGCAGGGAATTGAAACCATGCCACTAGTCTCAATCACAGACCTTATGATGCAACGCGTTACCCATTCAGCCACCTTACCCATTCAGCCACCTTACCCCTGTTCTAAATAGTTCTTTTATTTATGAATTACTGTTTATTTCCAGGAGAATTGGTCGAGGTATATAATGCCAGATATCAGTTGGCTACATATTTTAAATCTACTGGTGATAAATGGTTATCGGATCATTTCTTTAATACATGTTTAAAAACAAGTGCTTCAATAAGATCAGATGGAGGTCGACTACAAGCGGAAGGCCAGTGTAATGTCGGTTTGGCTTTAGAACTTAGTGGTAAGTTTAAGGATTATGTCTGTGAAGTGTTGGTTTGGCTTTAGAAGTTTGTATTATGAAACATTGTGTTAATGTCATTATTTTAGTTCTAGACCCTATTTGCAAAACTTGGTTAAATTATACCGGCTAGTGCAATGTCATTGTTTTAGTTCTAGACCCTATTGGTAAGACTTGGTTAAATTATAAGGCTAGTAAGCTAGTGGAATGTCATTATTTAGTTCTAGGCCCTATTGGCAAGACTTGGTTAAATTATAAGGCTAGGGATAAGCTAGTGCAATGTCATTATTTTAGTTCTAGACCCTATTGGCAAGACTTGGTTAAATTATAAGACTAGTAAGCTAGTGTAATGTCATTATTTTAGCTCCCAACCATAGTTGTAAGACTTGGTTAAATTTCAAGCCTAGGGCAATGTTATTACTTTAGCTCTAGAACCTATATTGACAAGACTTTAATTGTTCAAGTTTTGTTAAATTATTGCAAAGCTGAATGTAGACAAAATGTTTTATTGACATCAACAAAATTGTTTTGAAAAGTTTAAAAATAAAGAAACAATGATTAAATGATTAAAATTTTCTAATTATATTTAAATTATTCAAAACCCAAAAGAGTTATTTACCTTTACCCCAGAATTTTGGAAGTTAAGCTCAAGTTATTCAAATTACCTTTTGATATCGCTTCAGTAGTTTAAAAACGTCAATTTCATTTTTCAACTCAGGGGGGTTATTTTCAGGTAAATCTCTACTGACTAGCACCCTGATCCAAAGGGATATTTTCTTAAAACTTTGTATTTAATTGCACTTATACAGAAGGTTTCACTATTATTTAAACTTTGTATTTTGTAGATTTTTAATCATCTGCCCTCATAATTGTAAATATATATCAATTTCTTTACAGGAGATTATTTTGAAGCAGCAGAGCATTTTGAGTTTTATTACCTGTTAGCATGTGATCATGATGACTGGATAAAAGAAGATATCACATTTTACACAGATGCTTGTGTCAATTTATGTCGTATCTATTCTGTCATCGGAAGTCAGTTGGAAGATACAGATCCTGAAAAATCACTGGACTTTTTATTGAAGGCTTTTAACAAAGCAAAAGAAAGTGAGTTAGGACTTTTATGATCTGCTTGTAAATGAACCCTTGACAGATAGAATTCGATCATTTTGCTTTGCAGCACCTTTTCTCTGGAATTCTCTTCCCTGAGGCATCAAAGAATCAAAAATTCCAGACATCTTCCAAGTCACGTTTGAATACACATTTATTTGACGAAAATAAACACTATAAGAATCTAGATAAACTTTAAAGCACAACAGGAACTTTATCGAATAGTTGTTTGCGTTATACAAATTCTGTGATGATTGACAATCTGATTAAAACACAGATCCTATTTCGTTTCGTTTTTTTATAGTTCAAAATTTCGTTTTACTTGTCTTTACTACACTAGGATCTGGAAGAGTTGTTATATAAACTGCGTTCTGGTTGATGTGAGGGATTAGCCAATGAAACAGTCTGTTGCAGCTGTTGCAGAACTGTGGGTATTCCACTAGAAACATCAACGCTGATTGGTTAATCAAATGTCTGACGTCATAGGTCAAAAGCTGCTCGTATGACCCCTGACTACAACTGGTCAGATCTTCATGCAGTAGAGGCCATCGAAAGTATAAAAAAACGAAACGAATTATAGATCTGTATTTTAAACCGAGGTCCCGCGTAAACATTGGCGTGCACGTAAAAGATCCCTTGACAGTTGGAATTCGATATAAGAGTAGGCTGTAGTGCCGCTGTCCGAGCAAAATTTCCCTCATAGTACACTGTATGGCGTATGCCCATCTTCATTAGCCCAGTTTGGAGCAGAACAGTATATATGACGTTAAACCCCATTTCATTTCATTTCTAACAACACCAGGAGCAAACCCTGACCTCTAGGTTAGCGAGCCAGCGTCTTACTCACTTAGCCACCATGGCTCCCCAATGCAGCAAGAATAATTTTGTCTACTCTTTGTCAAATGTCAAGAGTCAAGAGTCAAGGGTTTTTTGATGTGCCTGCCAATGTGTACACAGGTGAACCTTGGTTTCTAGCCCCATTGGAACGACAAGGCGCACTTTCTATGTCAGCCCTGCATACATTACACAAGGCAAGAGATGAACACAGACGATTATGGATCTAATCCGGACGTTGTCATTGAAGTGTGTTTTCTCCACAAGTCGGCGGTACTATGTCTGTCAAATCCATCTAAAAACACAATAAATAGGCCAGGGTTACAATGAAAAAGTATGATCTGAATTTTGCAGAAGTCCAGATGTAGTGAATTTTAACAAGTCAACTTTATATTTTGTTTTGTATATGAAGTATGATTATATTATATTGTTCAACAGGTAACGATAGATTATTAGAAGGTGAAGCAGCATATAAACTTGGTTTAGCTTACGAGAAAAATGGTGATGGCGAAACAGCATTATTGGTAATTATTCTAGAATTTATATTCAGAAGCCAATAATAGACAATTCTTAAACCATCTATAGGCTATTTCTTAAACCATCTATAATATTTAATATGAAAAATAATTTAGTGATTGCACTGTCACATGTAGATGCAAAGGGTTCAGAAGAATTTATTCGTGGACTGGTGATCGTGAAAATTAAATGACATGGTTTTGATTTTAATGGCCATAAGAACTGACAAAATTGATTTAAGATTTGTAAGAATTTTCTTTCCACAAAAATAATTTGATCTTCTTCATACAAATAAAAAAGGGGTGTGCTTTAAGTCATAAGATCTGTCAAGTGGTTTGTGTAGGTTTGCCTGTCCATAATTGTGGGTTTCATCCCACTGTTAATTAAAGACCCCGATGCACAAGTAAATTAATGACATAGTTTGTGTCCATCTCTCTCTCTCTCACAAATGAAAATAGGCTTCAAAAAACAAAAATAAATGAAAACCAACTTTTTTTTATATGGCATTAATGGAGTTATATTTATTTAAAATAATTACACGAAACACTATTAAATGTGATTTCAGCATTTAACACATTTTCTGGAAGCATGTAAATGTGCAGAAGATGATGATGGTGTTGGGAGAGCTTGTGATGCTATCGCTAAAGCCTATGCTAGGTTTGTTTTAATTTCTATTCCATTCCGCAGCTGATAAGAATTTTAAAAAAGCTCTTTTTTTTTCAAATAACAATTAGATGTAAAGTTTTCTATGTGGCTCTTTGATTTTGTGATGTTAAGTTATTCAAAGCCTAGAGAATTTTCTTTTCAGCCCTATTTTATTGTCTCTGCAAAAGTACATAATATAAAGAGAAACATAGAGATAGTGGGTTCCAGTGCATCATATTTTTAGCATAATGGTAATCTGTGAAAATTTGAGGATTGCTGATTCCTTTATATCCTACATATCTCACTATTGAAAGTCCCAAGTTTTGTATATTTATTTTTGTAGAAAAGGAGAAGTAAATGAAAGTATTAGTTATTTAAAACAGTTTGTTGAAATGGCTGAGAGAAGTGGTAAAGAAGCTGAATATAGTAAAGCTTGTCATAATCTGGGTAATCTCTATAATAAACTGGTTAGTATATTTTATTATTGTGTAGGGGTTCGGGTTATCTTATAATTTTTGTCTTGTCAATCACTTGTTTTCTGGTCAGTGGTGCAAGACCTGGCCAGGACACTATCTAGTCATTTTGATGGGGAAAAAAAACAGAGGTCCTGTGTACTCCTTGGTATGCACTTGAAAAAAACCTTGATAGTTGAAATTTGATGAAGAGTAGGCATAAATGCTGCTGGCCTGTCAAAATTCTTCTCAAAGCACACTGCATGGCGTATTGCTGTCTTCAATAAACCAGGGAATGCAGAACAGCAAGACATTAAAGGGGTATTATTCAAGAGCTAAATCTGCCTGTTTCAGGTCTTTATGCCTAAAATGTTATATAAATTATTAATTAGACATTTATTAACTTACCATCGGATACTCAAGATTTTCAACAAATTGAAATCTGATGGACAGTTAATAATTTAATTTAACGATGGATAATCAAGACTTTGTTTATTACTGTAACAACAGTGGCAATGACAATTGAGGCTACACTGCTCTTCTGACGGCGATAACTCGGCTCAGAGTAAAGTTATTTGACTAAAATTTTGAACATATTCCCTTTTATTATCTAATTTTTAGATTTTATAGCAAGATATTGTCATCTCTGTGTCTAAATCTGACATAATTCCACTTTAAACCCCCATTTCATTTGTTACTTTTCCAATCCCTCCCACAGCTATACATACACTTTATGTCAGTTTCAGGACTACCTGTTTATTTTGACAGTCAGGGCAGAAATTATGGACATTAAACCTCATTTATTTTATTTTTCCAGGGTCAGTATGAAGAAGCCTCTGAGTATTTCAGTAAAGCGTATAACATCTCGAGATCTCTGGGTCAAACTTCGGCTATACATGTGAACAGAGTACAATATGGTATTGCTTTAGCTCATCGTATGATGTCCGGGTTTGGAAAACATCTAGTCCAGACTAACCAGCCCAGTATTGAAAGATTAACCGAGTGGAAGAGCGCTAGAACAGATGAATTTGATAAACCAATGCCAGATCCAGGTACACAACACTTATCTTAATTTACATGTATTTCATAAAATTACAAATACATGTCTTTATCATAAGGATTTTATATTAGACCTATTTTACCAACAGAAAACTTGACTATGAAACTCTATGGGACAAAAAAAAATATGGTCCTGTTTGTATGTTGGCGTTCATGTAAATGAACCCTTGACAGCTGGAGTTTAAAAGAAGAGTAGTGTTGTTACCCTCATAGTAGGTTGTACATGTATATGGGGTATGCCCATCCTCAGTAGCCCAGTCGGTGCAAAGCAGTAGGACATTAAACCCCATTTGATATTTTCATTTTGATTTGAAAATTGTTATGGTATTGTGTGCAAGTCATGGGTTTAAATCTGCGTTTTTATGTGACAAGGAGTCGGGTCTTGTGACTAATCTTATGAGTTTTTTTTGCATGTATTCTGGGTCATTTCGGGACTAACATATGGTTCAATTTTATTTCTATATTTCGCTTGAGCGTTGGAGTCTTCAGCAGTGGGAGGAAACCAAAGGACCCAACAAAAACCTTGTCACGTACAAGCGGGGGATCAAAATCATGTCACTTGACTTAATGACAAACCTCATGAACCATTGTGCCAGTGAAACCGCATGTATTCTGGTTCTGGTTCCCTCCCTTTTCTAAAGACTGCTTAAGTTTTTAAAATAAAAATATATATGTTAGTCCCGAATGACCTGTTTAGTGTTATGTGGATGTTAAAGTTCTTTTTTCTCTTATTTACTGATTTTAGAGAGGGGGGGGGGAGGTTTTAAGAATTTAGCAACCCGCATGGTGTTTCAATGCGATTTATAAAACACCATTTCTTTTATTTTTAAACTTTCAGAAGCAGAGGAATTAATTGAGATTCCTGGTTTACAACTTCAAGAACCCGAACGAACGCCTATACTGGAGGAAGAGGAAGAAGACGAGGATCAAGGGGAGACAAACCTGGATGCAACAAATACAGAAAGGGGGGTAACTGATATCACCTTGACAACAGAGGGAACAGATATGAGCACAACTGATTAAAAGAGAATTAAAACTTGAAAACTTAAAGAATGTTTGCGACTTTATATTCATAAATGTTCAAGAATAAAGAAAGTTTTTTTGAGTGGAATTTGTAATAACTAACCCCATTCATGCATTTTGTGATTCTTTCAGGAATGTTCATAATGAGTATCCCCATTATATATGAACATTATGAACTGTTATTGAGGCTGTTGTTTGAATTTATCAGGTTTATGGCTGTGATATTAATGTAAAATAAAAGGGGTGGGTATTTTTGGTTCGTTGAAAACCTCTTTAAATCATCTTCCTGGCTTGCATTGGTTTCCCTATAACAAGTTTTCATAATGAATATACATGACATAGAGACAGAGCTCTCACTTCAAAATGTTCTCAGAGTCAATTTTACCTGTATTATTTTTGTCCCAGATTGTCAAGACAGATCAAAGGCTAATTTTTTTTGTAATATCTAATTTAATAGCATGTCATGTCTTTCTCCAAAATAAGAGGCCTCTCTGTACAGGACTTACCAAAAGACATATATTCACATTTCCAAGGGACTCTGTCAAACAATAATCAAAGCAGGATGAAATACACAAGACCTTTGGTAAATTGATGGCAGTTCTCTCATAAATTTTTACAAAACATATTTTAGGTTTCTGATTAACTGCTCGACTTGTTTACTTCCTGGATTAATCTCCCTATTCAGGTATTATTAGAGTTAATATTGATACTGCTGTGGGAAAAATTTCCCAAGAACTGCTGTAAAATGTGTCATTAACTAATTGATTGCTTTTATTGTGCTGTGAATATTATAAACTGATTTTATTTTAAGATTAAATTATTCCAATTTTGTACATAAAGAAAAGACATTTCAAATGTTGATAGTATTACCCTGTGTTCTTTATCTATATAAATGGAATCTGAGATTTCTATCCACAATCAGACAGATGCTGGTCCACATATTGTAATTACACTTGAATATCATGATACAGAATTGTAATCTAATATTAATTAGATTGTAATTCCACTTGGATATCACCGTATGGTATTAGAATCTAATTTGGTTTAGATTATGATTATTCTTGCATTTCCCAGTATATGTTTCTAATCTAATATTAGATTGTAATCACACTTAGGTATCACCGCATAATCTCATGTTGATTAGATTGTAATTGCACTTGGATATCACAGTGTAGGACTGTAACCTGATATTAATTATATTGTAATTGCAGTAGGATATCACCACATCGTATTGTAATCTAATTTTAGTTAGATTGTAATTGTACTTGGGGATATCACTATATAGAATCTTGCACTTTAAGTTGGGTTTAAAAGTGGCAGTTGCAACACCTGTAAAGGTGGTATGAGTGTAGTCAGAGGCAACCCTTAATCCAAAACTATTTAATTTTATATGCACACTCCTTCCTTATTTCCGAAGCTTCCTTTTGGTCATGATTTCCTATTTCCTATGTAGTCAATGAACATCAGACTGACCCTTCCCATTAACACCCCATTTACATTGAGTTTTACAAAAAAAACCACAAAAGTAGCTGTATAGTCAACCTTAGTTGAAAACTGCTGTTATTTATTTATCTTTTATATGGATTTATAAAGAATCACTGATATTTTGTATAAAGACCAATAATTTATTTTTTGAAAATTATTTAATTACAAATATTGTAAATATGTAGGATATATTGATAATAAACACAGTCACATCTGTTTGTTGGTTTTTGGTTCTCTGATTAGTAAAACTGGTGCTTAACCTTTGGGGGCTAAATTACATGTATTTGGTGGGTGGTTCTTAATTTATTTGTACTGCCTGGGAAGAAATAATGGGGCCTAGTTGTTCAATTTGACTATATACTGCTTGACTATATACTGTTGTTATTGTAGTATATAGTCAAATAGTAGTAAGAAGTTTTATTTTAATCCCTTCAAGTGCCTGTGGCGTCGCCTTCTCTAACAAGAAGATGAGTAGGCTTAGGGTCCAGTTAGATATTGTCAGAAAAAAAAGAGCCTTATCTTATTACAGGATTTGAACGAACCTGATTTTAAATGTACATGTATACAGGTACCCAAATCTAGATACACCCCTGATCAGAAATTGGTGATATGTCTACCTTATGTAAAATAAATTGTCTCGAATAACTAAACTAAACATTTCACTCACACCGTCTTTAAACAGGAAATTGTTTTCATAACATTAAATCTGTGTTGTTCTTTTGCAAAGAAAGAGCCGCGGTGCCCAGTGCTCATTAATTTTGCATCAACGTTTCGTGGCCTGAGGGGTTAAAATCTGCCTCATATCATGTTGGGTATGTAAACCTGTTCCTTCACAAGATGAACATAAGTCATAGTCCGGACAAACACAACACTTAAACCTTACACCATAGACCTTGCCTTCACACCCATCACATAGAACGTTAGGATGAAGCACGCCGCGATCTTCTGGTTTCTGTGACGTCACAGGTACAACTATGAAATATAATAAAACAATTTAGTGAAAGATTATGATTTGTCTTGTGTGTTTTAAATTCATATTCTTTAGACATTCTTGCCACTGTGTAGTAACTATAAAATGAAATTAAAACAATTAAGTGAAAGATTATTGTTTGCCTTATTATTCATATTCTTTGGACACCCTTGCTTCTGTGGAGTCAACGTAGAATTACAAACAATTAGTTGGCGAAACATTCTGATTCTTACTGCCTGTTTGAAATTCCTAGGTATTCTTTTAGGTTGAAATGATATCTTGAAAATTGTTATGGCTGATACGAAGCACTTTCAAAGAGATGCGTTTTTTCCCCCACTGCTTGTGTATGCTTAGCGGTCAGTATCACAACTGGGCGGCTCTGATAGAATGATCTGAGATTTAACGTCTTGTCAAAACAATGCTACGGTCATTTTGAGACCAACGTTTCTGGGTAACGTGTGTAATGAAAGGGAGAAGAATTCTGCCCAGATAACGCCACCTCCGTCTATTCATCTACGAATTGCACATTAAAAGTAACCTTTCCGTGCATGCCAATTTGTTGAGCCTACACCGGCGGACAGCAGCTGCTATATTCCGCCCATGTTTCTCTTGCAGTACTTGAATCTCCTGGGCTCGAATCTGAAAAGTTAACTCTTCAGCTTTTAAGCGCCCCACCCTCTCCGGGACATACGTGGTAAATGTGTCTAAATTTTCGTATAGGACTGACAACCGACGCCTGGTGTACAATTAGGTAGTATTATACAGTTCCATTTTACAGACACGTGGACAAGTTATTACTAGAAATGTATACCTGTACGCAGAAACTGAGCCATCATATCTGACTGAACCTGCGACACCATATCCGATTGTATCAAATGGAGTAGCTGGATAGATGAAGTTGAATCAGTCCTCTCTTCTGGTTCATTCTCGGTAGTATCATGAGCATCTGGTCCGTCTGTCTCCAGTTCAGTAGACTCACCACTTCCTGAGTCATCACTTGGTGTTAGGCCTATTAGCTTCCCTAGTTGTTCCGATAGGTCGTCGCTATCTATCTCACCTTCTTCAAAATTTGGACAATCTATATCTGGTATGATAAAACTCCCACCTGTATAATCTTCGATCTGCTGTCTTATAATAGGAGTGGTGTCAAGAATTTCTTGAACCATGGAATTCTCCACACGGGTCGTCGCGTTCTCAAGATCTTCCAGCTTAGTGCCTAAGTCTTCCAAGTCAACCAGCGCACCGTTTAACGCCAACGTTTTTTCAGTACATTGTTCTCTTATCTTCGTTTTCAGTTCTTCCCCCGCACCCTTGAGAACGTGGTAAATTTTGTCTACCTGCTGATCGACCTTGTTACACTCTGCCTCCGAGGAATCGACTAACTGCGACATGGCACTTATTACTAAACCTTTATTCTCGTTGATTTGTACAATGTTTTGTCCAATGGTGCTCTTCATTTGTTGCAGTTCCAGTCGAAATGGATCAGCAAGATCTTCAACATTTGTTAACACATGGCCTTGATGACCAGTTATGAAACATTTGTAACAAAGTGTAAGATTACAATCTTTACAATATAAATCTTTGTCTTTCTTGTGTTGTGGACACACAGATGCGGCTGCTTGTAATTCTTCTTCTTTCGTATGTTGTTGACTTTGAGAATCATCTGCCGAATTTCCCATCTGTACATTGGCTGGGAAAGCTTTAACTCCGTCTGAAGGGAGTGTAATATTCTGACGGCATGTCGGGCAAGGGAATATCCCGTTTTTAACAACTTTAGCCACATAACCAAACAGACAATATTCACAAAAGGTGTGGCAACAATCGATCGTTTTGGGTTTAGTAAAATCATCCAAACAGATTCCGCAACAATTGACCCCGGAAGTGATACTGGAAGTTGACATTTTTGCAGGTTGAAGCTGGTGATTCTTAAACTTAAGTTAGGCCTATATCTAATTTGAGCTGTTACAATACAGTACTTTAATTCACAACTTCCATGATGAACATGTAAACACATGTAGTCTGTAGCTTTAGTCTTGTGGATTCTTCTAAAGGGGTAGGTTCTTGATTCTTGACTATAAGTGCCAAGTTTCAACTTCGTCATCTAAAATAAACAATGAATAGACCTAATACACTTAACAAGTTTCAAACTTGTAGATTGTCGGGGATCGGTTTTTAATTCCTGACTTAATTAAGTGCCAAGTTTCACCTTCGTTATCAAAAACCTTAAACCTAACCCTGGACCTAGCCCCATCCCCCACAATCCCGTCAACAATCACGTGCACTAACCTTATTTACACCTCAGTGACCTTGACTATATATGAAGATGGCCTAAAGAAATAGATCTAGCCAAATTATACAAGTACACAGATTGACCTCGATATTTCGTCGACTATATGTGCAATACATACCGACAAACCGCCGGGGTTTATAACCCTATTCCAATTGTTGATTTATGCCTTTGGTGAAGATCACAATAGCCTACAGTATACAGTTGATAATTTGTATGGGTAAACACTTATATCGGGTTGGGGGAAAATGTGGAGCGCAACACCGTCAGCGACGAGAGAGCGAAATGGAGTTTATATAACGTTCACCCGAGACAATTAACCAAGTAATTTCGGGACTAAAATATGGTATAATCTTATTTTAATTATTTGCTTGCGAGTAGGGGTTTTAAGCAGTGGACGGGAGAAAACCGATGAGGTTGACAGCCAACCCCAC
Source organism: Patella vulgata (assembly GCF_932274485.2). Lineage (NCBI taxonomy): Eukaryota > Metazoa > Mollusca > Gastropoda > Patellidae > Patella > Patella vulgata. The sequence continues at coordinate 37,786,582 of NC_065886.2, read as the reverse complement.
TCTTTGTAAAGCTTGGGATCACTTGACTCAATGACAGACCCTGAGATCTAAAGCGCACTCGTCAGACCACTAGACCACCCAACTCCACACATCTACGGCGAAAGGTAACACGAAAGGCCGAGCACCCTCCTTTTTACTTAGGAAATGTATGTCTTAGCATGAAACTTTATGAGTCACATTTCCTAATGCACAAATCAGAGTTAAACTAAAATTAAACAATTCATTATTCAATTTTGCTTCGTGAAACGGCCCCCAGCTGGAATAGAAGATTTCCAGCCCTGCGGAACCCCAATATACCTAATCTAACTTGATTAAAATACTTACAGACTGATCAACAAGGCCCCATTTCAGCACTTGGAAATAAGGACTGCAACTAACAACAAAAGAAGGTACTTTGACACCTTGTTGAAATATTTCCGTCTTATTATCTTTGTACATAGTCATGTAACATCTATAAATAGATTTGGTTTTACCCGCTGATAATTCTTGGGGAATCACTCACAATACTTATAATACAACGATAACTGTCTATACATCGTGCAGATACAATATTACGGCAAGAAGTCCTAGCTATGTGGATGGTGAACTTCCCACATAAATGAAAAGTGGTATCAGGTGTTCTAGAAAAATTGAAATGAAATAGGGTTTCGGGTCTTACGTTTCTGTACCGTCCTGTTTTAAGATGCATCATGTAAGATATAAATAAAGAGCTTAAACGGTTCTCGCTATAAGTTAAACAATAAATAATGAAAAGAGAATATAATGTTGAAAATTTCAGTCAATTTATTTCATTCTGAGCTGAGTTGTGGCCGTTTGAAGAACACTGTAGTCTCGAATGTCATTGCTACCGTTGTTACGATAATAAACAAAATTATCCATTTTTAAATTAAATTATTAACTGGCAATCGTGTTTAAATCCATTGAAAAACAAAACCATCCGATGATCTAGAGAGTTGATTGTGCACTTGGCATGTGAATAAATGCCCCATTAATGATTTATATAACATTTGAGGCCAAACGAAACATCCGTATTAGGCAGATACATGTTAATGAGGGATATTTTGCCAGAATAGCAGTGTTATGTCTTATTCTTGTTTAACGTAATGCCAATGGTATACGAGACCTAGGTTCATCGTTTCTTCCGAAAGCCTAGACACTTTTCTTTGTCAGGCCCCCCAAATCCTATACTACCCATAAAGTAAGAAGTTGGCTTGCTAACCTGGAGGTCCCGGGTTCGATCGGTGCAGAACAGTAGGACGTTAAACCCCATTTCATTTCCACCGACAATGGGTACGTCTAGGCTGAATAATTCGGGAAACTTTCTCAAACAATATGGTCGGGAAGGCGTCGGGTGGGGAGGGTTGGGTGGCACATTTCCTTTCGTGGGCTTGCGCTGATCTTAAAAGTTTGATAGGGTTAGTGGAGTGGGGGGGGGGGGGTATTACCCACTACACATGTTTTATTTTATAACATTTGATTGCAGACCGAGATACAGCCAATTCTGGAGTTTTATTCAATTTTACATCTGTTATAGACGAAGTCAAACCTATGAGATTCTTTGTGTCCACAAATAATAATGCGGAGTGAAGTAAGTTGTTCGTCCTCAAGTTTTATTCAATTTATCTTCTATGTAGACGAAATCAAATCTGTGAGATCCCTTGTGTCCATAGATAATAATATAAAAAGTGCAAGTAAAGCGTCTTTAGCACAACGTGCGGCACCATAGTCAAGAATTCGCTGAGCAATAGGATAGGCTTATAATATACTGTGGCGTTAAATGGGAGTCTTTTACTAGGAAAGCAAATCAGGCTGTAGGAGATAAAGAGGGAAATTAAAAAAAATTACATGTTTGCTTACGGGATCACAGAAATAGCAAATGCTGATTAAAATTTTATAAATTCGACCCAAATCCTAACATCTCGTATTTCTTCAAACCTGGGGTGGGGTACATAAACCAAAGTTAATGAAACGATATTATTATGTACATTTGTTCAAAAGCACGACACAAAGGTTAGCCTGGTACACCGAGAATATCTGCGTACGTCTGCTTAATGATTAGTCAGTTGTTTTCAGCTTAGCCAATCAAATGTGATTTTTGGGTCTGGAAATGCCACGTTATTAAGAAACACAATAATTTGATAAAGTCAGACACCGTTATTCTCACAGTGTTCGATGCAATGCAAGATCCATATTCGATTCCAAACAGAAGCTTACTTAGCAATCATCTTGTTTTATTCCAAGACCACAAATCTTCTGAATCTCGTTTAAAAATTCAACCAAAAAGAATTGGTTTTCAAAATGATACCATTTTTTTCTTTTAGAATTATTGGACCAAAACACAGTCCAAAATGGTGTTAAGACTCTTGTTGGCCGAGTCCCAAATTTGACTATTTATTGATATTGAGTTTACAATATCCATATTTGTTCCATTTTATATTCTAATCAAAAAGATAAAACAATATATATTCATTTACACGTGTGATTTATTGGATATGTGGGAAACTAGCAAAACAGCCATAAGAAACCATGGTATAAATTTGATAAAACCTTTAAATTATCTCCTTAAAATTAACAGGGTGGTGTAATCGTAACCATTTTAATACATAATTTCAACAACTTTGTCTTATGAAAAACATTTATAGTCTGATCCAAATTCAAAATAATTGTTTTTACCATTTCATTTAATTAATCAATTTCAAATTAACCAATTTCAAATAATTAACCGATTTCAAATAATTAACCTATTTCAAATAATTAACACATTTCAAATAAGTAAGCAATTTAAAAAAAAAAAATAACTAATTTGAAATAAGTAAACAATTTAAATTAATTAACCAATTTCAAATAACTGACATTATTTTTAGATTTTGTTTTGAAATCCTGGTTTAAAGAATACTTGATATCAAAAACAATTAAGGTTACATATAATTAAGCACTAAAGATATATAAATCAGAGCCCTACAATAAAATAAGTTGATAAATAAGGGCAATCGTCATTGGTTGGTCTTTCTTTTAATGGTTCTTTTGGTTGCTTTAAGCCATGTGACCTCCATCTCTACGATCAGGTCTAATAGAATCCAGAGCCTGACTGATATCTCCTCCTTTTGCTTCCAGTAGATGAGTCAACCAGCCAGATTCATTGTCAAATCCCATTGACAGCATCTGATCTATAGCTCCAGCAATTCTTGGATCTGTAAAAAGCAACGTAATAAAGTAAATATAACAATAAACCGTAGGCCTGTTAGCCAAAGTCACTTCAGTACAAGACATTCTAAATAAAACTATACCGACATTTCACTCGATACTCTAAAGACATTGTTTTAGGGGACTTCAGATCAACCTAACAATCAAAAACTACTCATCTCGACATTTAATTGATTGCCTTATCAAGGTCAACTATATTATTATGCCGCCATCAATGGCCCACAACTTGCATTTCTTGTAAATATATTTAAGTATTTAATGGAGTGATCAACGGAATATTTGGAATGAAAATAAAATCTAATATTAATCAGTTTGTATACATGCGTAATCCACACGAGACCATATCTATCATCAGTGTATTAATTCACATTGTTTCAGAGTCAGATTGGAAGACGAATCGACACTATTTAAGCAAGCAACTTATCAATCTGATCTACCAAGAAACTTTACTATCAAGTGGAGCACAAATTAATTTGCAGGTAGTATAAAGTGGATTTTTAGCATCCACTGAACACATGGAATTCTTTTGGACCTTACATAGGGGTAATACACTATTTCAAGTCGATATGCAAATGCTGTGAGAAGACGACCCTACTTCTTGTCTAGTACGGTTGTAGGATCGAATAGGGTGATTAAAGCTTTAAATACACACCAGAATGTCTTGCCACCTGTTTGGGTTTTGGAGCTGTAGTCGTAGCAGCTGGTGTTGTTGATCCGGTAGTGGTCGGGGGAATGACTGGAGCAGATCCACCAATAATAGTGATGGTTGTCTGATTGGACAGGTCACTGGTTGGTGGGATCACTGATCCATTCTTGTCCAATACCATCCATTCAGTGTCTCTTTCCGGGCTTAAATCGCCAGTCGTCTACAAAAAAATAGATTATAAAATATTCAACCATATCAAAGTATATCAGGGGTTAGCTATATAACATGCAGTAGCTGGTATCAATTCTCCATGAACACATTAACAGTTTCTCTTAACCCTTATTCCGTAGCAATTAGATTAAAAGTCACAAAACTGTTCGGGTTTTATTTTCTTCCCATAAAGATAATTTTAAGAATTTAGAAGTTGAATAAGAATACCAGTAACACAAGAGATTACCAATTAAATTCTCTAAATATGAATTTAAAACTACAAATCTCAACTCACCTTCTCCTTTGTTTGTTGGTTCTCGTCACTTGAGGTTTGGTTTTGGTTGAAAGTTTGACCCTCAGCGGATTCATCAGAACTTTCTCCACTTTCAGTATTCGGTTGATGTCCAGTTCCAGAGAAGACTTGGCATCCAGGTTTACCATTTCCTTTACAAACCTTTCCACGTCTAATTGTGGCCCCTGGGAAACGATTGAATCCATGACAGCCTGGGAATAGATGATGGCCAAAAGCTCCGTTTGGTCCATGGTGTCCATGTGGTCCGTATCCATGAAGGTCATGAACTCCGTGACGACCGCATCTACCCGGGAAACGTTTACCTTTTCCACGATGACCTGTTTCAAAGGTTACGTCGATTCCTGTAATACAAGACCAAAAGTTGAAGCTTCTGATAAATTAACAAATCATAAGTATGCCCACCACTTGAAGGGTAAGTAAACAGTACAGTAAATAAGACCTTAGGAGTTAGGGTAAGCTTATATTTTAAGGCCACATAAATAAAAAAAAATTCTCAGACGTAGATTTTGTTTTTCCGTTTTTATTTCGTCAAATGATCACTGAGCTAAATGGGGGCGGGGGGGGGGGGGGGTAAAATAAGAGCGTGATAAATTTCATCACTGGCCTTAAGTGGCCTTATGATTTACAAGGGCGCATAATAGATCTCTCAGCATTCACACCGACCAATTAAATGCCTGTAAACTGGCCCTGTTGAACTCACCAAAATGATCCCAATATTCTTCTTCTTCGGGTGTGTCTTCTTCCTTGCCTTCATCTTGAGTTGTCTCCCATGGTTCTTTAGCTGGGCCTACAGCTGTTTTTTCTGTCTCTGTTACAAATCGACATTCCTCTGAGTGTTTGCCGTCTTTAGTTCCAAAACGACATTCCCCCGAGTGGTTGTGGTTATTCTTTCCCTGACATCTCGCAGGGTGTTGGTCGTCGATAGTTCCAAAAAGACATTCCTCGGGGTGTTTGCTGTTGGTTCCAGAATGACATCCCTTGGGGTGTTTGTCATCGGTTCCAAAATAACACCCCTCGGGGTGTTTGCTCTGCCCTTGACATCCGTCGGGGTGTTTGCCATCAATAGTATCAAAACCACATCCCTCGGTGTACCTGCCGTCGGTTCCAAAAAGACATCCCTCCTCGGTGTATTTGCCGTCGGTTCCAAAAAGACATCCCTCGGGGTGTTTGCTGTCGGTTCCAAAATGACATCGATTGGGGCGTTTGCCATCGGTTTCAAAAAGACATCCCTCGGGGTGTTTGCCATCGGTTCCAAAAAGACATCCCTTGGGGTGTTTGCTGTCGGTTCCAAAATGACATCCTTTGGGGTGTTTGCCGTCGGTTCCAAAATGACATCCTTCAGGGTGTTTGCCATCGGTTCCGAAAAGACATCCCTCGGGGTTTTTGCCATCGGTTCCGAAAAGACATCCCTCGGGGGGTTTGCCATCGGTTCCAAAAAGACATCCTTCGGGGTGATTGCCATCAGTTCCAAAAAGACATCCCTCGGGCTGTTTACCGTTGGTTCCAAAAAGGCATCCCTCAGGGTGTTTGCCATCGGTTCCAAAAAGACATCCTTCGGGGTGTTTGCCATCGGTTCCAAAAAGACATCCCTCGGGGTGGTTTTTCTTCCCTAGAGTTCCCTTAGGGTGTTTACCGTCGATTCCAAAAAGACATCTCTCAGGGTGTTTGCCATCGGTCCCAAAAAGACAACTCTCGGGGTGTTTACCGTTGGTTCCAAAAAGGCATCCCTCGGGGTGTTTGCCATCGGCCCCAAAATGACATCCCTTGGGGTGTTTGCCGTCGGTTCCAAAATGACATCCCTCAGGGTGTTTGCCGTCGGTTCCAAAAAGACATCCCTCGGGGTGTTTGCCATCGGTTCCAAAAAGACATCCCTTGGGGTGTTTGCTGTCGGTTTCAAAATGACATCCTTTGGGGTGTTTGCCGTCGGTCCCAAAATGACATCCCTCGGGTTGTTCGCCATCGGTTCCAAAAAGACATCCTTCAAGGTGTTTGCCATCGGTTCCGAAAAGACATCCCTCGGGGTGTTTGCCATCGGTTCCGAAAAGACACCCCTCGGGGGGCTTTTTTGTCCCTCGAGATCCCTTAGGGTGTTTACCATCGGTTCCAAAAAGACATCCCTCGGGGTGTTTGCCATCGTTTCCAAAAAGACACCCCTCAGGATGTTTGCTATACCAGTTTTTCATAAATCTTCTCATCCATCGACGGAAGTGTGGTTGGGGTACGAAGGGCTGTAAAATTGGGTGAAAAGAAGTCTTTTTAGCATTCAATTTTATATAATATTTTAAAATCCATTTTATTCAGTTTGAATAAAGCAATTTTAAAGATAGGACAAAATATTACCACAAATCATGAATATTAAAATATTTATACAATGTCTTTTGAAACTCAATTAATGCATTAAACTAATCAAGAGTTTTAAAAAACTTAAGTATCATCGAATCACTAAAACCTTTCCGAAATATAATAACAGGCGGAACAGACTTATTTGAAAATATCGAAGGCAATTTTATTTTACAAATTTAACATAATACTCCAATTGTGTTTTATAATATAAATCTTGCTTTTACTACAGACTATTAGAATATAAAATGGCGAACTATCATGATTTTTTAAAAGAAATCCTTCAGAATATATGACTTGTACTTACAATATTCTGTTGGGACTTTGGTGGAGCGATTTTCAGCATGTCATGTTCGATATGTAGACCCTTTTCTTCACAGGTGGAGCACATCTCGTAATCGGGACAGATACAGCACTTGTATCTGATACCGTAGACGGCACCATTACATCCATCACAGACAACATGGGGATGAAGTTCTCCAGATGGCTCAGGACATTCTTCTATCAGAAAAACAAAATTATGCAGTGTATGCCACAATTTGTCTTGTTTTAAATTTTTCGGTAATTCATAATAGAAAGCCAATTAAATCATTCTGCTATTTTTTCACAGCCGAGGTATTTAAATAATGTAGATTAATTAGGCAAAATATAAACACATTCTGATATTATTATTTCATCAGACATCTGCCAGATGTTTATAATATAAACTTGCCAGTCTTTTTCTCCTTTACAAAAATCTTCAATATTCCATTTTCCACGTAGCTTAGAGCTTCCAGTAATTCTTCATCAGTTGAAAAGGCAACCAGTTCATGTTCAGGATCTGAGAAATTAAGAAAATTATGATAAATACAGATTACATACATAATTGATTTAAAATCAGAAGACTTCTTTGATTCGAGGAAAAAATAAAAGTGTTGATTTAATCAAGTTGAGGATAGCAGGACCTGGGTAAAGGTCATATAATGCCATGGAATGTAATCATTACATGTTTTGAAGTAATGATCCAGCCATGGAATATAATCATTACATGTTTTGAAGTAATGATCATGTCATGGAATATAATCATTAAATGTTTTGAAGTAATGATCATGTCATGGAATATAATCATTACATGTTTTGAAGTAATGGTCATGCCATGTCATGGAATCATTACATGTTTTGAAGTAATGGTCATGCCATGTCATGGAATCATTACATGTTTTGAAGTAATGGTCATGCCATGTCATGGAATCATTAGATGTTTTAAGGAGTGGTCATGCAATGAGTAATGTGAGAAGCATAATGGAAATTTAATTAATTAGTTCCAAAAACATTTAATGGTCAGTTACATTTGAATTACATTTTACTGCCTGTATCAGTATTTCATACTATGACGATGGTCACCCCCAATCTTCTGCATCAACGAAGTATAAATTATAAATATCTCAAACAAATCCAATTTAACAAATTAGTTAACATAACAATCCAGAAAAAAATAACTTTTTATCTAGCAGTCGTCTACTGAACATATGCATTTGCATAGTGAGCCATGTCATTCATTTTGTCATTCGTTAAATAGCTCCCCCCCACACAATCCCTTTAATGGCGGAAGAGGGGGGGGGGTCCCTCATCTTCCTGTAGCAAGTTACAACGACCGTGAGTTTTACAACATCTAGACGTTGCTACACTGCTTTCCAATTCCCGAACTTATAGCTACGTTATCTCCCTTTACCGTAGACACGTGAACAGTAGCGTCCAGAGGTTGTGACACACAAAAAAAAACAAAAAAAAACCTCAAACCAAACATGGCGACCTCCACGGAAACCTTGACAACTGGTAGACATTTTAGCTGGAAAGCTAATCGATGAATCTGATAGGCCTTTAAGTTGAGTTATTTTAATAATCGACTTTGTCATCAGTGGCCCCTCTAAATAGCCGTATAAAATATTTATTTTATTATTCTGTTTCTATGTAACGTGTAAATTTGAGCATTTTGTTCGTTGGGGTGATGAAATTGAATGTGACATTCGGGTCTAAATGACAATGACAACAAGATTTTCGCATTTTTCTCGGAGGAGGACCTTACCCCCCCCCCCTTCCTAACGAAATACCCTGCGTCCGTCACTGTGTGTCATTAGAGACTTTTGGCAAGCAGAATTTTCCCCATCCGTATCACGTATCCGTATCGTCACGTGATACGTTGCGTCAATGTAGTTTTATAGTTTTGGCAAATTATCGCGCTGCGTATAACGTATGAGTAGCTGAGTTGAGCTTAGTTCTATTACAGCATGATCACCATCAGTACCAGTCAAGTGCCTAGCCTACAAATTACTGGGGGGGGGGGGGTGAAGTCGCTCGACAATCGCTGAGCTATTAAAAAGAAATTAATGTAGGATCTTATTAAAAATCTTCGACTTCGCCTCGACAGCAATTTTTGGTTTCACTAATGTATGATTTCAGAAATTTTATACCCCCTTTACCATAGAATCACATCATTTACAGTTTTGCAAGGGGCCACCTCCCTAAATTTGGTACGTAGATCAACAGGCATTCAGACAGACAGACAGGAAAAGTATGAAAATTCCGAGTAACACTCGTCTAAAATAATGATTAAATTTCATTCTTTATTATTGTTAAAATCACATCAAATATACACCTTCATGTTTTAGGATACACATAGATTCATAAAAACGCTATGGCACAACATTTCAGCGTCTAAAAAAAGGGAAAAAGACGACGATGTTGTACACACCTTTTCCGTATGAAAGCTGATCGATGCGTGCTGCCGTATCCGTGTGCCGTGACACGTATGAGAAATACACACACATTGATGACGTCACACGCAAAACCGACACGGAGACGTGATACGGACCATGAATTTACGCTTGCCAAAAGTCTCTAATCACCCATCAGTCATCCGTTGAATACACCTGTTATTCATCTAATGGACCTTTCACTCTTTTTATCATTGATGTAGTGAGCCATTTTTATTTTGAAATTTCTCGTCATTCGTCATTTAGATTAGGAAGTCCCAATTTTGGAACTAAAGTAAAGCGGCCATTTATCAGCTACAAAGACGTCACTAAAAACGTTGAGATATTTTAATATCGATTGATTTAATAAAATTGGCTTGATTAATATCTTTAATTACAGAAAGGAAAAAAAAATCCATAACACTAGGCCGGATACCGTTGGTTTATACAACACGAACATGTATAGGGAGTTCCATATTTTGACCTAAAATGAAGCCGTTTAGCAGCTACAAGTACGTCAATAAAACGTTGAGATATTTTATTATATTATTTGGCTTGATCATTATTTTTTTTTTTTTATCTTTAATAACAGAAAGGAAATCCTAAACATTGGTGTGTGCATGGGGGGAATAGCCGACCGCCCGGTAGCCTCTACACAAACATGTATTTATAAATTGGCCTACCATTCATTCGTTTCTAACAAATAATAATACAAATATTTACCTCTCCAACAAAGATTAATATTCCCCAGGCTCAAATCCCGGAAAACTTCAGAAACTTTCTTGAGAATATATTCATAGCTTGAAGAAGCATCCACCGGTATGATGAACCGGCGAATTTCTAGACTATCGTCTGGCTTCTTCTGAAAATACGCTTTCACTGTAAGCGACATTTTATTTTCCGAAAAATGTAATAGACAGCGATCTGTTCTGGTTCGTAATCAGGTAATCTATAATGCTGTGTCGGATACAAGCGTAAAAATTATGATTCCGAGGTGGAATATTTAGCCTTTTATATTCCGAAATAATAAAATAAATGGGTCTCGTGACATAATACGGCCACTCAAAATAAGCCTGGTAAAAATGACGTAATCTTGTCCTATAATACGACCTCTGCGCTAATATAACCAGGGTCAATTAGGGATACTTCAGTGAAAATTGGAATGGGTCGACACACAATTGCATTACAATCCTTTTCTGGGTGAATATGAAAGTATTTTAAATTGAAAGCAAGAATGTTTACGGTTAAACCATCGGAATTGCTTTTTCCTACAAAACGTATTCAACCAGTTCACCCTTGAAGCACTCAATAAGTAATATCTATTTTTAGTTGTTTTAACAAACCCTGTAAATCGAGACTATTCTCGACTAGTATAATAATTATTTCTATCACAACCAGACTAAACCAGTTTGCCATAGTAGGGCATGTTGCCCTTGCGGTCCGATTCGATTTTGTGCATCTGGAAATGTGGCCTATATGATATGCACGTATAGTTGCAAGTACATACAACTAATTGGGAGAACCTCAGAGGGCTTAAATGTCCACCACGATCGTGTGCTGTTCATGTGCACCTCAGCCACAATTATATAAGGTCAAAGCATTGAAATAGATCTACAGGATCTGTATATATTATTATACATAACGGTGAAATAACGTTGAACAAACAGCCGTGCTAAGCATTGCCATCGTTTTGGCCTCCACTCTAAACCTGTACATGAAACATGCACCTAAATGAGCATTTTGTTTCATAAAGTTTTTTATCACGTTTTTCTCACCCCAGACCCTCAATCGATCCCCTGTTAAAATTCCGGGATATCTATTTTACGCTTTGAAAGTTATTTAATCTTCTAGGACTGTCTCAGAAAGGATCGAAACACTAAACCAGCGTAGAAAGACAAAAACTCACGTTTAAGTAAAAGACTTTGTGTGATCCTTTCGACTTCAAAATTGGAGGAGGAATATGGGTGAAACCAAGATCAACCAACTATGGCTGGTACTAGGTATTTGGGGCTAGGCCTACTACATTTCGGCTCATTTCATTGCATCTTCAGGTTGTCCATAGAGTTTCGCCAAAACAGTGAAGAAATGGCAATATCTGATGTAGCCTGCGCGAGCCTAAGGCAGCCTCGGTCACCTGTTAAACTTTCATCCCCATCGACTAAATGAGAAGTTGGATATGAGCCTGGGATGGTATGTTTCATTCTTGGTGTAGTTACTGATCCAAATCGTCAAGATTCTGCGCTGGTGGATCCCTCTGACGGAGGGTCCCACCCCGACAAGTTTGAAAATTACATCACCCAAGATGATATTTAGAACCCTTTCCTGTCGGGTTAAGTACAAATTGGAACCGTTGTTTGAACTGACAAAAAACAAGGTCGACATCTTGATTTTACTTATAGCAATCTCAAATGATAAAAAAGACTGCGGGAAGCTGATTCAAATCATACAATTCTTTATGGCAAAGCTTTCATGAACTCAACACTGGAAAATAGCCGTTTCGATACAGGTAGGGAATTTTAATTGGACAGTGGTTCTTCAGTGGTTAAATCGCTCACATTATGAAACATTACAAGCCCGTGACAGCATCTAAACAGTCGACAAACTAGGATAAATTCACAATGAAAACCGAAACGAATGACAGTCTTCCATTTCTTTATGTCTTTATGACTATAACTGGCAACAAATTATTTACAACTGTGTATAGGAAATCAGCTCACACTGACCGATACATTCTCTTTAATTCAAATCAAAAAATACATGCTCACCACTTTAACCAGACGCGCCACCGAGATATGTGACGAAGAAAATTTACCCGCGGAATTAGAGTATTTAAAGAACGTATTCATAAACAATAACAGTTACCACACCCAAATGGTTAATGATGTCATCACCACCACAACAGAGAATCAACAAAGCCCGGAACGCGAAATACTAACCACTCCGGTATCAGACTAACCATCCCGTTTCACGGCAAAATTTCTTACCAGATTAAAAGGTTTATGAAACAAGAAGCGCATGGGCGGCAGAACCATTCGGGATTTCTTAAAAGCTAATGGTAAAACACAACGTACCAACTCTCCACGGCCCAAAGGATGTATTATATACGAAATAACTTGCTCGTGCAACGAGAAGTATGTAGGTGAAACGAAGCGTCCACTTGACGTACGAATAAAAGAGCACAGGTCACTAGCATTCACCAATCCTTCAGCCGTAGCAGAGATTATATTATTAACAACGGACATCCTACAATTCTATGGGACCAATCAAGAACCCTTGTAGTAAATCATCACCAGACGAAAACCAGCAAACTTCTTCTTGGGCCATCAATATAAAACGTATCAAGCCCTAGTTATACTAAGGGCTTATGGCCAACGTATACATTAATTCTTATACGTTTGTTCTATTTCAGTGTTTATCCAGTTTTAGTGTCTAATAATATATATGACATATCTTGATTTTCAGTACTTATCCAGTTTTACAGTCTGATAATATATTTCTCATTTCTTCATTTTCAGTTTATTGAATTAATATATTTACAGTACCCCTCGTCCTGTTTTATAGTCTAATAATAAGTTTTATCTTTCATGATTCTCAGTTATTGAATTAGTATATTTACGGTTCCCCTTGCATCAGTGTCCACTCGTCCCCGGCACACGTTCTCTTTAAATTATTGTTTATCTGTAGCTCAATTTAATCGGTTTCCCATTAATAGTGTTAAAACATTAATCTTTATAAATAATAGGATTCCTCCCTTTTAATGTCTGTAAGAGTTTCCGCCGTGTTGGTTTAGTAAATGGTCCCCTAATCAAAGATGTTAAGTTTTAATTGTATTTGATTGTTATTTTTGTTGCATATTCTGTATATATTTGCCTACTATTCACATATCTGTATCATTTGCTTGAAATATTTAAGAAAAGATTTTTATTGACTCATCTTAAACAGGTAAACACAATATCAATATGCATTGCACATCGTCATAACATCACAACAATATTCATAAAATTTAGGTTACCGGTACAATAATTTACATACCTGTAATTAATTAAGAAATAGATAGATATCAAGGTTGTGGACCCTCTAGAGACCACAGTTTTTATCCAATTTGGATGAAACTTTAAATATATTTTTTTATCATTAAGATCTTGGTTCCTTTTGATAATTATTAACATTAGTGTTACTTTGCTCTTATTTTTTGAAAAAATTTTCACAAGTTGATTTCCTTTATTTTGTTAATGTAGAATGGTAACGAACTGCTCTTTTCATTTTCTTTGTTTTATTTGTTTCGTTTGAATTTGATTTATCTGTTTAGTTTATGATTGTTTAATTTTTGTTAATGAAGTTGATTCTTTTAAACTTCGTTTTTATTTTTGAACTCTACTTGGTGTAGGTGTTCATCAGGTAATACCTCGACTGAGTTCAATATTGAGATTAGCCGGTTGATTTGTTGGATATAAACCTTTGAATAATAGCGCCTAACAGGCAGCTGTGTTTAATTATGTTCTCCTGATTTTGATTGTTTCTGTGTGTTTGAAGTATATGTTTGTGATATGCGCTTAGAAACACTTCACGTGTAATGAAGCGCTATATAAATCGAACAATAATAATAATAATAATAATAAAGACGAGAGTATCCTCGTCAAAACGTCGTTTAGTGTTAAACAAAACTCAGTAGGCCTAATTGTGTATCCATAAAATTTTACCTTGTGTTAATATGTTCAATTACTAAATTCCAATCCAAGAAGATCTATCTAATAAGTTTATTTTCAGGCAGATATAGCAGGAAACAACGTTTGCAGAGATCTAAATTTCATAAATTTCTCCCCATACTCCACATGGTGAGCTTTTCCCACAAAATCCGGAATTCAGGTAGCCACAGATCGAGTGCCTGAGTGTGGGATTTCGGTTGTAACGACATGTACGTAGACATGTATTATGTTGGACTTCTTTCTACTTCCTGTACTCACAGACCGGAAAGTCAGGAAAACGCATCTGCTGCTCAATTAAAAAGAATTCTGGGGGAGGACCGCCATACCCCTGGAGACCGTACTTTGCAACGGGTTTTTTTTCGAGCATTTCATTTATGTCCTCTCCAAACTCACCAGGCTCTTACAGGTAATGCTAGGTTCCCACTATCACGATTCTCGCTACGATTGAAATCGTGATTTTAATGGTTTCGTAATCATGGTGTTCCTGTTAAGTCTTGTCATATATCGAGCTCGGTCGTGGCAATCGTGTTGATCGTATGGAAACGTATCTTCACGTACCAAATCTTGGACTCAAGGGACAAACCTATCGTAACGCATCGCACGACAGTTGGATCCTAGCATTAGAAACAATGAGTTCATAAATTCAGACAGCCTTCTTCTCATCTATATTCAACTTCAACCAGAAGCTTATTTATTATACACCCCGTTTCCTTCTAGGCCCATAAAACATTTCTTTTTGCTCAACTCCTAAGTTCTAATATAAATTGAAATTCGTTTTAAAATATCAATGATATTCAATATAGTATCATTATTTCCCTTTGAATATATTTTATTAGCCCAACCCAGTCCAAAATATGTGTTAAAGCTAAGAATAACTGTTGAAACTGAGCACTGTTTAAGAAAGGTTTTATGACCATACTTGTGCATTTTATATTCAGATCAAAAAGATAAAAGACAAAAATATTCATTTTGATATGATTTATTTGATATACAGGAAAATAGCAAAACAACCACAAGAAACCAGCTACACATTTGATAAAACCTTTAAAATATAACCATAAAATTAATAGAGTGGTGTAATTTTAACTATTTTAATACCCTAAAACAATTCACCCAATTTCAACCATTTTAATACAAGTGTTCATTAATTATTATTCTAAAACAAATCCCTTATTTCAATCATTTTAATATAGGTGTTAAGAAAGTATTTCTCTTAAATTCCCTAATTTCTACCATTTTAACTAATGAAACAATACAATATTTATAGCTTGATGCAATTTTAAAACAATAGTGGTTTTAAATTTTAACATAAGTAGTCAAGGAAATACATTTAAATAAATTTTTAAATCAAATTACATGACTTTCTTTTTTTTAGAAATTTGTTTCAAATCCTAGTTTAAAGAATATCCAATAACAATTAAGTGTACATAAATCACCAAAAACCCTAACAAATATCAAAACAAAAATACATATGTAAGCACTAAAGATACATAAATCAGAGCCCTACAATAAAATAAGTTGATAAATAAGGGCAATCATCATTGGTTGGTCTTTCCTATAACGGTTTCTATTAGTTGCTTTAAGCCATGTGACCTCCATGTGGGGCACCTGCAGCTCTACGATCAGGTCTGATAGAATCCAGAGCCTGACTGATATCTCCTCCTTTGGCTTCCAGTAGATGAGTCAACCAGCCAGATTCATTATCAAATCCCATTGACAACATTTGATCTACAGATTCAGCAATTCTTGGATCTGTAAAAAAATAAAGTAATAAAACAATTTAAATAAGCATCCTGGGATATGTATCTCATTTACCCAGAGCTGGTCACATCTTGCTTCAATATCCCATTTCCTATCACTGAGTTAGTTTGGAAGACAAATTTACATGATTTCACAAAGCAACTTGCTGTCAAAGCTGATCTTGTACTGTACTAAGGGACAGAGAAATGGGACTAACAAATGGTTTAAGTTTATTTCAACAATTCGTTTGTGAGCAGTTGTCTTTAGTAGTGAACGGAAACAGGAGGACCAAGAGGAAACCCACAAGGCTGGACAGGCAATCCTACTTCTCTTCACCGCCCCTCCCCCTCTACTAAGTTGAAGACAGAGCGGTTGGTAGATAGTGGGGTGTTAACATCCACTGAACACAAGATCTTATTGACCTTACATATGGCTAATACATTATTTCAGTAAGCCATCTGGGAATGATAAACTTTGAAGACACTACTTCTTATCAAGTACAGTTTAAAGTCTTGAATACTTACCAGAATGTCTTGGTGCCTGAGTGGGTTTTGGAGCTGGAGCAGTTGCAGCTGGTGTTGTAGTAGTAGCCGGGGTTGGGGGAATGACTGGAGCAGATCCACCAATAATAGTGATGCTTGTCTGATTGGACAGGTCGCTGTTTGGTGGGATCACTGATCCATTCTGGTCCAATACCATCCATTCAGTGTCTCTTTCGGGGCTTGAATCGCCAGATGTCTAAAAAATCAATACAATAGTCTAAGTAACATTTAATTACATCAAAATTAGGTCAGGAATAAACTATACACAGCATACAGCAGCTAGTTTCAATTGTATAACTATATAATAACCCTGACTCTGATCAGGTCAGTGATTTCATAATATCAGAACTATTTAACTGTTCGTCGGTAACACCTGTTGAAATTTTGCTTCTTATTTCTTCAGGAAGGAGACTAATTCATAAACCCAAAGCACTAAGTTGCAGTGTTCAACAGCTATTAGTTTCAAATTTCTAAGATTTGCAATTTTAATCCGAACATCTTTCATGAGGTTAAAGTGGCTATTTATTTTAATCAAGACCTCGAAAAAATGGAGGTTAAAGAGAAAGACAAACTAGGTCATTTCAGGATTAACATGCGTTTCAATTATATTTCAATAATTCGCTTGGACGAATGACCCTGCTCCTTGTCACATTCAAGTGGGTAATCGAAACCACGCCACTTGAACCAATGACAGACTTTATGATACAACGCGCACGCTTTAACCATTTGCCCCCCTCCCCCAATTAATTTAAAACAAAATTGCTTATTATATAAAATCTGAAAACCTCAACTCACCTTCTCCTTTGTTTGCTGGTTTTCATTGGCTGTTTGTTTGTTTTCTTCACTTTGGGTTTGGTTTTGGTTCTTTGATTCACCAGAACTTTCAGTATTCAGTCTATGTCCCGTACCGGAGAAGACTGGGCATCCCTGTTTACCCTTTCCTTTACAACCTTTTCCACGTCTAACATGGGCTCCAGGGAAACCATCAAATCCAGGACAGCCAGGAGGTGGTGGTGGTGGTGGACCATGGGGTCCAGGGAAACCATGGGGTCCAGAGAAAGGGAAACCTGGTGCACCAAAGACTCCTGGGAATGGAGGATGCCCAAATGGTCCATGGGGTCCTTCTGGTCCGTGTGGGCCATGGTGTCCATGCCCATGACGACCACGTCCTCCACGACGACCACATCTACCTTGGTAAAATTTTCTCTTTCCATCATGATCTGTTTCGAAAGTTACATTGATTCCTGTAATACAAGATCAAACATTTATTCAAAAGTCCCAAGCTTCTTACAAAATAACATTAACAAATAGATCAAATCTGTATTTACGGAAGAAAACACAAATTAACTGGCTAATCTTAAGAATCTATCCACAACTTGAAGTGTATGTACAATAAATTTAGACTTAAGAGTTAGGGTAAGCTTATAGTGCTATAACCTACAGTAGTTTGAATTATACCACCTGGTCACACACAACCCCACACCTTTGCCCATGTCAGCAGGGCAAAAGACTAGAATGGTTCAAATGGAAGTCCAAATGACATGTATAAAAAAAACAAAACAAAAAAACAAGTAGGTGTACCGGTATATGAACAGGTGCTATTCAACTCACCAAAATTATCCATCATTTCTGTGATGTTGTCTCCCCATTTCTTCAAATATTCTTCTTCTGCAGTTGTTTCATCTTCTTTGCTTTCATCTTGAGTTGCCTCCCCTTCAGTACCTGTAGTTGTCTCTCCCTGTTTTTCAGCTGGAGCTCCAGTTGGCTTTTCTGTCTCCATGTTTTCCTCTGACGTTTCAGGGGACTCAGTTGCAAATCCACATCCCTCAGGGTGATTGCTATGCCAACGATTCATAAATTTTCTCATCCATCGACGGAAGTGGGGTGGTGGTACAAAAGGCTGTAAGTTAGCAGAAAAAGTCTTGTTAATATATTTATTTCAAAGACACTTAATTATTTGTTTTAATACATTTCAAAACTACAGTAGAAAAGAATGGACAAAATATTACCACAAATTTTTTATATTACTGTGTAGATTTTTACTTGTTTACGAAACCAAATTATTCTATAAAACTGATTAAGTTATAAAATCGTCAGTGTCATAGAAGTAATAAAACTTTTCATCGAAGTAATAAAACTTGTCATCGAAGTTCGTTCGTTCCTGGAGTTTTACATCCCCTTCTACCAAGGGTGATATCGTAGACAAGTCATCGAAGTAATCAAACTTTTGAAAAATATGATAAAAGCCACAGCAAATACAACCGATTTATAAAATTACATATCAAAGATTAACACACTTATACTATAGACCAAAAGCTATTTATCATGATTTTTTAAAAGAATTCTTAAGATATACATAGTATATGTACTTACAAATTTTTGTTGCGATCTTGGTGAGGTTATTTTCAGCATGTCATGTTCAGTATGTAGGCCCTTTCCTTCACAGGTGGAGCACAAGTCGTAATCGGGACAGACACAGCACTTGTATCTGATACCGTAGACGGCACCATTACATCCATCACAGACAACATGGGGATGAAGTTCCCCAGATGACTCAGGACCTTCTTCTGTAGGATGTCCTGTCATAAAAAAAAAGATATAAGTTCATTTTCATTCAAAGAATATGAATGCTGCAGGATGTTTTTGTTTGAAAATCTTCCGTAATTCATCCATGAGTAGCCAATTAATTCATTCATTTCTCTTTTTTACAGCCCAGTGTTTCACTGAATGTAAATATTGTTAATTTCACCAGAAAAAAGTTTCATCATTTGACAGATGTTTCTATGTATAAACTTACCAGTCCTTTTCTCCTTTACAAAAATCTTTAATATTCCATTTTCCACGTAGCTTAGAGCTTCCAGTAATTCTTCATCCGATGAAAAGGCAACCAGTTCATGTTCAGGATCTGAGAAATTAAGAAAAATTCTGATAAATACAGATTACAGACATAACTGATTAAAATCACCAGAACTCTTTGATTTGTGGGGAAACAAAGTGTTGATTTGCTTTGTGAAGCGGGAATCTGTCTATCATTTCAGGCACACAGATAGAGCCCAAAGTAACGTACTGTTTGCTTGCGTATAGGTGTCTTTAGCAGTGGAAGGAAACAGGAGGACCCGGAGAAAAACCACGAGGTTGGACAGGCAAGCCTACTTCTTGTCACTTACAAGTGGGGAAACAAAACCACACAACTTGACTCAATGATCGACACACCTTGTGATTAAACCTGCACGTGTTAACCATTATAGGTCCCCCCCCCCCCCCAACCTCGGGGCTATGGATTTTCAGACATAATATAAAAATATGTATACTATTTTATTTCAATTTTCATACGTATTATAAAAATATTTGTATTTTAAATTTTAAATATTGAAGAAAGTATCATTTTGATTCTTCTGAATGGTAAATAAAAACTTGAAAAAATAATGAAAATATTTACCTCTCCAACAAAGAATAAAATTCCCTCGGCTAAAATTCGGGAACACCTCCGAAACTTTCTTGAATATATAATCGTAGCTTGATGAAGCATCCACCGGTATGGTAAACCGGCGAATTTCTAGACTATCGTCTGGCTTCTTCTGAAAATACGCCTTCACGGTCAGCGACATTTTGTTTTTCTTCTTCTATAGACTATTGAAGCAGTTTGTTGACTTCTACAAAATTTTAACAATGTAATGGTTTCGGTTTCAGAATTCAAGTTGACAGCGATTTCTTCTGGTTCGTAATTGTATGATCTACAGTGCGTTGTCTGTTACAAGCGTAGAGGTTATGATACCGAAGCGAAAATTTAGCCTTTTATACTCCGAATAATAAAAATAATTGGGTCTCGTGACTATGACAGCTACTCAAATATGTTAGTAAATAATGACGCAGTTTTGTTCGATTTTACAAGCTTTGCGCAGCTTCCGCTGATACAATGAGGATCAGTTAAGGATAACTACAGTAAATATCATTTTTAAAAATATAAATAATTCGACAGATGATTATATAAACAATTTTCGTAGTGCAAATTAGTTTGATGTCAATTTAAAGCACGAATGGGGAATGTTATCACTGATATTAGATCGCAAATATTGTTTCTTACAAAATAAATTCAGTCATTTCACCCTAAAAGCGCCCAATGAATAATATCTATTAATAGTATCTCAAATAACAAACCCTATAACTCGAGGCTATTTTGGAATAGTCGCGAATATTTTCTGACGTAACATTAAAAGGAAATACCAGCTACAGCGCTCAAATTCGCTTTATCATCACAAAAATGTGTTGCGCACTTGCTTTAACCTGCGTTTTTGTAAAATTTAGAGAAAATCATTGCATAATTCCCTTTTTGCCATCGTGTCACATTTATTAAAAGAAAATGAGAAAATCCGAGAATATTTTAAAAGTTGATTTAGCCGTGGCATCGGTATATTCGATTTACCAAAATCCCCCCAACACTATAGTCCTAATCATAATTAAACAAATTTAACCCACCATTATTCAACTCAATTTCAAATCACAATAATTTATATCAATCTTTGATAATTTTCCGTTCTTTATTTATGCCAAATTGTAATTTTTTTAAAATTCAAAATCGTAGCGTTTTTGTGTCAAAATGCCCATCAAATTAAGCGATCGATTTACACGTTTACACGTAGAGAGGGGTTCACTATAGTCCGCGGGTTCACTAGTCCGCCGATATAAGAAATACTATATGGGTATATCCGAACCCTAACCCTAAAATAGATATTGGTGAACTATAATGAACCCGCACCTATACCCCATCCCTAACCAAACCCCTATATAATAGATATCGGTGGACTTTAATGAACCCGTGGACTAGTGAGCATTCCTCGAATTTTAAATGAAAAAATGCCAATCTGTCACCCCGATATAAATTATTGTGATATTAGGTGAAATAATTGTGGATTTTGAGGGGCACTTAAACATATGACAAATTGGCATAAAGAACGGTTATTATCAGAAAACAGTATAAATTATTGTAATTTGAGTTGAATAATGGCAGATTTCAGCGGATTTTCGCAAATCGTGCTACCCTTAGCTTTAGTCATTTAATTTTTAAACAATTTCTGGAATAGTCGCCAATAATATTTATTGCAACAGCCAGTCGACCTATAATGATTCAAATTCGCTTTATCACCATCACAAATAAGTAGGTTGTCAAAATCAGTTTGCCAATACGTCAAATTTGTTGAAAAAAAATTAGGAATGAGACAAAATGAAAATTTTATGGGGTTTAAAGTCCTATTTTTCTGCCCTAAATGAAAACATACTATGTGGATTCTTCCTTTTAATCCAATGAACACGTCCCTTAAATTGTTAGCCTATAAAAATTTCAAGGATATGGTCATATTTTGTCAATATGACAAATTTAAAAAAAAAATAATTGTCGATTTACCCTGATTTAAAACAGTAACATAAGGGTTGTTCGTAGATACATTGTAATCATATCTGTTAATCCTTCACGGTAATACATATATTTTAAGATACATTATGGTTTTCAAGGAAAATGCTCTCGAAAAATTCTTTGCTCTAAATTGCCTAAACCTAAGTGCTATGCCCGTCTTCATTAGCCCAGTTTGGAGCAGAACAGTAGGACGTTAAACCCCATTTCATTTCATTTGGAATTTCTGTCTTGGTCTTTTTAAACATGGTATTGTACTAAAAGTGATTAGATTTTTTTTTCTTGTAGGTCTGTTGTCATCCCACCCATCAGGCCACTAGGACATTTTAGAGCAGTGATTCTCAACCTGTGTGCGTGTGCCCGGAGATCTTTCCAAGTGTGGCGCGATTGAACGGCACACTAAGAAAATGCGAAAAACCACGTGATCCCAGTTGAGTATTCACTGGTGTCTACTGTAAAGTTCATAGCTGTGTTTTTCTTTATTTAGTTTGAATCATTCTATGTGTCTATGGTTCTATGCCGTATATGACTTGCCATGTTTTTATTTTGAAAAATTCAAATATTTTTCATATATATTTAGCCAGGTGTGCCGCTATTTTTTCATGTGTTCCATGGTGTGCCATTGGTAAAAAAAAAAAAAGGTTGAGAACCACTGCTTTAGAGACTAAGTAACTTATCAACAAATTTGACTTGAAATTCTTACACAGTGTGTATAATTTATATGTTCATGAGATTAAGAATCCTATAATTGCTGTGTCAAAGTTATGGCCCTTGATATATCTGATTATGTACATGTTTTCAACAAAAAATATTAGTACTAGGAGGAGGTACTAGAAACCAATCAAATATTTTAATTATTTCTGATAATTACTCCACGGGTTGTGTCTTACGACAATTATCAGTGGTGGGAACGAACTACATTCGACTTGTGAATCCACATGAATTTTTTTTATTGAGAATCGGGACTCGACTTGGATTTGGCAGTCGTGACAACTCACGACTTAAAAAAGCTAAGGACTCGAGTTGTGGCGAGGGGACATAACTCTATAGGTTTCGAGTAAACATACTGGAAAAAATGAATTGCTGATTCATTTGATGAACTGGTAATTTGAACAGGACTTGAGCTTTGTGAAGACTTTGGATTTGACTCGAAACTAAAGTCAGTCACTTCATTAAATTTGCACCCCAAAAATAAATAAGAGTAAATAAAAATACAACATTTATTGCTTAATTCATGAGTTAAAAAGTATAAATAAATTGACTAGACATGGTAAAAATAATGTAAAAATTTGGCACAATATAAAAATCTGACTTGTTTGAATAATAATTTACTGCCCTTGATTGAGTAAAATAAAGAATTAATGTGACAGAATTGTGATCAAACTGATCTTTAAACCATAATAAACCAGTTGTTGCTAGTTTTATCCAACTATCTTCAGCACTGTAATAATTTGTTGAAGAAATACATTCAGTTCACATGTGGGGATTACCCCAAATCTCCAAATCCCATACTGTTAAGTGCCTAGATAACCAAGTTTATATATACTGTAGTAGTGTAAGTGTTCGTTGCGATTATCAACTCACTTATACAAATGAAGAGTGAAATCCCTTAAATGAAATGAGTTACATAACTCATTTAATCCAAATCTAGTGATTATTTCAAAATGGCTCAATATTCTGAGTCACAGTAACTGAAAATAGACTTCTAGGTCTTATATTTAAGGTAGAACTAGAATATATCCAAGTCAAAAAAAAAAAAAAAAATATAATTTTAAATAGATTGAACAGATAAATCCAGCATTGTTCGGATAATCTAATCCTGTTTTTACTGTTTTTGTAGGGCATTTTAACTTAAATAATTCTAGTGATTAATGAGGGTGACTATTTCATATTTTGTCACAGAGAAGGAATATGTATTAAAAGGTTGGACAAATTGCATTACATGTATTTACTTGTTTTACAACAAAATGTTTCATGTATCTACATCCTCTCTTTATAATAGGCCAATATAGGGTCATTGGAATAGCAGTGGTCAAATTGGTAAGAATTGAGAATTATTTCCCCTTGAATCTGATTAAGTTGATATTAATTGAGAACTAGGGATATATTTTTTAAAGTTGTACCAGTATACTGAAACATATTCTTGTTTGGACAGAGAATATCAGAACGTGGACGGAAAATATTTTGGCACAATGGTTTCATTATACATTGAAAAAAACTTCAATGATCAACACACATTTGCATTAACATTATTACAACCGATTCCAGTTTGAGTCACTTTTATAGAAAATATTCTCCCACTGGATAAACAAGAGCATAATTTGTAGGCTTGATCGCTTGGATTGATATCTCTTGATGGCTGGGGTTGGCCAGTACTATTATAGATATCGGATTGGTTAGAAGGGTTTGACTGAGTGCTGATATTGTTCTGTGATTGGTCCATCTGATAAGTGGGAACCAATGGGATTTGGTTATTCAGATAAAGTGCTTGGCCTGCTTGTAATGTGATGGAACCAGACTGAAAAAAAAAAAGTATAAAGGTGATGATTCGTATAAAAACCTCAAAACCCATGTTGCTGTCTATGTAATAAAGACATAGAAAATATATAATAATGACATAAAAAAATATATAATAATGACATAAAAAAATATGTTATAATGACATAAAATATATTATGAAATAATGACATAAAATATATTATGAAATAATGATATCAAATATATTATAATGATAATGACATAAAATATATTATGCAATAATGACATAAATATATTATGTAATAACGATATACAAGATATTATGTAATAATGACATAGAAGATATAATGTAATAATGTCATAGAAGATATTATGTACTAATGACAAAAAAGATATTATGTACCATGACATAAAAGATATTATGCAATAATATGTAATAATGACATAGAAGATATTGTGTAATAATGACAAGCAAGATATTATGTAATAATGACATAAAAGATATGTGACACAAAATATTATGTAATAATGACATAAAAGATACAAGATATTATGTAATAATGACATACAAGATATTATGTAATAATGACATACAAGATATTATGTAATTCTTCAATGTGCTGACATTGTAGCACATAGCCGATCATGACTATTCACCTGTTTTCCTTAGATTGTTTTCCCTCTTATTAGTTTGTTTTCATTTTGATTGACCAGAAGCCTATATCACTACAGGCCCGGGACTGTACATCGCAGTGGATGCTTCAGGCTGTCCCCGGACCAATTCGCTGGAAGATCTGATATAGACGTTCATTGTTTATTGTTTGAAATGTCTGTGTATTGTGTCTTGTTCGTAGGTTGGTCTTGTATAATTGTTTATCTGTGGTACGGTCCTCCTGCAATTACTATATATAAAAGATATTATGTAATAGAAGAATGTTTATTTACCGTTGTATTTAATATAACAGCATGTTCTGGAGCAAGGACAATACCTTTCTGGCTGTTGATATTTACTCCCTCTGATCCCATTATTTTCATCTTATTGTAAGATTCAATGACTAAATCAGGATATTTAGATCCACTGCGCACCTGAAAAAAATCGCAATTAAAAATGAAATACAGACCTACAGAAAACATTGCCATAACTCCAGAAGAAATTAACAGAAATTATTG
Organism: Patella vulgata; assembly: GCF_932274485.2. Taxonomy (NCBI): domain Eukaryota; kingdom Metazoa; phylum Mollusca; class Gastropoda; family Patellidae; genus Patella; species Patella vulgata. The sequence goes on along the minus strand of NC_065886.2, from coordinate 37,761,094 downwards.
AAATTAAAATAGACTTCTTCATCTCACTAATGTAAACAAGTTATATCAATTTCAAAACAATCAGATGATCAATGTAGTCTGTAGAATGTTCACAAGAAAATGGGGACAAAGGACATACAGAGGTAGGGAGACGACAGCAATATACGACAACATTTCCATGTGAGTGTATAAAAAGCCTGAGGTTACACCAATTCAAGTACGATGAACATGCTTTTTCCATGGACAAGTGTACATCATTTGACGGACTACCATTTTTGATATAAATGACGTAATATTGACGTTACAATTCCAAGATGAGATGCTGATGCCACGCCCGGTTCCTGGTCCATTGTACGCTTCACAGTCAGAAGGTCATACAGTGTTTTACCAAATTTATATTTTTCAGAAATACAACTTCATAAAAAGAAAATTTGGATTGTGAAGAACCAAAAGAGGGAATTTCGTAAAATAAGTCAAATATGACTTTTTGACTCCCCACCAATGATATACAACTTACTATTTTAGCTTGTACAGATTCGGCATGTAAATTATTACTTTTTTTCATGGGATAAGTTGACTTTCTGGATGTTGATAAAAATACTTCACCATTAATATTACTGCTAACTTGAAAACTATCTGTTGTTATCGAGATCTTTTCATCAAACATAACCACTAAAAACAAAATAATTTGTTAACAGAAGTTATATCAACTTGTCAAATACATAAAGACAGGATCTCCCCTAAAGTAGCAATAGTGTTACTAAAGTCAATTACCCCTCAACCTTTACATGGAGTTCAAACATGCTATATAATGCTCATCTACAAACTTATTGTATATAGCATACCTCCACATTTCTCAAGTAGCCTACAACGTTTGAAAACTAATTCTTAGATTTGTAGACTACCCAAAAAATGTTTGTTTGGAGTTAGTGATGTCAAAGATAAACTAAAGGCACTATTCAATAAGATTTTAAATACCAGAGCTAAAAACTGTTATAATTTCTTAATTAATCATGCTTTATACACATGCTAAATCTGCCTATTAGAGGTCTTTCTTTAGACCTGAAATGTTACTAAATTATTAATTAGACATTGATTAACTTATCCAGACCATAATCATCTCTTGATGTCATCGCTAGCCTGCGATATTTACTGGATTAGGATCCGATTTACTGCTCAACTTTCATTCATAATTAAAGTATGAAATGGATAATCGAGACTATGTTTTTTATCGTACCGACTTTAGTAATGATGATCGAGGCTAAATTCTCGGTTCAGAGTGGATCAATTTGACTGAAATTTTCAGCACATTCCCTTTACATTATCTATTATAGTGAGAACTGTCAGCTCTTTATCTAATATCTCATAATGTATCTTTAATCAGAATATTAAACAATTAGTATGATTAATAGCTGATTTGCGACAAAGTATCCAAACCGGCATAGACTAACAAAGCATCAGTTAAGTAGTTATAGGATTTTAGATCCTTAAAAGGGAGATACAAGGAGGAACGTAAGTTTTAGTAGTAATCTTGACACATTTACTATGCATTATGAAGAAAAATCAACAATTTTAGATAAGGTAAGATATATTCATTTTTCTTCCACAGAATTGGTAAACACTCCTTAAATACAATTTAAACATGTGATTTTTGGGTGGGGGGGGGGGTAATATATGAATACAGAAACTGTTTTATTATTCTGAAAGTCTGAAACAAATTCCTCCCTACCTATATAGGTAACCCTGCCTTCCTTCAACCACCAGCACGGTACACAAAAGAATTGTGAACTACAGTTCCCTAAACAGGATTCATACATTATGTGGTAAGTTACTCGGATCATATGAATCACAAGGCCGATTCTCACAAGGTATGACTTTTATTGTACCTGACAAACAAGTTGCTTGAGTCGAAAGTAGATTGATTTGGGATACCACAGTGACTTATTCATTGTTATATCAATCAGCTTTCCAAAACATCAGGTGACTGAAGCCGTAAAATATCAGCTGATTAAGATCCCTGGTTGTAACTTACCTCTTGTTCCATTTTCTAGTGGAGCTTGAATAACAATCTACAAAATACAACAATCATTAAAACCACTGATTGTGATTTCGGGGAAGTTGAATCTCTAAGTATAATATCAGTCCAAAAATGGATCAATTCCATTCAGTATTTACAAAGATATGGGGAATTAAAAATTGTGCTACTGTCCGGGCAAAATTTCATTCATACTAGCACAATTAATTCATGGCATTAAACCTAATTTACTACGATAAATCTTACCGGACCTTCCATACCAGCTACATGTAAATCCTGTTCATATCGTCCACCGATTCGCGAATCAAACATTTTTATCTTGTGTACCTCTGCCTCTCCGAATACCCTCAACAAACCTTTCGCTGGTAAAAACTCCAAACTATCAATTCCAAGATGTGTGATTCCAAGAAAATAAATCAAACCAGCTGTTACCTAAAACAAAGAAAATTAGATGATTTTAAAGAAAATAAGATATTAGCTGCAAAAATATGATTTTGATTGTGAAGGAAAATATTTAAAACAGGTAAAAATTCAGAGGTTTTTCCCCCATCTTCTATTATCAATGTGGGAGCCATGGGGTTTCAGTGATGATGGGGGTTGGCTCAAGATCACAAACCAGGAGGTCCATGTTTCATCCCATACTTGTTGAGACTCAAACTTTTTCAGTGTAGTTTCCCATTAATATCAGTGGTACAGAACAGAGAGTCTGACAAGGAACAGCACCTAGTCTTTCAGATGGAATGAAAAACTGAGGTGTGCATGTTAAAGAATCCTAGACAGTTGGAATCTGACGAAGACAAGTAGACAACAATGATTTTGTCTGGGCAAAATTTCACTCATAGCACACTTCATGATGTATGCCGGTCTTCATTAGCCAGGTTGGTGCAGAACAGTAAGACATTAAACCCCATTTCATTTCATTGTCATTGATTATTTTATTCACCTTCTACCTAAGATGACATTTAAAAATGCACAACTATGTTAACCCCTTATCTAGTGCTGTTTGTTCAATTATATACTTTTAAAATAAAAAGATTACACTAGGGACACATCCAGATTGGGCGGTACTTGTACTCTATTCTATTATATTGAAGCAACAACAGCGTAGAAGTAAACTCGCTTCAAAAATGTGTGTTGCAGACTCAAAATATACATTAGAATAGAGGGAAAAATCAAACTTAATTATGTTCAGCTCTTTTTAATGACACTACAGCATCAGTGGTTGAAATTAAACAGGTTACAGTTCCGTTCTGACTCTCCCATGGTTGACATTTGGTCATGAAAAGCAATTAAGTAAAGGCTGTAGAGGTCAGATATTTTGGACCAAAGATTAAAATATATTCATAACTTACCAGTACAGTTAAGAGAAAGCTACATGTATCAAATAAAGACCTGGGAGAGGTCAGATATTTTGGACTATACATGTATATTTAGAACTTACCAGTGCATTTAAGAGAGCTACAATAATGAGCATAGCTACAACACAATAAAGTAAGTATCTCTTTCTGCCACGAATACCAGTTTTATGTAGATATTCTTCATTTACTTCAATATACCCAGCACGGAAATTACAATTGTGTTGGCGATTAATTCTACGTTTCAAGTGGGATTTTTCTCGCATGGAAAGTGTACTTGTGCTTGGTACCATGCTGGACATTTGCTAAAATAGATTATATAAAAAGATTCTAATATAATGTACATAAAAGTTTTATTGAAGACCGAGCAAGCAAATCAAAGTTGAATCACATTCATTTAATCAACTTCTTAATGCTTACTTTAAAATGTTTCTTTATTTCTGAATAACATTCATAATAACAAGCCATTGCCATGCAAGATACATAAACATTTTGCAACAGATGGACAGAGAACAAGGTAAGAAAGCCATTATTTGTATAATCAAGGGCCATAATCCAGGATGTTACATTCTGACATAGTCAATATCAAAATGAATAGAGATCTGTGGGATATACATGTAAACATATATTTTAAATTTCATCATAATCAGTTAAAAATTGTGACATTAGATTGTCCACAAACAAATGTGTTTAAGAGGGGCGACTGATGAACGGAAGAGAGAGAGAAATGGGGGTTTAACACCCACTGGACACAAACTAGGTCATTTCAGGACTAACATATGATGTTCAAATTTAATTAAATTCTGTAAATTTATCTCATTAAGTTAATAAATATATTAGCTTGATAACCTTGAGAGAAGTTCTGTTTTTCCATAAGTACATGTGTTATAGTTATGTTAATATTGTTATTGCACATGCTATGTTCATTAGTTTTATTTCCTGAGGTTTTCAAAACTTTATTTTAGCTACCGGCAGCTACATGTATGTACAAATAGTCAGTAAAAACATTGATACATTATGTCTGATGTTTGTTTATAGGAGGGTTGATAGATGAGACTTAAGGTTATCTATATTTATTTCATCATGCACTGTGTCAGAATTCAATCACTTGAACATAAATCAGAAACAATGTTTCAGAGATTGAGAGAGTAGGCTAATCATTGTTTGTTTAATACATGTTCTACAACATTGACAGAAAAGTGACATGCAAGAATAGGAGGGATGTAAATATGTGGTGTGCTGTGTGATTGTTTGTACATCTAGGGCGGAGTAGAGATGCCTAGATTGTTCTGTGCTGTCTCGATTTTAAATTCCTACCATACTGATTTGGTCAGTCAAATGGAATTATCTTTGACTAACTTGGAAGAGATGAATGGGTTCCATGTCTGGGTTCGCCAGTTTCTAAATACAAGTATTCTGTCACATAGATTCTGAAGAGTTAGAGGTGGATGGATTCCATTAGATAAGAAACCTTATCTCTCATCGACTCTCAACCCTCTGAGTTTTGAGGAATAGAGAGGGTACTATATAGTTTTACCTGGCAAAACACCAATGCAAATCAGATGAGGTTTCAAAAAGCAAAACTGTCATTTTTTTCCTCAAACAATAATATTATTATTTATTACATTCCTGCCTCATCCAACTACAATTAAGCATATAATCCCACCCCCAGTTGCTGTAAGTTTAAAGAGCTGGCTGCCTTACTGTCAGAGCTAGGCATTGGACCTTTAAATACACTTTTAGTTATTCCCTTACTGTGTTTTTTTTTTCCTACCAATAGTGTAAATTTAACTTATTTTTAAAAAGTTTGCTAGGTAAGACCAAAGCCATCTAATTGTAGCTAAAAACAAACACATCACAGTATCTCAATGTTTTTAGCTACATCCTCATAGCTAGGAATCCATGTCTGAGGTCGTGGGTTTGATTCCCAATGAACGGAGTCTCCTGTCACATGTAGTAATGTGGCGACACTCCGTGTACATGTACATACAGTTGCCTCAGATTCAGATTATTCAGAACTCGGATTACCATTACACAGATGACAGAAGAACAAGGAAACAGTCGGTTCGGACTATATTTCCATTTGATTTGCCTAAATTTAGTAATACACTGTATTCAGTCAAATGGGAAACATTAAAGAAGATAAATCACTAATATTTGGGACCTACAAATTGTCACAAATGGGTCGCAACTCATATAATATAATAATATACCGTAATATGAATGTATATTTATAAACTGATTTACATTCTTGTCGTTTCTTTTTTTACTGTAATTTCTAATCAGTTATGTTCGGCGAAATATGCCAGAAGTCTTAATCGAATGGCAATCTCTAGCATCTGGTTATTCTAGTCTACACTGATAGTATTTAGTGCACATGCTCCCCATGCGGGTGTGGTTTCGATCCCTAGTGTGAGCGTATGTAGCTTGGAGATAGGGGCGCCTTCTCAACCTAGTGGGTTTACTCGTGGGTTTACTCCGGTTTCCTCCCACAGGAAAGATCCCTAAGATAATAAAAATTGAAAATAAGACTTGTCTGCGATATCACCTTTGGTGGAAGCGGACGTTAAACATCAACAACAGATATAAAGAATATGGAGTTACCGTTTGACATGACTTATGGAATATGCCTAGCCTTGTTCTTCGAGTCCCTTGTTACAAATGGCGCTGAAACGCATTATAGTACACGATTCGTGTACCAGTAAAATGTTTATTTTGTCTTAAATATTGGATATCAGAAGCCCATCTTTTCCCGGTAAGATCACAACATCAATTCAATGTTGGTTAAATAATAAATTCAATTGACAAATAATTCGTGTTTTCAATGTCGAATACTATGCATGATACTGAGTTAGAGACTTAGCTACTTTAAAGTGTAAAAAAACTACCTGTTTGTACAGCATGCACTAACTAAAATGCATTTATTAGTAAACATTCCGAAATGAACAAACAAATCAAAATCTTTCAAAACCTGAGATCCGTGGGAGGCCATTTTGAATGTCAGAATTTCCACAGAAAGTGGAGTTATGTCCCTTGAACCAGTAAATCGAAGTTGCTGCTGAGTCCACGGAATCGCCAAACCAAACTCATGTTACTTCTCTCTCGTTAGTTACATTAATTGTGTGCTGAAATTCATGTTGATTATTTGTTAACCGAAGAATATAAAAATATTAACCACCAAGAAGATTCCGGTTTTCATTTATTTAACCACGACCATTCCAGAAATTACAAACAAGAAATAACACATGTACGGTAGCAATGGTTAGCACGATATATTAAAACATTTACTATTGGGTCGAAATTCACCCTACTACATTATTTTGCTACTTTGACTACCTACCTGTATCACTACTGATGACAATATACTCCCATATAAATAGACTATTTACATTTCGGCGCTAATGGACTTTCGTACACCCAGTACTTGCCGTGGTCCTAGAGACTTAAAATTTGCTGAGGGACTATCCCGCCTCCCGATTTGAACAGTCTCAAAAATAAAAGTCTGACTACGTATCAAATTTAAGCGCCAAAATATAGAGGAATGGTGTATTTACCTTGTCTCAAAATTTCAGCTCAAAATATTGAGTTATTTGGACGCGAACGTCAAAATTCCTTATCTGGACACGTAGCCCTTTTAAGATTTTGGGTCAATTCTTTCGTTGGGTGACCTGATAATCGACCCCCGTTTATTTAGAGGTCTTTACAATGAATGACCTATGTGCTGTACTTGATAACGAAAGGTAAATTGCACCTACACATTAGTTTTATAAAATAAAAGTCTGGTTTTATCCAGACACCGCATAATACAGCTTGGGACACCGGTTTCCAGATAAAGACTGACGGGTTAGAGCACCTCCAACTGGATGCACTTAGGTCCATATGTGGTGCTGTAAGGGGTACCAGTTATAGACTGTTATATAAAGAAACCGGTTTTATTACCCTAAAAAAGAGACGCAGAAGACATAAACTCAAACTCATTTATAAAATTATAAACGGCCTTTCTCCATCTTATCTCCATGATTTAATCTTGACAAAAAGCGCACACTATAATCTCCGAAACACATGTCTACCTGAATATAAATGTAAAACTAATATTTTCTATAATTCTTTCATACCATCGTCAATCAGAGAATGGAACAAATTAAGTGCAGATACAAAAAATTCATTATCTCTAAATATTTTCAATTCGAAACTTATGGCTCAAGATTCAACACCACCAAAAACCTTTTCGTTTGGATCCCGCACAAACCAAATCATTCATTCTAAACTGTGTCTCTCTTGCAGCAATCTAAACGGACATAAATTTTTACGTCACATTTCTGACAATCCATCCTGTAAATGTGGACATCAATTTGAAGACACTGAACATTTTTTATTGAATTGCTCCTCATATTCAGATGTCCGAAATAAAACAATAAATAATTTATCGACTATTCATCGAAACACTACTGTTCTATTGCACGGAATTGACGACGTGGAAAACTCACTCAATATTTTTAAAACTGTCTACTCGTTTTTCGAAATCACCAGACGGTTCCAGGGACAACTATAAACACTCATTGTGAATATATTTCATACTTGCACGTGTACATTGATTATCTATTTCTAAAATGTAAATACATGTATCTAAATCTGACAGGGAGAGGGGTTTAATATAGGCCATGCCTGTTCCACAATCCCTATTCAGATACAAATCTGAATAAAATATTGCTTATAAAAAAAAAAAATATGTTGAGTTAGTTGCTCGGCCCTAAGGTAGAGAATTTTAAGGGATTTTAACACAAATTAAGCAGTTTAATTCTCCAAAATATATTATCGGGATTGGCCCCACTACTCTCAAATTATATGTATTACGTCATGTCGACGAGGTTCGATGGATAATATTATTTTCCTCTACTTGACTACTCGTGTCACTACTATGCCCTCACATATAATATAAAAGCTGATATATACTTATGTGATAACGAAGTTATTTAGAAGGAGGTAAACCCCAGACACCCGCGATAAAATCTTTGGTCCACAACAGACTCCATGACATTCTTCAAATCTAAAAGAACACTGTAAGTTGTTGTTACTGTATATTATTATGTTTTTGGTGTAAGGCACCATTATAATACATATTTATTAGTCACAAACACATACATAATAAAAATATTCATTCTTTTTAAACATTTACATTTAACAGGTCCTCGTCCATATACAAATAGCAGACATGTAGTGAAATGAGATTTAATGTCCTGCTGTTCTGCTCCGACTGGGTTAATGAAGACGGGCATACGTCGCACAGTCTCAGCGTGCTAATAGAACGACTATAGGCCTACGTTGTCTCTTGCCAGACCCTCTGTTGTGTACCCCTGACAAGGGTGGGAAGGTGGGGGGGGGGTAGTGTACGCCGGAAAATCCAGTTGAAATTCCTCGGCCAACACCAGTATGGAACACTCCACAATCGGGTTAAGAAGCCGAAATCTTACCCACTAAGCCACTGCGGCACACAGACATGTAGTAGACATGGTGATTTTACAATTCAAATATTCAATCATTATCTCAAAGCTTTTCCATTTTTCAATTCTGTTAAAATGTACAATTTTATGACTGTTTTTTTAATTGTACATTTGTAAATTTTTAGAAATTATAATTATTGTTTATTGGTTAATTTCATTACATAAAATCAGACATAATTACATACAATCAATATTTATCACAGTTCTGAGTTCAACGACTATTTTAATTCTGGTGATTTTCAATTATTGCCATGAATGATACACTTATGGTTAGGGTAAAGTCCAATTCTCAAAGTATACTTAGTGTTTTCAACTAAAATTGACGATTTAGCCAACTAGCTTCGCGCCTGTTTTCAAATCTCAAAGTATACTTAGTGTTTTCAACTAAAATTGACGATTTAGCCAACTAGCTTCGCGCCTGTTTTCAAACGGAGCGAATTATATATAGCTAGCTGTTGTTGGTATAAAAGCTAAAAAATAGATAATGAAAAATGGATATATTGAATATTCTGTGCGAAGTTATGTATGTTTGAAGTTTTGACAAAAATTAGCGCAGATTGTTTATTATCGTAGCAACGGTATTGACTATCTAATTGATCGTTAAACTTTTACATGACGGTGGTGTTTAAATCTACTTAATATTGGAGCCCTCCGATGACGTGGAGAGTAGATTGTGTGCCTGTCATGTTAATAAATGGTTAAATAATAATTTATATAACATTCAAACCCATGAAAATGACATGCAAAAGAATGGTTTGATTTGAGTAAAAACAAAAATGAAATGAAATGGATTTAAAACACTTCTTTTCTGCACCGACTGGGCTAATGAAGACGTACATACGCCATCCAGTGTGCTATAGCTATGAGAGGAATTTTGCCAGGACAGCAGCGCTACGGCCTATTCTTATTTATGTGCACGCCAATGTGTACACGGGACCTCAGTGTTTCGCCCTACACCATTGTGGGAACCATGCTGGAAAACCTGCTGAACTTTCTCACGAAAACCAGTCTTACTCACTGGTTCCCCAGGTAAGAACAAAGTGTTAAATTTGTGTTTCCCTTGATCAAAAAAGAAATATTAAATTTGACAGGAAAAGTATTTACCTGTTGTTTGTCTACTATTTTTAGTTTTATTACATAAATTATATTAAAGGAGGCAAGTCTCCAATTCAATATCATCAACAGTCTTCTGCACTGCAAACACCTCTTGTTGGTCAATTTAAATCAACATTGATGTTATCTTACTGTAAAAATGGGCTTCTGGTATCCAATATACAAGACAAAATGAAAATTTTAAAATTGGCACACGAATCGCGTGATAGAATGCTTTCGAACGCCATTTGTAATGAACGAGGCTAATCATATCCCACGAGAGAGTAGACTGGAATAACTTTGGGCTCTTTACGTATTTCGCAGAACATATAACTGATTAAAAATTATAGTAAAAACAGAAACAATTGATTGTTAATCAGTTTATATGCATTCATATTACATTCTAATATTTGTGTCCATTTCTAGGTGTCAAAGAATACAGATTTAGCTCCTTTAAACACAGAAAATCTTAAGGTGCCGTTATCAGCTGATATAAATTTTGTTAAACATACTACTCATTTCACAAACATATCATATTCGTTTATAGGTTATAATGTATTCTGGATACACCATTCTACTATCATATACAGCAAACTCTCGAAAAAACCGTGGTCCATCTCCCAGAACCGAGTCAAAAAAGCCATGATGCATAGTACAATTTGGTTCTAAATGATGTAAATCTTTGCATGGTGGTTTCTTGTATTTCGGAGGGTTATTATTTGAACACAGATAAGCATTACCCAACAATACTCGACACAGTAACATCTTCTTCTCACCACCAGTGCGATGGGCTCTATGATCTACAAAAGAAATAAAGATTTTAAAATTAAATATTATAAAGACTCCCTATAGTAGCTAAAAGTATTTTCCCAATTAACATGAAATTGATAAGTATTATTCATGTAATCCACTTTTACTGCCTTGGTTATGTTCTTGCCTCCATCTCTGTTCATTGCACATATAATGTACGTGTATATTTACTATATACGCAACCATGAATACAGAAATAAAGTGATGTATCCAAGTATGCAGGATTGAACCACATTTCCGGACTGAGGATCAAACATGCAACCATGAAGTTACAGATCTAACTCGTTAACCACTGTATAGTTAACATCTGGGTACTGTGACTAAGTGCTTAATTTTCTTCTTTATAAAATGCGAACTATTATTTAGATTCTGTGAACTTATTGACCCCAGCTTGTTTTGATAATAGATGATATCGACTTTTCAACTTTGTATATACTTCTGTTAAGGCACGAACTGGCTATGATCTAATTAAACATGTAATTAATCCCATATGTAATTTACAAACTATATATTATTATGATCTGTGTACAAGGTCGGGATAACTTCAAAGGAATACGCATTGGTCTGTAAGCATATCATGGCGTGATAAATAGACAATTGCATGTATTATCATGAGTCTTATCTATTTTCCATATTGTCGCAGGCTATATAACCAGGAGTTTGCTGACAGACGAAAGACAAGAGGGGGAAAGGAGCAGAGACCGGCGTATGAACTCACCCGAGCTCATCCGCTGTCGTGCCAGGACGGAATAGTTGTCTTAATGTACCATGTTAATTTTATTGTATATATTCCCGTTGTAGTTTAGTTCCGGTTGTATTTATGTAGCTGTTTTATATACCCGATGTACTACACGAAGAAGCCTATCAAATTGTAACACTTTCCAATAATTATACTATTAGAAAAAAACAACCCTTATAGACTTGCTGGACGACCTATCTTTCTTCCACTCAGTATTGAAACAACAGAAACTAGTCTGTCTACATGCTTTATTGCAAGTAATTACACAAGTCCGCAGTGATGACATGACTTTTGTCAACCACTAAAGGGGGGGGGGGGCGCAATGGTTCTTTGAGTAAGACGCTGGATCGCAAATCAGGAGGTCTCGGGTTTGCTGTTGGTGTTGGCCGAGAAGGTTCCTCGGTATCTTCCGTTGCGCAGGACAATGTCTAGTTATTCGGGTGGGACAAAAACCGAAGTCTCATGTACACACTGGAGTGTATGTAACAGATCCTTAGCAGTAGGAATTCGATATAAGATTTTTATTTCATTTCTGTAACGTCGGGTACTTTTCAGAAAAGATATAAAAGCAGTAGAAGACGTGTAGCACCATGGGCCTTCTGTCTGACGTGGAGAGCGAGTGTTGCAGGCCGGTCGCCACATCCTACGTACGACCCATGCATCTTTTCTTACTACATATTTCTGTAGCTTTGTGATCGTCTAGAATTTGTCTCTAGCTGTCTTTGCTTCTCCTTCACGTTGTGTGTTTGCTTCTTACTGGTTTCTTAAGACGTTTGTCTTCTCAGTTATAACAATGCAACAGTTCGTTTTTACATTTTATATAGCATTGCCGGATACATGGTTACAAGCATAGTAAATATTACAATATTAACTAAAGTCATTCTCCACCCTAGCCAGCCAAGCGGCTGTCTAGGAACTCAGAGGGAACCTCTCTGGAATCTAATGGAAGTCTGCTTGAAAGTTTCAAATAGATATCTTATATAGCACTCACGTATATCACGCATAACAGAGCGTGTTCATGGCCCCGAACTTGTGTAATTAACAAATTGATTGGTTAAATTAAACCCAATGACGCAATAGTACTTTTCCTTGCACATGTGCTCTCTGTGGTATTTTATAGACACATGTTTTGGCTAAATAACTCTCTTTTTATATAACAATATGTCATTTATACCCTAAGTTGATTTAAGTACACACTATATATAATATATATGTGAATATGTGTGAAACTATTAATTTGCCAAATACATTAATTAATGAAATATAAAGTCATCTTATTTCTCTATTCTTTGTCTATAAATTTAAAAACAATGTCGCCACGACTATATTGCTACATTTCTTCCCCCTTTAAGAATATATATAAAATATAGATATTCTAACTAACTATTCACGCATCAGGCAAATATAAATGATTGCTATACTATAAAACAAAGCTGTGAAAGAAAACACAAATAATCAAAAGTCAAGAATCAAAAACTTTTTGAATTTAACTTAAAGTTTTTTTTATAGTTAAACTAAAGTGAACTTAGGACTTTGTAAGACAGCTGTGCTGAATTTTTATCATATGGAAATATTTGTATGCATGATATTATATTATGTTGATGTAATCTTATTTTCCTTTGACAGGTTTCCTCGTTCTCCAGTTTTCATTCACTCCCCGTAACACATATATTTTTTTTGCCATGCTGTTACTATAGTATCAACATGTCTTAGCAATGGGAGGAATGTAACACTTTGGACCTTGAGACAATTTTGGGTCTTTATAAAATTGTCTCTTCAATTTTGTCTATAACGTCAAATCACACGTACTTAATGAACGTGGGTATAGTTATACACAAATAAAAACCCAGTGATATTTTGGTCAAATTATAATCATTGTCAAAATAGTCATCAAATTCTGGCTGTTTATTGACCTATGGTTGTTAGACCAAACAGTGGTGGGAAATAAGCAAGTTTATTACGAATTTAAATGGAAAAGTACCAAGGACCTGCCAAAATGAGAGGGGTATAAATTGAAGGCTTAAAGTGAGTTTTAACTAGACTCTAACCAGATTATTCCAAGAAGCCATTATATATTTAAGAACGAGGAACCTGCAAAGTTATTCCAATTTACCAATAAAGCTGTGAAACTATTAATTTGCCAAATATGTTAATTAATGAAATATAAAGTCATCTTATTTCTCTATTCTTTGTCTATTAATTCAAAAACAATGTCGCCACGACTATATTGCTACAGATGACAAAACGTTCGTAAGGTGAGGTCTTGGATAGCTGGATACTAGTGATCGGAGGACATCTATACTGGGATCTCTGCGATCCATAAGGCGTCCAGGAAGAACACGATATATAACGAGACGCAACCCCTGTAACCATTGTAGATTAGACGAAGGACACCTTTTGTCCGAAACATCTAATCAATAAAGCTGTTTATTCTAACCATGGAGTTCGTCTAATCTACACTGGTTACAGGGGTTGCATCTCGTTATAAAATATATAAAATTGAGAAGGAAAAGAAAAGACTTGTTATAAATAGTATCATGTGGAGAAACCCGAAAACAGATTGAAAAAACTTCAATATTGACACGAAAAACAGCGTTATTTACTTGTTCTCTTCACGACCACCAGTTGGAAGTCGAAATAAGAGTAGGGCCTGATGCCGCTGCCAGGGCAAAATGTCCCCATAACACGCTGTATGGCGTAAACCCAGCTTCGTTAGCCCAGTCGGCACAGAAAAGTGGTAGGTTAAATTTCATTTAACGTGAACCACTAGAATAATAACCAAACTCTATGATAAAAACTTTAAAATGTAGGCAATAAGATTAAATCTTTATCTATTTTTTCAATTTCCAGTCTAAATTTATTAGTTTCGTGCAATTTTTCCAAATAAAAACCCCGATCTTTGAACTTAACTAGCCTTCCTTCAAACTTCCCAATTTTCAAATTATTTTCCCGAACTTCGTCACTGTGCCCAAAGACAGCTTTTGATCCGCGAGGGGTTTTCTAATCGTTGTTTTTAATTTTTCGCCTGCATCTGCAACGGTACACCACTCCTAATAACGTGCTCATGGTATTCTCCGCTGGGTTGATGGGGTCTTCATTACCAACTTATTAAGGAAGTGATCAGAAAATGTAACGTTAGCCAAGTCTTCAAAATAACTACATGTATTTACAATGCCACAAGCACTACTGGACATTGGTTTGATTACCGCTTTATTATGATCCATAGTTTGTTCCAGCTGCTGGTTAATTTCACTTTCCACATCACCAATATTTTGTAAGGTATGACCTTGGTGACCTGTTATAAAACATTTATAACAAAGTTTAAGGTTACAGTTCTTGCAAAATAAATCGTTCTCCTTCTTGTGTTGTGGGCAAACAGAAACAGGCTCTTGCCGGACTTCTTCTGTTTTGTGTTGTTGACACCGCGAACCATCTTCTGGCAGTTGTTGCTCATCTATATAAAAATTCACTGGAAATTTGCTCACTCCACCAACAGGAAGTTTGATGGCCCTTCTACACAGTGGACACGGGAACTGGTTGTTCGTGACTGTAGTTTTGACATAATTATCCAGACAGGTTGCACAGAATGTGTGATGACAATCGATTATTTTAGGGTTTGTATAGTAATTTAAGCAGATACAACATTCATTTTTGTTCATTTTTACCGCCATTATTTTTTTTTTAAAAAGTAAACAGTTTCTTTAAACAAATTTATATAATCTTGTTTATGATTGTTATCTTGATGATAGGTAACACGCCATTGTTCCGTCTTCATTAGCCCAGTCGGAGCAAAACAGTAGGATGTTAAACCCCATTTCATTTCATTTCACACGCCATTGTACACTCCTTCAAATACAATAAATATCCACACGATCAGGATTCAGGACACAACACATACCATGGTTGTTATACGTATTGTTGTTGCTATAGGTGTAACTGTCTATATATATACGAGACCCTATGTATTATGGAATATCGCTTCTCTATACAAAGGCGTTTATTGATAATAATCCGTATATAGTCATTGGTCAGGTACACGGGTTTTAAAGTACCTGTAAGGTATTATGTGATATATACCCTTTTAACGAAAACCAATTTCCGAACACAAATACCCAACTTCTCTACCAAGCATGCACAATATAATCATTTCTTTGTCCTTGTAAATGTACGGTCGGATGTTGTCGTAATCTGAACCAATGTACATAACCTTTAGTCACATCACATGATCCATTTTCCACGAAACGCGTATTATACGGTGGCTTATCGTGACCATGCACAATCTCGGTCCCTTTTAATTTCATAACACGTCATCACGAAAATATTAGGGCGAACATATATGACATAACCTTTTGTCACATGATCCATTTTCCACGAAACGGGTATTATACGGTGGCTTATCGTGAACATGCACAATCTCAGTCCCTATTAATTTCATAACAAGTCATCACGACATTATTAGGGCGAACATATGACATGTCTTTTAATTTATCAGTTGAAATTCAAATTACTTTGGTTTCATATTTTAGAAGGGGTTTCCTAGAAACATCATCTAATGTTATAAAATTAAAAAAAAAACAACAACACCTATACTCCGTTTTCCGTATTATCCGAACGACTGGGCACCCTGTTCTGCAGCACTGACATGGGGGAAGCACACCAAAGATAAGCGTAGAAACTTTCAGGGCCATCACTCACCGAGCAACTGGGGTTCCCGCAAGGCAGTCTGGGGTAAATATAAATATAGACAAAATAGACATCTCCAAATCTCATATAACAACTCTGGTTTTCAACAAAATTATCAGTGAAAATCGACTATGTATTTGGTATTGCTCTCTACATGAATTATAACTGTTTTCCTTTCTTCGTCACTCCCGGATTCTGCATTTCGTCTGGAGTGCAAGTAAGTAAACGAACTCTTGACAGTTGGAATTCAAAATAAGGGTAGACCTTAGCGTCGCTGTCCCAGCAACATTGTCTGCATAACAAACTGCATCACGTATGTCCCTCTTCGTTGGCTCAGCGGAGCAGAACAGTAGGACGTTAAACCCCATTTCATTGCATTGCAATAACCAATATCAAAGTCTTATAATCCTTAATATGGCATACACACAAACACTAAATAACACTTTTGTTTTTACAAAATTTGTGCATAAGCTAGGATAAATTACGGAAAACATTATTTACGGTCAGTCGCTTTCAAAAGCAAGGAGTGAACCCAACCGGACCCCAAATACAGTGGGAACCCCTCGCGAGGCGAAATACAGGGACACTCGGTTCCCTGGCGCCCCTTGCTTATGATAAACCGTACTACTGTGGCAATCAGAAATGAACCCGTGTTAACCTTCGGTCTTGATGCTACCTAGAACAGACCCGGGGTCGAGGTTTTTTAAACCCTGATGTTCCACGTATTTCGGATAGACAATGATCTACCCTGTAGTTCAGATTGACTCTCGAAACCATGATATGTCCTGTAGTTCGGATAGAGAGTCTCTCCAAACAATCATGTACCCTGTAGTTTCTAAACCATGAAGTACCCTCTAAACAATCACACTTTTGTAAATAGAAGGTCGATCGTCAAATGAATATGAATTTTACGATATGTTAATCCCGAAATGACATATCTTTTCTTAAATGAATATATTGTTAACGCGCTTTAAATATTTGGCTACAATAGACTTGGTGTCGAAAATTATAGGTACATTAAAATGTTGGCAACAATAGTTTTTAGTTATACACTGTTAACCACCTATAGCTGTTGTAATGACAATAAATCAGATACTTTATTCAGTTCGAAGTAAGACTTAAAATAAATAGATACAGTTGGTTAAATTTGAATATAGATATTTTAATAAAATCATCTACTAAACATTAAAAAAAACGTCAGTATGATTTCAAAACCAGAGAGGCACTTTAATCAAATCATTCTAAAAAACGACTTACTAAATGGATCAAAGCAATTATTTGTGAACAGTATGTTGACACATTACTGATTAATTCATCACAATTCCAAGACATTTCGAGACGGTTTAGAGTCTGTACACAGTCTATACATCAGTATCTGGTGTGTTCACCGCGAGTGTCAACAACAGCAGCAAAGCGTCTGAATATGGAGTGGACCAGACGATTGATGAACGCCATTGGCACCTGGAACCATACTCTCAGAAAAACCATCGGCTGTGTTTGGTCTCGGTACGACGTTATTAAATCTCCTCAGAAATTTATCCCAAAGATGTTCAATCGGGTTTAAGTCAGGACTAAGGGCTGGCCAGTGCATAACGTTGACACCGTTCTGGCGGTGTGGGCACGGGTATTGTCATGCTGGAAAACGTTGTTTCGATGACGTGCGAAATGTGGTATGACGTGGGGTCTGAGAGCTTGATCGATGTAGCGCACTGCTGTGATGCCGCCTCCTCTCCCTGGGCCAAGAATTTGGAACACCACAGGAACCACTCTCTGGTTCAGGCCGATTCCACCCCAAACCATTATGCTTGGACCTCCCCATGAGTCTCGTTCCATAAACACATTGGTCAGAATAACGCTGGCCACGTCGACGCCATATTCTGGTCCTGCCATCTGCAGTTGATACGCAATACCGACTCTCATGTGTGAACAGTACTGCATTGCAATGCGAAGGGTGAAGATCGGTCCACGGTAAGGTCTACGGCAATGGATGTTCTCTCTGGTGAGACGTCGGCGCACTGTATCGGTACTGATGGGTCTTCTGTGTGTTCCCATTGTCTGACGTGCTGTCTCAGATGCCTGTGTGAAGGGAATCTGCACGTGCTGTCGCACACCATGGCAGTCTTGTCGCCTTGTGGAAACCCTTGGTCTACCATTTCAGGGGCGATCATCCGTGGTGTTGGTGGTCCGAAAGCGTTGCTGAAGCCTGTAGATGGTCCGAACATTGACCTGGAAGTAATTGGCAACGGCTTGGGCAGTGTGACCAGCGTTGAGTCTTCCAAGCGCCTGGTTCCTCTGAGATGTCGTTTGTCGTGGCATGCTGCTGACGTTGTAGTGTGAATGATTCAACCAGGTATGGGTCTGCATTTTATAGGGCTGGTCCCGGTGAACAGCACGTGCAGCATGAGTTACATGAAAATCATGGAGAACACATTACCATCTCAGAAGCCAGGTTGCGTTTTTAAGAACATTTCCTGGGTTCAATTCTGTGTTTGGTAAGGAGCCTTATTGCCCAGGTAAAGTTGGAGATGTGGTCACAATATACAATATTCATAGTAACATACCAACCTGACGTTTCTTTTGCTGCTTAGTATATATCACATTTCAGTTGAATCACATTATATATTTTATCAGTTGATATTGATATCATCTTACGTATTTGTCAACATCAAGGTGAACTTGTTCTATCGCCCCATGTAGCCTACTCAGATTTTTTCAGATGAATTTACTCACTCCACCCACCCATAGTTATAAATATTCTTGTTTCACTTGACTAAAGAACATTTTCTAGGAACGTATGATATCATAGAATGAACACGTGTTCGCAATATGATTGTCGGTAGAAACGGGACCTATACCTACAGAATGAACAAATAGCGGAAATGTGGTTTCAGCCGGCTTCTGTAAAGTATTTCTTTAAAGCAGCTAAGTCTCTAACTCAATACCATCCAAAATCTTCGACAATGAAAACACGAATTATTTGTCAATTTTAATCAACATTGATGTTGTGATCTTACCGGAAAAAGATGGGCTTCTGATATCCAATATTTAAGACAAAATAAACATTTTACGATTGGTACACGAATCGTGTACCATAATGCGTTTCAGCGCAATTTCTGACAAGCGACTCGAACAACGAGGTTAGACATATTCCACAAGTCATGTCTAACGGTGACCCCATATTCTTATCTGGAGAACATGCGCAATAAATACTATCGGTGTAGACTGGAATAACCAGACGCTAGAGATTGCCATTCGATTGAGAATTCTGGCGTATTTCGCCGAACATAACTGCTTTGAAATGATAGTAAAAACTGAAACGATTGAATGTAAATCAGTTTATTTACATTCATATTACATTATTGTATGCGTTGCGACCCATTTGTGTTAATTTGTAGGTCCCAAATATTACCGATTTAGCCCCTTTAAACATCGTAAAAGTTCAAAAATTCGTTTTTCACTCTTTAGTATGCTTTTGTAATCAAGTCTTTATTGTAGATTCGGTGACGTATTCCCAAATAAGCGTTAGAAGAAAAAAAAGATATATACCCTTGTGAACATGCTAGAGGCGAATAATTGTAACAAATCTCAGGCACGATATATGTTTGATATCAGCATCAGAACAACATGATTGCTTTCATTGGAAATGGCGCAAATAATAAAATGAGTTGGCCAAATCCCCCCACCCTTCACTGGGCCCTTTCAGTGGGATCCTTTCTGTCTGCCTGTGGATTAATTTTATTATTTACACATAGGCGGAAGGTGATAATGTCTTACCCCAAACAAATTGCAAAAGAAATCAGGAAGTTTCGGAGAGCGATATCTCGTAATCAGTGTGTTTTAGTGGTGAGGAAATAAATAATTCATGTTTAAATTCTTCAAACAGAAACCGGCTATAGAGGCGAAATATGCCGGATATTGAATTTCACAGAAATTCAAAATATGACTTTTACTTTGTTTTTTTAAATGGCTTTCGATGTCTCTTAATTAAAGGTCACCGTCATCGAGTGACGAAGTCGTGAAACGCGCCGTCGGATTTGAGGGAGCATTCCAACTCTTGACTGTGTCAAAAACTGTATTGACACAGTCGATTGGATGACAATTCATTTTCTGGAGCTAAATCCGGAAAAAATTGAATTCTTAATCATTGGTACCAAACAGCAACAAACGAAGTTCCGATCTGAAAATATTACCCTTAACTTTGACAATAAGGAGATCATTCAATCAGCAAAGGTCAAAAATATTGGAGTGGTTATTGATTCCAACTTCAGTTAAAACAACAGAACATGTTCAGATAGTCTGCTCCTCATCCTTCTTCCATCTCCATAATATCAGCAAGATCAAAAAGTATTTAAACAGAGATAATCTAGAAAGATTTGTACATGTTTTCATAACATCTAAACTCAACTACCACAATGCTCTCCTGTATCAACACCCAATAAAACCTCATACAAAAGCTACAATAACTTTTAAAGCTCTACATTCACAATCACCTACCTACATCCAAGACATGGTAACACTTGAGGCTGGAAAACGTGCATATTCATACTCAGCGCCGTTTCTGTGGAATCAGCTCCCATAACACTTACGTCTAGAGTCATATCTTTCTGTTTTTGTAAAAATAAACTGAAAACTTCCATTTTTGAAGGTCCTTTGTGATACTGGCATCGAGAACAAATCTAGTGAACTCGAAGCGCATTAGAAACTGTGGAAGCAGTGTTTATGCACTATACAAATACTGATATTATTATTATTATTATCAAGAACCAAAAAATGTTTTAAAAAATCTACAGAATACTAATGGGAAAGATGGTTTGAAAATTATTTTTAATACCAATAGGTTCAAGAGTTTTAATCCAAAATGTTTCTTTATTTAAAAGTGAATGTGTGGTGGCATTATGGAGCTGGTGAAAGGCGGTGACTCGGAGACGGTATATACTATGAGAGGAGTTGGAATGTCTGGCGATCGGGCAGTATGGTTGTTGATATCTGAGTTATGTCCATATATCCGCTCTTTTGTTCAGTTTCTCCGACGTATTGTTGGTTGCATTTGGTACAGGTAATCAGATAAATAATATTACATGAATTGTTTCTTGGTGCAGTTACTCATAATAGTGTTAGTTTCTTCGGAGTGCCGAGTACATGTAATACATTTCTTACTGCATGTGTAAAATCCTGGTGTCTCTAGGGCTTTAGTTTAGACCTGTCCAATTTATCGCCCAAGTTGCGAGGTCTTTAATACGCTATGACAGGAGGGTTGGGAATAGGCATAGCAGACTTACAATGATGAGATTTGTGACGAATAGGCATGTACATGTATCTTTGTAAACTTTCTCCAATGAATCCTTGGATTGAAGAGTATAACAAATGGGATTCTGTTATCTTTGTTCTACTGGGGTTGTTTTAGAGTATCCGAACGTGGGATTCTAGTAGCTTTCTTGATAGCATAAGTTATAACATTACTTTTGTAACCACGTTTGCGCAAATAGGTGCGTAGTTCATCTAAACGTTTGTTAAGCAATACGGGTAATAATATCTGACGATGAAAACAATGTTAGTGTCGCTTTTGTTTAACTACTTTAATAAACTCCCTCAAAAATAAACGATGAGGAAATATGTGTAACATTGGATATCTGTAGTCTCTATAGCGATATCGCACACAATTTGTACCTGGAGGCAGTCAGTTATTGGATAGATAGATTTACCCCGCTTCGAAATCCCCGTTTTTCAAAAAAAATTATTTTAAAAGCTATCGATATTATTCTCAGGAATAATACTTTCGAATTTGGAAAACGTAATTCTATACAAATTAAAGGCTATGCTATGGGTTCCATGTGTTCACCAGACCTTTTTTTTAGTAACCTCGTTATGCGCTTTTTAGAAGAAAGATTTATATAAAATAACTGAAAACACGTTTGGTACTAACTATAGAAACTACATCGAAGAGAAATTTAAAAGATATTTAGACGATATATTCTTTATATTTTAACTTTTAATTGACCTAGATATTAATAATAAATTCACTATTGAAACTAGTTATAAGTAAATTTTTTTTTAGATGTACTCGTTAAGAGACTTAACAATCGAATCGTATGAAATTTAGTCATGTCACCCTCGTCATGTTAAAAATGATATACCCCTTTCTCTTGCCAGAATACTATGCATTATAATTTTAGACGAAGATCTCAGAATTCGGCGACATGATGAATTGAGATCCAATTTGTTGAAATTTTTTTTATCCACTTGGGGTTATTATTGAAAAAGGTAGGGGCCTAACTACTGAAGCATTAGGAATGTCAAAAGAGAAGAATATCTCTACTTTATTTCGACATACTCCTCGACAAAATAATTTTACATATTTATAATGTTGTTCTTTCTAATGATAATCTTAATAATCAATTTCATGGCATAGAATTGAATAATAGTAAACGTTCCCCCCCCCCTACCCTTAAAGAATTACTCACAATCTCAAGCTTCTACTCTAGTAATGGACCTTTTTCTACTTCTAAGCGCCATAGCCCACTTTGTAAATGTTGCCACCATACGAGAGAGAGAAATGGGGTTTAACGTCCACTTGACACAAACTATGTCATTTCGGGACTAACACATATTTCAATTTTATTTCTATGCGCGTAGGGGTCTTTAGCAATGAGAGGAAACCAAAGGACCCGGAGAAAACCCACGAGATTGGACAGGAGACCCTACTTCTTGTCACGTAGAACCGAGAAACGAAACCACGCTAGTTGACTCAATGACAGACCTTATGATACAGCGCGCACGCTCTAACCATTCGACCATCCAACACCCCGTGCCACCATATGATTATTAATACTAAATTCGCTTTTTCTAATACCAATTATACCTTCAGAATCAATGATAAAATGAACTGTAGCACTAAAATTTAATTTATGTTATTTGTGCAACCAATGTAAAAAAGATTACATAAGGGAATGCGGTACTGAACTACGCGCACGCATCAGAGTACGTGTACATGGGCAACAGAATTTATAAACTAATCCTTTTTTGAAAGTCTCTACACACTTAAATACTTGTGCTAAGAATTTAAATATTAAATTTAGTATTTTTCCTTTTTATAGAGACGGAATATGGAAACATTGACCGGTTCTTACCAGACTTAAATGCTTAATTTGCCCCCTTCCCACCGTCTTAATACTCAAATGATATTTAAATAAATCTATCTTAATATATGTTTTACACGATTTCTTCGACACTGTATAAGGAGATTTTAAACCCTAATTCTTTAGTTTTCTATTATCGTTTTATTAGAGAATAAAATTGATATAAATTCTAATGAAAAGTTAAGTTTTTAGCCAAATAACATTTATTGATCTATTGACATTCAATTCATCTCAATACTTCTGTATTGTACTATTGTCAGATTATACCAGCAACACTTCTGTATTTTACCATTGTCAAATTATACCAGGAAGACTATGTGAATAAATGAAAGGTGAAGTTTTATAGACACGGCCATGAGTTCAATAACAAGCTTGTGAGTGTCGATGAGATAGATAGCCTGTCGTGTCAAGGACTCTTTTACGTGCACGCCAATGTGTATTTTTGTTTAATTTAATTGTATTTTAATATAATGACTAGACACTGTAATGGGTTCGATCACAAGCTTGAAAGTGATGATGAAAAAAATAGCCTGCCAAAGACTCTTTTACGTGCACGCCAATGTGTATCTTTGTTTAATTTAATTTTATTTTAATACAATGATAAAAAAAAAAAAAATACATTTACATTTTATATGAAACATACAACGAAAAACAAATCTCGATCAAGAAATTTCGAAATGCAAATCTCCAAACACCAATCTTGCAAAACCAATGTTAAAGAACATTTCTCTGGCGATTTTACAAATGTGAAAGAACTGCTTTTAAAAACACATTCAAAATATAATTTTATCATAAAGATCCTTGCTATGGTTGAAGACTCGAGGTTAATGCCACTAATTATTTCTCCATTGATCTCAATGTTAATTACACGTCATATCGGACCTGTAACATATCCTGGACATTCCAATTTTTCTAGCACCAAAGAGCCTAATATATCCCGATTATCTTATCAAAATTTTGAAGCGTGGTGACTGGTTCGATTTTTTAGTGCGCGCGGTCTAATGGACATCTACTGGAAACTTTATTTTTTATATAGGATATATTACCCAAGTAGACTTTTGTTTACCGTTGATTAAACCACATTTCATCATTGGGAGTTGGGGGGGGGGGGGGGGTCACGGTGGCTAAGTAGGTAGGAAGGTGGCTCGCTAGCCTGGAGGTCGGGTGTTCGATCCCTGCAATGGTCGAGAAAGTTCATCCAGATTTTCCATTGTGTTCCTCCCTTGTCCGTGATGCAGGAAGGACGCCCTGACAAGGACAGCTGTCTAATCGTTCGAATGAGACAAAAAAAAATACGAGGTCCCGTGTAGACATTGGCATGTAGGTAAAAGATCCCTTGACAGTTGGAATTCGATATACGTAGTGCCGCTGCCCAGGTAAAATTTCCCTCATAGCACACTGTATGGCGTATGCCCGTCTTCATTAGCCCAGTTCGGGGCAGGACAGTAGGACGTTAAACCCCATTTCATTTCATTTCATTTCATCATATTTTGAAATGTTGTGTATTACTATTAGAGTGGTTTCCCTTTAATTACTTCAGGTTTCGTACTTGACTCTCCACACTTTACCATATTGTGTAATATTCATTATACTTAGGAAGTCCACTTTCTATCATTTGTCTAAGGTTAATGCTGCAGTTTGTTTATGTTCATGCTTGATCGGGAGGACGAGGTTATCTTTAATTGCAGAATTATGTTAGTTTTGGATAATAATAAGGTAATATGTGATTGAATTGTTAGATATTTGGTCATATTTGGCTAGACTTTCAGACGCCTGAGCTATCGGGTACTGATACTATAAATAGACTTTTCAAGTTTATCGTAAAAAAATTGCTACTTCCGCGAATTATTTCATTTTTATGTATATATAATTGAAGTATTATGTTAGTTTTTCACAATAATAAGTTAGTTTGTGGTGGTATTGACAGTATGTAATTAGTATTGGGTAGTGTGGGGTAGTATTGGGTAAATCGTGCTGTCGATCTTTAACAGGGAAGTGTTCGATCATTCGACCATTCAACCACCCCTCGTTGTCGGTTGATTCGAAGGGATTGTTTCTGGCGAAGATATGATAAGGAAATGAAATGAAATGAATTTGTGTTTAACGTCCTACTGGATATGATAAGGAAGATTCATAGACGTATTTTAACCGTTCTAGATGGTGACACACCTTTTTGGTGGTTGAATTCACCAATATAATGATAGTTGGACAAGTCTGGTCTTTTACTTTGTAATTTGTGATTTTTACTATAGATCGCATTTGTCCGTGTTAAACGGACCTGTATTCCGTTCTTACATACGTTTTTGATAACCAGGATTAACTAGTGTTTTCAGACGGCGCGAAAATACGCAGATAGTAGCTAAAAAGCTTCTTTCAGTCATCGCATGTCAGACTAGAAATTATTCCGGGCATTTTTCAGACAATCACCGGACCAGTGATTTCCCGCTTAAATCACGCTACACTGTCGATAGATGACGTGTTTATTGCCTGCTGATGTGAAATATTATAACCTCCGACCTCTGTTATAAACTGCATGGCACCACAATCAACGCAAATACGAAATTCTGTAATGCCAGTATGATTTGATTCCATCTCAGAAGCTAGTTTATTGACGTCTGCAGAATCTTCAACCCCAATCATTCTGATGTTCACAGCCAGTCAAAGATATATAAAAACCAATACAGTCTTTATTATCTCAGTCGGAGCATATCAGTAGGACGTTAAACCCCATCTCATTTCATTTAAAAACCAACAATGTCGATAGAAAAAAGCGAATCACACACACACGGGCTTAAATTAAATTGCAAAATTGCATGTACAACGTGTTTGTTTGTTTTTTTTTTGTTTTTTTTTGGGGGGGGGGAGGGATTTGGAACTGAAATGTTTATTTTGATTCGATTTGGGGGCTCAAATATAGAATGACAACTATTGTAACTGGTCGAGCAGGATGTCAGAATGTTCAGGGAAGTTACTCCAATTCTTTTATATCATTTGCTGAACTCATAAACACGACCCTAAGCTTGGGCAAAATAAAAGTGGGGGCGGGGGACAATTTTACAATTCTCATTGGATAATATTATTACGCACTTGCTTAAACTGGTCCAGATCGCAAAAAAGAAATCCCCACCCCACCCCACCCCAATATTCCTAAGACTTCATTATGTCTTGAATAAAAAGAGAAACCAGGAAAGAAACATGAATTTTATTTATATACAAAAGTGCAAGCAATAATAATACATATTCCATGACACTCATTAATATTCATCCGTCTTCATAAATATTCATTAACCTAACTGTAATTAAGTTTGCCACTTATCAACTAATAAAAAACAAAACAACGTGAGAAATATTTGTAATTTTGATACAGTAAATCTGGGGACATGTGACGCAAACACATTTAGTTCTGAAGATAGGGCGCGTTTGATTAATCCGCATCCAAATCTGGTGGTCGGTGGCTTTAATTTTAATAAACTAGCAGACATATTTAAGAAATTTCATTACAATAGAATATTTACACTAGTTACAAAAGAAAATTGACACCATTACCGGCTGTGTGATTATATTGTATTTCGCGGGTGTTGTTTTCACGTGCTGCATATATATAATAATATATAATTAAACTATTATAAACATATATACATGTACAAATAAATCACAGTAAATCACTAAAATATATCATATCATAAAATAAGTTGAACAAAATACGCCTTGTTTTACGATAACCTTATGTTAACCATAAGATAAAGATGCAAGTATATACAGTGTTAATAATTTATAACAATAACATATTTATGCATAATGTCTAACCATAACGATACGAGGGGTATATCTAATCATAACGTTACGAGGAGTATATCGAATCATAAAGTTACGAGGAGTATATCTAACCATGACGTTGCGGGGAGTATATCTAACTATAACGTTTCCAGAAGCATATCTAACCATAAGAGTACGCTTAACATTATGAGGAGTACCCTTCACGTTACACGGAGTATATCTAACCATAACGTTACTAGGAGTACATGTATATCTAATCATAACGTTACTAGGAGTATATTTGATCATAACGCTACGAGGAGCATACCTAACCATAACCTTACGAGCAAAATATCTAACATTAACGTTACGAGGAGTATACGAGAAGTATATAGAAATTAATGTTACGAGGAGTACCGCTAATGTTCCGAGAAGATAACAATAACGTTACGATTAGCATATAACGAGTAGCAGACCTAACCATACATTTACGAGGAGTACTCATACCCTTAACGTTTCAAGAAATCTCATAAAGTTACGAGGATTATATCTATTCATAATGTTTCGAGGTTTATATAACAACATGGTATGTCTTTATGATGTTCATATCAAATAATAACGTTACGATGTTTATACCTAACCATAATGTTACGATTTTCCTATATTTACTGTATATACATGTCTTGCAATAAGTTACGATGACCCTACTTAACCTTTTAATTGATATCCAGTGTCTATGTTTTACCATACCTATGCGGTTTTTATAACCTTTACGATGTTTAAATCTAACCACAATGTTACGCTGGTTGTAACTTCCCATAGCGTTACGACTTTATACCGAATCATATTGCAATAAAGTCTATGCCTTACCATAACGTCAGCATGTTCATAAATAACGATAAATTTTATGTTTAACCATATTATTACAGTGTCTCTGTCATACCATAACGTTACGATGCTTACAATTAACCATGACATAACGATGTTTACATTTAACCATAACATAGCGATGTTTACATTTAACCATAATGTAAAATATAAGATAGCGATGTTTACATTTAACCGTAAGGTAAACCATAACGTAGCGATATTTACATCTATAATAATAAGGTATCGATGTTTACATTTAACCATAAGATAAAATATAAGATAGCAATGTTTACATCTAACCGTAAGGTAAACCATAACGTAGCCATGTTTAATCTAAACATAATGTGGCAACTCTATCGAATTATATAGTTTTACGGCATCGGTACCTTAACATAATTCCACAATGTTTATATCTAACTATAACCTTACGCTGTTTAAACATAACTATAACCCTATGCTGTTTAATACATAACCACACATAAAGGTAGGATGTTTAAACATAAGATTATTTTACGCTGGCTGGTGACGTTATAACATATCACAGTGTTTCATTTCATCATTTCAAATTCACTACGGTTTCCATTGCGACAGTTTTCAAATATTGCCAAAATCACAACTCAATGAGAAACAGAATATACTGCCCCTTTCTACCACCAGGAGTGGGTTATGTTTAATCTTTGCTTTGAACATCTGATAACGTTGTTATAATGAAAATATCGACTTTTGCACCGGATTTCAAATTATCCGCGCCCCGTCCATATCACCCCATTTGTTTATTACATTCTACATTTGGGCTACCGTTGGAGGTCGATTGAATTTCTCTTAAATATTAACCAGAATCGTCCAAGACTTTAACTACTGTGTTCTCCAAAATTTACTTTGTATATTTTTACTGCAAGGGAATCATTTTGTATGTCTTTCGTCCACCATGATCCGTTTTGTGGGTGTTTTGATAATTTCCGCCCCGACCCGTTTATCTCCCCTGACCCGAGCCGTTTTGCTGATGTAGAGCATAATTATATACATGCCAACCTCGTTTTTCCGAACTAAGGAATTAAAATTATGTGTACACAATAAGGATAGATTCACTCAAACTAATTATAATATGTGCCTAAATTCCATATGTACAATCAAAATACTGATAGTAAATTTCACATCACATAAGCAACTTTGTCTTTAGGTGTGTTTTCTTTTCTCGCATTTCGATTTACACACGAATTCTAAATTATAGAGTTCCCTCCCCTGCTTAATTACAATAACATTAATTTGTGTTCCATATGTGGCCCGATCCCACGAAACCAGGCGCTTATCGCCCAACTTCATTTTAGACTACGGGCACAAAAGCATAAACTGTATGCCTTCTTGTTGCTGTGAACGAGCCGAACTCAACTCCAGATGATACGACAAATTAAAAACAATTGCATTTTTGGAAAGCTTAGTCTGCGGACTATTCAAATAAGCTGCCAGCTCTTTTTTTTTTTTTTTATAAAAATGACCAAGAGCCTGGTTTTGTGGGAGCACTCACATATTACCACGCAAATATGTACGCACGTGTGTCTTTTTGTGCAAAGCATACAACTTGTACAAAACACAACTATCTTCTCACTTAAACAAGAAACAAATATTGTATCTTAGAATGAGGATTTAATACACAAAGCTAGTCGAAACTTTCAATCCTGATTTAGCATACAATGTTAATATTCAATTATTTTCCTCCAAATATAATTAGATTATCTATTCTACTAACATTGCATATTGTCATCTGGAGATATACTATTTTACTGGGCTGGAAAATTAAAATTAAAGAACTAAATGACATAATAAGCGGCATTCCTCCAATTTATTTATTTATTTATTTATTTATTTTTCCAAGAGGCATATCATACATGACAATATAGATGATCATATGAAGCTACATGATAATAAGATGAGAAAGTTTTGATGAGAGAAAAAGTAATGATGTCATGGATGACCAGCCTCTTGAGGATAACCCATAAAAACCTGCTTAAAATAAAACTAGGTTTTATTTATAAACAGTTTATTAGGTGATCTGTTCATTATATCTCAAGGTATACTATGTTTAATGGGCATGATAAATAACATAAAGAACTAGATGATACAATAAGCGATCGGCTATTAAATAACACTACACTGAATATGCGCACGTAGTAAATCCGGTGGTGGTGGTGTGTGTGTGTGTGTGGGGGGGGGGGGGGGTCAAAGACGAACAGTCCAGAAAGGGAAAGGCAGAGTCGTTGACTATCTAAATAATAGTGAAATAGCATCAACCGTCAGTGAAAGAGTAAGCATTCATAATGTCAGACACTATAGGATTTTATAATGAAAGAAGTTGGGCCTCGTCAAGTATTTCTCGAGGTATATGCTTTTTAGAATCTAATTATCGAAGATATATATCTCTAAATCTTTAGATTTATACTAATCTGTAGGAGTAAGGTCTGACCAACGTCGTAGATTTTCTCTGGGTCCCCAGGTTTCCTCACTCTGCTAAAGATCCCTACACGCAACAAATTATTGATAGTACATGTATGTGTCATGTGGACGTTAACCTCTCTCTAACCCACGATCGCTCACGCCAGGAATGGTGCCCACGACCAAAAGATGAAGGTGGCCCATCAGCTAAAGCTTATCTTGTCTGTTCTGTTCTATAGCGGACTGAAAGGATAGTCATTGGTTAAATTTAAATCCACTAATGTCAGTTCAACTGAAAGCGAACAGTCTGTGGGGATAGGCTTAAGGCATGCATGCATGAATGGAATGGGGTTTAACGTCCTAACTTTCGGTACCAGCCGCCCTAATGAAGAAGGGTATGATAATGGACAGTGCTTATACTGGTATGAAGTTACTCTATGTGATATAGCGAGCCCAAAGATTTGTTATTGGTTATTGGTTAATGTCAGTTCAACTGAGGATAGGGTTAGGGTTAGGGGGGGTATGATAATGGAAATACTTAATACTGTTATGAAGTTGCTCTATGTTATATAGCGAGCCTAAAGATTTGTTATTGGTTAAAGCCACTAATGTCCGTTCAACTGAACGCGAGCTGTCTGTGAGGATAGGGGAGTATGATAATGGACAGTGCCAATACTGGTATGAAGTTGTTCTATGTGATATAGCGAGCCTAAAGATTTGTTATTGGTTAAATCTACTAATGTCAGTTCAACTGAATGCGAGCTGTCTGTGGGGATGGGGGGGGGGGGGGTACGATAATGGACAATACTTAAACTGTTATGAAGTTGCTCTATGTTATGTCTGTATTATTAACTAACAATTTAGGGTACAGTATGATGCTAGATCTAATTTATGCTTTGTAAGGGTAG
The DNA here is from genome assembly GCF_932274485.2 of Patella vulgata. Lineage (NCBI taxonomy): Eukaryota > Metazoa > Mollusca > Gastropoda > Patellidae > Patella > Patella vulgata. Next base: position 37,729,800 of record NC_065886.2, on the reverse strand, counting down.
TGTCATTCATAAAGATATAATATAACTATATGCTACAATAAACAAGAAAGCCATATTTAACCCCATTTACAGGTGCAGTAATTGACATTTAATGTGACACCAATCTTCATAAATTATGCAATAAATTGTGATTAAATATTCACTTGTTCATATATTAGTATAGTTCATAATATTCATTGTGTTGATCTTCACCACATCTTAGACGGCCATGTTGGGTCGTGAGATACCAGCGATATGATCTCTGTAAAACACGCTGGTATTAGTTCTTTTATATAATATATAGTTTACTTTGTTCGTCGGTTTTGGCAACAAGAAAAAAACAAATGGTTAACATTCATCATTTTGAACGGCAGCCTACATCAGTTCAGGAAACCATTATAGGGGGACTGGTTACATTAGACATTGAATAATAATAACTAATAAAAAAAACCATTCACGTTTTGAACCCTGCATCGGCTTAGGATACCATTATTGGTTATTGGTAACTGGATTTAATAATAATAATAATAATAATATCTTTCCTTGAAGTTTCTGTGTGCTCTTTAATAAAAATCAGCTGGTGCTTATTCATATCACTCACATAAAAAAGGGGTTAATCTATACACAATTATTTAATAAGTTATTTCAATGCATATTAGTAGTATTCCAGTAGTATTGTAGATGTAAATACCGTACTGTCATTGTCATCACATTCTAGAAGGCCTGGTACTACCTCAGTTTTGCTTCGGGAGTTCGTATACAGGTAGCTAACATATATCCAATTTATCAATGGTAGTCCATTATCATTATAAAAGTTCTTATTCTTATAAGCAAAGATGTCGTACCACTACATATATTCACAATACGGGGAAACGCCCCCACCCACCCTCTCTGTGCATTTGATATCTGTACGCTTGTATAAAAAAGTAAACATTTTATATCACTATTTTTATACTCCAAGAAAATGTTTCTTCTCCAATCCTCCAACAACCGCAACTATAATTACCAGGCCTACATATAATCATTAGGCCTACATATAATTACTAGGCCTACATATAATCACTAGGCCAAAATATAATCACTAGGCCTACATATAATCATTGGGCCTACATATAATTACTAGGCCAAAATATAATCACTAGGCCTACATATAATTACCAGGCCTACATTTAATCATTAGGCCTATATATAATCACTAGGCCTACATATATTCACCAGACCTACATATCATCACTGTGATTTCCAGCATATAGTAATTTGTTCTTTTTCATCACGTCATTATATTATTCTAGGAGACGTTTCTGAACCCAGCGAATCATCTTTAAATAATACCACTACGAAACGCCTCACCCCCCCCACCCCCCGTTACAGCAGGATCGTTTTGTCAGTAAATATAGTCAAAATGAAATGTTCCATTCCCACCCGCTTACAACATCATCGTAAGTCTGTAAATAGAGTCATTATCAACCGCTTCATCACATCTATAGTTGGTGTTATTGCATAATATAATAAGCCCAGTAACAGATGATGAACAGTATAAATATGGCGGGAAATAGGATGCGTGATGCCACATCCAAATACATAGCATATACAACGCCTCTTTTGATTGGTTTAGGTGTAGAATATGGATCACGTGGTTCCAATGGTAGGCTAACCTATAATAAAGAGATAAATGAATTTTAAAGTCGGTCAGAGTTATTAACAGATTTTAGATAGAAGGTAGACAGACTGTATACACGCTTTCAGATATCTAAAATCCTTTCAACATAATCTTTCACGGCTATGTCTGACAACCAGATGGCAATCATAGTGTTCTAATAATGTGTAATGGTAATGGATGGTAATGGCCATGTAATGAGTAACTGAAGGTTTCAAAATTGAAGAGGAATGGAAAATGTACAAAATTTGTAATTTCGTAAATTTACAAAACTTGAAATTTCGGAAATTTACAAAACTTGAAATCTCGTAAATTTACAAAACTTGAAATTTCGAAAAAAAATTTGAAAAAAACCCCCCAACCCCTAAGCGAATCGGAAATGTACCAAACTTGAAATTTCGTAAATGTACCAAAATTAAAATTTCGTAAATGTACCAAAATTGAAATTTCGTAAATGTACAAAAAATGAAATTTCATAATGTACAAAAATAAAAATCGTAAATGTACAAAAATTGAAATTTCATAAATGTGGATTTAAGATTGTACGAGTATGTAACTAAAACGCCCCGAGGCTCTATACAGCTGAGGGAAGTACCGCATATCCAAATTATTGCCTTACCTCACCATTCTCAATATCCTTTGGAATTGAAAAAACACCCCTAAGCGAAAACTCGTTTAGGTCATCCTTTCTACTTATAACATTCACTACCGCGAACTCAAGAAGCGCTGCAAACACAAATACAAGGCAAGTCGACATCCACACGTCGATCGCCTTGGTATACGAAACACGTGGTAAGGAGTTGTTGACACCTGTACTCTGTGTCGTCATAGTTAGAACGGTTAAAACACCCAATGAGATTCGACCAGGAACCGAGTTGACTGTTAACCAGAATGAGATCCAAGAAAGCATCACAATTAAAACGCTGGGTATATACATCTGTACCACATAGTATCCTATATTCCGCTCAAGGTAAACATTAGCTTGTAGACAACTCTGATTACCTGCAAATATAAATTATTTATCATGCTTAAAGATGCATTATGTAAAATTTAAATAAAGAGCTGTCCGTTCTTTGTATAATATTTAAAAAAACGGATAAAGAAAAATGAATATAAAGAAAATTTCATTCAAATTACTTTATACAGAGCGAAGTTATCAGTGTTTGAAGATGTAGCGTAAATTGTTTATTTTAGTAGTAACGCCATCGACAATCGAGATTATGCCAAGATTATTAATTTTTAAATTAAATTATTAAATGACAATATAAGTCGCGGCCATCCGATGATCTAGAGAGTTGATTACGCTTGTCATGTTAAATAATAAAGACTTGCAATAAGCACATTTAGCTCTTACATCTTGCTTATTTAAGCACAACACATGGGAAACTATATCCATAGAGTTAGAAGCGTCAATCTGGTTATTTCAAGACAACCATCTTACTTCAAAACAAATTTATTACATTGGTACACATCCGAACTTCGTATGGAAGATACTTACCAGTGCGATGGTAAGTGCGACGACATCTTTCAGGTCCACTATCAATAACTTCAAACTGAGGTAATTCCACGCGTTTATTTATAGAAACAGCTTCAGTATTGGTATTTGATTGGTTCATCCATTCTAACTGTAATTTATCTACCGTGTATCCAACTAAAAGAGATAAAAAAAAAATATCTACAATCCTTCATAATACGTAATGCCCTTTAAATTAGGAAAACTTGGCTATGGCAGTGGTCGGTTAGCTCTAATGACTTCCATTAAGGTAATTCCGCATTTTATATTACTTTTGGCTACACGCTACTTTCAATTGGCAAGTTAACTAACACAGTAATAAGGCTAAACTGAGACTTGACATAATAGTGTGTGAGAGTCAACAAAACGAGAATCAGTGCCTACGATTCATGATTCTCAGTTTTGAAATGAAATAAAATGTGGTTTAACGTTGTACGTTTCTTAAAAGACCGATCAATGAAGACGGAAAACTCCATGCAGTGGACTATGATGGACAGTTTCCTTCTACTCTTCATCAGATTCCATCTGCTAAAGGTTATTTTACGTGCAAGCTTACGTGTACGCAGGAATGTGGTTTGTCGATCCACCCGAACGACTAGACAGTTGTTCTTTGCTAGGTCCTACGCCCTGCACCTCTGACAAGAGAAAACCAGGCTGGAAAATCCAGAGGAACCTGGATGCGAAGAACCTAGAATGAATACTTACAGCTCATTATTTCCACACTACAAGTTTGTTTATCAAAAGGATAATTTCTGAGGTTCATTGGACAACTTAATGTCATCGATAATCTGAAATTAAAAAATACATATACTGTATTATATTATTTTCTTTGGCTTTGAGAATCAGAACAAAGGGACGCATTTATATTATTTTGTCGACACAGCCTTTTAAGTTTGGAACTTTTCGGTGATAGGGTTCTGTTGTTAAAGCAAAGAGGATGTTGACGATTGCACAAAGGACAAAGGGAGACGTTTCAATATGGTGTCATATTAGAGTGGTGTAGTGGTGCTTTAAGGAAATTCTCTAATGCAGTGAAATTGTTAATTTTCACCTTCAAATTACAAATTAATTTCGTTTGCTTCTACTAAGGTAATGTTATAAAAAAAGACTGATTAACGGTTTCATTTATTTTTGCTGTTATTTCTAGACTGATTATAATATTATTGTGGACGGAATCCGAGGTAAGACAGGAGAATTAAAGCCGTGTTACCGATCATCGCCTATAGCTTTACCCGATATATATCTATGTATGAAACGTGACCAATATAAATGATTTGCCTCTTTAATTGACTATTAATTCACATTTAGTTCATTTCTAGAGTCTCTAGTTAATTGATTAGTAAGCTTGAATACATCAGACCTAATAATGGCTGCTTACACAAACTTGGTCTGTTTGTTCTGGGATACTTGCCATAGAAATAGACACATAGTGTTTGTAAAGGCAATGTTGACGTGACAGAAGCTGAAAATGTCCATTTCACGATAATCTCCACAGGGACGATCGTTTACTATCAGTAATATGTTCGGTAATCATAATAATCTGAAAGGTGTACATCTTGGCGAAAATAAAAGTAGCAAATATATGCTCGTTCACAATGCTCAGATGTCGTGTTCTTGAAACCGTATCATTTCGAGACCAATGAGAGTGGAACTGTTCACAATGCAATGCCAATGAAATGTGGTTTAACGTCCTTCTTTTCTGCACCAACCGGGATAACGAAGATAGGCGTGCGTCATGCAGTGTACTATGACGGAAAATATGCTCGGACAGCAATTGAATTATATCTGTCAAGTTTAGTGTCCTATTTATGTGTACTCCAAACTGTATAACTGACCCCAGTTTTCCGTCCGATTCGAACGACTAGACAATATCCATTGTCAAACCCTCTGTCCTGTGTCTCTGACAAGGGTAAGCCAAGCTGTATAATCACGGGGCTCTTTCTCGGCCAACACCGAAATCGAACCTTAGAGGCCCTGGTTACTCACTGAGCTACCGTGACTTTCGAATCGTGATATATACAATATTTACTTACCGTGATATATACAGTATTTACTCACCGTGATATATACAATATTTTGCCTGAGGGATAAAGACGCATCATTTGATTAGCCATCATTACGTCATGGAAAGAAGCTTTCTTTTCATTGGGGAAGAAAATATCTGGAACCCATATTCGTTTACTATTGGTTGAATCTATTTCCAGGAAGGAAAGGTTTCCGAAGAGTTGCTGGAAGTTGTATGGAACTAACCTACTGTCCGTCCATTGTAGATGCAACAGTATGCTCACGGTAAAATCCTGGAATATAAGAAAAACCTAGTGAAATAGAAACCCCAAATATATGTAGTTTACCAGACAACGAAGCACAGTCCACAACCACTGCACCAGCACTGTACTTGTAGAGCGATTATAACGTAGGAAATTCATTGGGTCTTGATTTTGTTTCAGTCATGGTGTTCCGTATTGTCTGAACACCTATTTCAAGACCTACTTCAGGTAATTAATTGGTTTCAGCAGGTGTTAGGTTATTAATCGTTGGCTTCATTCACAGGCGACATTTTTGTAGGAACCAAACCAATTAGATCTAATTATTTTACAGCAGAGGGACCGGTTATTTGTTAATATGAAAAGCGTTTGAAAAATATATGAATGTAGCTATATGGGTGCATTAAATACAAAGTTAGGACACAAGTTCTCTTTTTAAAAAAAACCCCCAAAAAACCCTTTGCACTGAATATAAGAAAGAATTAATGCAAATGATGCGATCGGTCTGCCGGATGAGATATTAAAAAGCATAAACTATCAGCGTCGTCCATTGGGAGTTTCATTAATTGAAAGTTGAAAGAAAAAAAATCCGAGTAATCAGAAAATGTAATCAACAATTAATTGTATGCTTTTATCCTGTATACATCTGAACTACCCACGATCCGCAACAAATTGTATTAGCTAATTATCAACTCCCTGAAGGGCCCAATTGTATGAAAGGTCGTGCATGTCACCATCTTCTAGATTAATGGTGACGGCATGCGGCGTGTAAAATAGAACTCTTGCTTCTGAAAACAGCTAGTCGTTACATGAGAAGATATCTCTAGGGACAGTCGTTAAGGAGTGGGTGTCCGATCAACTAGCCGCTCCTCATACATCTTTATTTCTATTAAAGAAACCGTACCCATACATTTTATATGTGTGTGTATGGCCCGGTGTGGGGAATGGGGCCAACTATCGATTCAAATGTCGTGGATTCGATCTCAAGTGACAAGAGTCGCCGTGTTCTCCAATCTGCATGTATCTATTTGATACATACAGCAATACTACAAACTTTTGTTAGCTTTGCGAAATCATCAATCTAGAATTGGTATCAAAAGTTTTAAGCTCACCCAGCCTCGTATACGATACCCGTTACTACTTATAGCTAACCAGAAGAATAGTTTGGATCTGGATTGACCAGGGGTCAAAGTCCACGAGCAGACTCACCACTAGATTGGCTTAAATACAACGGTATATCGATTGGACATATATAATTACAATACATTTTAGTGCTTCGAAAGCCAGCGATAAGTGGTATAAAGTGTTTCAGAAAGAGTAAGCATGTCGTGCCGAATGTACAACACCCGTCACTACTTAAGGTTAACCGAAAAATGGCTGGAATCTAGATTTCAGATTACATCCTGTCTACTCTTGTGATAGCTCCTTTAAAACCGATTACATCCTGGCAACTTATTGATTTTCAATTTGGGACAGTTCCTTAAAAACAATTACTTCATCGGTGCAGGACGGAGGGCTGACAAGGACATCAGTTGGGATTCGATATAAGATTATGCCATAGTGCCGCTGCCCGGGCAACATTTCCCCTCATCGCACCCCTTTTTATTTCAATCCATTTAAAAACCTATTACATCATACCCACTTATGGATTTTGGAACAGCTCCTTAAAAACCGCTTTACATCCTATACACTTGCTGATTTTGGGACAACTCCTTTAAAACCGAGTTTCTTTAATAATGTTAAGTGAATAACACTTTGTGTCAATTAATTCAGATATATTCTCCAGTGAATTGTGATATAATCATTTCTCTTCGTAATATAAGGGTTCAAGTTGCGTTTAATAATAATATCGTGTAGTCGAAGGGTGTAAATAACTAAAGTAGAAGGACTGAGTAACAGTTGAACTTGCTTTCATATTTGGCTATATCTTTAAACTGCTACCAGAAAACATTGTATTATGACTAAGTAAACTTTATATAGATAATATCGAGATCGTTATACGTTTCTAAACACATACAGTTAACTTTTCAAGTAAAGCGTCTTCATTAGCAGCGAAAGAGCAGAAAACCAAGACGTTAAAGGGCGTATAGCTCTATTATTTGGAACCACAAAATAGACGAAAATGGGCCCGCAAGCACATATTATTGTAATATGAAGTGATTTAAATATATATTCATTTAAAAAAAAATATTGTAAATACTAATCTGATCAAAACACAGATCCTATTTCGTTTCGTTTTTTTATAGTTCAAAATTTCGTTTTACTTGTCTTTACTACACTAGGATCTGGAAGACTTGTTATATTACTGGCGTTCTGGTTGAAGTGAGGGATTAGCCAATGAAACAGTCTGTTACGGCGATTCTTTGTGTGCGATGCACGGAACTGTGGGTAAACCACTAGTAACGTCAACGCTGATTGATTAATCTATGCCTTCGTCATAAGGTCAAAAGTCGCTTGTACGACCCCTGACGCGACCTTCCAGAACAACCGACCAGATCTTCATGTAGTGTAGGCCATCGAAAGTATAAAAAAAACGAAACGAAATATAGATCTGTATTTTAATCAGATTGGTGAAATACGTGAACGGTCAAAATTGAGCGGCAGTCGTTTACGCCTGCCTAGTCCATTTTATACATTTTTAAAAATTATTATTTTTAAGCCGTTACTAAAAACTTCCTCGTCTTGTAGGATATGTTCTTCTTTGTTCATTACAAATGGCTCTCGAAACCAAAGAATACACGACTTGTGTCCTAAATGTTAAATATTAGGATCATTTATTTTCACGACAATATTGATTGAAATGGAACAATAGTGAATTCTAATTGGTGTTATTACGTGTGCTAATATAGTATATATACGACTCGTATGTAATTATTTATAATTTAAACACTCGGAGACGTAGCATGTAAATCTCTTCATGCAATGGGGTCTGGTCGCCCCTATCGTGTACATATGCTTAAACTGTCAGAACGTGCCGTGGAAGATAACTCAAAATTCACGATCCAAAATGTTTGTAATCCGACAATGATCTTGCTTATAATAGGCAACTTCACTGAGTCTTAAAAATCGCTAAGTGGGTGGAAACATTCTTAATTTCGAATGTGTTCTTTTTAAAACTCTAATCAACAATCGCTGTAAGTTCGACGGACCAACATGACAATGAAATGAAATAGGGTTTAACGCCCTACTGTTCTGCCACGATTCGGCTATTGAAGACGGACATAAGCCCTACAGTGTACCATGAGGGAAACTTTGCTCGGATAGCGGCACTACGGCCTACTCTTATATTGAATTCCAATTGCCAATGGTTAGTTTACGTGCAGGCCAATGTGTTCACATGACCTCGGTTTTTCGCTCCATCCGAAAGACTATACACTGGCCCTTAACAGGTCCTCCGTCCTACACCACTGACACGGGGGGGGGGGGGCACGCCGGAAATACCCGATGAACTTCTCGACAAACACCATTATCGATCACGGGACCTCCAGGTTAGCGAGCCAACCCCGCGGCTCTATCATGTTTGGTTGAAATATAAATAATCGTAAATAATAGATATACTAACACATACAAACAAAAGCACATTTCTAGAAAAATAATTAAATAATACAATCCTTGTTTGTATTATCTAGGGGCATCACAGAATAGGTTATTACAATCTGACATTTCAATGTTTTATATAAAAATACATAGTGTTTTGTATATTAAAAAAAATGATTTATGGTGTTCTAACAATAATTCAAAGGATGTCTATCAATACAGCACAACTGTTCAATTAGACATAAAGCAAACATTGCATGAATGCGACAGCTTGAATAGCGAAATAACATATTTTATTGAATTGCGCGAATATATAACATAACTGATGTTGTTAAATTCATTCCATTGATTTCCCTGTAAGACGAATAACTATACAAACAAATTAACTATTGTCTAGAAGAATTCAATAAACTTGTATGAAGGTGTAACGCAGTGAAGAAAACTTTATATAAATTTCAATAGTATGCTTTGGGTGCCTCAAGGGATATATTTCACAATACTCCAACACAATGTCTTCCAATAAATTATAATCTTTCAATAGATATAATAGTGTATGGGTTATCCAATACTAAGAACCATAATGTTGCAATCTATCACTGGCAAGGGCTAATTGTTGTCGTCCGTTTGGCATTGCTATATTATGTACCTTCTGACATTACCACACTTGCGAATTTGACCCTTCAGCACTTAAACGCAGGCTGATATCATTATTCACCAATGCAAGTTTCGCTATCCAACGTTAGTGTGAACTGCACGGGAAGACACCTATGGTATAACGTCCATTCGACACAAACTAGGTCATTTCGGGACCAACATATGGTTCCAACATAATTCGGTTCAATTTTTTATTAAATAATTCACGAGGTTAGACAGGCGACCCTACTGTTAGTCACGTACAAGCGTTGCACTTGAATAAACGAAAAACAAGACAGCCATAGACAGCGTTCAAGCTTATCCAAAAGTAAATCTTGTGGCAAATAAGCTAAATTACGCTTAGTAAAGGGCCATACTTCAGGAGCAAAAATAGCGATTGGGCTTAAATTCAATCCCAATTGTCTACTGAAAAGTTTCTTTATTCGAAGGTATGAAATAGATTCGTCAAAAATGATGACGTCTAGAGAGCCGACAAGCAAAATTACGCTAATGAAAGGTCAAGAACTCGAAAAAAGCGACCGCGCTCAAATCCCAGATGTCGTAGACTCATAAGAATTATCCTAAAGTTTAAAAAAGATTCGCCAAAAATTGCGGCCTCTAATAGTAAGTGCAGGAGGACTGAACTACACGTAAAACAAAAATCTACAAGATAAACCTGTGGACAAGACAGAAAATAGACATTGCACTAATAAACAAATATCAAATCAAGTGAATGGATCCGGACAAGACAGGACAGGACAAGCAAACACGACGGACTGACGGACAGGGCAATTGCATTATACGCCTATATTATGTGTGAGCGTAGAAGAGGGCACTATTGTGATGCCAACAGCGTCTCTGATACGGATCTTATTTATCTTGGACCTTTACATAAGATTGTAAATAGCTAGTATTCTCTACCTTTACATAAGATTGTAAATAGCTAGTATTCTCTACCTGGAGCAATTTAGCTATTTTCTTATTTCCCACTTTCATGTGGTCCAGTAAGCAGGGCTTGACAAGAAAAACAGTTGAAAATTGAAATTGTTCCATAACACGCTGTCTTCATTACTGAGCTGGTCTGTATAGATTATACCACGTTAAATTATATCTGTTTAAAATCATATTAAGTAACAGAACAAGAAGCGCCGAAGGTCGCCATTTTCCGTGCGGCGGGTGATTTCTGTTGTTTAGGCTATTTATTACTTTTGTGCTCATAAATTTCCCGAATAAAATACAAAACTCGGCATTTGAAGGCACAATGGTGTCGAATGATCGTATGTTGCGTAATTTCAATGCCTTACAATACCGCGACAAGAGAACTTGAACTGGGTGTCTGGAACTAAATAACGCAGATAATTTTCATCATAATAACTCGGCAATCCGTGTAGATCCAGCAGCAGTCAGTAAAAAAGAAAACCAATATAGATAATTAATTTGAATTTTTTCAGAGAAACCGTTAGAAGCATACATATATTGGCTCTATAATAAATATTGACGGGTTGGGAATTTGGGACATTTAATTTCCGGCCTGGCTTCACCTCACTTCACGAATTGTAACACATTTAATACTTTTACCTAATGAAGCACCCTGGGGAATGGCTCATCCATTTACACAAGAATGCAAGAGTTTAGGGGGATAATTTTCTTTTTATAACGAAGATCTGAATCGATAAAACTGATATACGAGTAACATATTTTAAGGAACGGTTAGAGAATGATACGGTGTAACAATATTAACGATATCGCCTTGAAATATTTTTCCGCCTTCCCTAAATGGCGACTCAATGTACTCGATAATAAGAAGGATAAATGATAAAAAAAATCTCCTGAAAAAATATAACTGCAGTAGGTAGACCAAGTTCTCGAGTTCCCAGCCCATATTCAGTGATCTGTGGACGTTAACAAAATCAAATCTTATTTATCTTCTCTCTCCGATATAAGTATATAACGTATAATAAAATTTATCTAACAATTGCATCATGAGTTGAATTTTAATTAATATTATTTCGTGATTTTCCGAGCTAATTTTGTATCTGCTCAGAAATCGCGTTTTAAATTCTACATCGTTTACGTCCTTTACGTTTTTATTTGTTCTGTTACTATCTTGAATTGTCGATTAGAGGCCACGTTGATACCGTGACGTCGCTACATTACCGGGGTTTCCTTTGGAATGAAATTCTGTTTGCATTGAGTAAACATAGGACAGACCATAGTTCAAAAACAAACACGAAAGCATATTTTTGATGTAAATAAATCACATTAATTTGGAAATTACTATCGAAATGGGCTTTCTGGTTTCGTGCAGTCTGATAGTGTCAGGGTGCTCTTTTCTATACCGCGGATATATTCAAACACTACCCGATTGGAAGATATGTGGCTAAGTGGATCTGTGTTTGTTTCCTTTTAGAATGGACTCAATCTCATTAAGGGAAAACATTTATCTTCAAACAATAATTTCATCTGAAGATCACCGCGTTTATTGGGAGTTCATTCAAATTTCTAGACTTCGTTCAGAAATTTTGGTCTAGGCGAATTGTTGAATGACTGTAACACTGATCTTACCATGGTGGCTTCATTAATGGAATCAATACTATCCACATACAGCAACACTTCAATATTTGTAGATTTGTCTGAAACGAAACGAAAATATTTACCTATACATGGCATGGCCGTTAAACCAAGTTATAAATGTACAGTCTGAAATTTAACAGGAACGAAAATAGTTATAACTAACTATGTGACGGTTTAATTAAATTATCCCTTTCATAGGCGGACATTTTCAGCTTAGATTCAATTACATAAAAACATAAATGTTGTTTTGTGTCCAATTATACCTGTCATTCGGGACTCTTCGGTCGTAAACATCACTTTAATGACGTGCTGGGATTAAGAACGAGAAATGAATGAAACTATTTGGTGTCAAACTGAGATATCTCTGGAGTTCTCTCAACATGGTTTTAACTGGAATGGTCTTTATAGGTATTTTATTCTTTGTGTGTAGTAGATGTAATTTCGGGGGAATAATAATTCGTTTTATTTTGTTTTCATGCATGCCAGAAATAGGGAGAACTCCAAAGGATTTTTTTTTGTTGGGGGGGGGGGGGGGGGTAGCCGTGGTGGCTTGTCGAGTAAGGCGTTTGCTCACTAACTATTGAAATTTCAACGTGGCTTTCCTTGCCAATGGTGCTGGATGGGTGGCCGGGCAACTAACAGAGGCAAGTGGTTCGGACAAAGTGTAAGTAAGCGGAAACGCCACTATCCGGGCAAAGTTTCACTCATAGCCCACTGTTTGTCGTATACCCGTCCTCATAGTCCACTGCTTGTCGTGTACCCGTCCTCGTAGCCCACTGTCTGTCGTATGCCCGTACTCATAGCCCATGCCTGCCGTATGCCCATTCTCATTATCCCACTGCCTGTCCGTATGCCCAGTGCCTGTCGTATGCTGGTCCTTATAGCCCACTGCCTGCCACATGCCCATCCTCATACATGTAGTTCACTGACTGCCATATCCCCATCCTCGTAGCCCATGTCTGCCGTATGCCCCTCCTCATTATCCCAGTTGGTGCAGAAATGTAAGACATTAAACCCAATTTCATTCCATTTAAACATTTTTCTGTGATCTGAACGACGTTTATTTATTTCATTAACGTGGCTACAGCAATTGAATTTATATCTGCTATCTAGCCCCAGAGAGTTTTGTAGTGATGAAAGGATGAAATATCAAATAATACAGCCGATTTTGACATATCAGTTAGGTTAAGATGGTTGATGTCTATTTATAGTCCTTACTCGACTGTAAATGTAATTTATTTAAAACAGGAATCGGAGATTTTATTTCAACTTATCTAAAAGTTCTGGTTTACTAATATATGATAAAAAATATACACATATCGACAATCTAGATAAAAAAAATGCCTCTAACATCTGGTTGTCATGGTATCGCGGTGTAAATCAAATGCACTAAGTTTCAATATTAGAAACAGTTATTGGTACAGTTAACCCGCGAGTTGTGTTTCGTGTCAATCCAGGTAGTAAATCTTGCATGCATGCTAGTACCCGGGAGAAGGCAAGTATGAGCCTCCGTCGATCGTAAGCAGTCCCTTATTACCTTTCACCAACTCAGTATTGACCTCCGGTATTGAACCCCTGACCCCACAGGAAAGTGCACATGCATTGTATTTTAAAAAAAAATACCGAATTACCGAATTAATTTCAGAAAAGTGTATTTAAAGCTAATACGCTTATGTTAAAGGTATTTAAAGTCGTGTGGTCTTATAGAAGGGACGGCTATATATTATTGCTAATTTATTTTTGTTTTCTTTTAAAATCGTGTGCCTTTAAGAATTTCGCGCCATCTTTAAAGACTTTGCATAAGACTGAGAAACAACCTATCCACATCGAGAGCAAGATTGTATCTAATCTGTGGTATTTGTGTTCTTCATCCAAGTTACCATCTAAAGAACACTTTATAGCGTTGAGTTTTGTTAAATTTAAGGAAAATGATCATTGCATGGACTTGTGGCTCAGTGTGGCCTTAAAAAGCTGAAAACCGTATTAGAGATTGGAAAAACATAACTCTATTTACCCGAATTGAATTCTGGTGGTGTTCTTTTAACATCTTCGTTGCTATTGGTAGCCTGGTTTAATAACAGATCTAATAGTTCCGACCTAAAAAATACAGAGAATTCCGGCGTTAAATAGGAGAATAAATTATATAACTAATACCACCATCCCTTTATCATATAGATCGCAAATGTCCGCCACAATGATTTAGAACTTTGTCCCATTTCACCAGCATGGATGTTTCTGGATTTTACGTATATAGTATCATAGTTGTAGCGGGTGTGGCACACGAGGCAGAGCATGTATACTCTTTATGAACACGGTACGTCCATATATTATTCCAGTAATTGTATATCGGACTTTCTGGATTATAACATTTGCTTCAGTTTAAAATATTATAAAAAGCTTTTTCAATGTATGTATATCGTTTTATTAACCAAATCAGTCTAGAGAACGGTTTAAAATTATCAAATGAATATTAGACTGTTATAAAAAAAAATATTCGTTTATAACACTAACTAACAAGTTAATGTAATCCAATTATATAGCAATTTGGCTAAAATACTTATCCAAATTTCGTTTCGTTTTTTTAATAACACCGCTTACCTTCGTGGATAAAAACGGAACGAAATAGATTCTATGTTTTAATCAGATAAATTATAATGACTCTTACAGACGGACTAAAATCCGAGATTGGTTCTACATAATAAATTTAATATTGTGAGGTAAATTGACCATATTGTTAAGTGGTTTATGACACCAAGTTTCCTAACCATTCGACAAAATACCGATTTTACATTAGTAGAGGTGAATCATATACAGTGGAGGTGGTAATAGATTTTCAAAAGGTGTAAACATGATTGTTAATCTTCTTTGAGCGGCACGAATATTAGTATACATATATGAAACCATAACGCCCAACTAGTTATAACCCATTATGTAGGAACAACCAATTTAGTCATAACTCATTTAGCTATTTTCTATGCTGATGCAGCGACAACCCTTTTAGTCATAACTCATTTAGCTACAACCCATTCTTATGTAACTGATTTAGCTACAACCCGTTTAGTCATAACTCATTTAGCTACTTAGCTACAACCCATTCTGATGTAACCGATTTAGCTACAACCCGTTTAGTCATAACTCATTTAGCTACTTAGCTACAACCCATTCTGATGTAACCGATTTAGCTACAACCCTTTAGTCATAACTCATTTAGCTACAACCCATTCTGATGTAACCGATTTAGCTACAACCCATTCTGATGTAACCGATTTAGCTACAACCCATTCGTATGTAACCGATTTAGCTACAACCCTTTAGTTATAACTCATTTAGCTACAACCCATTCTGGTGTAACCGATTTAGCTACAACCCTTTCAGCTATAAACCATTTAAGTATAACCCATTTAGTTAAAACCATTCAGTTACAAGGTACAAAATTTCTCTTTTTAAACACCCAATACCACTTCTCGCTTATCCATGGAAGTCACATAGCTAACAATTTATGTTGTTGTATTGTATAAAAGGTAAAGTTAGCACTGGTTTGACGTAGAAATAATACCAAGGTCAAGATAACTGTTAAAACCCAATGAACCCACCTTCTTGATACGCAATACATTGTTTTAATTATGGATGAAGATTCACAAAATTATCTAATCATGTACCCCCTCAGTCAGTAGGTTCAAATGCTTGTAATAATGAGTAATAATCTTAAAAGAAAAAAAAATTCAACTCCATGAATAAATTTCAGATGTTGTGAAGTACAGTTAGAGTATGGGGAAAATTGTTGAATTATTAACTACAAGAAATCTACAGATACTTGTAGTTGTGGAGAAAAGAAGGCAATTTGGTCTGTCCACTGTTCTATCTATTGCTCTATCCATTGTTCCATCAATTGTTATACCCACTGTTCCATCAAGTGTTCTACCATTTTTTTCTATCAAGTGTTCTATCCATTGTTCTACCAATTGTTATATCCATTGTCCTACCAATTGTTTTATAAATTGTTGTATCCGTTGTTCTATTAGTCGTTTTATTTGTTGTTCCATCCAATGTTCTATACTCTTGTTCTATTAACCGTTCTATTAATGGTTTATCTGATTGCTATATCAATAGTTCCCTCCATTGTTCTATCAATCAATGATGAATATTCCATCAGAGTTTTAACACAACAATAGTCCCTGAATAATCTTGACCTTATCGTAATTCCTGTTTTAACTGACACTAAAGATTTTTAATCTGCATGCAGCAAACCAGTTTTACAATTTATTTTAAAACAATGCTTGTTTTATTATGTGTAGTTAACGTTCACTAATATTTGTGTTTTAAAAGCATTAAGAGCTGACTCAGTCTGAAGTGGGTGCTCGTGGAAGGAATCGACATGCTAATTCACGCTTTTCAAATGAAATCCCCACTGATTCCATTTGAGAAAATCCATTCTAAACTTGATTAACATCCTGTCACCATTCAGGATGTAAAGAGACACATCACTGGGATGAACTGACAGTTAAAAATAGATCTGAATTGTTTCCAAGCACAATTCTATGAAAAAAAAACAAAAATAAAAAGATGATAAAATAAAACACTTTTAAAAATGTTCATGTTTAAAATCCACTTAAATCTGACTGTTAGACAGGTACAAATAATTAATCTGTTACTTAAATATTCGCGACTTGTTCTTAAGTGAAGTGTTTTAAAGAAAATGCGTTCAAGTAGCCCTTGGTGGCTGTTAAGTTGACGTCTCCTCGAAAATCAGAATGTGAAAAAGTCTGTAGCTTGTGTACGGTGGCTCGACGAGCATCATAGAAAACTAATAAAATCCCTAACACATTGAATATGGAAATGTGGCCAGTCGATTTAAGATGATTACAATTTCCGAGTTACCCCGCCTTGTCTACGAAACCGTGGTAACACTCCGATATGATCCAGCTTTAAGTATTGGGTAAACATACTGACCTAAGAAAAAGTTCATATTATCATAGAGATCTGGAACCGCGCTTGCCCAGTTCGTTAAGCTGGAGATACCGTGTTCCACTGTGGCGTTGGCCGAGAAGGTCCCCTCTTGCAGTGATGCATGACGGAGCCCCTGGCAAAGGTCAAGGTATAGTCGTTTGGATGGGACGAAAAATCGAAATCCTGTGTACACATTGGCGTGTACGTAAAAGATCCGCTTTCCGGGCAACGTTTCCCTCGTAGCACACTGAACAACGGGACGTTAAATCCCACTTCATTTTATATAAATCTGGCCTTAAGTTTGAGGCGTAAATACTGACACAACAAATACACAACAAATAAGTCATATTATCAAAAAATTCTATGTTCAAATATAAGGCGTGAATAAATGCAATAATAACCAGGCAATGTCGACAGATATGATGATAATGGATGTGTTTAAAGGGTTAATAGACTGTCAGTATAAATTATAAAATGATGAATAACTTCCACCAGTCAGATTATATTTACAAGTAAGTCTGCTATTAATTAGTTAACACAATAAGCACCAGGCGTGCCATGATTTATCTGAGTTGAAACTAATAACAACCCACAAAACTTACACAACAGGTTGTGTTGACATTCTACTGTTATAAGTATTTGATCAAAATGGTCCGTGGCTCAGTGAGATAGGCGCTTGCTTACTAAAATAGTGTTGGCCGAGAAAGTCCATCGGAATTTTCTAGCATGGTTTCCTCTTTTACTATTATGCTTTAGTTTTATCCTTAGATGATAATATTTTCATATCTAATTTATATTAATTGACGCGTAAATTATGGGTATTTCATTTCGGCTATAAACTCATTTATTGTTTGACCTCATCCTTGACCCCCGTATTTATGTGTATAACGTTTATATACAGATCATAAATAAACACCTGATTGACGGCTCATCAAATTAACCTCGTTATGGTTTTTTTTTTCTCATCAATGTATTAGTTTATAGTGGTCTAGAGTGTCACACTTCGAGCTCTAAATCATCGGCCAGCTCAGGCTTCCGGCCGCGGTTTACATGCCTGGTGTGAGTGTATGTGGCTTCGAGATAGGGTCGTCTTTTCAACCTTGTGGGTTTACTCCGAGTACTTCGGTTTCCGCCAGTTTAGCGTACGCTCAGATAATAAAACAAGACAACTTGTCTGCGATATCTCCCTCGTTGGAAGCGGGTGTTAAACACCAATAGAAGAAGAAAACGGCACGGTGATTCAGCGAGTAAGACGCTAGCTCAATAACCAGGGCATCCGGCAATCGATCACGTTGTTAACCGAGAAAGTTTTCCGAGAATATCTAGCTTGATTTTTCTTTGTCAGTGGTGCAGGACAGATGTCCTGATGAGGAGTAGTGTCTTGTCGTTCGAATGGGACAGACAATCGTGCATGTACAAGAACCCTTGATATTTGGAAATTGACATAAGAGTAGGACGTAATATTACCCTCATAGTACGCACGATGTATAGCGTATGGCCGTTTTCCTTAACCCAGTCGGTGCTGAAAGGGCAAGACGTTAAACCCCATTTCATTTCATTTTATTAGTTTCTATCCGGAGATAAACTATTAATTCACATAAATGTAACTATATTATTTTAAAACAAATGATTTAGATAAAAGATATCTTAATTAATATCATATGCTCATGAGCAATAACTTAAACACTGATGTACAAAATTGTTGATAGAAATAATTTAAATATTTTAGATATCTTAATCAATATCATATGTCCAAGTTTCCAGAATAAACGGCAAAATAATATTGACTTTCCTATCATAAACAACAAATAATTCCAATATCATATATCTTAATTATTAGCATATGTCCAATCTTCCACAAAAAAATCCCCAAAAAGTAGGACGTTTAACCCCATTTCATTTCTTGCACATTCCTTTCCGTTTCATATAGGGGACTTTTACGGTAGATTCCCATTCAGTATGTTCCAAGCATGCATTCTTGCTGCTCCCCAACCTTATTAAAATCCGATGCTATTTTAACCACTAAAGACATGTTTCTAAAAACGGCTCTGGACCTGTGACTCTAACATAATAATGCTTCTGGCCTTAATAACACCACCAATCAAGTGTCTGGATAATCAAAGCATTTGGAAAGTTTTCGCGAAAGTTCTGTTTGAATAGTAGTTAGACTGGAGTGTTTGTTAAATTGACATTTTTATATACAATAACTTTGTGTTCGTGTTTTTAACCATGTCTTTTTATTACTCTTTCATATGTAAATAATCCTAATTAAATCAAACTAACCATACTATGTATAATGTATTGGACGTTAAATTGAAATAAACAACAATTAGGAAACCGAACAAATGGGAGCAGAGCGTTGGCATAATCTTAATTAGAAAGCGACGCGAGAGGATTTATCACATATGGGAAAACAATATTCATGATTCGTCTGGTGTGGTACATTTGGGTCTTTCTTAATCCAATATTGATTCTTTACGAGGTCGTTTTTTTGTAATTAATAACGCTTGTATTGTGGTCATTGATCAACGGACTGACACCAAACGTTACACAATGTAATTAGTACGAACATATCTGTCAAGTCACTGTACTATAAACCAAAGAATGCAATTTTCCAACCAGGAGCAATATCGTCAATGAATATTACCCCTTTCAATACATATTGCTCCCTAAATTTGTTATATGAACCCATTCGATACACATTGCCCACTTAGTCTGTCATGTAAACCTTTCGATACATATGGCTCACCAAGTTTGTTATATGAACCCATTCATTCGATACACATTGCTCACTAAGTTTGTTATGGGAACCATTTCGATACATATTGCTCACCAAGTTTGTTATATGAACCCCTTCAATACATATTGCTCCCTAAGTTTGTTGAGGGGTTGGATGGCCGAATGGTTAGCACGTGCGTGCTATATCATAAGGCCTGTCATTGAGTCAACTGGCGTGGTTTCGAATCCACGGTTGTACGTGACAAGGAGTAGGGTCACCTGTCCAGCCTCGTGGGTTTTCTCCGGGTCCTCCCGTTTCCTCCCACAGCTAAAGACACCTACGCGCAAGCGAAATATTGAAATAAAAAATTAAACCATATGTTAGTCCCGAAATGACCTAGTTTGTGTCGAGTGGACGTTAAACCCCATTTCTCTCTCCCTAAGTTTGTTGTATGAATCTCTTCGATACATGTCTGTCACTACGTTTGTTATATAAATCCCATCGATACATGCTGCTGACTAAGTTTTTTTTATATGAACCCCTTCGATACATATTGCTCCCTAAGTTTGTTATATATATGAACCACTTCGATACATATTGCCCATTAAGTGTTTTGTTATATGAACCCCCTTCGATACATATTGCTAGCTAGTAAGTTTGTTACACCAACCCTTTCAAAATATATTGCTCCCTAAGTTACTTATATGAAACCCTTCAATACATATTGCTCACCTAGTTTGTTATATGGACCTCTTCAAAACATATTGCTCATTAAGTCTGTTATATGAACCCTTTCAATACATATTCTCCACTAAGTTTCTTACATGAACCCTTTCAATACATATTGGTCCCGAAGTTTGCACTTTCAACAAATATTGCCCGCTAACGTTGTTATATGAACCCTTTCAATACAAATTGCTCGCTAAGTTTGTTAGTCACTGAGTTGTTATAGGCACCCCTTCAACGAATATTCCCCAGTAAGGTTGAAACATAATAAGGTAATTAATTGACCAGAGTTGTTTTTATTACTACCGCCTTTTGTTTAGTTTTTTTTCCTAGAAAGTTGTCTTGTTGACCATACAACCGACCTTTATCTTGCATGTATTGGCAAACTATCTTTGAGATAAAAGTGCAACACCCGCGGAACAAGGTTACAGCTGCTTCTTTTACAGATAACCCATTCGTTCATACACCAAACATTTATATTAGAAAAATAAGAATGATTGACAATATAATAGACAAGTTCCGATGTCGTTGCTCACCCCATTTAATCAAATAAGTAAAAATGTAGAAAAAGAAAATAATGTCTTTAACAAGAAACCAGTCTAAATCAAGCAAACTTTTAGTTTATAAAAACAACTTGTCCAATATAGTTGTCAGTCAAAAAAGTGGAATTTGTTTTAAAAAAATATTTAGAGAAGATAATTTAATATTTGATTAAACCGTAACTGATGAAGTTTAAATAAGATATCATTATTTCCTTGCAGATTACAAAAACTGTGTTGAAAGGGACGCAGTGTGGCAAAGTACTCTATAACTTTCATCAAATTTAACGGTCATTTAGGTGCTTAGAACTGTATGGCCTCAGTTGTTTTTTGATAATATTGTCTTCGAAAAGAGTAGGGGATATTGAAATGCAAATACCTATGCAGGTTGCGATATGATTCATAGTCATGGATATTTGACATGCTTTGAGAGTATGTTCACAGATGAAGAACTTTTCGCCCCAACAGAACCACTGAGCTGCATGTGCAACACGGAATAGCGCCATAAACGTGGCAGGGGCCCATTGTCAAATTTTACACTTCAAGGAAGAGTTGATGAAAATTGCCGCGTGCTGGTTTATCTATCCATGTTTGCTTTCCTATGGGTTCTTGCATAATATTTACTGTTTAACGTATCTTTGCTTTAGTGTGTTACGTTTAATTTAATCGGGAGACGTGGTCGTCAACGTCAACCGACAACACTGCAAGAATTGGCCGTGGTACTGCAAGAGGAGTGGGTCAGATTGTCCCAAATTGTGATTGGACGGCTGATTAGGAGCATGCCATGACGAATTGCTGAATGTCTGAGGATTGGTGGAGCAATTACTCATTATAAAGACAAAAATCAAAAACGTCCATTTTCACTTTTGACGGTGTATGTCTTTGCGAGTGAAATGGGGCCGCCAGATAAGCCGCCCATATGAACTGTTGATGTTCACGTGTAGGCAATTGGCCTGTTATTAACATACACTGGTTACCTCTAATAAAAACAGTAGTGCATTTCCCAAGTTTTGTATTGTTTCTGAATATCCCCTACTTGTTTGGAAGAGTATATATGATATTGACTTTTCAACTCTGTATAAACTTCTCTTAAGGCACGGACTGGCTATGATCTAATTAAACATGTAATTAATCCCATATGTTATCTCTGTTATCACTAAAATAGTATTACAGCAGGAAATGACTATAACTAATAAATTTCAGAGATATCGCGTTCTTGCAGATTACAAAATATTGTAAACTGTTTCCAGTGTGATAAAGGAAATGACTGTGAAGGAGATGGACTATGGAATAATAATATCTCTTCTTTCAGATAACAAAACGACTCTGACCGTGTCGAAAATGATTCTAAGGCTGACTTTGAAGGAATCAAGGATATAATGTAACCGCTGGCAAGTAATATATATAAAATACAGATAGTATAAAAATACTATTAAATTTATTTATTTTCCCGCGTTGAAATAGTAAGCATTGTGTCATATGTTTACCACCTAAACCAACCCTGATCGATTCCTTTATTGGAATTGTAACAACTTCGAGGTATATTCATCACCCGCTTCCTATGAGGTGATATCGTAAACAAATCCCTCCATATATGACCATCTGATTCACAATATCCGTTCCAACTGATTTGCTCTGGTATCACCATTTGGAATGGATTTCCGCCTCCACTGTCAAACAGTTACGTATTTTGTATTGCGTCTATGCCGTTCACACAATAACTACTGTGAATTGTTGTCTCAATCCGCAGTTAACAATGTATTCGATACAATTTAAAAGCAAATTGACGACAATTGGTTCCCTTAATCAGTGGTAAGATTACTTTAATCGCCTTATTACCTCTGACAAGGATATCAATATTTGTTGAGGTTGCAAGTGGGGACATTTTTGGTTGGAAAGATCGAGTCTACCGACTGACCAATAAAATGGCCACAGATCACTAATTATTCCCCCATTGACTTTAATGTTAATCCTCGTCCCTTAGACCGGCTCTAACTTTTTCCCAAATTTTCTTTGGGTAGAACGCCTTCTGCCACAGATGAAGCAACATGTGACAAACTCTTGCCAAAAAGCATGTATGAGGTTCACCATGAAAAACTTGAGATACACAAGCTGGAAGTAGAGACAAGTAAACATGCAATTTCCGTCCCTACATTTCAACGTAACCAACCTCACAACTCTTGTATCCTTCCGCATCAAAATCATGAATATTCACCAAAACCTGGCAGAAAATATATTTTCAAATCCGTTTTTTCGATTCTACACCAAAAAGTCAACAAAAATCGCCTTGAAAAAGGGAAAGAGAGACTAAAGATAACTTTGGCCCTTGTTTGGTGATCTGTGTCCAAATAATATACATGTTACCTCACCTTATCTTAGAATCGACTTCTCAAGTTTCCTTTTTTTTCACTAGATAAAACCTTCAGCTACCACCAGGCAATGTAAATTAGTATGTATAGTCGTTTCATATCATTACAGAGATATCGCACATGGATGCCAAAATATGATTATTTTCAGTGAAATCGACATATTAGATAATTACATTAAAATGTTACCTAACTTAGAATCGACTTCTCAAGTTTCGTTTATTTTCACTGGATAAAACCTTCAGTTACCACCAGACAATGTAAATTAGTATGTTTAGTCATATATCGCACATGGATGCCAAAATGTGATTATTTTCAATGAAATCGAAGTATTAGATAATTACATTAAAAAATCTAAAGCTATGATATTTTGTTTGTTAATCTTTAGATAAAGAAAATATGTTATGTAAATTATCATTTTATGTAAAGTGTGATTTTCTGGTATGTATTTCATTTAATAGATGTGATTTCTCGACCAATCAGATTACAGTACAGAATATGACTGGTTTTATCAATGCTATCTTAGTCTACCATATATATATTTCTCTAGGTGTAAGGTCAAGCAGATTTCCGTGTTACTGTCTGGCTCCTAATGGAAGAAAACATTCATGCTGATGTCACGCAAAACGCGGAAACACAACTTCTGTTTCAGGTAACGTTGTCTTGAATAAATGAAATGAAATGAACTGGGGTTTAGGGTCCTACTGTTGTCTTGAATAATGGCACCCTATCCTTGTAGCAGACAGTATGGAATATGTTTAACCTTTGTTGATGCCCAGACAATGTTGTGAGTAAAATTTCAGTAGGGTAAGGGCGGAGGCTTACCCATGTTTAAATAACTGACATTTGTATGCTTGATATAGAAACCATGCAGAGAGCGAGGTGATTATTTCTAAACATTATTTAAAATTTATTGAAAACTTGTTGAAAATCGTTGTCGTTCTCCTTTAATACAAGGGTGACTGTGGATATCGATTGTTGCTCTTTTGTGCTATTTATTAAATAGAAATAAGGAATTGTCTATTGGCGGACTAATAAACGCGGTTTCAATTTTTAAAAAAAATAATCTACACCAATATTCATAATAAAACCAAAAGCTGAAAGATATAAATCATATCTGTAAAATGTTGTTTATAATAAAAACAACAAATCTAACACAGGTGAAATCTATGTTTTCAGTATTGTATAGTCCATGATTTAAATTGAGCAGCCAGACCGTGTCATTCATCTACATCACATCTCACTCTCTTGTTTCTATAGTCTTATTTATATACATGGGTTGTCTTATTTATATACATGTTATTTTAATACTTGACCAATATAAAACCATGTTTCGTTCAGACTCATTATAATTGAAACCAGATTAATTGTTCTGAAAGCCACGGTCAGGGCTTATAGTTAATACTTGTTGAAATCGCATATGTCTACAAAAACTAACAAAAAGCGAGCCCAGTGCTTCAATTTTAAGCGGACGTCATTCGAATGACCACAATATCGACGTTTAAACATATTTTATACATTTTGTACTTTTCCGCACTCATGTGTATTTCTTACGGGATTTAAGAATGATCGGATGCTTTGGATGGACTGGTAATTGCCCTGTCGAACTCCGGTGTAAAGGTCCTTGGATTTTCGATAATCCTTCAAAATTAGTTTCTTGGTGGACGTAAGGCGTTGACTCACTAGGTTTACGTGTTCCATCTAGCTTAACCATCGCTGGCGTCTTTAAACGCATCTGAAAGGTATAATGACATTTGGAACCAAGCCCATTTAATATACCTAGGTTTTCGAGACAATTGTAGCCAACTTTCACATCAAACTCTGTTGTCGATTACCTCTGTAGACACATCCATTGATTTGGGTTACAAAATTCATATCATTTTAACATGAAGCTTGAACCGCCTATATCATTTCAACAAAATTTAATCCCAAAGTTAGACACTGGGTTATGCAATGACGGATCCTGTACAAAATGTCGGGTTTCCTAATGTATATAGATGTTTATTAAATCCAGTTATTGTAACCCATGCGGAATATTCCGCAGTATTTATAGAAGCTTGTCTCGCTGGAGTACTTTAGTCTATAGATTCTATTAACTAGTCATTTTATATTCATAGGCGCCACAATAATCATATTACACGGTTTGAAATCCTGACGGATGAAGTCCACGTCACTCAAATATAGAATTACTGACAGTTATTTATCGAAGCCTTTATATTCCACATCAAAAATAAAATGAAAGTAATGTTGACCGAGATGCTCGTGTAACTTCTGCTCATAGTCATCGGTTATAGATTTATAATGATTATAGTCTTTCCGCTTAAATAACTTTGCACGCAAGTACGTAATTATCCCACGGCCTCAAAGTGCATAACTCATCTTAAATTGTCGACTGCAAGCGTCACGATCGGAGACAAAGACTGTTATTAATAGTAACCAATCAACAGTGTTGTATCATCTATTCTACTTACACTTTCCACTTGAATGTTTAACAACTTAATCTTTAATTGGTTAGTGCTAATTAATTCTGAATTCTTGTACGAGGATTTGAAGTTAATTGAAAATTTGCAATACTTTATTGTGGAAGCGGGCGTTAAATACCAACCAGGAAACAAGCATGCAATACGTTTACTCAACCCCAACAGCAGCTACAGTGTTTCAAATTCCTTACAGGCTGACCAAATGTTGTAACGCGATTTCAGAATGTTCACATCGAAAGCGTCACTGGGATCTCTTTTTATTTGGTCCAGGTCATCCAGGTATATTTTACTTCAACCCTCTTTTCAAATGCTTAATGGCTACACAAATGCACGACATGTTTTTCTTTTTTAGATATTTGAACTTTATTCGCTGCGCAATGAAGTGTTTTCAGTACAATTTGGTGGCTTTAGTCACCTTGTTTGGCATACTAATCAGTGACACAATCAGAACAAGCTGTTCAGATTGATGGTAGAGTTTATGAAGTGTACCAGGCTCATCACTAACCGTAATAATATTTTTTATCGTCAACCATGAGCTGAACCTAATATATAGATGGTTTGTCCCAAATCTAATAAAATGGAATTAACTCACTTATAGCTCAAAATATACCACATGACAGGGAGTTTACTCTCCTCTTATAAATACCATTTTAAAAACATGTTCCCTTGATATGTGATCTGTTTCACTCTCTAAACTTACTTTTATCTTACAGTATGATATTGTAATGGCCTTGATCAGTCAAATATTTGATCCAAATGGTGTAATAAGATAACCATAATACAATACACAGATTAATGTATTAATTTATTACAGATGTCAACCACTGTGTCTGTCGCTGTTAACGTAGCGCATGCCCAGTAGCACCAGTTTTTTTTACGTACAAATAGTTACGAACAGGCGCCATGCAGTGTGCTATGAGAGACAATGTGTTCGGACTACAGCCTACTCTTATTTCGAATTCCAACTGTCAAGTGGTTCTTTTATGTGCACGCCAATGTGTACACGGGACCTTGTTTGTTCGTACCATCCGAATAACTAGGCGAAGTTTCTTATGCCGTCCTGCGTCATGCACCACAGACGATGGGAAAACGTTGAGGAACTTTCCCGGGACTTCGGAAAATTGTTCGGTACTAAACAGCCCTTTCGATGTAGTTTAGATACATGAATTTGAGACTCAGACCACCGAGTTAATATATCTTTAAAGATATTAAAGTCGCATGGTTAAAGCTTTCGTTCATCACCTGGATTCAGTTACTTGATTGAATCATTCTTTAAAGTCCGTCATTTGTCTCGTGTGCCTGATGTCACGTGAACTTATGTTATTTTTCCATTCCCCTATGTTTGTTTTCATGTATGGCACCCCCTCCACTTGCTTTCATGTATGGTGCAGTCCCCTGCACGTGCTCTTATATTTTGCGATGTCATTTTGACGCAAAGATAAATATGTGAAATTACGATGATACATTCTGATCTTACACAAAGTTAAACTCCAAATAGCGACGTTTCTTAAGCAAGAGCTAAATCTGTCTATTGCATATATTCCTGTTTGCCTTTGAACGGATTGAAACACGACCGCCATTTAATAATTTAAGTTAATACTGGATAATCGAGACTGTTTTTTATCGTAAGAACAGTATGAATGAAAATCAAGACTATTCTATTATTCAAACAATCATAACTTAACTCAGAATGAAGTAATTTGACTGAAATATTTAACATACTCCCATTTCATTATCTATGTTTAAATTGCCAGCACTTTCTTTAAATCTTACATAATGCATCTAAAAACGAGAGACTAAAAGATAAAAACGGAAGTTACGATGGCAAACTAAGCAGAGTGGTTTCTTTTACTATACCAATACTTAAATCAGCCAAAGTTAAAGTATCTTACCTAAATATAAAGTCATGATGGATTTAACAGGCATGCAATTCTTAAAACCAAACAGAATTATTTATGTAACATTATTTCCGTGTTTTAACCACCATTTAAAACACTTTATATCTTTCATTAACCTCACTAAGAAGTTTTAACATACTAGGTATCTGGAATGCTGAAAAATTACCTAATGCAAGTTATTGAAGACATTTCTGATTGTAAAAAAGGAATACCGCATTATTTTAAACTGTAATAACTCATGGTTGTCTTTTAATTTAAAAAATGAGTCAGATGAAAAATATAATGAGTGTTTCAGTACAATTTCGATGTTGAATCCAATATCATTTTGGTATTTATTGTTGACAATGTCATTTAACTTATGTTCACTACCATCCACGTAGCCACAGTACACAATTAATTTTTGCATTGACTCTTAATTTTAATTCTCTTCTCTTTGACCGGCTCTAACTTTTCCCCAAATTTTCGTTGGGCTGAATACTCTCTACTACAGATGGCGCAACATGCACTTACTATTAGCCGCCATACGTAAATTCAGTTGATGTGTACAATATAATGAAAGAAATGAAATGAAATGAAATGGGTTTTAACGTCCTACTGTTGAAGACGGGCATATGCTATACAGTGGGCTATGAGGGAAATTTTGCCAGACTAGCGGCGCTACGGCCAACTCTTATAGCGAATTCCAACTGTCAAGGGTTCTTTTACGTGCACGCCAATGTGTACACGGGACCTCGGTTTTTCGTCCCATCCGATATACTATACACTGTCCCCCCTCTTTTCCTGCACCACTGACAAGGTGAAACCACGGCGGAAATATCCGATGAACATTCTCGCTCAACACAGGGATTGAACACGGGACCTCCAGATTAGCACGCCATCGTCTTACTCACTGAATCACCGTGGCATAATATATAATGAAGGAATTAGGAATCTTAGAGCTTAATGAACCGTAAATGTTGATAGAAGAAGTGACTGGGATTAAAAAAAAATAAATCATAAACTTTTTCTATTGTTTGATTCTAATTGACTACCCAGTAAATATAACGACCCCTTTTGTCTAACGAACCATAAAACTGGTTAGAAATGTTCAGCTAAGAAAATTAGTCAGGGAGTTTTTGCAATAAAAATGTACTCACTCCGAAACTAATTTATGTTTTAACTGTTAAATTTGTTCCATTATTGTTGTCATATCCAAGTGTAAAATTGGTGAGTTAATTAGATAAACTTGGCAAAGAAATCGTCATGCGTTATATTGTTGAAATTGGGTTAGTAAACTACGGAGTATCCATTACAAAGCTTTCAATAATTTAATGTTACGTTAGTCTATTTATCACATGAATGCGGATTATGTCCAATCAATCATAAACATTTCTCCAATCATTTTATTGATTCACACAAAGCTTTTAAGGGGGAGTTGGGAGGTCGAAAGCAGTAAAAACCGAGGTATTACCAATGCGATCTCAATAACAGGATCTCGTCAACTGGTTTCCAGCGGTAAACTAACTATTGAAATAACCGTGGGTTATTCTGAATGGAAGATAGGTCTTGACATATTGTGGCTCTTGAAGCGTTACTGCCAACTGGCACACAACCCCAAGGTAAATCAGCCCTTTTCTTGAAGGGAGCTATGGTGGCTAAGTGAAAAAGATGCCATCACCCCAGTGTTCCTAATCTGGCGTTATTTAACCTACTTGTAGCCAGGAGCAAAGCCTTTGAAATGCTCTATGAATGGTCCCTAACGGCACTATTGGACACTGTATCTCCAAAGGTACGATTGGGCATTTAATCAAGGAAAGTGGGGTGGTAAAACTTTCCTTGTACTGCATCTATCTCTAACTGATGCTAGACTAATCTCTCATTTACGACTGGCTCTTCTTGTAAGTTTTCAAGGTAAACGCTGGTCTGCGATAATACCCTTAGCGGAAGCGGACGTTAAACCCCACAAACGAACAAATGATTGGGCCTCACAATAAATCTAACTTAGTACCGGGAGCTAAAATAATTATACCTCCACAAGCTGCGGTGTGGCCCGGTACAGTTGGCGATGATGTGAATGCATCACAAAAACATGACTCACGATGATAAACGTTGACGTCAGCTACTAGGCCAGTCTACGGCATGTGGAACGCTCACCTACCAAGGGTTACCTTAAATGCACGCCAGTATACATGTACACACCCGGGTACCTCGGGTTTTCGTTGAATACGAAATACCAGACACATTTTACTTGTCAGCCCCACAGGCGCCATTATCTCTGACAGGTAATTCCGAAGCTTCTTTTCGGCCCACACCGGAATTCGATGCCGGGGCATTAACGGAGATTATCGATTATTCCCGGGTGTATTGAACAGATCAGAGTATTCAGAGAAATGTTATTATAATACAATGATTATATAACTAGAGTGAATTACTTTGCCTTCAAGCTTCAAGGTCTAATGTGGGAGGTAATGTCGCGAATCGAATTTGAAAAGGAGAGAGAGAGAGAGAGAGAGAGAGAGAGTTTGTGTCCCAATAGGCCATATTGGGACTAACATTTGGTACATTGTTATTTCAATAATTCGGTTTTGCGTAGATGTCTTTATTAGTGGGAGGATGGCTTACAGACCTGGAGAATAAACCACGAGATTGTGCAAGCAACTCTAATCCTTGTCACGAACAAGTGTGGGATCGAAACCACGCCACTGGACTCAATGGCATACCTTATGATCTAAAGCGCACACGTTAGACCCCCTGGTCACCCTAAACAGTTTCTGAATCACGAGATCCTCATAATGTTATTGGGAAGGAACTTACTCCATGCATGGTTTATGGAAGTAATGACCGAAGAATAACTCTTTCTGTTGCGCATGTATCATTAAATTAGCCATAAATTAAAACGTTGATTGTTATTGTGAAATTTATCGTGGTGTTGTGTGAAATTACCTGGGCATAATGCTAATCACGACACGGTGATCAAATCGATTCTTGAAGGCATCGATCTGAGATCAGGTTATTAAAGTTAAAATGATTTATAGCGTAATAAAACCTTCCTTAATTAATTGACGTGTCATTGATCACGGTAGCATGTCAATACTATAGTGGCGTACATATGGTATATCGTTCTGGATCTGTTTACAACACCACAGTGGCGGACATATCGAAGATGTATCGGTGATGATGGGGGGGGGGGGGGTGGATGGATGGATGGTTAGCACGCGCGGGCTGTATCATAAAGTCTGTCATTGAGTCAACTGGCGGGGTTTCGATTCCCCGGTTGTACGTGACAAGGAGTAGGGTCGCCTGTCCAACCTCGTGGGTTTTCTCCGGGTCCTCCGGTTTCCTCCTACTGCTAAAGACCCATACGCGCAAGCGAATTAGGGAAATAAAATTGAACCATATGTTAGTCCCGAAATGACCTAGTATGTGTCGAGTGTACGTTAAACTCCATTTCTCTCTCTCTCTCTCTGTATCGGTGATGATATGTTTACAATATGACAGTAGTGGTGTAGGCGACATGTGACAGAGTGTTATTGGTGCGGATCTGTTTACAATATGAACTTCAAGTAACAATACATACGCAAATAATACATTATGTGACCATTTAAGCAAATGAGAAACGGTACGAGTATAAACTGCCTCGTCCATGATACCTAATAGTCCGCCAGTTCCAGACCCGAAGGCCTTAGTCCGACTCCGACATACATTAGTCCTACTCCTTGGTAGAATGAGAGTCATTTGATCCAACAAACAGTAACAATAATAATCGAATAGTGCATAAGTCCCATGGTTTGAGAAACCTACTTCTCCATATGCCAAAAGTTCAATTTTTCGATTTCGATAACCATAGTAATCGAATAGTGCAAAAGTTCCATGGTTTGAAAAAACTGGAGTCCCACTCCCCCATAGGCCAAAAGTTCCACTTTTCGATTTCGATAAACTTGACTTTACCCGATTCGAACAACGTCAGCACCTCAACGTTTTCGTCAATGTCTTCGTTTGTTAAATTATTGAAATTTCAACTATATTCAAAATTGATTTAAACAGCAAGCCAATGCAAACCACTAACCTAGAGAAAGCTGCTGTTAGGAATTGTACACGCAACGCATCGAATCCATACAGCTCTATTGATGAACCATCGGAAAATACACCGTCGATGTGAGCAGAAGAAATGTGGATTCGAGTCAGTTCATGATAATCCTCTCCTCCCTAGATATACAACCAAATCTTTGCAGCCCCAAATATACAAACTAGTCAAGGAGTTCGCAGATATACAAGCCAATTTAAGGTTTCGTAGATATACAAGCTAATCTAGGCGTTCGCAGATATACAAACAAGTCCATGTGTTCCCAGATATACAAAACAATCTACACATTTCCAGATATACAAACCAATCTAGATGTTCGAAGATATACAAATCTAGGTGTTCCCACATAATATACAATATTGGTGTTCGCAATCTAAGCTAGGTGTTCCTACCTAGATACAGAAATCTTGGTGTCCCCTGATATACAAACACAATCACACAGTACATTAACAGTTCTGTTAGATAATCATGGATGCGTAACAAATTAAAACAAATATTCCCCAGTGGCATACTAATACATTACTTTGTTTATATAAAACAGTCAATGAACTCAATGATATGGATTATCTAGAAAATCCACATTTTTTTTATTTGACCTGCATTTAGCAAATGAAACACGTTATAATAAAACAGAAAAATATGGAACACAATTACCATTTGCTTGATAACGTTGATAACAGTTAAAATAGTTATTGTGTTCCATATTATGTTTTTGTGTTTGAATATATAATTGTTAATTTTAAATCTAAAATAATAATGTTATCGAGGTACTAATTGTTAGCAACTTATTGAACCCAATTTTATTATAACAGCAGTATACAATCGTTTCAGATAGAAAGGGGATGTGAGCTTCCTAGCGTCACGTTTTCATTAAAGGATAAAATTGGTGTCAGTCCTTATCACATATGTGATAGAACTGGTGAAACACGTTCCAAATATAATTTTTACACAGAGATTTGAAGAAACGGAAGTGACGAAAGCAAAAGGAAAACACGTGTTATCCTTCTATATGGAGGCAGACCACCATTAAATCTCCGTACATTGTAGTTCGTCTATTTATAGCAATTCTCTCTCTGTCTCTTTTCTCCCCTTTTGAATGCCCATTTTTGTTGATTTTTTGGTCTAGAATGGACGAAGAGGGTTTGAATTAACATTTTATGCCAGGTTTTGGTAAATATTCATGATTTTGAGGCGGAAGGATAATAGGGTTATCATGTTGGCTGCGGTGATATGTACGGCAACTAGTTACATGTTTTTAGTATGCTTCTTCAAGTTTGTGTATCTCAAAATTTTGGTGGTCAACCTCATAAAAATTTTAGTGCAAAGACATGACCATTTGTTCGTCTGTCTGTAGTGAAAAGCATTCAGCCCAACGAAAATTTGGGGAAAAGTTGGAGGTGGGCAAAGAGGCCAGGATTAACATTGAAGTCAATGGGGAAATTAATGGTGGTCTGCCTCCATATAACTGACCGAAGTAACGAGCAATAACTGATACACACCAATATTGTCCTTTAAGCTACTATAAATTGTAGCCCATCAAGCTACAATGTAGAATGTGTTTTTACAGAATGAACCTTGCTGCCGAACTGTGTTGACCACCCGGGGCTGTGCGAAGATAAAGTGAGTGATTAATAACATAGTGTGTATATTAATAGCAGCTGGAATAAGACTTCAGGGTTTGTTATGTATGGCTTTGTCTCTTGTACAGCAATTAATAGATCTACGTTAACAGAATTGTAAAATCTCTTTTACCAACACTGCTGCAAGACCTATAAATGCTTTAAATTAAACCATTAATAAGTCTTTATCATACAAATATATCTTTGTGTTTTTTCTTTCTCATCATGTGTTTAAAGTGAAATTTTTGTAAAACGTTTAGAAATGACTCTGAGGCATAATGTAGCGCTATAGATGACAATCAATCAATATTTTTATTATTAATGCTCAATGCCAATGACCCCCGAGCGCACTTATTATATGCCCCATTTAGTCGCTAATGCCTTTGTATATAAATGAAATGGTTAGGTCAAAATATGATATGCTTTCTACTTGTATATGGTTATTTGTTTCAGTGAGAGGGGAAGCAATCTTGTTGCCTTTTCTACTCTCAGCTACAACAAGCCTGGGAAGTAATGTTTTTTGGACTACACTAATTCTAGTCCTAAACATGTTCCTGACATGTGTGAACCACACTTGGTGTATATCTAAAGTTGTTGGTGAAAATTGCAATCCGACAACAAAGTTACTAAGTCTGTTAGTTTTTCATTTTGAGTAAAGCCTGTATCACCACATGCCCGAAACTATACAGTACGGTGCACACTAACAGCTAGCCCCCCCTCCCCCTAATCCATTCACATGAATCGATGTGAGCGTTTGTTGTTTGTTGTGTCTGTGTATATTGTGTCTTGTCCGTAGGTTTGTCTGGTGTAATTGCTTGTGTGTGGATCAGTCCCCTGCACTTACTATAGCTAATCATATTTGAGAACCACGCACTTTACTTATGTTACTTGGAGTATCGAACCCTCCAGGATGCTGGGTAAGCCATTCATAGAGTGGGTTGTTTGGGGAGGGGGTGTCTTTTAGTAAGTGCATATAGCCAACCCTAACCCTGTTCCCAACCATTTAGTTCATATAAGCACCAGTTGCTAGCTATTAAACCTCATAGGGTCTGTGGTTTCGATTCCTCGCATGTATGGTCGACTATCCAATCTCGTGGATTTTCTCCGTTTGCTCCGGTTTCCCACAACTAAAGACCCCTACGCACATGAAATAAAATTAAAATTGAAGCATATGTTAGTCTCGACATTACCTAGTTTGTGTCGACTGGACGTTACCTCCCCCCCTCTCTCTCTCTGGTGAAAACGTCCATCTATTCATACTTTCTATGTAGATTGTTTTGTCTATATTTTAGCCACAGTTCTCTTTCATTTTTTACTAAATCATTTTCACAATATACTTTTATTTAATATTTAAAAAAAAATATTTTAACGTAGTTATAGATTTACTTCAAGATTCTTGTGTTGATAATATAAACTTTATTTAGTATTTTCACAATAAACTTTATTTAGTATTTTCACAATAAACTTCATAATTTAGAATATACATAAACTTTACTTCAACATAGATATAGATTTATTTTACGATTCTTGTGTTGATAATATAATCGTGAAGATATTTATAGTGTAACCAGATGGTCTATTGGTAAACATTCTCAACCAATCTCCATACAGTTATTATCTTCATTTCCATGGAACCCTGATTTATCAGCTCTCTTTCATCATATAAATCAGCTGCTATAAGAGCAATAACAGAGTTCTTTCTCTTAATATATAACATGGGAACAGGATAGTCAAGACAGGGGAGCCACGATGACTCACCGAGTAAGGATGAGGAGGAGGAGGAGAGAGAGAGAGAGAGAGAGGGGGAGAGAGAGAGGGGGTAAACGTCCACTAGGTCATTTCGGGACTAACATATGGTTCAATCGTATTTCAAATAATTCACTTGGGCTTAGTGATCTTTAGGTGTTGGAGGCAACGGGGGACCCAGGGAAACCCACAAGGTTTGACAGGCAATCATAGCTATATCACGTACAAGTGGGGCATCGAAACCACTCCATTTGACCCAATCAGACCTGATGATCTAACGAGTGTTACCCCCTCCTCCCCCCTACTGAGTAAGGCCTGGGATTTTCCAGCGGGGTTTCCCCTTGTCAGTGCTGCAGGGCGGAGGGCCTAGAGAGGGTAGTGTATAGTCGTTTGGTTGGGCGGAAAACCGTTGCCTCGGGTACACGTTGGCGTGGACGTAAATTAACCCTTAATAGACTGGAATTTAAAACAAGAGTAGGCTGTAGCACCGCTGTCCGGACAAAATTTCCCTTATGACACACTGCATGGCGTATACTAGTCTTCGAATAAAATTGATAACATCAAAATCACATCAGTTAGTAAATATATTTCGCTTTAATTCACTTGTATTCTGTTATTATGCAATATAACGAAATTATCAAAATAAGCCAAAATTATAGCTATCCATGTGGGGTGCATAAACTGTTATTTAGTTTACTCAAGATCGCCCGCAAGACTTCCATGGCTCAAATAATACTTTTTATATTAAAGTATGTAAAATGAGATATTATTTCACTGATATTTATATAACATTTCCTTATAATTTATACAAATTACTGGAGGCCTAAAGGCAGGTGCTCGTTATCTTGATTATCCAGTCCCGAATACACAGTTACTGTTCCATAAATACCATATCAGATAATTTATAAAATAGAAAGCCAATGTATAAAAGAAAAAAAATCGATACCGTTAACAATTATGTACACAAGAAAAGTTCAAATTTAGTTTACACATCAAATATTTTATCAGATTTCCCGTTAGATGTAAACAGCGAAGCAGAAACCAAGATTATATTTCAAGACTAAGTTATAACATGCAGTTGGTCCGTAATCTCAAACCAGCTTCATTTTTATCCAATCAGACGTAATGAAAGATTTGGCGCCTTTCAACATCTATCATGTCACGTGAAGGGAAAGTTTGTTCCAAGAGAAAGGATTTACGACATGTGATCAACCAGGCGGGAAGAACTTAAAGATATGAGGATAATGAGAGTTAAAAAAACACTCCAATAAATTTCCCAGAAAATTTAAAAAATTGTAATTGATTTTATCGTAGTAAAGACAAGCGGTTTACTGTATTAGTGTATAAAATATAGGAACCATCGCTGACTCGGTAACCTGGGGGTTCCATGTTCGATCACTGCGTTTGCCGAAAAAATTCATCGGATGGGACACATTGTCGTGCATGTAAAAGAGCCTTTGGCAGTTGGAATTTGATATAAGAGTAGGCCATAGCACACTGTATGGCATATGGCCGCCTTCATTAGCCCGGTCCGAGCAGAACAGTAGAAAATAAATCCCTACAATGTCCAACATTTCAATTCCTACAACAGTAAGTTTAATTTGAGACTGTTGAGAAGTATTTATCCTGCTTCCATTGTCATATTTAACGAAATTTACTCTTTAGAGCCGTACAGCAAAATAGTATAAATTTCAACTTGTCGGTGATTCAGGGCGGAGATCTATAGGTCACTGTCAATAAGTCAAGTGGTGTAGTTTCGATTCCCCGCTTGTAGGCCTACATGGCAAGGAATAGGGTCGTCAGTCCAATCTCGTGGGTTTTCTCCGAACACTTCTCCTCTCAGCTAAAGACCCCTACGCGCAAGAAAATAAATTGAACCATACATGTACATTAGTACCGATATTAGTCTCTCTCTCTCTCCCTCTCTCTCTCTCTCTCTCTCTCTTTGTGTTACAGTTTATAAATGATGTATGTAATGATGTATATTAAGTGTGGTCCTAACGCCAATAGTATGGGAAATCTGATCAGAATGGTAAACGGTTGGGAATCATTCGACCTTAATTATATCATCACTATCATCAGAACACTATCTTATATCAGGTAGATTTCTTCATACTGGATTTACCTTTTACTGGTATAATATCGGACCCGTGTATAGCCATCACATCTAAACACGTGCAGAAAAGGTTAACGCCTCCTGAGTGTAAATATACGTACATATACTTTATAATCACAACTGATCACCCCAACAGGTGTTATCTTATAATTGTTTAAACTTTAAATTTTGTATGCTGTCCCCGGTGGATGATGTCATTATTCAATAAAATATTATCTTATCAACTGGAAACAGGAATGATGAAATGAGGTTTAACGTCATACTGCTTTACTCCGACTGGGCTAATGAAGACTGGCCTATGTCATTCAGTGTGCTATGATTAAAATCTTGCCCGGACAGCGGCTTACTCTTATATCGAGTTCCAATCACCAGGGCTCTTTTACGTGCATGACAGCATGTACACAGGACCGCGGTTATTCGTCTCATCCGGAGGTCTATAGAACTAGAACTAAAATTCACAACTAAAAACAGAATCCAATTTTTAAAACGATGTATAGATGCTTATGTTGTAATACGCCCAGTGTCTACTACGTCATCAGAATCGTCGGAACACTGGCTTTTTACCTAGGGATTTATTAATTTGCAATCTACTTTTTACTAGAACATTCTTGTAATCGAATTAGTTTACAACCCGCACATTGTATACAACGTCATCAGAATCGACGTACCACTTACCAGGGAGGTTGGTGGGTGTGGGTGTATTCTTTCGGAATATACTTTTTTGTTAGAATATTATCGTGATCGTGAGTCAACCATCAGATAACTAACCCTATTTATGAATGTTCTCACGGACTCCAAACAAATAAACATAATGTACATATTGTTTACATCATCATCGGAGGCATCAGACCACTATTTATGGTGATTTGTTTACATCTTGTATTTTTATGTAAAAACTTTCAAATAAACTCGGGCGTCAACTAGATAAATGTCTAAAAAATCACCTCAAATTAATGAGGAAAGATACCACATTGTTGATAAGACATGCCATAATACGTGTTATCACAGACTGGATTTACAATCTGTGTTTTACTATAACATACATGTTACTCGCCATATAAATTGTTTATGTAATTGCCATGGTAATTTAAAGTTGAAGGGAAATCTATGACGTGTACCAAAGTTAATGACACGTGCTCTGTGATACTGTTACGCAATAATCTGGTCTATGTATGACGTGTTTGTTTCGCGAATAAAATATTAAATTTATAAGGCGCATAACTCTTTCTCAACAGTTCCCATAATATTCGACATTAAACACGCGAATTTGAATTTAACGTTGATATATTTCAATCAATAACGTAAAGATATGGTTCCTGGTATCCAGCATACTGGTCAAAATTTGTTATATTTATGCGCACCATTATAAGGGAGTCACGGGATGTTTCAGCTTACTTTTCCTCTTGTCAATGGTGCAGGACCAAGGGCCTGGCAAGTATCAGCGTCTAGCCGTACGGATGACATAAAAACCCTAGGTCCCGCATACACGCTGACTTCCAAGTAATAAACCCTTAGCAAACATTGCCCATGGTACACTGCATTAGCCCGGCGGGTACAAAATATCCTACGCTAAAACCCATTTCATTTAGACCAGTATCAAAAATAATTTGGAAATTTAACAATGGATTTCTGCTTTCTTTGAAAATGGGATATCTGTAGTTTGTAGACAAATCGACGCAATAAATTCTCCCGCGAATCTAACCAGCCATCACTTACAGAGCTAATCAACAACCAATCATATAATGCCCGGAGTTGTAAATTGACCTGCACCCAATGTTATCGCTCTCTGCTATCTGATTATAGAACCAGTAGTGCTTTCTATTTTCAACATGGATGAGGTATTGTAAAAGTCTATTTGATTGCACTTCCTTACCCCGAATTATTAATCTCGGGAATCAGCGAATTCTGCGTTGAATCTGATTAAATAAAATCCCCACGAATCCAATAAAATCTCCACTAAGGTGTAATAATATTATTTGCGTTCCGCAAAATTTCCACTAGTGAATATGTGAATAACTTTATTGCGTTACGTCGCGGGTCATAGGCTTGTCATCTATGCAGCTCGTGAGATTGATCCCATGATTATACCATGTGACAAGGAACATGTTTTCATCTGGTCCTTTGGTTTCCTCCCACGACTAAAAGAATGATCCCAATGTACGCATTAATGAAATAAAAGTATACCATATGTTCCAAATTGTCAAGGGGGGTTGGATGGCTGAATGGTGCGCGTGTGCGCGTTGTATCATAAAGTCTGTCATTGAGTCAACTGGCGTGGTTTCGAATCCCCGGTTGAACGTGACAAGGAGTAGGGTCGCCTGTCCAACCTCGTGGGTTTTCTCCGGGTCCTCTGGTTTTCTCCCACTGCTAAAGACCCCTACGCGCAAGCGAATTATTGAATTAAATTAAACCATATGTTAGTCCCGAAATGACCTAGTTTGTGTCGAGCGGACGTTAAACTCCATTTCTCTCTCTCTCTCTCTCTCCAAATTGTCAATTAGAGCGATAGCCCCTATATCTGGCTCACTTGACTCATTGACAGGCCCTATATGATCTAAAGCGCACGAGTTAGATCATTCGACCCACCCCCACCCGTGATAAAACTCAAGGTGGGCCTTTAAGATTAAAATGCATACCCACCTTAAAACCTTAGTAAAATTAAAAACATACACATATGTTTTGAAGCCGAAAATAATTTATAAACATATACTACATAATAAACAAATTTCCTGTTTTTCAATCTAATGTCAAGTCGTATAATTGTCTGGATACAAAAAAAAAATCATAATCTAAATATGTTTTATATAATCATCTAAACCCACATCTTTGACTTAAGTGCCAATTTTGATACAAAGTGGTTTTCTGGTGTTATGATGTAGTTAAATAGGAGGGTATCGAGTTTAAATATACATCGTTTTTTTTATAATCAATTGATTTCAAAACATGAAAATCGTGCTGAAAACATTCGAGCTTTGCCAAATCTGTATTAGAAATTAAACCAATTATTTTAAACGATTCTTTTTTTTAGATCTTTTGGCAATATTTCTAAAATATGCATCCCACTCCCACCTACGAGCTAGAAGACTTCTTGTCCAACCATCTGGCGCCGAGAATTATTTACGATGTTGAATCAATTTGAGAAGGAAATGATACTTTTATTCGCATCAGTAATTTGCTTAGTGATAGGAAATGAAATGAAATGGGGTTTAACGTCCTACTATTCTGCATCTATTGGGCTACTGAAGACGGGCATAAGCCATACTGCGATCTGCTTTTAAATGAACTTCGAACTATCTATGTTTTTTTTACGTGCACGCCAATGTGTACACAGGGCCTCAGGTCTTCGATCGATCCGAACGACAACACATTGTCCTTAGTCAGGCCTCTATACCGCAACAGTGACAAGGTGGAAAAAATCCGATGAACTTTCTCGGTCAAGAGACCTCCCGAGAGAGAGAGAGGGGGGGGAGGTAGCGCCCGTTCGACACAAACTAGGTCATGTCGGGACTAACATATAATTCACTTTTATTGCAATAATTCGCCTGTGCGTAGGGGTATTAGCAGTGGGAGGAAATCGAAGGACCCGGAGAAAACCCACAAGGTTGGACAGGCGACCCTACTTCTTGTCACGAGTCATTTCCCGTTAACTATACGCCCCTTTAATCATTACTTCAAAGATAAAGAAAAGAAAACTCTGTTCATATTACACCACCCGTTATTTAAACAATTTTTTTTAAAAAAGGACCCCCCCCCCCCCCCACGCCCTTTAGCTTTGCCCAATTTATAAATATATAATTAAAACTGGAGAACAAATATGTCCCGTTCCCTTCAATGACTTCCCCTTTAATTTCACCCGAACCTTAATCATAGCCTTAAAGATAAAGAGCAAAAATTCCCCTTTAACTTCGCCATTTAACTCCAACGACTTCCACAACCCTTTAATCAAACCTTTGAAGATAAACAAAACTTCCCTTTTAACTCGATCTTCTCTATCCACACTCATAACTTTAAAATTCAGAATAAATTTTCCCTTTAACTACACCCCTTTATATATCTTCAAAGATTAAGAAAACCCTTTAATAAAAAAAGGTTCGACGATAAACAGAATTCCCCTTTAACTTTACTTTTAAAATTAAGAACAAAATCTGCCCTATAACTACGCATCCTTTGTATAACTTCAAAGATTAAGAAGACCCTTTAACTTTAACCAAAACAAATAGAAATCCTTAATCATAACTTTACAGACAA
Organism: Patella vulgata; assembly: GCF_932274485.2. Lineage (NCBI taxonomy): Eukaryota > Metazoa > Mollusca > Gastropoda > Patellidae > Patella > Patella vulgata. The sequence goes on along the minus strand of NC_065886.2, from coordinate 37,688,176 downwards.
CCCTATAATCAAAGGTTCGAAGATAAATAGAATTCCCCTTTAACATCACCCGAATCTAAATCATATCTTCACAGATTAAGGCAAAAATCTTCTATAACTTTGAAGATTGCCCTTTAACTTCGCCCCACTCTTACATCATAGATTAAATTTAAAGACACCGTGTAAATTGAAAGATATAGAGTAAATGAATCGTAGGGATATGTTGAGATTAGGTTTTGGCATGAACAACCTTTTTTTCAATGTTAAACTGATAACAATAACAAGCTGTCTAGATCATCTTTCATAAGTTCATGTTCACAGAACAGTCTCTAACATTTCAAAACCAGCAGCGCTTTGATAAAACTGTGACGTCATGGCTTCTTTGATATATGACACGGTTGCGGAATATTTAGGTTTTAAAATGTTTAAAAACGGCTGCCAGGAAGGTGGAATAATTCTAAAGGGTGGAGGTTTTGCTGATTAATAAGCTTAATTGGGTTCAAAAACCGCTACGACAGTTATGATAACTTCTAAAAGTTGTAGCCTATGCGCAATAGGAGAACGACCTTCCGCCGGCTACTTATTTAAGCTAAGCAATACCTTAATTAAATATATACCAAAACAACAATGTTGTCTTCTGATATAAATCAAAATCAGAACCATGTGCTTTAGAAAAAACACGAATACCCTGCTCGTGCACGACACCGGACATGTTGATTATGTATTGACAGATGATTAAATAGCAACAAATTGTCTTCATGGAATAGACATGTCCACTAAAAATAGAAATGACGAATTCAGATTATACTTTTCGAAAAACGAGTGCACATTTAACTATTTGAAAAAATCGACAATTTATTCCACAGATTCCTGACATGTCAAACCCAGAATTAGATCTACTTAAACAGAAACATTTAAACGCTACAACCAGATTTCTTGTGGTTACAAGAGAACAGATATAGGATTACCAAATACATTCTGTAGTTGAAGGGTATTTTAATTAAGAAAACGACTACAGTTTATTAAGAGACGTTTCTGAGGAAATGAACAAATTACTATATATTTATATATCACATCCTATCCATGCGGTAAAGGTAAACCATATGTAAAATTTAAAGAGAAGTGATGATGTTCACCGCGAAAATAAATAATGAATGAAATGGGGTTTAATGTCCTACTGTTCTGCTCCGGTCGATCTAATGAAGATGGGTATAACGTGTGCTAGAAATTCCAACTATAAAGGGTTCTTTAACGTTAAAGTCTATTTGTACGAAGAATAAAAGTAGTAATATAACAGTACAATACAAAAGACCAGCTGTGTGAGCTTAAGAATGAAAAGTTGGATCCCGTGTTATAGAAAGCGTAGTCATAGGGAAAGTTTGCCTGGACAACAACTGAATTCGAACTGGCAAAGATTATTTTCAGTGCACGTCAACGTGGGAGATGAAGCACTGTCAGAATAGTTTGCAGTATATCTTGTTGGGCACCACGATAAAATCTCTACAATTCGTACACTTCAACTCAAAATATATGTATCTCGGCAATAGATTGGCAGATATTCAAAGACATGTTCGTCTTGGTGATGGTTTATGTCACTTCCACTCTCCCCCATTCACTCCAAGCAGAAAAGAAACATCATATCAGATCGTCTTGAATTTTAAAAAAACACATGGGTATCCGTTTCCCAATCTTGCAGGTGTTACGTCTATTCGCAAAATAATCGTAAAAGAAAATCGGCGAACTATACAACCTTCTTGGTATCACAACTATAGCGGTAACATACCGATAATCAGCAGGACAATCTGCATCTTCACCTGCATCTAAACGAAAGCAAGACCCCGGCTCCCACTGCGAAATTATCAGCAGTGCAATACCCTATTCCACCTGCCTCTAAACGTATGTACGACACCCACACCCCTATACACACATATTGTTAGCTCCTACTAGCAACAGCTAGCACTCACCCCCTTGAAAAGCCATCCGACCCCATTAAAAATTAACAATACGATCACGAGTTAGTACATGCGACATTAGTGCATTCCGTTGCTTCCGCCGCATATAATTCGACATTCAAGTATCTGCATGATCTGAACGAGAGAGCCATCCCGTCAATCGATAGGATAATACACATCTGCAGTTCGGGTCACCAGAAGGTTTTCGTATTATAATATAAAGCATTGTGGGTGGTATCCAATTGATGAAACCTCGACAGAACCAGGTAAATACAATCCAAGATAAAACACACAATACACTGATTACAGGGTAAAAAAATACACTCAAACAAATAAACACCTGCAATACAAACCATCAAATCACTGAACAAACCGATACTAACACGTTTGTATAGAAAAGAAAAAAAAAGCTATGTACATTGATTCGCAAGTTTAACTCAGATAAAAAAGCAAAATATCCACCGAATACAAGGAATGTAAGCAATTGAAACAAAAATGGATTTACGGGGAGCAGAAATACTGTAAATATTAAGAACACAATTCGCATCAGGTATAGCTTATAAGATGTACATTAAAATGGCCTAACGATTCGTTCGATACGATGAAACAACTAGCCAAAAATTTATTTTTTAGTGTTTTTCTCTAACATTTGAATTTTACTTATATGTTTAACTGAGAGATAGATCGTTTTATATAATTTTTCTTATATATATGTTTATGTGTGGTGCAGTCCCCCTGCACTTACCAATAAGGTATCGAAAAAAAAGGCGGAACGGACGCAGTCCTTTTCAAAATCCCTCTATGGAAACACAAAATATCTTAACTCAGATAAATTTGTAAATAGTAAATGGCGGAACTACTATCATAATTTTTTGTGTGTACAAAGTGTTATAAATATACAGAAGGGTTTGTGAGATAAGCCGTGGAAACAAGTCCGTACCGGACGGACGCACTTATGGAGCTCATTTCAATAAGGCTAAGAAAAGGACTGGTATTAATTCTGACAGAACCTTGAAATGTCATCAGATCATTAGCGCGGTGTATATTAAGATAAATCGACTATTAACGAATGACCTTAATCTGCACCTTTCATATGCAAATTTAACTTTCTAGTCCTACTTAGGAGACAGAATATTAACCTTGATCAATTCCGTGCTGGAAGAACCATTAAAGTCTAAGGCTGGGTTGGCGGTGAAAATCAAACTTTAAACCGGAATACTATATAATATTCATTTTATAAAAAAATCATTAACCCCATCAGTCTTACCGAGACTTTTGGATCTAGGAATTGAATGGGTGTGTTAACAATTCTGATCTTAAGCAGGATTATAATGGAAATGGGAGTGGGATCATTGTTGGAGAAACTTAGGTTTTGACCTATTGAATTTCATGCGTAATATAATTTTGAAATCATGCAGTGCACATCATTTACCTGTATGCATTTCAAAATTACATCCCCACCCCCGGGCCGGTAAGGTTTAAACAAAACATTGAAGACAAATGAATTTATGTCTGGGTATGTTAGCAATAAATATAAGGGGTGGGGGTCTAACGCGTGCACTTTAGATCATACGACCTTTTACTGAGTCAACTGGCTTGATTTCGATTCCCAGCTTGTACGTGACAAGCAGTAGGGTTTTCTCCGGGCTCTCTAGTTTTCTCCCACTGCTAAAAAACCCTGGCGCGCAAACAAATTATCGTAATAAAATTAAACCACATTGTGTTAGTCCCCAAATTACCAAGCGTGTGTCAAGTAGACGTTAAACTCTCTACCCCTCCCTTCATCTGTCTGCCCCTGTCTCTTTCTCTCCATCTGTCTTTCTTTCTCTCCATCTGTCTGTCTGTCTCTCTTTAGTTATTATGTCAGTCACCAAGCATGATTAGCGTGGGTTAACTTATTATTAATATAGTAAATGAGTAACATGTAAATATAGGATTTGTTATACCAGAGTAATGATGATTTATAGGCTGCTCATTAATGATGTTTATTTTAACATGGAGATACTACTGACACGAGAGAGTGAGTTTGGCGCTAAATAAAATAAAATGGGGTTTAGCGTCCTACTGTTGTGCTAACCAGCAGCTTCTGGTATTGGCAAAGAACGTGCCCCCAGGATTTGATTTTCTAGTCTGGGATTTACCAGTGTCATTGATGCGGGACAAAGTGTGTCTAGTGGGACAAAATGTCCCTCATGGCACACTTCATAGCGTATGAGCGTATGACCGTCTTCGTTAGCCCTATTGATACAGGTAAATTTCATTTCGGGCAAACTTTCCCTCATTGCACACTGCCGTAGTCCTGTTGGTTCAGGACGTAATATAATTCTATTTCATTTGCTCGATGTCTTGAAATACACAAGAAATTTATCCAACATTCCAAATCTATCGATTTCTGTTATTAAAACTCTGTCACTCGTTTTTTGTTTAAAGATTTATCAAATATCTGTTCATGGTAGAATGTTTTATCCGTATCTATATTATAACGTGAGAGATATAGAGTTGTACATGGGATCGTCTAGACACACAAACGTTATTCAATAACATTAGAAAGCTTCTCTTTACTTTAATGTTAACCCTGATCAATTTAAGTCGATCTATTAGTCCATTCACACAGACCCATAAATCTCGTTGTATCAATATAGACCAATGGGTTTACATGGTGAACAAATTATAACACCTTTTATTGAACTGATTAATAACATTTTTTCTCTGTGTACAAATGTTCTTATGTAGTTAACAACGCATTTTGGTCCAGCTATAACCATAACCAAATGATAAGCTTTTTTTAAATTAGAAAAACGTTGTTTTTTTTGGTTGAAAGTTTAAGCATCAATGGAGTAGCCATAACCATTACCAAATGATCAGGGTTTCTTTTTAAACATAAAAAAATCTATTAAGAAACAGCCTTTGACAACGTTTTTCAATTTAACTTGAGTAAAAGGGTATCAACTTTGTGTACCGGTTTCCTGAAGTAACGGTTCTAAAAGACAACAAGTTGAAAGGCTTAAAAAGTGTTTTCGATGTTATCATCAAATACAACCATTGGTAGCCGATCAGACACAAGTCTTTGAGTACATTTTCATTAATTACAACTCATGTGGGATAAAGTCGTTGCACTATTTCAATAAACGAGCTACAAAAAACACGGACCTCTAAAGAAACTCACTCAAGTTTCTCTATCTTCAGATATTCTCCGATCCTCGCGCTTCGGGAATTTTGAATTGCGCAACGGAACTCGTTGATAGATCGGATGCCAAATGCCAGGAACCAACATAAGAGTCTGGTCTGTAAATAGTCGTTCTCAAAGGCCTCTTTTATTAACGATGGAACATGGGGGTTTGTCTTCACAGACGACCTAATCTTAGGGCGATCGATTCATTCTGTTTCATTGAATATCAACTCCGCAACATAAAGAGGACTCGATCACTTTCTTCTGTTGATTATTATAGACAATTATTACTAGTTCCATAAATAGAATTTCAAAATGTCCGTTTTGAAAAGCGGTGAATCACATCTTCCACTGATCAGAATTTGTTTTTAATTTAAAGTGAAAGGGGGGAATATCCTACGATGAAAATCAAATATAGTGTTTAAGACCGTGTGTTAATTAAAATCACTCGTACCAAACAACATATCGGTCTAACACTGATTAAAATCGATTAATTCTGACGTAATTTACTATTTACGTTAATTGCTACTGATTTAAGGCCGCCATCTTGTTAAATGTATTAAGAAAATAATTCGGGTTGTATTTATATAGTGAGTCAATTGTTGAGTCATCGATATATAGTACTGAGATTGGACGATAATGCAGGTGTTTCTTTTGAGGTTAGTGATATAGATTGTAGGTGTATCTATTTTTAAAGATATAGTATTAACGATGCATACCTCCGTTAAAACAAGATAGCCCCTGTGCTCTCCCGGTAAACTTTTAAGCGGGCATCACACTGTCCCCAAATTAACATCAGATAGACACACGATAGATTAAATGTTAAAATTCGGCTCTGATCGTGAGGGCATTTTAAGCCATCGTATGACGACCCGCTGTGGAGTTTCTCCGGCTCCGGCAGTTCTTTGGCGCTGGGAAAAAATTGCGAAAATTTATTTTCGTTTTGAATTCGTGTGTCCATTTTGTCCTTCGCAAAGTCCTTTGGCAATTTTGTGCTGTCGGAGCCTGAAAAACGTCAAAAGCGGTCATACGATGGCTTAAGGTGTCCTCACGAATGGCCCGATGATTTTAAGATCTGAGCCGAATTTACTTTATAATGTGACTATCTGGTCTATCAATTTCGAGAGATTGTGACGCCCGATAAAGCATTCCCCTGTCAGTCATGAGTAACTCTACAGAGCGGTCATACGATGGCTTAAGATGTCCTCACGAATGGTCCGATGATTTTAAGATCTGAGCCGAATTTACTTTATAATGTGACTATCTGGTCTGTCAATTTCGAGAGATTGTGACGCCCGATAAAGCATTCCCCTGTCAGTCATGAGTAACTCTACAGAGCCATCGTGTGGCCTTCGGGTATAAACTACTATACAAAATTCACATCTTTTTAATACCTTCGCGTGCGGTTCGGGTGCCATCATGTGATGTTCGGTAGGCATCGGACTTACTTCGACCGTTGATTGGTTTTTGACCAAGTTCGGGGCCATCTTCGCGCGAAATCCAAAATTCTATATTCGTATGAACATCTGGAGTTAATTTCGAGACAGTGTGACACCAGCATTACGGAAAGTTTACAAGATAGCAATGCATAGATAAATATTATGATTTATACATTAGTATAAAATACTTTCAATCATAACTCAGGGACAATAAACATATGGAAGTGCTCAAAAGTATCAGTCCTGGGCAATAACTTAGGAACTACTTTTAATGAAAGTATTGAGATAGTACTACTTTTCGAAAAGAGCCAAAACATTGATGGACCAGCTTTACTCCAATATTATCTAATCCCGAGAAAGTATTGAGATAGTACTACTTTTCGAAAAGAGCCAAAACATTGATGGACCAGCTTTACTCCAATATTATCTAATCCCGAGAATTTAACCGTTAGTACAAGAAAGTATGGCCGATGAGGTATGACAATGCGACTGAATAAAAATTGATTGACATTTGTGAGTTTAACGCCCAGTAGAAGACTTTTAAAGTTCATATGTTAAAACAATGGAATTTTTCTAGAATTTATAGGAACTCTTCATTGCGTTTCTGCAAATCAAGTCCAAACTAGAACTCCATTATATTGACGAGAGGATCAGCTTGGGGAATGCTCACTAGTCTGCGGGTTCATTAGTCCACCGATATCTATTACTAGGGGTTGGGGTTAAGGTGCACTAGTAAGCGGGTTCATTAGCCCACCGACATCTATTATTAGGGTTAGGGTTCGGATAAGGTTTTTTGATACCCATTTTTGTAGGATATGTTTGCGTGTAATAATGACAAAACCACTACAGTTCTTTCTGAAAATGAGTTAGTTTGTGAAAGTAATAAATTTGCAGAGAATTTTGAGCAGATTCGATATTTTTTGGTTAACAAAATAACGACAAGAAAACTGTTAGACCACACTGAAATTAGCTTCGTGCATTGTTATTTTCATTTTGTGATTAAATTAGCCAAGAAACAGACACATGATAAGGCAGGAAAGAAATGAATATTTAATGTAAGATTTTCGATAGGAAAAGCAACAACTAAAAACATAACCCGTTTGTATACTGGCAAACTTCCCAGGCTACTAGTGTTTGTGTAAAACTAAGTGACACAAACATTACTCTGATGCCAGCCAGCCGCGGTAGCCCAGTGCGTAAGACGTTGGTGTTCGATCCCGGTGTTGACCGAGAAAGTTAACGGGATTTTCTGGCGCAGTTTCTTCCTAGCAGGACAGAAGGTCGCGAAAGGGAACGTATAGTCGTTCGGATGGGACACATGTGGCAGTTGCAGTTCGATGTAAGGTGTATGCTCGTCTTCATTAGTGGAAGCAGAACAGTAGGACCTTAAGACTCATTTCATTTCATTTCAATTTCGCTGATGGATAAGTCAATTAAACCTGCATTAAGTACTCAAACTGGTGATATTTCCGTTTATTTGCCCTCGAATGTGTACATGTTGTGTGAATCGTGTTTTCGGAACCATCCATATGTCCGACCTCTGATACGCGTTGCCTTGACAAGGCAATTCTGTCTTAAACTAGCAAGAATACAGTTCTCGGAGATTCATAGTTTTAATGTTTGGAAAATCTGTTGTTACAAGATTAAGTTTCTTTGAAACAAAACTCTATTCAATTGGTATTTCCTTCTTTCCCAGTGTAACGCATAATCTGATTAATACACCGATCGTATTTCGTTTTTTCTAATTCTAAATTTCGCTCTACTCCTTCACTACGTATAAGTGGAGGTCATCGAAAGTACACAAAAAAGAAACGAAATATATACATATGTATTTTAATGCGATTGTGTAATTGATCAAATATTATTATTAAAACTCGTATATTCATAGCTAATGCGACAGCAAAGTGTTTATTCTGACTTTTGACGGTACGTGGTCTACCCACCAGTTATTCTTTTCATCGTGTTCCTTTCATGTGTCACGTGGGTATTGATGAAAACAAACATGTAATTGATTGAATTAACATTTGTATATATATATACTTATATCACAAGCCAATACGCCAATACTTGTACCCATCCCTCAACTGATTCAAGGAAGATTCTGTCCCTCGAGACAGAAAACCAATATATATTATTATACCAGCAATATTAAAACAGTATCTGAATTCGCTTTGTGATCTTTTGCCGGGAATGGTAGACATCGTTGTTTTCGCCACAGAGAAGACCATAAAAGAGAATTGCTTAACCAAGCCTCGAGACAATAAAACAATTATTGCAGACATCACTGAGGAATACATTCAAAGCAAAGTTATCGCCCTTATCGCAAGAGTTCATTCATATCCAAATACTGGATTTTTTCAAATAAAGGGTGTTTTTGTTTCTAAATCTTTGGGGAATATAATAATACAAATAAATATATATCAGCGCGCAACAAATAAGCTTAATTATTTTTGTGGTCATAATTAAGTGACGAGGAGTAAGGTCGCCTGTCTAACCCCGTGGGTTTTCTACGGGTCCTTCAGTATCCTCCAATTGAACAATATGTTATTTCCGAGATGATTTATTTTTGTCGAGAGGACGTTAAACCTCATTTCTCCCGCTCTCTATATATTCTAATATTCTTGTTACTTTGGTTATAAGGCGGAGTCACGGTGATTTCCCCTTGTCAGTGGTGCAGGAGGGAGTGCCTGACAAGGACAGCTGTCTAGTCGTTCGGATGGGACAAAATACCGAGGTCCCGTGTACACATTGACGTGCGCGTAACAGATCCATGGTCAGTTGGAATTTGATATAAGAGTAGGCCGTAGTGCCGCTGTCCGGCCAAATTTTTCTCAAAGCACACTGTATGGCGTATGTCCGTCTTCTTTAGGCCAATCGGAGCAAAACAGTAGGACGTTAAACCCCATTTCATTTCATTTTGATTATAAGAAGTCGTGTATATCCTAATATTCTTGCGTTTAAAAAGCGTGAGACCGAGAAGCCGATGAGAACCTTTGGGATTTTTCAAACCGGGAAGAACTTGTTAGGGCTACGCCTGTGACGCTGACAAGGAACGTTTTTCTGTGTCGTTCCGATGGTACGGAATTTCGAGATTCAGCTATGTACGCATTGTCCAATACCACAGAAAACATTGTGTTGACGAGACAATAAACCTATCAGATAAAAATTCAGTTTTTTTTTGAAGCCGGGTATCACCTGTAGTATTCAAAATGTTCATAATAAAAACTTCCAGGAATTATTACAATTGTTTATTTAGATGTGTCTTCGGATATATCTGTGCTGCCTTCAGTAGTTGATGAATTCAAAACAAACAACATGACTACCGTGTTATTCTTGAAATGGATCCGGTTAACGGCACTACCAAAACAAGTGTAAATGCGTACATCAACATCAAAACAAACACGTGCATCAAATGAAAGAAAATATATATAAGTATTTGCACATCATGTTTTATATGACAGAAACGCCTATATTTCCAAATTGATCAATAGGGTGGGGGAGGGAGGGTGAGAGGTTAGACGTCTACCAAACACGAAGTGGGTAGTATCTGGACTAAATATGGTACGTTGTTTTTATTTCAATAATTCGCTTGCGCGTAGGATGAAACCAGAGAACGTGGAACCAAAACCACGAGGTTAAAACGGTGACAATATTCCTTATCACGTAGAAGTATGGGACCGAAACCACATCAGTTGACTCCATGAATTAAAGCGAACGCGTTAGACCATTCGGTGACGCAACCAAATCAAGATTAACCGATTGCTATATTAGCTATCTGTCCGTGCAAAATTTTCTTCACTGCACTCTGTATGGCGTATGCCCGCCTTCGTTAGCCCAGTCGGCACAGAACAGTAGGACTTTAAACCCCATTTCATTTCATTTGTTACGCTATCGAAAGGGAGGCCAAAGTTAGTAAACTTACACACTCTCGATTCTATAGAATACAATTACTGCTTAATACTTAGGTCACAATTCTATGAAATACAATTACTGCTTATTACTGAGCGATGCTCCGACTAGGCGCTTTACCTTGACATTTCGACTAAGCTTCTCTAGTCTTTATCAAGTTGTGACCAAGGAATAAGCAGTAATTATATTCCATGTTGTGACCCAATGAATAAGCAGTAATTTTATTCCATAGAATTGTGACCCAAGGAATAAGCAGTAATTATATTTCACAGAATTGTGAATAAGCAGTAATTATATTCCATAGAATTGTGACCCATGGAATAAGCTGTAATTATATTCCATAGAATTCCGTAGAATTGTCACCCAAGGAATAAGCAGTAATTATATTCCATGTTGTGACCCAATGAATAAGCAGTAATTTTATTCCATAGAATTGTGACCCAAGGAATAAGCAGTAATTATATTTCATAGAATTGTGAATAAGCAGTAATTATATTCCATAGAATTGTGACCCATGGAATAAGCTGTAATTATATTCCATAGAATTCCGTAGAATTGTCACCCATGGAATAAGCAGTAATTATATTCCATAGAGTTGTGACCCAAGGAATAAGCAGTAATTATATTCCATAGAGTTCTGACCCAAGGAATAAGCAGTAATTATATTCCAAGGAATAAGCAGTAATTATATTCCATAGAATTGTGACCCATGGAATAAGCTGTAATTATATTCCATAGAATTCCGTAGAATTGTCACCCATGGAATAAGCAGTAATTATATTCCATAGAGTTGTGACCCAAGGAATAAGCAGTAATTATATTCCATAGAGTTCTGACCCAAGGAATAAGCAGTAATTATATTCCATGGAATAAGCAGTAATTATATTCCATAGAGTTGTGACCCGTGCTTCTAGATCAATTACTAAATGCCACTGGAACAATTCATATAGAGATCGCTTCACCAGATCAACCTAAGATAATACTTTATGACGTCCTTAATCATCGAGATCAATCTCCTATAGAAATGTTTCATCAATATCAAAAATAGTTTGGCTCAATCTCAACGATGGTAAAATTAAATTAATTCAACTAACCCCATCTCACCTGCTACATGTAAATATTGACTACCTCGCTTGCCTTGAAACGTTAGAAAAGGGTGGTCTTTTTTACACTGAGATTAGTAGCTCATTTTCGAAGCAGGTGGAAACTGCTGCTCAAGGCACGGAACTGGTTTCTGGCTGTCAAATGCTAAAGGGTTTAGAAAGAGAGAAATGGGGTTTAATGTCCACTCAGCACAACCTATGTCATGTCAGGACTACAATATGGTTAAATTTTATTTTATAAATTCGCTTGCATCACATAGGATCGGAATTTTCCGGCGTGGTTTCTCCTTGTCAGGGGATAAGGATGGAGGGCCCAGCAAGGGCAGTTGTCTAGTCATTGGGGTGAGACGAAAAGACGAGGTCCCGTGTATACATTGGCGTGCACGTAAAAGATCCCTTCGCAGTTGGAATTGGATATAAGAGTAGTCCGATCGCCGCTGTCCGGGAAAAATTTCCCTCATTCAACATTGTATGGGGTAAGTCCGTCTTCAATGGCCCAGTCGGAGCAGAAAAATTTCACTTCATTTCTTTGTTAATTAGTGATGAGGATGAGAAATTATCCAGCATTATGTTGTTAATCAGTGAGTTGATCCCCACAGACAAACTTACACCAAGTAAATCTGTGGTGCCTTATATTGTCAACCGAAGATTAACTTGCTAACCAGATCAATAGCTGCTGAGATGTAAGACATTTCGTAAACTGGAGACTCCGGTAAGCCATTCTGGCATTAACAACTGAGAGCCATATTCCAGCACACTGTTTATTGAGATTACACCGATTCACATGTTTTATTATAACAGACAGAATCTACCGCAGAACACATTACATATAAGGCCAGGTCTAAATATTAAGGCAAACTGCAGATTTTGTCATGGTCGCAAGATGTAAATAAGGTTAGGGTCCGTGATTGTTGACGAGATTGTGGGCAAGGGTTAGGGTTAGCGCTAGCCCTGTTTACATCTCGTGACCTTGACGAAATCTGCAGGTGGCCTTAATAATTAGACTTAACCTTACATATAAATACAACTCACAATGAAACTTCTTTAAGTGACATTTAGTAATTGAACAGTAACACACTAACACTATTCATGGAAGAACAATTACTGGTTTATTACCATGCAACGTTTCGACAATGATACTTTCCTCTTTATCTAACAAATGATAATCAAATGAGTGCGATTTAATTGCTCGTCGGCAGTATCCTTTGGTCCATTTGAGATAGTTGAATTTAGCCCGGACAACTGTGTTACCGCCTGTTCTTCTTTGATTTCCAGCTATCATTGGTTCTTTAGTGTGCTGTCCGGGCAAAATTCCCTTTCCTCATAGCACACTAGAGACAAAATGAACGTTAAACTCCCATTTATGTCATATTAGACTGAACACAAGCCGTATTATTGATCGTAATTACCTTACAATCTTTTAGAAAAGTAAACGACAGCTCTGGAAATTATTGTCAACAACAATAAGGTCCATTCCGTTACAAATGACTTAAAAAAAACCAATCAGGATTGTTTGGATCTCTAAAAAAGAGTCTGCTTACTAAATGGTAAAAAAGCTTCAACTTCAGACACTAATTTCCATCAACCATCTAACGAAGATGTATCAGTTATTTAACCACGGCTATCAATGTCAATAACATTATTAGTAATTACGTAGGAATCCGAGAACTGATGCAAGTCCAAATACTTAATTCTACAACCCAGAATGTTTACGAAATAACGTCTAATGAATCGAAAGCTGTCTTAATGAATCGAGAATTGGGGAAATGTTTTGCGATCCTAAATGAGTTAGCCTCGTCTCTAGATACCAACCAATTGATCAAAACGACGGAATATAGCTGAACAGGTGTAGAGAGGTCGTCTCAAATCGCAATTTGTATTTGCCCCTAAAGTGTTATCAAATCTTAGAACCATGACCGAAATGAAGTACTTAAGCTTAATATCTTAGCCAACGTAAGCAAGGGGAATCAGTTAATACAGATTTTATATCAGTTATAAAAAGATTTGCACTGATAATTTATATATTGCCGTGTATTGGTGACGCCATGGGGGCGATGATTGGCTCTTCATATCCGTACAGTTCCTTCAAAACAGTGAATCAAATCCAATAAAATATTATTTTTGTTCTATCTTATTAGCAGTTTCTTTAAATTTGGTTCGGCTGATCTCATGAATATTGTGTTTTATTTTTTATCAAAGTTATTAGATTTTATGATACGTTTCATTATTTCTCTTGACAACATATTATGTTTTGTTAGTTAGATTAAAATTATACCAACAGTTCGTTCTGTTTACATTATAAGGTGCGCCCAGTAATGTGCAGGTTGTGATTGGGTGATTAACTTACAAATCTAAAATGGCGATTCATTAAAACAGTAAAATATAAAAAAGGACTGTTATTAGAGTTCATAAACAATACAATATAAAAAAGGGCTTTGGTTCATTATAGCAATAAAATATATAACAAGAACTGTTATTGGGGTTCATTAAAACGGTAAAATATAAAAAAAAAATGTTATTAGGATTCATTAAAACTGTAAAATATAAAAAAGACTGTTCATAAACAATAAAATATAAAAATGAACTGTTATTAGGATTCATTAAAACTGTAAAATATAAAACAGATACTGCTGTAAAAAAAAAAATATATATATATATAAAGGGCTGTTATTAGGGTTCATTAAAACGGTAAAATAATAAAAGGACAGTTGTAAGGTTTCAATAAAACAGTAAAATATAAAAACGGACTTTTATTAGGGTTTGTTATAACAGTCAAATATACCAAGGTGGTTTAATAGGGTTCATTAAAAACGATAAAATATAAAAAAGCACTGTTATTAGGGTTCATATAAACAGTAAAATTTAAAACAAATACTGCATTAAAAATGTAAAACATATTGGGATTCATTAAAACATAAACTATAATAAAGGACTGTTATTAGGGTTCATTAAAACAATAAAATATAAACAAATACTGCATTAAAACTGTAAAACATAAAAAGGACTGTTATGTGGATTCATTAAAACATTAAATTATAATAAAGGACTGTTATTAGGGTTCATTAAAACAATAAAATATAGAAAAGGGCAGTTATTGGGGTTCATTAAAACAGTAAAATATAAAAACTGACTGTTTTTAGGGCTCGTTATAACAGTCAAATATATATATAAAAAAGGACTGCTGTTAGGGTTCATTACAACAATAAAATATAGAAATGACTGTTATTACGTAATCATTAAAACAGTACTGGTTGGCAATTCGATCTCTCCGTGAAAAACATTACATTCGATTGGCGATATAATGGAAATGTAGAAAGGCAACAAGTCTGCAAGAATGCATCTTTAATACAATTAATGATGAATAAATAGGTGCCGCATATCAATCACACAAAACAATTTTTAATTAGAAAGTTAAATAAAACCATACATTGAATTTACAAGACGTATTTATTTGATATAAAAACTGATAAAATATTAAATACATACAATGAATAACTTGGTTTTAATTGACAGTGCTATGGATAAGACAGATCATTCTAACAATCCAACATGTCATTTCATTACATATTATAGTGCAGCAAAGTATTAATATAGCTCTGGCTTGGAAAGACCCGTCTTCGTTAGCCCAGTAGGAGCAGAAAGGTAGGACGTTAAACCCCATGAAATAAAACGATATGGGGTAATTCTTTAACGCACACCCCAATGTGTATACGGAACTTCTGTTGTTCGTCCCATCTGAACGACTAGACATTATTCCTCCATTCTGAACCGCTTACTAGGGGAAAGTACAATGTACAATACAAAAAAATCCCGAGGAACTGCCCCGGCCCATACTGGCATCGCATCTTTGGTGAGCCTTCACCTTACTCACTGAGCCACCGTGGCCCCCGTGTAAATTGGACATCAGGAGTGGTTTTTTATACACGCGCTGTATACGCATATTTAGGAATATTCTAACTAACTAGTCTGGTTAATATTCACGACGATACTAGTGTAATAAAATACTCTTATTCCTGCTATAACATAGTGGATAAGTGCGAGTTATCATAAAACCTATTTTTATTTCTCTGACCATCAAAAGCGAACCAAGTCATAAAACCCTCCGTTAAACTATCAACTCTATTAATTGGCTACTATCATCTAGTTGATGTGACTTGGACCCTGAATCTACACATATCGTCTTTGGCCAGTTTCTTATATTTTGGATTATTGAAATAAAATTAAACCATATGTTAGTCCCGACATTTTAAATATTTGGGTTGATGAGAGTTTTCTTACTTTGTTCATGACATTTTTGGTTAATTGTAGTTTTTCAAGTTTGTAGATGAAAGTTTATTTCTGTTTTCGATGGTGAAGAATTTTCTATTTTATTTGTAAACATTATTTTACTTTATTGATAAAAGAAAACCCTTTAAATTTTGTTGATGAACTTTTCCCCATTATTGTTGATAAACGGTTCCTCTTTTTTGTTTATAAGCCGTTTCCATATAGTTGTTGATGAAATTCTTAAAGACTACGGAACAAGAATTGGTACCATGTATTCTATAAGGAGTAAGAATAGTCTTGTCAATCATAATGGCTACTGTCGAAATAGGGACAGAGCCAGGAATGTTTGAGACTAAGCTAAGTTTCAAGAAACCGAAAGTCCCATTTGTTTATTTCAGAAATCACCTTCGCACTTCTGCATTTGGTGGATTAAACTTAGTTTTAAACGGCGCTATAATTAACACCCGTGTCACCCTTTGTACAGTTACTTTATATTTCTGTTTTATGGCATACAGTATGACTTCATGAATAAACATAATGTATAATAATTATTTAATTTGGCGTCATGGCAACAAACATGATAACTATTTAAACAAAATGTCTTTGATAATTGGGAAAATGTACATACTCGCATAGAGAGATGTAATCATACACAGAGAAACTAATACTATAATAACTCATTAAATAATTTGTCAGAATTGCATTTCAAACAAACTTGGTTACATTGTAAGAATATTCATGCTGGGCAGATTAGCTAATGAAATAATTTCATACATTCTATGTTCGCGTTTATATTCCAGCGCCATATTTGTTTTAGTTTCGCATTCCATGAAAGCAAAACAAGATTTTTCGCAATGCTCCTATTAATTTAGATCAGAATCACTGTATGTTCTGACTAAAGTTTCGTTGGCGTATTTATTTTAGCTTTATATTGCTGCAAACTTTAGCACTAATCCATTAAATACTCTTTCATAATATTGCGTTTGATTCAGTCCTAGTTGAATATATGCCCCAAAGATAATATTTGATCGCCCTTTCAATGTTTGATATCGCGTTCTCTCAGTTTCAAATTCACGCTATTGTGCCACACAATGGTAATTTATCATTTTGCATTTTGTTAAAATCACATGGGATTAATAAGAGCACATGCTGAAATATAACATTAACGTATAAAATAATTATTATATATAAAATGAAAGTAAACTTTAGTTGTTAATTTATAGTGAGGTATTTTCAGAATATTTGGACGGATGGGACGAGAGATTGGGTGTGTGTGTGTGTGGGGGGGGGGGGGTGTAGGAACCCCCAAAGTGTATCTGGACGGACTGGGTGAGTGGGGCGGGTCAAGTACAATCCGTACCGTGTTATGATACAACGAGAACCTGATAGCGGAACGAAAAGTATACGAAACGAAGTATTAATAATCCACGAACACTGTGTACCACTTCTTATTTGACACGATTATCAAACATATGTTGTACACTTGTATTGGCTCAGTGAGTAAGACGTTGGCTCGCTAACCTGGAGGTCCCGTGTTCTATCCCGGTGTCGGCTGAAATAGTTTACCTGGATTATCCGGAGTGGTTAACCCCGGAATTACCTAGTTTGCGTCGAGTGGATGTCCCCCCCCCCTCTCTCTCTCTCATTAGAAAAGCCAGGACAGAACAGTCAGGTGTTAAACCCCATTTCCTTTATTCCCCCCGTAAATTTCCTTTTATCCAATATGTATCCATTTATATAACGCGGCCTATTATGTGGAATCCATATTAGTAACTGATGAACATTAAATATTTAGGTTTACAATAAACGCGTAGGTGTTTAGAACACCGTGTAAAGTTACCAATATTTATTATATAGAGCAAACCAGTAACCTATTAACACTATAATTTTTTATAGATTACAATGTTTTATTAAAGCCTGTTACAAAAAGGACGGTAAACCCTATTTCATTTAATTTCAATTTACAGATTACAATATTCTATTAAAGCTTTAATGCGCAAAACGTCTAGTAATCATTCCACTATTTCAATACAAAACAAATTAGGACTGAAAGATGATCTTTTAGTAGCAATCGAGACCTCGATGTTCATGGATAATTACGAGTTATCCACCAGAAGTTAGCTGACGTTTTAAGACATGGAATCAATGGATACTAATGCAAACTATAATCGGTCAGAACTTGGTGTGAGTTAGTAGCGTTGATCGAGTTTAATAGCCATTGACCAATCTATTTTTTATAAGGCTCCATTTATTTTGTCTCCGAGTCCATGGTTAGGGCCATACGTCTCAGTCTGAAATATTGGTCTTATAACGTCAAATTTCGAGTGCAAACAGATAACAAGTGTCGATACTATATTAGTAATATCTTGGCGATTCGTTTGATACTGAGCCTTACAGAGATGAATTCAGCTTATACTTCGTGGTTTCTTTGAACCACCCACCACAATATGCACCGGAAGTGGACAAGGATGTGAAACTGTAAGTTCGGTTTTTTCGCGTATTTATTGATATTGTAAATGGTTTTGTTCATGTGTAAAAGTAAACAGTGGTTGCTCAATGGATAGGACGTTGCCTCCTAATTTAGAGGTTTCGGGTGCGAAAGTTCATAGGGATTTTTCTGTGTGATTCCGTATAGTCTCGTGTACACATTGACGTGTACGTAACGTATCTCTTGGCAGGTGGAATAAGAGCACACTGTATGGCATATGTTCGTCTTTATTAGCCCAGTCGGCACAGTTTCAAGATAAAAGACGTGGTCTAAATGTCACGAACCTTTAATAATTTACTACGCGTAATTAAACACGACAGTGGTCATGTCTTTTTTAAAACAAATGATGGATGGCTTAAATTAGCCTCTAATAAGTCAATTCTGTAGCTAGGTTTATTTCTATTTCTGTATTGATTGCCGTGTAGTCGTCAAAGACGTTTCAAATAATCAACTGGCAAGTATTAATTTCTGATGTCAGGTCCACAATGGGAGAGAAAGAGAAAAATGGGGTTTAACGTCAACTCGACACAAACTCGGTCATATTGGGATTTGCATAATGATTCATTTTTTTAGTTCAATTACTCTCTTGCGTGTATGGGACCCGGAGAAAACCCTCGAGGTACAAGTGGGGAATTGAAACCACACTTGAATCAATGTCAGACTATATGATCTGAAGCACTCCACCTCACCATCTCGAACCATGCTGGCTCACTTAAAAGACGCTATGGCACACAAACCAAGAAAGTTCCCCGGGATTTGTCACCTTACTACCATCATGGCAGTGGTTCAGCAAGGGGACTCTCTAAAATAAGTGAGAATAGTATACACCACCCCGTGCACGAAGCTCGTCATAATTGTTTAAAACGATAGTCAAAGCTATTTTGATATTCAATAATTCCCAGGTTCTAACTATTTTCGTAGATTAGTTAAAGGCTGGCGTTACAGCGAGTTGTATATAAACTTAACCATCGATTACAGGAGTTCGGGGCAACCGACTTCTGGCTTCTAGGATTGTAAGTTTTATTACAATGTTTATAAAATCGACATTTTGTAGAATAAATCTGATAAACACATCAACCAGTCTAGACATAGACGATATCATTCCTCTTCACTCCATATATGATGAAATTCCATTTAAATTCTGATATAATAACTAAACTTTCAAATTACAACAGAAACAGTTAAAGATGGGTTATGTAAGAGCTAAATCAGTCTATTCAACCTATTGCAGGCCTATATTTTGACTTCAAATGTTATATAAACTTTTAATTAGACATATACTAATATAATCAACTATCTATGGATAATCGAGGTTTAGTCTCTTCTGTCCAGTACCGTAATTGCTACGATGATTAACAATCTATGAAACGTCTTCAAGTACTTCAATAACTATAAGACAAACTTAAAAACATATTTATTTCAAAAATGTTTTTGAACTGTTTTGGTGTGAAAGCTTTTAGAAACACTCACATGTAATGAAGTGCTATATAAATCGAACAACAATAATAATAATTTTGAATTCATTTTTCATTATCTATTTTGAACTGTTATTTTAGAAACAGACAAATTTGTATCTAAATCTTACATAGTGCATCTTAAAATAGAGAGGAAAACGCGTGTTTAATGTTTAAAGGCTGTTCAAAGATCATGTTGAGGTCTAAAATATCCACATTTAGGACAACTGTGAAATGTTTTGCTCGGATAGTTGAGTTTCTGGTTATCCTCACATTTCAATTGTCCAGCGATTTTGTACGTGAACTTCTACTTCCCAGTACACAATGTCAATCATTTAACAGAGTTTTCACAATTCCCCTTTGCTTCCGTTTATGGTAAAATTCTGTGTTTCATTTTCCAGTGAACACGTGTCTCTTGAAATGGATATTCTGACGAATTTTAAGTGGATTCAACTGTTAGCCTACATCTGATTTTCAGATATTTAAATAAGGGTCCTACGCGATACCGATTCTCCTATTATAGTTATGTTTTAGTCATTGAGTGCGAACCCCGATGGGATATTTTCGTGTTTAGTTTAAGCGACACTGATGCTTTCATTCTAGTTTTGTTTAAGTCTTTGCGTTCAAACCCCGATGGGATATTTTCGTGTTTAATTCAAACGACGACAATGGCGGATCACGAAAATATTTATCTGAAAAAATCCAACCAGAGATGCCTTAAAGAAACTAGAATAGTAAACAAACTGTGGATGATGTTAAGTTTGGTGCTCATCTGGTTTCTTGGTGCTTTGTTATTATACTTGTAAACCTTTAGTGCTCATCTGGTTTCTCTGTGTATTGTTATTATGTTCTTAACCCTTTGAACTACCGAACCAGTTAATCAGGCGATAAGATCTGGTAACATAAATTAAAATCACATACGAAAGTTAGGCTGTTAGTCTACAATTAGTTCCCATAGAGAACATTTTTGTTTTTTACTCTTTTTAGGAAAAAGGACAAATTCTACAGAATTAAAGTTGCAATTTCATGTTTTTAAGTTATATTTTTAAAATTTATTAAAATAAAGCCTTAAAATAGATGGTATCTATAAACAGTCCTACCTTGTTAACTATTAACTATTGCCAGTTGAGAAATTGGCAAAAATATCATTTTCATTTTCAAATTCAAACGTTTGAAGATAACTACTCCATGGTGGAGAATAGAAAACAAGGGAGGTAATTGTGTTATTATTTCCGGTGTTAATGAGTTTTAAGTGTGAGAATGACACCTATGATCGTATAATAGTGAGTTGACAACCTATTGAGCAAAAGACATAGAAATAATTATGTTTTGACTTTCTTAGAAAATATGAAATTGTAACTTTAAACTCTATTCCATCGGGAAGGTATAATCATAACTAAAACGTATCTTAGAAATATAATGAGGACGGGCATACACCATACAGTGTGCTAAGGGGGGGGGGGATGATGGCCGGACAGCGGCTCTACGGCATGCTCTAATATCGAAATTATAATGAAGTTTAAGGTCCTATTGTTCTACTCCGACCGGGCTAATGAGGACGGGCGCATACACCATACAGTGTGCTATGGGGGAAATGATGGCCGGACAGCGGCGCTACGGCATGCTCTTATATCGAATTCCAACGTGCACGCCAATTTGTACACAGGACCTCGGTTTTTCGCCCATCCGAAGTATACGTTGTCCCTTGCCAGGTGATCCGTCATGCACCACTGACAAGGAGGACCACGTCGGAAAATACCGATGAATTTTCTCGGCCAACACCGGAAGCGAACCCGAGACCTCCAGGTTAGCGAGCCAACCAACGTCTTACTCACTGAGCCACCGGGATCACATATCTTCCAGCTTAAACTGGCGGATTAAAATTGCCACTCTTAATTTTTGGAGAATCATCCCGCCCAGTACCCAATTCCTGAAATTATCTTCGTCATAGGGAACGTGAACTCCGTTTTCTTTTTAAAAACGGTCGAATTGACTCGAATGCAAAAGCTATCAAAATTCACCTCGGTGTATAAAAATTTCAATCTAGTAATTCCTCCCCACGTGAAATTTCCATTGCATAAAATAAGAATGATTTTATTATCAGTCATGTCATCATTTTGACCCAGATAAAAAAAAAAGTATAAAGCCATAAAGAGTAGAACAGGCATCTAACGTCATAAATAACGGTTTACAGCACACTCGGGTGCTTTCAAGCCTTTCAATGAGGGAGCAGTAATTGTTTCACTGTTTATTAGCTGGTTTATAGGAAGTCGTCAAGATGACGTACCGGAAGTGAGAAAAATATTGATGTTATAGAGTAACAATAGCCTAGTAAGGGAATGACGTCATTTAACAATGCGTTCTCGATTAACCCGAACGTCAATGAGCTGCTTTGTGAATTTTAACCAAACATCAAGCGAGGCAGATTAACCATTGGGAACAATAAATGCTAGAATAATGGAATTTATGTGAACAATCAGGTCTCTAGATGAGATAGAGAACTACAATAAAACTATTCTATTGAGCTATTTGTAACATATTTTAGTAGAGGAAGGGGGTCACTATCACTCGTTGTGTTTTATGGCAGAACATTTTCTGGTTGTCGAACAAAATGAGAGCAATTAATAACAAACAGGGGCGCGTTCAATTAAGCAATAAGGGCGTTTCTTTTTATTGTACAGTGTGATGATCGTTAATAGATGACATATACCTTGTTAATCAAGCATTACTTTGACAAAATAAAAATCCAAAATCTGTCGGGTAGTCTGACAACAGGACACCTATTCAAGGCATTGCGTACAGGATTGACAACAAACCTAGTATTATGCCACTGCAGCCATCTTGGAATAGTGACGTCATATCGAAGCTGCAATCAATGATCAATTGCCCAAAGAACATGCATGTCAAGTGTCATGTCGTTTGTACATGCATTGGCGGAGTCTTAGGCCTTTTTTTCTGAAGGTCATCACCCACACCCAGGAGAACAACAAGAAGATCAAGATGTGTAGCGTTTGGGTCTGATAATTTACTGATAGAATATTCTTCTCGTCATAATTGCGAAAAGTCAATACTTCCAAGCTCAATCAACTCTGATTTCGGCGACGAATATCTTTGGTTTTCGGTTATCTAAGCAACCAGCGATTTATCAAAAAATATATTTAGTGTTTGTGTTTGAAAGACATAAATCCTTTAGAATACCTAAAGCATATCAAGCATATCCCATTTCCAGCATAAAATGTTTACTTTTGATGCAGATCAAATCTCTTTGTTGATCCCAATAATCGGTGTAAAATACGTGATGTACTATTATTTCATATTTGAAGGACAGGAGGAGTGAATATGGACAAATCGTGACTATAATAGTGTTTACTTGAATTTATTTTATCTCATTTCAGGCTCATTCAAGGCCAGATCCGACCTAAAATTAGATTTCATCAACTAATAATGTATCGATCTGTTTGATATGAAAGGTGAATTTGTTTATTATTGGTAATTCTCATCTTAAAGTAGGTGTACTTTCCTGGTCATCGTGCATGTGACAGTGTGTAGGCATTGTTAATAGAACACCTGATACCACTTATGATATTAGAAACGTATACTTACTTATAACACCCCTTGGCCGTTTGCAGAATTTGTATCAAACAAGTATTCTCGATTGGTGTTTGCGTTCAGTTGCTAGTTGAAACCCATACTAGTATTGTGGTCGAAAGCGTGTGCTGTAGATATCGTACACATGGCAATGCTTATCAATTGCTTGTACGCGACAAGGAGTCCGATTAAATCTTTATGCGTGACAAGGAGTAGGACACGTAAAATAACCCTTGGCAGTTGGAATTCAATTTTTGCTTGGATAAAATTTCCCTCGCAGCACACTAGTTGGAAGGTAGGACGTTCAACCCCATTTCATTCATACGACTTCCATTCATTGTCAAAATGAATAAAATGTACGAAGGAAATCCCCGAATGTTGTCGATTGATTAGTTGTAGAATCATCTGTGGGTTAAGTATGCAATAAATATAAAATATTCCGACATTAATGTCAGCTCCGACCACAAATAGATGAGACATAAAATCGCGTATTTACACTAACTAGGTTTTATAGACAAACATTGAAACACTTGAATACTGTTATAGCCTATAATATGACGTTGTTCATTCTTTAGATGTACTTCTATTTATATTTTCAGATCTTAAATTAGATTCCACAAAGCTTTAACATTTTATACTCACAAATAAAATATTTTAAGAGAACAGCTTTTTAAAAGACAAGGCAGCGAACGTTGATTTAATTGTGTACTTCAGAATGTGCGATTGTGTGTGTGAATGAGTTCTATGCACCGTTCACTTAAATATTAGAAGCCACGATGGATAAGTGAGTAAGTCGGGCGATCGCTATCCTGGAGATACCGTGTATGATACCTGCGTTAGCCGAGAAAGTTCGTCGGGATTCTCGGCGAGACCAGCCCCCCACCCCCTTGTCAGTGGTGTAGGACGGAGGACCCAGTAAGGGACACCGCATGGTCGTTCGGATCAGACTAGAATCGCGCTTAAAATAACGAAATGAAATGGGGTTTAACGTCCTACTGTTCTGCTCCTATACTGGGCTAATGAAGACGGGGCTTAAAATAACCATTTACAGTTTTGAATTCGTAATGGTTTCCTCATAGAACAATGTATAGCGCATGCCGGTCTTCATTAATCCAGCCTGTACAGAAAAGCAGTGTGTTAAACCTCGTTTCATTTCGCTTCAATGTTGAAGTGATAAAACAGAAATGTGTATTGCGAACTACATTAAAAATACATGCACATATGTGAGCTACCGATAACTAAATGTACCAAATCGACCGTTTAAACATGGAGTCATTTGTTATATTTTCGTCACTTGATTTCATCCATTAAATATATATTTGATCAACCTGCTTTACCTTTCGTTTATTATTGATCATAGTGCTGATATGGAGTGAAATGGATTCTCTGGGTTTTCTCCCACTTATCTGAGTTGTCGAAGATGATGAGACGTACACGTTTTAAGAAATAGTTGAAATCCTGATTTACCACATGCTTTTCTGTTAGTAGTTTTGATAGTACGTGTTTCAAAATTAACCAAGCTAGTTGTTTTTCTTTTGTAATTTTGTGTCACTGCCTACAGAAATAACCCAGATGTTGTTGTGTGTAGTTTGATAGCACCCAGTCCCGAAATAACCCAGTTGTAGAACCTCTGAAATAACCTAATTGTTGTCTTTAGTAGTTTTGTAGTACTATTTCCCGAAATAACCCAGTTATAGTCTTCAGTTATCTCAAAAAATAACCGAACTGTAGCTTTGAAGCACTATCTCCAGAAGTAACCCAGATATAGAATGTAATGCTATCTCCAGAAATAACTTAGCTGTTTCTTTATAGTACTATCTCTAAAATAACTTAGGTTTGTGGTACTGTCTCCAGAAATAACTCCACTGTAGCTTTGTGGTACTGTCTCCAGAAATAACTTAGTTGTACTTTTGTTTTATTTCTGAAATAACCTAGTTTTAGGTATGTAGTACTTCTGGAATAACCGATGTATAGCTCTGTTGTATTTCTGGAATAACCTATGTATAGTTCTGTTGTATTTCTGGAATAACCTATGTATAGTTCTGTTGTATTTCCGGAATAACCTGTGTATAGTTCTGGAATAACCTATTTATAGCTTTGTTGTATTTCTGAAATAACATAGTTCTAGTTTTTTTTTGTATTCTGAAATAACATAGTTCTGTTGTATTTCTGGAATAACCTATGTATAGTTCTGTTGTATTTCTGGAATAACCTATTTATAGTTTTGTTGTATTTCTAAAATAACGTATTTGTTTTGTAGTATTATATCTTCTATTCAATTCTATTCTATTCTTTTTTTATTGCAAATTAGAATTAATAAAAAGAAACAAACATCAATGGTACACATAGTAAACATCAATATAGATATAAAGTATGATGGAGCAGGTCAAAGGGTTTATTCTCATTTGTTGGCTGCACCTGACTTGTAAGTATCAAATTAAATTCGCCCTATGGTGTTATATTCGTGTTTCAGATTCACTCATGTGATTCACGTAAAGCAGAACCCATGAATCATTCTCTTACAAAATTAAACCCGTATAAAGTTGAAACACCTACCATTCTTTTATAGAGTTATACCCTGCCTAAAGTTGAAACACCTACCATTCATTTATAGAGTTAAACCCTGTCTAAAGTTGGAGGACCTAGGATTCTATTATAAGGTTAACCCTGTCTAATGTTGACAGTCCTGGTGGGGAATGATAAACAGAATCAAACCTACAAAATTTATATACATGGGATCGGGGTGGGGGATAAGTAGCGCGCTTCGGTTCATAGGGTCTATCATTGAAACAAGTGAATTGAGTTCGATCCACTGCTTGAACAGAATAGGATCTCCGTACAAAACCCCATTGGTTTTCTGTGGGTTTATTTGTTGCTCCATCTGATATAGACCCCTGCGCGGAAGCGAATACAATACTTGTGTAGAGTTGGATCTGTGTTTTGTTCGGGATTTCTTGACCCCGACTATCATAGACTACTGCGCGGAAGCAAAATATCTCCTCTCTCAGCCATCCAATATCCCTCTCCCCACCCACCCCCCACCCCGGGTGCTCATGTACTCAATTAGTACTTTTGTACTGATATATAGCAACGCTATCTTTTCAAACAACGATACGGTTCGGTTTCTCCGTTATCAACAGAAAACTGTGGATGTAATTCAAGAGATAAAATAATAACTTTATGTTTCTCTGTTACTATAATCCCTGTGTTTTATCAGCATCTGTTCTGAAATATATCAATCTTTTGCCGGTTTATCAACTTTTTCTCGATTTATTAACTTATAAAATTTATTCCAATGAAAACAGAAAGCTTTAAATAGACATTTCATGCTGAGCTGGAGTCCACTTGTGGCAAAATCCCGATTAGCTTTTGACTATATAGTACTACGGAAGGGTATTTTACTGACGATTAAATGATTACACAAACCTGCTGCTCAAACTCAAATTTAAGTAATCTCTTTAACGCAAGAGATAACATTATTTTAATAGAACGTTATACCGTTACAATCGTCACAAGTGAGTATTAATCGACAGTTATTCCCCATTAAAACTACTTCTCTTTACGTCATAAATAAAAATGGAAAGACATCATGTTCCCAGCATCATTTTTGAAATTACCATGAATAAAGAATCAAAACGACACAAGCAGATGAAATCAGCAGGCAATTTACAAATACAAATGTACAACGCCAGTTGGTCTATTTATATAAACTTTAAAGCTGTGGCGGTTTTCTAGTTTTCAGAAGATATCTTAATTCTAAGTACCTAACATCATGAAACACTAATTGTGGGCGGGTTGCGGTGGCTCGGTGAGTCAGACGCCGATTCGTTAACCAGATGAACTCCGGGTGCAGGCTGAGAAATTCCCTCGGGATTTTGCAACCATGAGTGTCCCATGTACACGTTTGCATGTCTGGTAAACTTTACGTCAAAGCGCACTGTTTGGCTTTTGTACGTCTTCGTGTAGCCCGTCAGCAGTTGAACTTAGACCCCCCATTTCATTTCAAATAAATATGGATTGTCCAATTAGGTGCACACCTCGGGGAAAGTGAAAATCAACCAAGTACCTACTACAATTAAAGCCAAGTCCAGATAGACGATCTTGTGAGCGCGAATTGGCAGCTCTTTATCTAAATCTTACATAATGCATCTTTAAACACAACCGAACTTTGGACGGGGACCTGGGCCCGGTTCCTAGAAAATTCTTAAAGAAATCACAAAGTCATGCTTCACTTTTTCTTACGTAAGAAACTTATAAAAATACCGTCCCTAGAAAATTCTCAAGACCATTCTTACGTAAGCACAAGTCAAGTATAAGTCTAAGCACATTATGACTGGTAAAGTTTACGATAAACTGAGACTACGATGCTCTTTAACGTCATAAAAACAACTTTGGTATGCGAATTACGTCATAAATTTGTCGTCTTCTTCATTGATGTCATATAGAGCCAATATATGGTTGATTAATAGACCGGGAGCCCAGGGGGTCAACCTAGTTGAAAAGTGTACCAATTTTCTCCTATATGGTATCAATGTATGTATATCTGGTATCATCAGAATGTAAGTCTGTCGGGTTTCTGGTGGTGGGTGTGGTATTCCACGCCCTAAATGTCATGATCCCCAACTAGACTAGATTAGCTCAAAAGTGTACCACAAGAAAATCATACAGCAGTGTACCGTACATCTTCAGGTATTACAAAAACACCCTGACGAACATTTCTAGTGGTGGGGTACCCCTGGCAGAGCTATGTAATTGCCAGACATTTGTAGTGGTGGAGTATCCCTAGGTTAACCCCCTGGGCTCCTGCTCTATAAGATGCATTTGACATGTCCCCTATACGCATATAAAATGTGTCACAAGATAAAAAAAACGCAGACACATACAAACTAACTGAATAATTGTGATAGCGCCTGTTCTTAATAATTTTCTGGGAACACAAGATAAGGTAAGTTTACTTAAATGCAAAGTCTACTTAAAATCTAAGCACAAGAACGTGCTTAAGAATTTTCTAGGAATCGGGCCCTGGCAAGGGACGTGTAGTCGTTCAGATATGACGAAAAATCGAGGTTCCGTGTACACATTGGCGTGCACGTAAAAGAACCCTTAACAGTTGGAATTCGATGTAAGAGTAGGCCGTAGCGCCGCTGTTGAGGCAAAATTTCCCTCATTGCACACTGCATGGCGTATGCCCGTTTTCATCAACTCGTCGGAGCAGAACAGTAGGACGTTAAACCCAATTTCATTTCTAAACCATGTTACTGACAAGATATTCAGAGTACACGAAGAAATATAAATAACAATGGTATTCTCCAGCGAGAATTAACAATATTAATTGGACAACTCCCCATCCGTCATTGCAGACAAAATACACAAGTTTTTTATTTCATCTATTAATCAACTCTTGATTAAAACAAACATAACACTTCCTTGAAAATGTCAGATGATGAATCTCACCATGTTCCTGTCTGGGCAGGATGAACAAACCTAATAATTTTCTTTCCTGTATGTCCCACTTGATACGGCAATATTAATCCTCCTAGTCCTAAGCATGTAGAAAGAAATTGACCTGTATTATTGTATACCTAATCATGTTCTTAATGTGGGATCTTCTTCGGGAACCGGGCGCATCCCACGTATGGTGTTACGATTTAATTAATACAGCCTCTTCGGAATTTCAACTCGCAATGTCTAAGATAAAACTGTTCCGACTGAAATGAACGATGTCCGTTTAAGTAATGGGAAGAATTAATTGCAACATAGATTTTATGGACATTTTGATTGGTTTCCCCGATAAACAGAAGACCAATGGAAGAATCGTCCGTAATGTCAATGGCCAATGAGCTCATAATAATACTCGTTACAAATGCTTCGGAAATATTGGTTCATTCCGTAAGTTGTCAAACTTGTATATAGCACAAACACCCTTATTATCTCTACCTCCAGTTAGTTCAATAGGTGCGAAAGTCTAAAAGAATTGAACATATATACTGTTCTATTATATAGATGTTTTCTCTGGTAAGCTAACGCTTGAGGCACCAATAACGTCTCGAGCTCATTAATTCATACAATCTTTCGTTCTCTTTTTTATTTTCAAAATATTTACCATGTCTATCCCTACGTGGATCTATTGTTGTTTTTTAGTTGCTTTCAAACTAAAGAAAGAGATCAAAGCGGAAGCACTCTCTTGAAGATTACTTTGTATAGAACAAAATTATAAAGATACTACGAACATATAAATAAATTAAGGTAAAATCATAGATTAGCGGTCGAACCAGACAGAATAATTTTTAAGAAACAAACAAGAAGGACAATAGTGGAGCATACAGGATATCGACAAAATACTATTTACACAACACGCAATCGATGGTGAGCTATTAGGAAGAGTTTTTCAGTTGTCGTTCCTATGTTGACATAAGGACTTGCTATATGGTCAATGTTTGTTCAACCAATTGGTCAGTATTTGCTGATTGTTGATGTCTATTGAACACTACTCATAATAAAACAAGAATTGTCACGTTTAGTATTATTAGCTTATTATAATTATGGTAGAAATAAAATGACGGTAAAATAAAACGAACTAGGCGGCCACTTAAAATTACTGTAGTCAATGGATATTTTATCAACGGCTTCTACACACTGAAATCTGAAGATAAACATTAGCAAATTCCTATCCAATAATGAGATTAAATTTTATGTTTCACCAATGAACAAGCCGATGGGATGAACCCTAAGTTCATAGAGTCGTTTATTAAAAGAGTTTTTATTTCATAAAGAAATGTACGTTTATTGGGGCCACCGCCGCTCACTAACCTGGAGTTTTTCCAGTCTACGTTATCAATTTCACGTGTGCAAGACGAAGGGCATACTGAAAAGAGGACGAGTAGGTCCTGCGGTCGTTGCCGAGTAAAATGTCCCTCATAGCATACTGCATGCCCTATGTTTGTCTTCATTAACCCAGTCGGTGAAGCAAAATAGAAAGTTAAACTCCATTGCCTAATCAGTTCTAGTTAGAATTATATCAATGTTCTTTACATTTGTATTTAAAATATAAACCCATTGTGGCTGAACTGTCAGTTCGTATATTTTCTTAACCGTTAATATTTATTATTCCCAGTCAGATGATATGATTGAACATCTCCCGTTTCATGTATAATGCTGGTTAGTACTTTTAAATAACTTCTAGAAAGATGTTCAATTTTTTTTCTTTAATTTACAAAGGGCAACTTGTTCCAACCTGAACCAATACTGGCAATAAACCAAACTCATTTCTCACTTTATATTTAAGGTAAAATAGACACTAAATACCCGCCTTCTCAAATATACGGTTATTTCGACATTAGTACTCAGAAACATAATAGTAACAGCTACTTCGACTTGCCAGTCAGACGAAAAATAGTTACGGCTACTTCGAGATTAACAGAACGATCAAGTGACGGCTACTGCAACATTGGTGGTCAAAAGATTACTGTGACGGCTACTTCGACATTGGTACTCAGAAAAATATAGTTACGACTACGTCGCCATTAGCAGAACAATCGAGTGATGGTTACTGCTACATGGGCAGTCAGAAAAATATACTGTAGTTAGAGATTAGCAGAACGATATAGTTAGATTACTTCGACGTTAGCTAAACACTATAGTTACGGCTACTTCAACACTGGCACGTAGGAAAATATACTTACGCCTAGATTGACACTGAGAAAAATAGGAATGTTTTGTTTATTGTTTTATTTGTTGGCAATCGATCTTGAAGTTGATTGCACACCAAAAAGAGGGAAAATCTCCAACAAACACAGTCTGGGAGATATATATCCGATTATCGACATAAATGATTTAATAATTAATTACCCCTCAAAATGTTAGAGGTAAAATATCTACTCTTACAGCGGTAGAAATTAAATTAGATCCTATTTTCGTTGTTTTTTTTATAATTTGTATGGTCTACTGTATTATTATAAAAACTGAAACTAAATGATCAAATTTTAATTAGCTTGACTATAGATGCCTTAAAGTTATATTAAAGAATAGTTTATTTAAGTGTCTTAATGTTTTTTAATGTGCAATACGTGATAATATTATGGTAACATGATTCTATAATTAGATGGTTTTAAGAGTAGAATAAGTGGAAACATTTCCGCTATATAACGCACCCCCATTCTTTCTTAAATATTTAAGTGTAGATAAGTGATGTTGATGGTCGTGGTGGTGCTGTTGTTGATGTTTGTAGTGGTGATGCTGCTGCTGTCGATGGTTGTGGTGCTGCTGCTGCTGATACTGCTGCTGACGATGGGGGATGCTGCTGCCGGTGATGATGCTGTTGATGTTGCTTATAGTGGTGATGCTGCAGCAGTGCTGAATGTTTTGTTTTTACTTATGGCTTCCGACTTTCATCTTCCTTATATAGACAATGGTTAAAGATACCACACAACGGATTGAGTCTAGTTATCACCAGCAATTGGCGAATGTCGACTTTCTACTTTGCATTCAGAACGTCTTTATTGACGACTGCCTACAAAAACGCTGGCCAGTTTCGAACGATACCTACAAATTGTGATGGCTGTCATGCACGGTGTATGTACTCTCCATAGAACAAAAACTGTACTTCAAGAAGAAACAATAAATGGTATTTACATAGTGACATAGCTAGAAACTTTGCCGCTCGGGGTCGTCTTTGTGCTCTCCAAAGAAAAGGGACACTGAACTCGCTACTAGAATATTCTGGGTTTCAAGCCCAATTCCCTCCTATTAGGGACATGTCCTGCGGAGCTATCAAGTAAAAAAATGCCTTAATCGTTCGGATTATACGAACAAACAAGTTGTCGTGCTCGCAAAACAACCCTTGATAGTTTGAATGCGACGAAGATCAGGCGAAAACGCTACGAATCCAGGCCCTATTCTACTCTCTGACAATGCGCATTTGGTCATAGAAAGAAATAACCTGTGTTAGTCTCAACATGACCGCAGTGCCATGTTGACGATACGTTAAATTCCTTTGCTCTCATTGATTTAAAGAACTACAACGAACATAACGCGTCTATGTGAGAAACGAACATTCATCTCAAACAACCTCTCAAGCGCTGGACAGGTATTTCCACTTGAAAGTTGAGTGCCATTTTTTTTCCTTCAGACTCTATGATTTAAACGTTTCTACTTATAACATTTGGTAATGTTTTTTTATACTTTCGTCAATTTAAAGCTGGTTATCTCATTTTGGAAGTTTCTATACATAACTGAAAAAAGAACCCAACTTATTAAGTTTCTTATTAAATTTGATGACGTCAATGGAATGGGGGTGGTGAAAAAAGGAATATTTGACTTAACTGGGTCAGTGATTAATGACGGCTTGGTTCAGCAATTTATCAATTCACTCAACTTTTAATTTATAACCTCGCTGGACTAAAAATAACTTTTAACATAATCATTAGTGTTTCGTTTAACACATTAAAGCACATATATTAGACATAGTCTTTAAACATTTAAGAGAGAAAAAAGTTTAATCATAATACATTCTTTTGACGTTAATATGATACGCGTACTCGTTAATTACCTTGTAAATCTATTTACACGAAAATCTATGAAAAAAAACCACAACTAACTTTAAACAGCCTTTTACCGTTCTTGGAAGGAAGCCGCGGTGACTCAGCGATTAAGGCGCTGGCTTGCTAACTGGTGTTGGCCGAGATGGTTACTCGGGATTTTCCGGTGTGGTTTTCTGGGGCGGGAGGGCCTGACAAGCAACAGAGTCTACCCATTCGGATGAAACGAAAAAAAACGAGGTCATGTGTACACATTGTCGCGCACGTAAAGGAACCCCTGATAGATGGAATTCGATATAATAGTAGTCCGTAGTGCCGCTTTCCGGGCAAAATTGACCTCATAGCACACTACATGGCGTACGCCTGTCTTCATTAGCCCAGTCGGTGCGAAAATGTAGGACCTTTGGCCTTGCATCATTGACAAAGAGAGGCTGGTAAAATCTCGGGGAAGTTTCCTGACCAACGCCAGAATCCTTCCCAGACCAGGGCCCGGTTCCTAGAAAATTCTTAAAGTAAGCACAAAGTTATGCTTGACTTTTTCTCACGTAAGAAACTTATAAAAATACCGTCCCTAGAAAATTATCAAGACCATTCTTACGTAAGCACAAGTCGAGTATAAGTCTAAGCACATTGTGACTAGTAAAGTTTACCATAAACTGAGGTTACGATGCTCTTTAACGTCATAAAAACAACTTTGGTATGCGAATTACTTCATAAATTTGTCGTCTGCTTCATTGGCGTCATATATATATAGTTGATGTAGATGCATTTGACATGTCCCTTATACACGTATAAAATGTGCCACAAGATAAAAAACGTAGACACGTACAAACTAACTGAATAATTGTGAGAGCGCCTGATCTTAAAGTAGCCTGTATATTTGTAGCCTATTGGCAAATAAATAAAATGGTTTCAGGGTAGAAGCGAAATTTTCTATAGCATTCTTAATTTCTTTAGGAGAAGGATTTTCTCTGTTTATTGTCTCTTTGGTATCAAAAGGTGTCGGAAATGCCGTCGAATAACTCTACGGTCAGCCATCTTTTTGAAGCAGAAACAGATTTAAGGTTGGTATGCAAGCCGTATACCTTGCTTGGGACTTGTGCTAGATTGACTATGTTAAGAACGAAGTTGTGCTTAAGTTTTTTCTTGGAACGCATAATAACGTTTTTGTGCTTACAATGAAGTCTACTTAAAATCTAAGCACAAGAACGTTCTTAAGAATTTTCTGGGAACACAAAATAAGGTAAGTTTACTTAAATGCAAAGTCTACTTGAAATCTAAGCACAAGAACGTGCTTAAGAATTTTCTAGGAATCGGGCCCAGAGCCTTACTCACTTGGCCACAGTGTACTAGTACAAACTATATAGTTGATATGCCACGTTGTTAGACACACAAAACAATAAAAGTATAATGGAGGCTTATTTGCACTTCGAGACGAAGCACGTTTTGTTTTTTTTATTAAAAAATATAAGACTTTTTCCTATATAAGAAGATAAATCGTTCTAAAACATTAAAGCTTTTTATCAATATAAAAATGACAAATCGCTCAAAAGATAAACTATTTTTATCTCCATAAAATCTGATACTTCCCTAATTCTATAAACGTGATGGATGTAGAAAGATGTATTCTAAATTAAATTCTCTATTGCACCTCGATCTCCTCGTGTCTAATTCATTACTGTAAACTCGATTTACGTGCAATTTACCCAAATGAGCGGCTTTTCTGTCTATCTGAGATGAATTGTATAAAAATCTATCATATTTTACCAATATTATAGACTCATAATCACTACCACGCTTCTCCCTTTACTCGCTGACGTAATTACCTTATCCAACCAAAATGGCGGACGGTGAACATTCTTTGCATGTTCGTACAATTAAGCGCTTGTTAATCTTTTTATAAAGCTTTCGATTTGGTTTATAATTGTGTTAAGTTTAAGTATATGGTTTTATTCCCAGACATGGAGTTAGTAGGATTCCAGGCATGTTAATTAGCCGAATAAATAAAGGCAATTTTATAACACGCAATTTCTAGTTAAAATCAATTTGTGTAAATAGACTTCACACTAATTTAAAGATGGACAATGATCTTTGATACAGTTTGTATAGAAAGGCGATTGACTAAGGTTTAAAGTCTCGTCAAAAATTATTAAATTGGACGATTTTGAGAATAACATGGTTTTCAATATTGATTTGCAAAGCGAAGCGGGGATAGGGGGCTGTGACCTACTCTTATTTCAAATTCAACCTGCCAATGTTTCTTTTACGTGAGCTCAAATTGTCGTCACATCCAAACGACTAAAAGCTGGTTCTTGACAGGTCTTCTACACCACTGACAAGGGGAAACCACACTGGAAAATCACAAGGAACTTTCTCGGCAAACTCCGGGATCGAACCCCAGATTCCCGGGTTACTACGCCAGCACATTTCACACTGAGCCCCACATGACAAGATTAAAACACGGGGCTACTACACGTTTTATTCTGTATACATTCCAGGTCCTTCAACATTCCAGGGTTGAACTCTAATAGAGAATCATATAGGTCATTCAACTTTAGTCAGGGTTTAACTCTATAAAAGAATGGTTGGTGTTTCAACTTTAGACAGGTTTAACTCTATAAAAGAATGGTTGGTGTTTCAATTTTCGGCAGGGTTTAACTCTATAAAATAATGGTTGGTGTTTCAACTTCAGACAGGTTTAACTCTATAAAAGAATGGTTGGTGTTTCAACTTTAGGCAGGGTATAACTCTATAAAAGAATGGTAGGTGTTTCAACTTTAGACAGGTTTAACTCTATAAGAGAATGATTCATAGGTTCTGATTTACCTGAATCACATGAGTGAATCTGAAACACGAATATCATACGAGAGGGAGGATTTAATTTGATAGTTACAAGTCAGGTGCAGCAAACAAATGAGAATAAACTGTTTGACCTGCTCCATCATACTTTATATCTGTACTGATGTTTACGCTTTGTACATTTTATATAGGTTTCTTTTTATTGTTTGTAACAATAAACACCACATAATACTGGACTGGGATTGGAGTTTATGGTCTCTTGAATTAAACAGTGTGCTCATCCCAACGTTAAGCGGGATAAAGCGGGATGTAGTGCAACGCCTACTCGTTATCATGGCCCCAACCAGTGAGGGTGAAAATGTCCTCAAAAGTCAGTGGAAAAGACCTTCACAACACCAGGAGCATTGTCAAAGCCTGGTCTAGGCCAGTTCACCAGCTACCACGACCCTCAATCCTACCCTTAAAATATACCATGGACCAGTCAAGTTAAAGGCACTTTGCGATCAGCCACGATAAGGTGTAAGGCAGATAGCAAAAACTAATCGCGTGTGTCAAATTTTCGATAAAAACGCTATAAAAATACCATTGTCTGTAGAAGTCCGCATTAAAACACACTCAGCCCGTACCTTATTAGCCCAATTAAACTCTGTCGGATTCAACAACACATACCTGTTTAATCAGTGTCTGCATTCAAGTAGTTATCAAGTAATATAATAAAAACAGCTTAACTCGGACAAACTAGCCACTTTATCATAATGAGTTAAACACACCAGTAGATGCTGAGTTAATTTGTAAAGATGAACAGCCCAGACGTACTCGTTAACATGTTTGAATCTGTAACACGTGGTGCACCCCGACCGCCATATTGCAACATTTAATAATATCGACGCGATATGAAAATGCTTTATGGAGTTTACTTGATAATCACTATTTTCTTTATAATAATAACGACATTTAGATTAACGGAGACCAGTGGCGTGCAGAGGTTTGGCGATACCCGGAGGCCGGAGCCAACGTCTTGGTTGTATCATATATATTCATTCCCCCAAGGGGTGTCTAGCATTCAGAAGTGTGAGAAAGAAAGATATTTAAAATAAGTTAAAACAGTCGATATAAACTCTTTAAAACAGCTGGTTCATCAAAATTAACAACGGTAATGTTGCAAATTTTTTACTCTTTGAATAATATGAGGACTCCCCACCCCACCCCAGAAATGGATGTCCGGGACGCCCCCCTCTGCCTGGAGACTTTACTGCTAAAGATATTATTATTACAGATATATTCTGTCGAAATTAAGAAGGCCACACACACGGCCTCTAAAATAAGTTATTAAATGAAATTATTTACTTGAATATCAATAATAACGACATTTATTAATGGAGACTTTATTGAACGGGAATTCTCATTGTTAAAGATATGTTCCGTCCAGGTTTACAAGGCCACATACACGACCCCTAAAATGATAGTCAAGGGCACAAGGCCAGGTCAAGAGACGGTTGAACTGCTACAATATCCCGAACTTGCAAACCATTGAGCATTCTCAACAATCTGAACGACAGACCCACCCTACCTGGAAAGAAAGCTAGCTACCATTTAGTTTTCGACCGTTAGTTACGTATGCATTCCCTGCTAATATGTTTGGCACTTTATATACCCTTTTCTTCGTTTCATTATAAAGGTCTTTGACCGCGTAGCTGAATCAGTTTACTAATGGCGGACATTATTACTTTTAGACACTAACACGCTCTTACAACGTTTTTAATTATAGCTTCCTTTGAAAAAAATCATCTCTTATTAAGAAAAATGTTACTAGGAAACATGTGATTTGTTAAAGCGAGAACATTCGACACTTGCCTATTAAACTAATCATCTTTCCAATCGACCGACGGTAAAAAGAAAACCTAAATAATTCCCACAGAAGCAATAATATATTTATTAGAGACACAATTATCGTGTTAAATGTATGATTCTATATTTAGACCGGGCAATTATAGAATTATATATTTATTGCCGTTAGAATATTCTAGTTTAGTGATATTAGTGGAACTTCCTGTTCTACTTTTCAGTATGATTAGTACTGTTTTATCTGGACGCATTATAAACTGGGCACCACGATAGGAGTTTTTACTGTTCCCATATATATGTAATTAAAAATATAAACCACAAAAACAATGGAAACCTGATTCATTTTTAAATTAAATTTGGCATCTAACAAAGCAGACATCCTGTGGTGCCCCCCTCCCCCATTACTATGATACCCTAAGCCAGTGGTTCTCAACCAGTGTGCCGTGAGATCTTCCTAAATGTGCCGCGGAATTTTGAACGGCACACCAAGAAAATGCGAAAAACCACATGATCCCAATTGAGTACTCACTGGTGTCCACTGATAAGTTCATAGCTGTGTTTTTCTTTATTTAGTTCGAGTCAGTCTATGTGTCTATGACTAGTCTCTGTCTACGGTTGTATGCCGTCTGACATGCCATGTTTTTATTTTGCGAAATTCCGATATTTTTCATATGTATTTAGCCAGGTGTGCCGCGATGTTTTCTTGTGTTTCAAGGTGTGCCGTTGGCAAAAAAAGGTTGAGAACCACTGCTAAGCAGTACTTTTTTTTGCTTAATGGCCAATTCGGCACTGGATGCGTCCGTGATACATTTTTAGAAACCTCTTTTAGTTCTAAATTTTCTCTGAGAATATTTATCTAATAATTGCAGGCCCTACTAGGAGCTCGGGTAGGGGTGTCCAATAGTGTCGGCTGTCTAGCCTCGTGGGGTTTCTCCGGGTCCTCGAGTGTTCTCCTACTGCTAATCCTCCTACGCACGATGGAAATTATAAAAATAAAATTGTACCATATATTAGCCCTGATATGGCCTAGTTTGTCCTGAGTGGACGTGAAATCTCATTTCGTTCTCTCTTTTGTGTAGTCCTGAATTGTTTGTTTTGTCTACCCGCAATCGCCTTTGGCGTACCGTTAGGACTAGGTCAGCTGCACGGGATGTAAACAGGGCTAGCGCTAACCCAAAACCTAAGCCTAACCCACAATCTCGTCAACAATCACGTGCCCTAACCCTATTTACATCT
This sequence comes from Patella vulgata, assembly GCF_932274485.2. NCBI lineage: Eukaryota > Metazoa > Mollusca > Gastropoda > Patellidae > Patella > Patella vulgata. The sequence goes on along the minus strand of NC_065886.2, from coordinate 37,649,413 downwards.
CGAGACCATGACGAAATCTGCAGTTGACCTTAATATATAGACCTGACCTTTGGCGTACACGTAAAAGTTGGAATTCGGTGAAGGGTGGATGCAAACGCAGCTGTACAAGCAAATCCTGTTTCGTCACATTGAATATATTTTGAAAAATCGGGGTGTCAATAATGTTTTGTGACGCATATCTGGACCCGAATATCACATTTAAATTCATCACCAACAAAAAGTTCAAATTTACATGTTTCAGAAAAACGTACTAATAAGTGAAGAAGTCTGTTTTAAACTATCATGTAGGGGGCCCAGACCCATCCGACACCGACGGCTTTAGTCCGTACTGGATCTAACCTACATCTGTAGTCTGGATTATTTACTAAAAAAAATAGAAAGTTAGGACATTGCCTTCTTGTAAGATAAATATAGACTGATTGATCGAGTCTAATATTCAAAGCATAAAGCTTATAATACAAGCTTGTGTCAAATATGTTTCAAACACTGGCATTTATATTTTTTTTATTTTTTGAAGAGTGTTTAGATTATCGATCCAAAACCCTCCAAACCTAAATCTTTGGATAACTTCTCAGAGGAGTTTCAACTCTTAAAAAAACAACCTGAATTGATTTATGCAGTTGCGACCGTGATAACCACTGTCTTAGATTGAATGATACAAACTAGAAGAAGATTGGCAACACTGATAAACCCATCACTCAGCCACAAGCTACATTCATAATACACAAAGTAAAAAAAATACTGTGTATGTTGGACGAAACACTCAAGCACCGAAATTTTTCTCATAAGGCTATGTGATTGTCTCTGTGAGGAAAACAACCGCGTGGATTCTTCGGCTCACTGGCCTTATAAGTAATCAATTTGGTGACAAACAGTAGTTTCTTTCAAAATGAATTGAAATGGGGTTTACCGTCATAAAGTGTACTATGGGGGAAATTTTGTACTGGCCGAGGCACACCACGGTCTACTATTAATCGAATTCAAACTGCCAAGTGTTCTTTTATCTATAGGCCAATATGGGCACCCGAAAGGCCAATATACGTTGTCCTGATGGGACGAGAAATCGAGGACCCGTGTACAAGCTGGCGTGCACGTAAAATAACCCTTGGCAATATATTTCACGTGAACATATAATATAAACACTATACAATATACAATTTACCACCATACGATATTTGTGTTTTTTTCTGGTTTGTTTGATGGGGGGGGGGGGTCTTACATCTTCTACCACATAGCTTCCGCCAATGATATGAAGGTTCACACTACCCCCGCCCCTCTCCCCGCAACGTCTGGTGCCATTTACGTTTGTCTAGTTGGTTTTGTTTATATATGTGATATATCGTGGTTCACACTATCGCCCCCCCCCCACACACTCCTCTGGTGTCATTTACGTTTGTCTTGTTGGTTTTGTTTATATATGTGATATATCGTGGTTCACACGATCGCCCCCCCCCCCACTCCTCTGGTGTCATTTACGTTTGTTTTGTTTATATATGTGATATATTGTGGTTCACACTATCGACCCCCCCCCCCCCCCACACACACACACTCCTCTGGTGTCATTTACGTTTGTCTTGTTGGTTTTGTTATGTGATATCGAGGTTCACCCCACCCCATACACACACACACTCCACCGGTGTCATTTACGTTTGTCTTGTTGGTTTTGTTTTTGTGTGGTGCGGTCCTCCTGCACTTACTATTAGTTATAAACACATTGGACCAGTTCCCATCTGTTTTGGAATGGAGTATCTAATGCAGTCGGATGTACTGCTGTATTGTGAGTTTAATTTGACTGGAAAGTGGAATCTCTACACTCTAACAATCTCCAACTCTCTTGCTGTTGTTAATTTCCGGAAATATCAAAGAGTATTAAGGTTATGATGACATTCTGACGTCTTACCGCTTTCAATGAGATTTATTCAGTAAAAGATGCATTACGTAAAAGCTAAATCTACCAAGTGCAGGTCTTTCTTTGGGTCTCAAATGTTATATAAATTATTAATTAGATATTTATTCACACGATAAACCAATAATCAACTCTCTAGACCATCGGATGGTCACGATTTATTTATTCGATTGAAACACGATCGATATTTAATGATTATAAACAGTCATAACTTCGATAAGAATAAAGTAATTTGACTGAACTTTTCAATATATTACCTTTTCATTATCTATTTTAGCTTGAACTGCCAACTATTTATCTAAATCTTGCAAAATGCATCTTTAACGAATTAAGGTATTTTACACGAGTGTTCATGTGAAAAGCACAAAAAGCGTGTAAGACTCGCAAATACACTCTTAAAATATCTTTATTTCAACGATGTTTCGGGAGGTTTGTTTGAAATTTGAAATTGAAATCACGGCAAACTGTTACTGTTTTACCAACCAAAACCAACAAGGACTCCAAAGCACTCGTGCCGCTTTAATTATGGATGAATTCCGACTGTGGGTACAGTGTTAAATACCACACAAACTCCCATAATTACCGCACAGTCTGTTCCGCGTCTGTATAGTCAGCTTCAAAGCGCAATTACCAGAGTTTTACAATTAAGAAGGATGGCTGTTTAATAACCAACAGATTCTTGTATAATTTACTATAAGGTTTGGTCTGAATATACAACATGTATCAACTATATACAATATATAACCCGTGTAGACAGATTTAACAGGTTTAACGTAACTTCATGTATATAATTACTGAAACATGTGCGTAGTGCTAAATATATTGTAGTTAGAGGTTTCCCATTACGCCGGGAAAAGGCGTCCGGGTATCGCTTTCAGTCCGTTAACATTAGCTGGTCGCAAGCGTCATATGGATTCGGAGTCTTGGATAAACTCGATATTTGATTGACCGCAGACCGGAAGTATTACAAGAGATTGTTGTGACTGTTACCAAGGGTGGATAATCGTATCTGACCGATGAGAATCCCAAAGACGACAAAAGGGGATCCACCTCTCGATAACATTGAATTCAGATCCACAGGCATTAGGTTCCCGGAACGAACTCCTTTGTTAGCGAAATACTGGCTACGCCGCTGAAGACAATACTGTCTTATTTTTAAAACAAAAAAACAAAAAACAGACACGGTCATTAACCTTGGTTTTTATATGTAATGGCGGTGTTAATGTAGTAATAACAGTTACTAACAGATTTCAAAGCATGAGATCGTATTTACTGTAATTACGTGTTTTAGACTTCAACATTTTGATCAGATCAGGTTGCAACTTACAAGTCATAATTTCTAGTTTCAAACGATATTATCACGAGTTTGTAAGCAGAAAAAATAACTTGTAATCCGATTTTCAAGTCAAAGTCAATTGAAGTAAACACGACGTGAATCGAACGTAATATTACAGCAACTATTTACTTAAGTATCTGCGATTACCCAGACCAACATAACCTTATACCTGTTTATCACAATTAGAGCAGAATTGATAACCATTCGAGTTTAAAGAAAAAAAAACCCACTAACATTGAAAAAGATATTAAGCGTAGGCGGGAAGGGGGGGGGCAGCCCACACAAACAAGTCATGTATTCCCAATACCTAAAGTATAATAGTATGCCCAGGTGGACCGCACCACACACAAACACAAGACAAACCTACAAGAAGGACACAATATACACAGATACCCCAAATCAACAAAAGCACATATCAGATGAAGTGAATGGATCCGGGGGCTAGCCGTAAGCGTCTTGGTATGAAATCAAATGGGATTTGACGTCTTACTTTTCTGCACCAACTAATGGAAATGGGGATACACCATGCAATGTATTATGAGGAAAACTTTGTCCGTATGGAGACTTTCCGCTTCCTTTTTTGGGTCACAGCACCACTGAAAAGGGGAAAACAGACCGGAAAATCCCGCAGAAACTTCCCGGGCAACACTGTTATACACCGTACCTCAGTGTTTCTTCCCGGCAACGGGACGACTGGAAGCTATTCCCGACCAGTTCCTCCGTCCTCAATAATATCTAAGAAATATGTTCTACTTCTCTCGAGGGACTGGATAATGTGAATGACCGCCTTAGTAGTAAACATCTTCCAGAGATGTGCACAGATTACCATCATCGACTATTATTAATTGACAGTACTGTTGATCTACTGATCCCATGTAATACATCAAATCATGTTTCTGTATACATAAACAGTCACACAGCTAACTAACCTCATCAATTCCATCACCAAGACAACTCATGATTACCCTGACAACAACGTCACCCTAACAACAACAGATATAAAATAGCTCTCCGTATTTTGACAGGTTCCATATTGCAACAAATAGATTTTTTTTCTTTTATCCAAACTTCTTCCGAATATAAAAGCTTTTCCTTCCGTCGGATGCCATCAAATAGAACAGTTTGTCTAAGTGGGACTTTATGAAGCCCGATTGATCAATGTTTCAACTCTAGTTTCGAGTTTATCATCTTCCGAATTCATAATTTGATTGTATTACCCCATTATTACACAAATTTCACTGGTTTCCCATAAAATCCCGAACTGAACACAAAACTCGCCTATACAGCCAAAATTATTTTTACGGCATGGTCCCACGTTACCTTTGTCAAATATTACATAAATATACACCATCCAGAACTCGAGGATCTCAAAATAAGCGCCCTCCTGTAAATACATCAACATTTGTCAAACGGTCCTTTGCTCATAATGATGCTACCTTTCGGAACAATTAACCAACCAATATTAAATCAGCTAAAACCTTACATAAGTTTAAAATTTGCTCAAAGGAGCTAAGTCTCTAACTCAATATTTTTCATAATATTCGAAATTAAAAACACGAATTAGAATTCAATACGGATCAATTTCAATGAATGTGGATGTTTTCTTGGTGTGTACCCCATGGTTTCGGGTGCCATTTGGTAATTAACAAATAAAAACATATCCTACAACACAATGCTAAAGTAATAAGTAAAGACTGATTCACAAATGGCAAAATAATAACTTTAAAAATATGTAGAATGCACTAAGCAGGCGTAAACGAACGCCCAACAATTTGAACTGTTCACGTATTTCACCGAACATAATTGATTAGAAATTACAATATTTTTAAAAAAATAAAATTGAATATAAACCACTTTACATACATTCATATTACATTAATATGTGCTTTTAGAACCATTGTTGTCTATTTCAAGGTTACCCCCCCCCCGAGTCATACCCCCTTTAAGCAAAGCTTATCAAGAAACGATTCCAGTGTTAGGACAGGTCTCACACGAACATAGATCAGACTTTACATTGAAATATTGCGCCATATAAATGCAATAATTATTATTATTAACCAAAAGGAAAAGAAGTGTATAACGGTCAATGTGGTGATAAATGGTTATGAGATCCCAACTATCGAATTCATTTATGACAAGTGGCTTGGGTTCATGGAATCCACATTCAAACTGTCGATTAAATTAAAATAATGGAGCGCACGAGTGGGTCGGTTCTTTCCATTCGCATATAGGCCCATATTGAGGTATACAAAGAATAAATATATCAGCGATTCCTGTTCCCTGCAATTTAAAAAGAAAATGGACCTAAACGGGCCCACTATAGGTTCATATTACATGTAATACATGTTTAATCACAAACGTTTATAAACTATTCAAAAAAAAGTAGGGGATATTTGATTTTTAAGTGTTATTAAAGTCACCTAATGAAACTGACGAAGAAACAAATGACAAAATGAAATGAAGTTCACAGACTGACCATTATAAGGGTAAAATGATACCCGGGGTCAAACAGCAAAGTTACCACAGCATCACAACCAAGTCAGTAACGGGTAAATCCTCCTCTGTTTGCCAAACAAGCATTGATCCGACGTGGCATACTCCTAATGAGACGTCTAAGGTCATTTTGGTCCAGATTGTCCCATTCCTGTTGCAAGTTCTTGGACATTGGCAGGACGTTGTTGACGTTGACGTAACCTCTGTCCAAGCATGTCCCAGACATGCTCGATGGGGGAGAGGTCGGGACTCAGTGCTGGCCAAGGTAATGTGGTGATGTTCTGTTGTTGGAGGTAACCTGTAACGATCCTGGCCCTGTGACATCTTGCGTTGTCATCCTGGAAGATGAAACGGCGGCCATGACGTCGTGCGAACGGCACAACATGGACTGCCAAGATGTTGTCCCGGTAGTACTGGCCTGTAACACGCCCTGCAACAACATGTAAAGCCGTTCTTCCAGCAACAGTGATGCCTCCCCACACCATAACAGAACCACCCCCAAATCGATCATGTCTGATGACGTTAACGTCTTGGAAGCGCTCGTTTCGACGACGCCACACCCTCCTACGTCTGTCCAAAAAATCAACAGTGAACCTTGACTCATCTGAAAACATCACATTGCTCCAGCGTCGATTATCCCAGTGTTGACGATCCCTACACCAACGACGTCTTGCCTGAATGTGATGATCTCTCAAACAAGGGATCACGCGAGGACGTCGGGCGCGAAGGTGACCCCTATGCAGTCGATTCCGAATCGTCTGGCCACTCACTCTCACACCAGTGTCTGTTTGAAGACGAGCGCTGATCTGATTTGCTGTGATGACACGATTTCTCAAGGCCAAGGTACGGATAAATCGATCCTGGACTTGAGTTGTCGCCCTTGGTCGACCTGAGCGTGGTCTGTCCTGTACAGATTGTGTATCACGGTATCTGGACCATAGCCTGCTTATGACAGACTGAGAAACATTCATCGTCCGCGCCACAACCGCCTGAGTTGTGCCGATCTGTAGCATGCCAAAGGGCACGTAACCTTTCATTTTGGGTAAGCCGACGCATATCAAAATTTGTTTTCTGGTCACTAAAACAATTAAACTGATGTTTCCGGCCTGGAATTCAATGCCACAATGACTGTAACATTCAAAGTCAGAGTCGTGCAAATCTTGGGTTGGACCCCCATGATGATCCCAAGCATCACCTGCATTCCATGCGGTAGCTATTGGTGCGTTTGGGCGTCACATGTAACTGGAAATGTTTCTTCTGTTAGGTTCTATAGTGACTTTTTTCGTAGTCATTTGCATATTTTAGTATTATGCCCCCAAAATCAAATATCCCCTACTTTTTTTGAATAGTATATTTAAAAAAAACCGGTGCATCATTTGAATTGAGCGCTTTTGTGGTTTTCTGTGAAATATTTAGTTCGTACTATGTGTCGTGCCATGTCCTACATATATTTATTGGACTAAGTTGACCAAAATGTTTCGTCACGGAGCCTCGTCTCGCGGGATTTCGAAATACGGTAGGTGATCAAATATTTTCACAATAGTACTATTAGCGATGTTAGTCCTATAATCCCTGAGGATGATAGCGATCCAGAGAAGTACTCATTGAACCACCGCGGCTCCCATAATAGTAGTAGAAAGGTATATTTAAAGTACTACCAGTTGATAAGTATCAGTATGTGGAAATAAAAATTACCAAATGATACAGCACCAATTTGATAGTGTCGCTTGTTTTCATATGACAGAAGTTCTACCAGATCTGGACCAAAGCGGTAAAATTTCTACCAGATCGTTGCAGTACGTCCCACCACTGCGCAAATGGTACAGTTATTAACGAGGTATCAAACAGTGAGAAGATAAAAAAAAAACGAGATGAAGATTCCATAATATATGTAAGGTAACAGATACATTGATATAGTCTTCGTCGATTTTCGGGGAATTCCGTTGAGTTCAGAATAACACCTTGACCATCATGAATGGGTTAAAGCTATCTGGAGACAAAAAAAGATGTGGTATAGAAACAAATTTTTATTAGTCTCGTTTGAACAACTGCATCAAACTTATTATAAAGGGGCTGAAATCTAGTTAATCGAAAATCATAGGACTCACACTCCTTTCTTCGCCGGGGGTCACCGTGGCTAAGTGGGTGAGACGCTGGCTCGCTAGCCTGGAGGTCGGGTGTTCGGTCGCTGCATTGGCCGAGAAAGTTCATCCAGATTTCCCGGCGTGGTTCCCCCTTGTCATTGATGCAGGACGGAGGACCTGACAAGGACAGATGTCTAGTCGTTCGGATGGGACGAAAACCCGAGGTTCCGTGTGCACATTGGTTTGCACGTAAAATATCCCTTGACAGATAAGAGTAGGCCGTAGTGCCGCTGTCTGGGCAAAATTTCCTTCATAGCACGCTGTATGGCGTATGCCGGTCTTAATTAGCCCAGTTCGGAGCAGTACCGTAGGACGTTAAACCCCATTTCATTTCATTTCAGGGGGTTTGGATGGCCGATTGGTTAGAAAGTGCGCGCTGTATCACAAGGTCAGACATTGAGTCAACTGGCGTGGTTTCGATTTCCCGGTTGTACGTGACAAGGAGTAGAGTAGCTAATTCAACCCCGTAGGGTTTTCTACGTGTTCTCCGGTTTCCTCCCACTGCTAAAGACCCCAAGCGAAATACTGAAATAAAATTGAACAATATATACGTTATTCCCGAATTGGCCTAGTTTTTGTCAAGTGGATGTTAAACCCTATCCCCCCCCCTCTCTCTCTCTCTCTCTCTCTTCACGAAGTGAACTGCATGACTTCCGGTAGTCAGAACCGACGACGCGACCAGTGCAATAAAGATGGTCAGATTGCTTTCCATTATCAGTATGATCAGACTGTTCAAACTTTGCTGGAAGCATGCGTTCGAAAAACCTGCCAGATGAGAGTGATTCTCATTTTAAAAAAATCCGACTGGATATACAGACAAGACAAGTGGCTCTGTTTATTTATTTATAAAAGTGTCCGCCAGGATTTATGAAGTACAATCAACTGTTATTGTACCGGAGACAAACACATGAGATATCTTATATTTTATTGTTCAATGTGAGACAGCCTACTATTCTCTAGAGACACACATTAGATCAAATATTGAACAAAATGAAATGTATTTTTCATTTATTGATTTCTTTAATATATGAAACTAGACACGCAAATTGAATTGGTCGAGAAGAAATCTCTATTGAGAATATTCCGTCTATTGATTAAACCCAGTAGTTAATGCACACGCATATAAATGGGGTTTAACGTCCTACTGTTCTGCGTCAACTGGGAAAATGAAAACGGACATACGCCATGCAATGGGCTATGGGTGATATTTTTCCCGGACAGCGGCACGATGGTCTATTCTTATTTCGAATTCTAACTTTCAAGACTTCGTTTACGTGCACGCCGATGTGTATACCGGACCTCAAATTATAGTCCTATCGGAACGACTAGACACTACCATCAATCCTGCACCACTGACATGGATAAGCCGTGCCGGAAAATACCGAGGAACATTCTTCGCCAACACCGGTGGCGAACTCGAGACATCCTGGTTAGCGAGCCTTTGTCTTACTCACTGAGCCACCGCGGCTCCCTAATTAAGCTGTTAGGTAGATGATCCATTCACACGATAAACCCTTACAGGTGTGTCAGTTACATGTGGTACAATGTACGTACAAGGTATAATTATCTTGTTTAGTGACCGAATCGGTATTAATCGGTATTCTGGCCATAACGCGTAAAGATTGATTGGCCAATAAAAATGATGTTTTCTAACCATTTAGTATTAGAGACTGCCGCTTGGTGGAATATTCCTTTGGTTCTGTAGTCTATATTTGACAATCTGGGCCCAAAGAGAGACTCTCCACTCTTAACGATCATGTGACTAGCTTCGGTAGTTGTCTAAGCCTCGATCACTTACGGAAAATGTGATCCCTTATATCTCGCGCACAACTCCGCAGTTTCAACACAAGACGCATCACTTACGGTGTATAGGGAATTTAAAGAATAAATTGTACTTCATACAACTCAATTTAAAAAATAAATCCATGTTATCTGTTATATTATCCGATATTAAATATAACTACGTGTGGATATATTATCCGATATTAAATGTTACTGCATGTGGATATATAGCCTGGTATTAAATGTAACTGTATGTGGATACATATTATCCGATATTAAATGTGACTGCAGGTGGATATATTATCCGATATTAATTGTAACTCTATCCTGATATATAATCCGATAGTAAATGTAACTGCATATGGATATATAGTCTGGTATTGAATGTAACTGTATGTGGATATATAGTTTGGTATTAAATGTAACTGCAGGTGGATAATATTATCGGATATTAAATGCAACTCCTTGTGGATATATTAATATTATCCCATATTAAATGCAACTCCTTGTGGATATATTATCCCATATTAATCGTAACTGCATGTGGATATATAGTCTGATATTAAATTAACTTCATGTGGATATATTATCCGATATTAAATATATCTTCATGTGGATATAGTATCAGATATTAAATGTAACGGCATGTTGATATATACATTCTCTAGGGATAGAAACATGTAAATACCAATACAAAACTTCCTGGAACGATTATGCCAATTAACAACAATATATACACGTTTTGATGCAATCTGTTTCACAGAGGTAATGCCAAAGCCTTCTTATAACTCTGTGTTGACCTTTCTAAATTACAAGTTCATGTGATTTCTCCGTGTGACGTCACATCACCTGTCGTCGATCATTGGCTTCGATAGCGTGTGTATTGCTTAGATAAGACGTGGTAACGTAAACTAGTCCGGGCAGAATGGTGCCTTTTACTCATTTTACGTCGTCGCGTATTATTGTATTTACACTAAATAGGAAATCTATTTTTATCGAGATACACATCAAACACCTTTATTGATTTTTTTAATACTTCAAAAAATGTTTAAGAATCTAATTTGCAGATGGATACCAGTTAATGTTGTGAGCTAATTAACTCAATGATTGTAGTAGAGGCCTAACGAATATTCACTGCTAATCAGTTTGGTTTTTAAAATGCTGTAATACAAGCTGAATGTAAAACATACGTATAGAGCTACATTTTCGTAGAGCTGTTTTTCTTCGTGTTTACATTTTAAAATTAATTCCATACAAAACAACATTTGGCTAGTTATTTGTCTAATATTTACATTAGTCGTATTTCCGATAGAGTAAACCGCAAATTTATACAGTGTTTAAGGGGGCGTTCCAGATTCACAGGGCACCAAAACTATAATTGAATTGTTGTCTGTAAATCAAACGTCAAATGTGACATTTAGCTTGTATCAACTTTCAAAATAAAATAGTGAGTCGTTCGGGATAAAGCACAAGTTTTGCTAAACCAATCTGATTAAAATATAGATCTATTTTTCGTTTGTTTTTTTTTTATTATTTACTTTCGATGGCCTACACTACGTGAAAATCTGATCAGTTGTACTCGAAGGTCGCGTCAGGGGTCGTACAAGCGGCTGTTGACCGTATGACGTCAGTCATTGATTAATCAATCAGCGTTGACGTTTCTAGGGGGTTAACCCACAGTTCCGCGCATGGCACGCCAAGAACTCGCCGTAACAGATGGTTTCATTGGCTTATCCCTCACGTCATCCAGAACGCCTGTTATATAACAACTCTTCCAGATCCTAGTGTAGTACAGACAAATAAAACGAAATTTTGAACTATAAAAAACGAAACGAAATAGGGTCTGTTTTAGTCAGATTGTTGGTAAACATGAGTGGTTGATATTCGGGAAGGTCTCGCTATAATAGTTAAAAATAGATAATGAAAAGGGAATATGTTGAATATTTCAGACAAATTACTTCATTCGTTTGCATAACATTGTTGTCTCGATTGTAACAGCTACCGTTGTTACGATAATAAAAAAGTCTCGATTGTCCATTTTAAAATTAAATCTTTAACTGCCAATCGTATTTAAATCTTTTGAAACTCAAAACCATCCGAAGTTCCAGAGGGTTGATCAGGGGACTGGCATGTAAATAAATGTCTTATTAATGATATATATAATATTTGAGTACAAACGAAGATCTGCATTAGGCAGATTTAGCTCTTACATAATATCTGTAAATGTAATTTTTATCCCCGCCATCACACAATTTAGAACGTACTATCACAGACGCGTCTTTAAGCAGTTGATTTAAGTAAAATATATGTGGGACTCCCCCAAAAAAGTGGCGGACAGATACTAATACCGCTCAGGGGTTATTCCTGCGAGAAACAAGTGGAATTACATTAAAGGGCCAATCCTGATAATATTTTGGAGAATAAAACTGATTAATTTTGAGTTAAAATCCGTTAAAATCCACTACCTTAGGGCCGAGCAACCAACTCAACATATGTGATGCGTTTTGAAACACCTTAAACCCGTCAGTCTTTATCTGACAATGGAGACCGGTGTATCAGACTATATTATGCAGTGTCTGGATAAAAGCAGACTTTTATTTTATAAAAATAATGTGTAGGTGAAATTTACCTTTCGTTATCTAGTACAGCACATGGGCCATTCATTGTATGTACCTCTAAAGGAACGGGAATCGATTATCAGGTCACCCAACGAAAAAACTGACCCGAAATCTTAAAGGTTAAGTGTCCAGATAAGCAGTTTTGACGTTCACGTCCAAACGACTCAATATTTTGAGCTGAAAATTTGAGACAAGCTAAATACACCATTCCTCTATATTTGGCGCTTAAATTTCATACGTACTCAGACTTTTATTTTTGATACTGTTCAAATCGGGATAGTCCCTTTAATGATAAATAGAAGTCCAGCGTATATAATCACCGCAAATTCAGCGACATCCTGAAGTGCTTTGATAGCCATGTCTACACACATGCTAACTAATCGTCGCAATTACTGGTTCATTCATACTATTGAACAACGGAATTCCTTAAATAAGTTATGTAGCCCCCGTTCAATCAATTTAGTGATCACTTCCGAACAGCTTAACCATTGGAACTGAATCCTACTGATAAACTATTTGATCATATTTAATTTGCATAATCATTAGCAGTCTGATTCCATGATGGTATACTTATAAACTAACTCTTATCTACGGGTACCCTGTCCAAACTGGGACGTCGACTTTAATAACAAATAATTTGAACTTGCTAATATAAAAAGAAAACAATAATTTCAAAATAACGCCATCTAGAGATTGTATTATTAATTATTTATGAAACTATATCAAACTATTTTTAAATGAGTACATATTTGTGTAGCCTTTATTAAAGAAATACATCGACCGACATTCCGATAAAATAAAAGTATCCAGGCTTCATTTTAAGATATTTGGACATTTTACAATTATTTGTTCATTTATTTACCCCCGTCTTCACAGGTCGATACTTTAGCCTGTGTTGGAGGCGCAACACCTGCCACAGAATTCGGTACACGTTTCTGAGGGCAGTTATGAAGACCATACTGATATTTATTTATCCACTTTCATATCGCTCGACTCAGAAAGAATACAAAACTTGCGGGGAAGTTGAGCGCTCTACCAAAATATACAAATTAAGGAATACGGCGAATATGTAAACATTCTACTTACCTTTTCTTGCCTTTTGTCTCGAAGGTTTGAACTAATGAAAAAGTTAACATTATACATATTGTAAGTTTATAAATCCAATCCATTGGTCCAGAACACATTGTAGAAGATTTTTAAAAGCAGAATATCGTGGTTAATAAATACAGGGGTAGATATCGCTCGTTTTGACTTGGATTTACCGAAACGTTTAGTTCTAGTAACTTTTAAGTAACATTGCAAGATACGCAAAAATTGAATTTAAATCTTGTGAAACTCAAGTCATTCAAATTATTTCCAAGCTAAACCAAAATAGACGCAGTTCGGAATTTTTAAAGTAAAAGTAATGAGCGTTTAATTTGAATCTGTAAACATCCGAGCAATAATTAAAACGTAAGTATCACATAACACAACTTGGTCAATAAGCCATTACGTTAGCATCATTTAATTGTCGGCACCATGTTAAGCTTATTCCGATGGTCTAGGTAGTTTATACAGAAGTTCCATGTATAGGAAACTAGTTTCCTATCTCTCTATTGGTAATTCCGCCTCTACACATTTACCTCGTGCTTCTATATATCCCGACATTCTTTTCACCTAAAACCGTCAATAATTACAACACAGCTTCGCCACACATCTAACTGTCAATCATAATGAACTGCACGTGCCAACAAGCCCCGCCTCTAATTGCTTGAAGTGAGTTGTTCGTTTGAAAGCACATTGTAAACCTGTTTCTCTGATTGATCTAATCCGACCAGTGCCAATTGTCAGGCGAGTTTTTTTTTATTAATGATCTTAAAGAGACGGGGCTATTAGCGGAGCTAAATGGCAATACAAATTCGTATAAATGTTTATAAAATGATAATTTCATTTAAAAGTTGAATTGATAGTAACTACCGTGTAAAAAGAACGGGAAAAAAATAAGCAAAGATCGTTTGAATGGGAATGGGACGCGGTACTTGATTATTTTGAGACTAACCCTTCAAATAATTCGAATTTTGGTTATTTCACATGCCCGTTAATGTGAACACGGGAGGACATCGGTTTTTTGTCCCACCCGAACGACTACGTAAATTGTCCTTGTTAGGCCGCGGGTGCCAGACCTGATAACGTTTGACGGGGAGGACAGAAGAATTTGAACGAATAAAAACAAAATATATACTCTTCCAAAAAAGATGGGGATATTCAGAAACAATACAAAACTACGGGAATGCACTGCTGTTTTTATTAGAGGTAACCAGTGTATGTTAATAACAGGCCAATTGCCTACACATGAACATAAACAGTTCATATGGGCGGCTTATCTGACGGTCCCATTTCACACCGTAAAGAGTGAAAATTGACGTTTTTGATTTTTGTCTTAATAATGAATAATTGCTCCACCAATCCTCCGACATTCGGCAATTCGTCGTGGCATGATCCTAATCAACCGCCCAATCACGATTTGGGGCAATCTGACCCACCCCTCTTGCGGTGCCACGGCCAATTCTTGCAGTGTTGTCGGTTGACGTTGACGATCAAATTAAACGTAACACACTAAAGCAAAGATACGCTAAACAGTAAATCTTATCCAAGAACCGATAGGAAAGCAAACATGGATAGATAAACCATTACGCGGCAGTTTTCATCAACCCTTCCTTGAGGTGTCAAATTTGACAGTGAACCCCTACCACGTGTATGGTGCTATTGCGTGTCGCATGTGCAGCTCAGTGGTTCTGTTGGGGCGATAAGTTCTTCATCTGTGAACATACTCTCAAAGCATGTCAAGTGTCCATGACTATTTATCATATCACAACCTGCATAGGTATTCGCATTTCAATATCCCCTACTTTTTGTAAGAGTATATATTGCGTTAGTATAGTATGTCGATGATACGACTAGATTGTGTATTTAAGAGAGATGCAATCCTCGTAGAAGGCTACTGTTATACAGCTTTGTGTATTTAAGGAGATAAATGCTATTAGAAGACTACTGTTATTCATGATTATCTGTTTGTGTTTAATATAGATATTGCGCCACACAGTTTTGATTATACTCTGTTTGTTTTATAAAGACTATTTTCTTCACGCGTTTGAAGTTTACTTGTTGGTGTTGTTGGTCAATTTAACCAAATCTATTCAATGGACTTTGTATTGGAACCCGTTGTTAGTATCTATTATCATACAATTACTGTAACATTTGTATGCTTGTGGCGAGTGAGGAGGCGAGGAATTAGTGACTGCAAAGGCGTTAACAAATAAAGGGAGCACACTCCAGCATCTCTTGTTAAATCCGTGGGTCTTTATTGATGATAGGGGGTGGGGTGGATGGCCAAATGGTTAGCACGTGCGCGCTGTATCATAAGGTCTGTCATTGAGTTAACTGACGTGGTTTCGATTCCGCGGTTGTACGTGACAAGGAGTAGGGTCGCCTGTCCAACCTCGTGGGTTTTCTCAATGTCCTCCAGTTTCCTCCCACTGCTAAAGACCCCTCGTGCAAGCGAATCATTGAAATAAAATTGAACCATATGTTAGCCCCACACCCCACATCCCACTGTTTAGATATGGTAGCCATTCAGTGTAGAGAACTATTCTCGGAGCAGATAGTTCCCAGTACACAGAATGGGTCCAAACGTGTTGACGCCCTGTTATAATTAATTTATTACATTAAATTGGATATTTCCGTTACACTCTTTGAAACGCGATAACTTTATTTCTAATGTATAGAATTTAATAAAACTTGGTACACGCCTTCCTCATCACGTTCAACGCTATCCTGCATATTGAACAACCTACTACAATCTGATTGGTTGACCTTTTGAAACACAAATTCAATTGACTTGGGTAAGTTGGAACATTAACGTCATCCAAAGTGTGAGTGTATCGGGCTTAACGTCTGCTTCTACCTAGAGTGATATCGTAGACATTTGTTTACTATGAGGGAGATTTTGCCCAGGCAGCTGTGCTACAGCCTACTCGTATTTCAAATTCCAACTGTCAAGGATTCTTTTACATTGGACGATGTACCTTGCCCGGCTCCCTTTCCTGGAACGCTGAGTAGGGGAAACCACGCCGTAAATTCTTGAGAAACTTTCTCGGACAACACTTGGATAGAACCCCCGACCTTCTGGTTAGAAAGCCAGCCCCATACCGATTGAGGCATCCCTGTAGATTGTTGCTTTAAGAAAGAACGCTGCTAATCGATGTCACGTCGATAAAGTCAAGTGTGTCACGCCAACAAGTTATCTGATATCAATAATTAACTAGTGATTTCACTAACAATATAAATTGATCACTGCTTTAAATAGATTGAACAAATTTAAAAGATCTTTTGTTTCCACAAGAAGTTAATTGATAAAAGTTGAAAAACATTATTTTTTGCAAAGAGGGAAAATTTTAATTATTAAGAAGCATTGACGCTTTTCAAATTGGTAAATAAAATGATCGATTTATTTTACACTTATATTCTGGATGCAAATAATACGATTGCCCCAAAAAGAAAAAAATGTTTGCTTTCGGATTTGTCAAATAGTGATGTCGAATGTCGAGACGACTTGTTTGTGGTATTGTACAAGTGCACTTTTCGTGTATTTTCTGGAATCTTCGTTGTTGATTAAAAGAAGACAAGACTGTTGATGGTTGTTAATAGTTCTCTATATTCTTTGGTAAACAGTAATCAACAAATATCACAACAGACAATTAATATAACAATTATTGGTCCAATGCTTAATAGTAAATAAGCTCCAATGTGGATATGGGAATTGACATAAACTTATGTCTCCAAATACAGGTAAATAAGGTCTGTCCTTAGGTATGTGATCTAAGTTGATCTCCCAAGATCTCCCAAATTCTGTCATTTTGGGTCTATATATCCCCATGCATCGCCTAAGGCATTAATCCTATAAATCTACAAACAATATACCCTGGTAACTAAACGCTATAGCCCGTTGACGTTAATTATAATTTATAAGCTCAATTTAAAGTTTAAAACAAAGAATACTGGAGACAGGTGATTAATGAAATATATAAGACAATATGAAGTAGATATAAATGGTGGGTAATTAAGGTGGATTAAGATCCATTAAAATATAATTGACTGAATTATGTAATACTGTGCGGATTAGCATGACGTATTAAACATTTACTATTGAGTCCAAATTCACCCTACTATAGTATCACTATTGTAGAATTACACTTTATAGCTCTGTCACACTATTGCATAACGTACTAGCGTATGCCAGCGTGTGAAAAATATCACGCATACGCTGGTCTACGGTGACATACGCTAGGGGTACGTATGGTATAGATTGTATACGGTTTTAGCACGGTCGCATATGGTGACATACGGTAGCATAAGGCGGGGTAGAAATATATTTTTAAGCATGCTTATAAAATTCTGAGCGTATTCGGTGTATGCGTTAAGTATGTAGGCCTACGCTAAGCATACGCTGAATACGCGAGAGTTGCGCTAGAGGTACGTTACTTATAGGTCAAGTACGCTGGTAATACGCTGGCCAGCGTATCACCGGCTTATTTCCAGCGTTTTGGGAAAGTGTATATATTATAGACTCCCATTTCGGACGGAGGGTCCCCCACAACAGCCAGTCACTCTTTCCGAGAAAGGCCATTGCTTATTTGACCACTTTGTCACGTGATGGCGGTACGCTGGACATGCGCAGTGCATACGCTACTTTATAGGTTCAATACGGTAAGATACGAACATTTCTGTATTTCTAATTTTCATACGCAACTCATAAGTTTCTATTATTCACAACAGTGTGGCAGGTCCATTAAACGATTACTGTACTACTACTAATACATCAGACGACTTCGCTTCGAATAACAATTCGCATGGCACCACAATGTCATCATAGTGCCTATAACCGCTCTACACTTTTATTCCAGCAAATCGTCATGGCATGTTGCATGTTCGTCAGCTCCACAATGAAATTTAACCATTGGCGTTTTGAATCATACGCCTGAAACACAGTGATCATAAGTTGATTTGAATGCTGCTGACACATTACCATACTGGTAAAATCCCAGTTTGTCTATAAGTAAAATATTATACTACTCATACTAGGTGATATTATAACTCATTAACTGACAGTGACCTATTATTAAAAAAAAATAGACTGATCCCTGGGTTGGTAGAGAAAGTACCTCAGATTATATCAGCGTGGTTTCCTCTTGTTAGTAGTGCAAGGCAGTAGCCATGACAGGACAGAGCAGCTAGTCGTTCGAATAGGATGAATAACTACAACCCGTGCACACATTGGTGGGCATGTAAATCAAAACCAGGCAGCCGAAATTCGATATAGAGTACCGGAAACGTCGCTCACCGGGCAAGATTTCCCTCATAAGCATGAGGCTTATGCCCGTCTTCATTGGTCCAGTAGGAGGAGACGTAGGAGGTTAAACCCCAATTCATTTCATTTCATTTCATTTTAGGTCTTCATTAGCCCGCTTGTCACAGAAAAGTGGGACATTTAACTTCATTTCAGACGATAACAGGTAAAAAAACCCTCGTACTCGTGGAGTTCTGTTTAATGGTACCGATGACAAGGGCGCCATTGCATATAGGTTTCATCATAACTCTGCAATTAATTGATTAGGGACAGTTAATTTCGATAGCGTTGATATACGTATTACTATTCCACACAAATCCACAAGAACTCTAAATCCACAGATAAAAAATTTCTGCATCAACCATCAGTGAATCTTTAAATTTTCAAAAAGACCTTTCTCATCCTCTGCTCCTTTCTTATTGAATTCATTACTATACAACACTAGAAACGTTAATTACCCCTTGAGTAAATAGGTTTAAACATCGAGGCCGTAGGCCGAGGTGTTAAACCTGTTAAGGAATGAAGCGTGCTATAAATGACTTGTACCATTGACACCTGTTCAACATGCTTGTTGTTATTGCACAGAAAACCCACCCCACTTCTTTATATGATTTTTACTAAAACTAGTTTAAACCAGCAAAAGCGTGCAATAACATTGAACATGTCTAGTTATTGCACGGTTAAGCTCCACCCAATCTACTAGAGGGAAAACAATCTGCTTATTTAACGAAAAGAACAAAGGAAGATTTCCCGTCCATGTTACAAATGCATTTAAAGCCCAGCCACAAATTTCTTCCCAACAGAGGCGTGTTCCGTAGTTTAATATGGAAAACTTGAAAAAGCACACTAGAAACTCCTGTTTAGTATTATCGCGCTATACAAATAGAAGATTATTATTATTCAAACAATTCCGGCATGTTCGCAAAGAAATTCTCACAAATCCTTACCTATAGAGGGGTGAACTTCAAGAACCGTCTACGATTTATATACGAATCGGAAAAATTTGAATTCGTGGCATTTGTAGCTCACATGATAGAAGGGCATTACGCGTGCAATGCTAGGAAGGATTTCACTCAACACATTATGCGGAAACGCAAAGCTTCGTGTGGATTCGCGGGGTTGGGTGACCGAATGGTTAACATGTGCGTGTTGTATTGTAAGGTGAAAGGTCTGTCATTGAGTCAAGTTGCGTGGTTTCGATTCCCCGCTTGTACGCGACAATGTGTATGGCCACTTGTCCAACATTGCGTGTTTTCTCCTGATCCTCCCGTCTTATCCCACACCTAAAGTCCCTACGCACAGGGGAATTAATGAAATAAAATGAAATATGTTAGTCTCGAAATGAGATAGTTTATCTCTCTATCTCTCCACCCCTCTCTCTCTCTCTCTCTCTCTCTCTCTCCCATGTGGAGTCGTTGTCATGGTCTATTTGTCAACCTGTAAACTTAGTCACCGAGGCGTTAGTTTCCAACATCACAATATTGGAAATGAAATGAAATGTGGTATAATGCTCTACTTTTATGTTTGGATTGGGTTAATGGAGACGGGTATATGTCATGCAGTGTGAGGATAACTTTGCCGGGACAGCGGTGAAGGTTCCCACCTGCACCACTGACAAGGGGAGACTACGCCGGAATATCCAGATGAAATTTCTCGGCCCACTCCGGAAGGAAACAAGAGACCTACAGGTTAGCGAGCAAACGTCTTACAGTGGCCCCCTTACATTATTGGTGACAAACGGTTATTCCCCATCGTGCACAAGTTGCTGAATGAAAAAACAATATACAATCTAAAATCCGTTTCTATACTTTATCCAGGATCATTGTCTCCATTGTGGAATTGAACGAAAACGATAAATGTCGCAGGAGATAATGTAATTTGAGTATCATCAAAGTTTCACACTGCGGATGGGGACTGAATAAATTGACAACACAATCTGAGTCTTCTCACAACACAGATACGTACATCAAAGAAATTGTCGAAAGAACACCAATCTGCGTTACGTTATCAAATAAATAAAATTAAATGAGGAATTTCTTTGACTTCTTTAGTATACATTTCTCCAAGCTTACTACAGTTTGTGTAATAAATGAGCGTCTTTGATGTTTTACCGAAGATAATAATAAATGTTCAAGAGAAGGTAAACGAAGTGTTATTTGTGTTAGAGAAGTAAGTTCTTGAATCACTGGGATGTGTAAATCTTCCGTAATTGGCATTATGAAGATTTACTTAAAATCTGGTAACGCGTTAAGACGATGGAAATATCCGAGCGTGTAACCTTGATACTAATACAATTTGTAAATACAAACTAATATAAAACCTGTGTCTTGAACGTTTAAAAAAGTGTCTAATTGATTACAAATTAATTAGAATATCGTGATGCCAAACATTAATTTTAAAAGATAGTCAAAGATAATGATCGGTCGCCATCTTCAATATAGTTCTAAACTGGATGACGTATTATGTACACACCCTTCAAGCGAAATGAAATGAAATGAAATGGGTTTAACGTCCTACTGTTCTGCTCCTATACTGGGCTAATGCAGACGGGCATACGCCATACAGTGTGCTATGAGGGAAATTTTGCCCGGGCAGCGGCACTATCGTCTACTCTTATATCGAATTACAACTGCCAGGGGATCTTTTACGTGCATTCCAATATATAGACGGGACCTCGGTTTTTCGTCTCATCCGAAGGACTAGACAGCTGTCCTTGTCAGGCCCTTGTCAGGGAAAACCACGTCGGACGGAAAATCTGGATGAACTTTCTCGGCCAATCCAGGGATCGAACACCCGGCCTCCAGGCTAGCGAGCCAGCGTCTTAACCACCTAGCCACCGTGGCTCCCACCCTTCAAGCAGTAAATAGAATAAATGAGTGTGAACACACTACACATATTAACAAACTTCGTTGTTTTTAGATTTTACTTTTAAAGATAAATATGTTATTGCGACGTTTATGAATGAAATGAATTAAATTTGATTTAACGCCCGAAGTTTCGCGAAGCTTATGACGCAACTGTTGATTAATGTAGACCCTTTGGTTGGTTGCCTGGCAGATCGTCCTTGCCGACAGTAACAAACAAATGTCAATGATTTATCAAAAGTCGGTTTCACATGAAATCAATATGCCTGGATAGATTTTGTATTTTAACTGCTGGCTATAATCGATTGAGTTTGGTTCATCGATAAAATCGATTGGAACTAATCGATATAGAGTCTGCGGGGTATTTATAAATGAAAACCATTACGATATGCTCTTTCAATCACCCTTCATTTTAAAAACACCTTCGGAAGATGGTTTTACGGATTGGCTTCCGGTACGGAATATGCCGCTAAACAGGACCGCACAACCGGAAGTATGGCGGATATCATTAAGTGACTATTGTTGATTTAAGAGTGATTGTTGGGATATTGAGCATCATACGACATGAAATGGGGCGGAAGTCAGCAAATGATAAATAACACTTTCGGAGATATTTACATATTCGTATTGATTTTTTTTATCTGACTTTATCAAGATATAAAATAGTCTTGGGTTATTACCTAAATAAAGTTTATTTGTTTTCTTATATATTTGCTCTTGAGAACAAAAACTTACACCCGTAGATTTAGTCAAAATACAAATTGGACCACGTATTCAAAATGATCTTGTATGGATGGTTCTTTTCCGTAAACAAACCCCAAATCAATTGATTGATTTTCTGTTGCTGTGGTTGAAGGGGGGGTGGGGGATGGTCGAATGGTTAGCACGTGCGCGCTGTATCATAAGGCCTTTTATTGAGTCAACTGGCGTGGTTTCGAATCCCCGGTTGTACGTGACAAGGAGTAGGGTCGCCTGTCCACCCTCGTGGGTTTTCTCTGGGTTCCTCCGGTTTTCTCCCACTGCTAAAGACCCCTACGCGCAAGCGAATTATTGAAATAAAATTACACCATATGTTTTGTCCCGAAATGACCTAGTTTGTGTCGAGTGGACGTCAAACCTCATTTCTCTCTCTCTCTCTCTCTGTATCTCTGTATCTCTCTCTCTCTCTTGAAAAAAAGCAATTAATGTGGGTATTTAAATGTTTGAAGTGTAAAAATATCGCTGTTAGAAATAAGATCGACTCATTCTCCAGAAATGCACGCTCAAGCTAAATATTTCGAGCGAAATTACATCCCACCAGGGTAATGAGCATCCGCCACAGCAAAACGTTTGCAGTGCCAGAAAGTGTAAGCATGCCCAGTTTGTTGGCTGTAATTTCTAACCCCGGGACAAACTGTCAGTGGTATCACGTGTTTTTGAATAAGAAAACAAGACTAGCATGGAGCGACCCTTCAAAACATGATTTTGGCAGGTCCGCGGATGAACCCTACTTTCTATTAAAGATGCATTATGTAAGATTTAGATGAAGAGCTGGCCGTTCTTGCTATATTAATTCACAAATAGATAATATAAAATTGATGATTAAAATTTCATTCAAATTACTTTATTTTGAGCGAAGTTATCACCGTTTGAAGTTTTGACAAGATGTGGTATAGATTGTTTATTATCGTAACAACGGTACATGTTATTCGAGACTTAACCATCGCTTCACATTTTTTCAATTAAATCTTTGCCTCCGTGCCGTTTAAATGTTTTAAAGAGTTGATTATAGGCTTGTAATGTTAATAAATGTCTAAATAATAGTTTATATAACCTTGGAAGCCAAAATAAAGACCTGTGATGGGCAGATTTAGCTCTTACATAATGCATCTTTAAATTAATTCATATATTCTCCTTGATGGACTTTTATTACTGCAATGATTTTTTAAAAGTAGATATCGTGGGTGGTGATTATTACGTGTTTATAAGTCATGTGACGGGCTAGACAGGTAAATTTGTCTTCGCGATGAATAACCCGTCGTTTGCATCGTGATTATACAAAAATTGTTATATCAATAATAGATTCAAGAGATATACAATCGAAAAATAATTAATGGTATCAACCCTTAAAGGGACATTAGGTATGATTAGATAAAGAAATGGCCGTTCTCGCTATAACAGTTAAAATAGATAATGAAAAGGGAATATATAGAAAATATCAGTCAAATTATTTCACTCTGCGCATAGATATCGCCGATACAATAACACCGTAGCCTCGATTGTCATTGTTACCGTTGTTAAGATAATAAACACAGTTATGTGCCGTTAATATAAGACTTGATTTTGGAGTTTGAGGTCATTTACGGCAGTATCTCGATATATTTCAGCCCCGGTTCCTACCTGTCAGCGTAGAGCTTGTGGAACTTAGAAGTAAAGTATTGCCGTGTTCGGAATGGTACGATAAACGAGGCCCAATCATCAACAGATTATCGTGCATGTTTAAGAACCCTTGGCTGTTGGAATTTAATAAAGAGCAGTCAGAAACGTCACTGTCCGGGCGAAATTCACCTTTCGTGCAATTGTGCAACTGTGTGTTATTCTGAAAATGACCACAGTAGTTAACGAGGCGTTAAACTCCCTTGTCCCCCCCCCCCTTCCCCTAAAAAAACACAGCACCTTTAATACAATAAATAGGCCAAGGAACATTGCTCTAGACGATTTATAAAGATCAACTACAATCCATTGTATGTATATATTCAAACCAGGACTGTCTTGTTGATAAATTGAACATTAATAGCTAAAATTGGACACTTTTTTCTGCACTTAACGGTTATTTTTTAATATTGAGATACATCATACTGGATATGTCTTAGAATATTAATAATAGTATATATGAGTGATTACTGTCCTAGACAGAATTGTATATTAAATTATGTCTGTTTCTTCCTGTACAATACGACTATTTGACGTTTAACTACTGCACTTTAACGCTTTTATAGAAAACGTTATCAATCGTAAAGGGACATTAAAACTTTTAATAGAAGGGTTGATTAATTCTAAAGTGGCATTGGTACTTTTAATACAAACCACGAATAATCTTAAAGACTCATTGGTACTTCTAGAGAAAAGAGCATAAGCGGCATTGTTAATTTAATAGAAAAAATTATCAATCTTAAAGATAAATTATGGGAGATAAGATAAAGAGACGGCAGTTCTCGCTATAATAGTTAAAAACTAGATAGTGTAAAGGTAATTTGCTGAAGATTTCAGTCAAATTGACCCACTATGAGCCGAGAACGAAGCGGGTGAAATTTTCGCATAGTCTCGGTCATCATTACTAAAATCATTAATATAAACAGCATAGTCTCGATTATCCACTGTTTTGATTTAATTATCAATGGCCGTTAAGCGGCATATAGGAATCTAATCCAGCAAACATCGAAGGCTAGCCTTGACATCGAGAGTTTATTATGGTCTGGATAAGTTAATTAATGTCTAATTGATAATTTAGATAACATTTCAGGCCTAAAGAAAGACTTGTAATAAGCAGATTTTGCTCTTGCATAATGCATGTTTAATGAGTCATTATAAACACGCTTAATAATCTTAAAGATGCATTAGCATTATCATACACATGTTTAGTAATCTTAAATAACGATCGACACATTTATAGAAAAGATTTATAATTTTAAAGAGAGATGGCACTTTTATTAAAAAGTATAATAATCTTAAAGGGGGGATAGGACTTTTATAGAAGTAATCTTTGGGAAAGAGCACTTTTATACACGTAATTTTAAATGAGAAAAATCACTTTTATAGAGGCACTCTTAAAGAGGGGTTATCACTTTTATAGAAAAGCTCATCATTCCTTAAGTGACATTAACACTTTTGGAGACGGCAAAATTTAATTTTCCGTGTTTTGATTACAATTTGTATCTGACCACCCACTGCTGGCATACAGCCGGAATCATCCTAAGCCATAGGAAACTCGTGCAATGTTTTGTACTAAATATATGGATTTTCTGTAATTGGGCAAGTCTCAGACAGAGCAGAATGTGAATGTGATGTTATATTATATATTAAATTATTTTCATTTTCTTGATGGAACTGATTATTCCTCTTTTCCAGTTTAAAAAACAACATTTGAAGCTTCTCTGTCGGAAATCTAGAAGACAAATTAACTGAATACTAAATTTTACAGATATGATCCCACAAAGTTAATTAGTGCAGCCTGAAAACTACGAAAGACCATTAGACACTGTAAAAATATGTTTTTTTATCTTTCAAAACAATATTTGATTCTGATATGTAAAGGGGTGGGGGGTACATGGCCTATATAATGACCTCTCTTCTAAATAAAAGAAGGAATACCGAATACGTAATAACAACTGACGTATATATACATATTTACACAAACAGTCATTCTGTGTTGTCCGCGTTTTAATTATGACTCAGTATCATCGATATTATTCAAATTTTAAAAAAAAAACGAATTAGAATTCAATCAATATCTTACTGTGAAAATATGGGATCCTAATATCCAATTTCTTATACACAATGAGCATCAGTACACGACTCGTGTAATCTATGGTTTCGAGTGCCATTTGTAATTTATAAAGAAAGACATATCTCAACAGACAATGCAGAAGTAATTGAAAGTGAGTGATTCACAAACGACAAAATAATTTTTGAAAAACGTGGCGAATGAACTAACCAGGCGCAAACTACTGACATGCAAGTTGGACTAATTACGCATTTCAACGAACATAATTGATCAGAAATACAACTTTAAACAGCACTGAATGTAAATCATTCTATCTACACTCGTGTTATATTCATATGTGCTTTTAGACCGTTATCGTTTATTTTAATGTTCTAAAGCATAGAGCTATACGATCTTTGAAACCATCCGTTGATGTTGATGGCTAAAAGCAAGTGAAGCTTCTCATGGTTGGTGCTAACATAGATAGAGAAATAGAGTTTAACGTTCACTCAACATGAACTAGGTCAGTTTGGGACTAACATATGGTACATTTTTATTTCAATAATTCGCCCGCGCGTAGGTGTCTTAAGCAGTTGGGTAAAACGAGGGTTGAGCAAGCGAGTCACACCACTTGTCTGGATGATAGACTTTCAACAAAAGTGTCCGCCTCTGGTGTTTATTTAGGATCGATCTATTTGTCGCTCTATTGCCACCTCATATCTTTAACTGTTTCATTTGTGACTTGCGTCGTTTTGCTGTCGAATAGAGAATGTACACCTTTAAATACAACACATGGAGTTGTGCATTGCAATATATTAAGTTATGATACTCAATACATTGAGTTGCGTGTCTCAATAAATTGAATTATGTAGATCAATATTTTGAGTTTTGTGTTTCAATATATCGAAATATATTTAATTGCGCGTTTCCATATGTCTGGTTGTGAGTCTCATCTCATTATATTGAGTTGTGCGTCTCAATATATCGGATTGCGCATCTAAATATATCGAATTGTGCGTCTCAATATAATGCGTTGTGCGTCTCAGCATATTGAGTTGTGCATATCAACATATTAAGCTGTGAACATCAATATATGGTGATATGCATTTCAAAAAGAAAGTAAAAATCCAAATGAATCTAGTCGAGTGGGATTTTTATATTCATTTGACTAGAACTGTATTAACCGAATTTCTAACCAAAATAATTTACATGAAAAAAAGACAGTCTTTTCAATTATATCTTATCCACTTTTTGCTCTAAGATCGATAAGGATAAGACGACCCTGATCAAAAGGCTATGTCACTGTGGCCGAAACGAAATGAGAAATTCAAGTATCTTTTTTATAATCCAGATAAAATGATCTATTGATAAACCAGAAAGCTTTGCGGCAAATTGGCAGCCCTCTTAATTCTGACCGGGGCCCTTTTCATTTCACAGAATTCAATGAATCGGGGCGATTTACAGATGAATTGATTAATAATATTCTATTTAAGAAGACGCTGGTCTAGTCCATTAAGCCCTTGGATAGGTCATTTAGTTTGAAGAATAAAACGTGGCATTTATTAGTTAATATGCGATATTGTCACTAAAACTATATATTATCAGTGAAGAAACTGGCTCCTCTTCTGGGATTCAGTTACCCAAAGTAACCCTTGTAGTAGGCAGTTCCAATTTCAATATGTTAAAAGAAAATGAAATGAATTGGAGTTTAACATTCCACTTTTCTGAACCAAGGGTTCTTTTACGTGCAAGAGGATATAGCGCCAAGAAATCCCAATGAATGTTCTCGGGTTTGCTCGACACCTTCAGGATAGCGAACCACCGCCGTTGCCTCTTTATATTAAAATCTTACCACCTGTGTTTGTGCCTTGTCTGTATCTCGTGTTATATTATGCATAATGCAACCTGTTTTGCACCGAGTGATCGATTGAAAATATTTATAATGTTATCACCCAAATGTCTTCGATAAACTTTCTGAACTAACCGAGTAAATAGCAGTAACCATAGCAGTGTGCCATGTGGGAAATGTTGGTCAGATAGCGGAGTTTAGTTTTAATCTTCATCCAAACTTTCAATGTTTACTTTACGCACACGCCAACGTGTAAACGGGAACTCGTTTTATTTGGTCTCACCCGCAATGAAAGACGCTGTTCCTTGCCAGGCAGACCATTCTGCCCCAAAGGGGAAAACCACGTTGAAAGTCCTTGGGAAATGTCTTGGAGATCTACGGGTTCGAGACCCCCTAGCTATTGAGTACCCCAATACTCACCGACGTCACCGAGCCGCCGTTTGAATAATAAAATGAAGTGAAATGAGGGTTAACGTCCTACTGTTGAGTGCTATGACACACCTACTAATCAAGGTGTGTTTCACTGCCCAGAAACTATTCTTGCTCGCTGTAACAAACAAAAAAAATCAATGATTTATGAAAAGTCGGTTTCACATGAAATCAATATGTCAGATTTTGTATTTTAACTACTGGTTAGGATCGATTGAGTTTGGTTTTATCGATAAAATCGATCAATTCTCATCGATATAGGGTCTATGGGAAATATATGACAGTCCATTACGAAATACACTTTCAATCGCTTGTCATTTTTAATCCGTCATCGGAAGTTGTGTATTCACGCATTGACTTCCGGTACGGAAATATACTGCTGAATAGGTCGTAAAACCGGAAGTATTGAGGATATCATTAAGTGACAGATGATTTAAGATCGTTTGTTATGTGATGCAGTGGGGTCGCGGTGGTTCAGTGATAAGGACGCTGGCTCGCTAAAATGAAGTTAACGTGTTCGATCCCGGTGTTAACCTAGAAAGTTCGTTATGATTTTCTAGCGTGCTACCCCCTTTTAAATGATGAAGGGCAGAAGACCCGACAAGGGACAATGTATAGTTGCTCGACTGAGACGAAGAACCGAGGTTCGGAAAAAATTTCCCTTGTTATTTTATTTGAGAGTTTGTATACTGAATAGGAAACATATTTAAAACCTGGTTGCCTGTTTAATATACATTCAATGTATTTTCTGCCAAAAAGTGTTCTTCCTCTCTTCTATGCTAGTTTGTTTTCTTAGACTATCTAACATAATTATGTATTTTATAAACTTAATTTTCTCATTTATAACACATATTGTAATTTTGTATGTTACCAAAAAAGGTGTTCTTGTGAAGGAATCGAATCTTTCGAATATCATATTATGTCCCGTTGTAATATCGCCTATGTTCTAGAGTTTATTAAGTGTCAACTCGACACCAGCCAGGTCATTTCGGAACTAACTTGCATAATTCGCTTTAAATTTTAAACATTCCACTTGGGCAGGCATACGTACAACCAGTGGTTTGGGTCTTTTTCGAATATTTCAAATTTTCATAAACATGGTTCCCCCTTGTCAGTGATGCAGGATGGAGGGCCTGACAAGGACAGCTGTCTAGTCGTTCGGATGGGACGAAAAACCGAGGTCCCGTGTACACATTGGCGTGCACGTAAAAGATCCCTTGGCAGTTGGAATTCGATATAAGAGTAGGCCGTAGCGCCGCTGCCCGGGCAAAATTTCCCTCATAGCACACTGTATGGGATATGCCCGTCTTCATTGGCCCAGGTTAGGAGCAGAACAGTAGGACGTTAAACCTCATTTGATTTCATTTCAGAATAGCTTGTATGATCTGGCTAGTAATTTCCAGGAATAAATCTATAGGCCATTGTTTAAAACTAAATTGGATGAAAAGTTGATATAATTACACGCACATTGTAAATCATTGATTAAACTAAAGGGCGTAATATTTAATTGACTTATTAATCCAATATTAATCTTAACAATACTGGCCTATAACAAGCTTCTTAGAATGGCAAGTAAGGCGTCAATTGTGGACCGCAACCTCACGAAGACGATGCTAAAGGGAAACCAACGGATTGTTCTGGGCGGACTTATATTGTTATTACAGGCGCGCAGAGGTGATCCCCATCGTCAGAAAATTTAAAAGGTAGCGGATATTTCTGATTGATGTTCAAGATTGGATTGTCAGAAACTTTATGTCAAATTCTTCCCTTTAGACGGTGTTGATAAGGATCGTTTTTTTTCTTGTAAGATTGACGTATGCGTGTATTTTATAGAAACTCGCATTGCTTTCCTATGTGATTATTTTATTTCCCGTGACAAATTCTTTCTCTTTCATAACTATTTTCTCTTCATTCCCAGACGTTTTGTACGGTCTATTTTATAATCTCATCAACCACTCGTCTCCACTCAAATTATTTCCTAGCTTTCCAACACTCCACATTCTCAATTTGGTCGATTCGCTAGAAACTTGGAACTAAATTTAATCAGCAAAACGACTTTAATTCAATAGACATCAATTTTTATTCAAATCTATCCCCATGATGTTTACATATCGTGTTGTTTCAAGATTTTACACTCTTGAGACTGAAACAATACTAATTACATTACTCCTTACAGTTCATTGAAATCTGATTCTAAAACAGTAGCGGCCAAATAAATCATTGCTTGCCAGGCATCGAAACATATACAAATCTGTGTCTTCTATACAAAGTATCATCGCATGGGACTCAATATTGATAGGGTGGAGATGATTTTAAATAAAATTATTGGTTAATGCATTATTCGTCCTATCCGAAGGATTAGAAATTTTGCTTGCCAGTTCTCCGCCGTGTACCACTGACAAGGGGCACCAAGCTGGAAAATCCCCAGGAATGGAAATCGGGACCTCATATTAGTGGGCGGGTGGGGGCTTTACTGAGGCTTAAGCGTTTTACTTAATTTCATCCATACTATTCGAATTTAAAAACACGAATTAAAGATATTGTTAAATGGTCCATTTCGATCAATATATTTTTTTTTAAATCTTACCGTGAAAACTTGAGATCCTAATATCCAATACGTACGACGTCGTGTACTCTATGGAAATAATGTTTTCAAGTGCCATTTGTAGTGAACAAAGAAAAACACAATACAGCAGACAATGCCGAAATAATTAAAATTGACTGATTTACAAACGATAGAATGATAAAAAACAAAACGTATAGAATGGACTAAACAGGCGCAAACGACTGCTGGTCAGTTTGGATTGTTCACGTATTTCACCGAACATAATTCATTATAAATTACAATAACATAATTAAAAATTAAATGTAAATTACTTTATATACTAATATGTGTGCTTTTAGACACATTGTCGTCTATTTGTAGGTTCCAAAAAATAGCTATATAACCCTTTAAGAGATATATTATAAATATAGCGTAAATACAGCTTTGAATATTCCTCTGATCTTACCATGTACGTGCACTGCAACACAAAAACAGAACCTGGGTTTTTGTACTATACGAAGGACTAGAAGTTGTTCTTTGTCAGGTCCACCGACCTGCACCACTAACAGGTGGATCGATACTGAAAATCCCTAGGAACCGTCTCGGCCAACACTGAGATTGTACCCGGGTCCTCCAAGTTAGTGTGCCGGCGTCATACTCACTGAAACACTGGGTGGCCCCATTACTGATTATTCATTTGCTCTTACCATTTAAGGTTTTTTTATGTCTGAGAAAAAGAGTTAGTTTATTTTCGATACAAATGTAGACGGTTTTTCTTATGTAAATGTCGAATGAATGATGATAATATGCTATTCAGCCCTTGCTGTGTATTTAGAAATCGTCATTAGTCCACACGTCGATAACAGATCAAACAGAACTTCATATATAATAACATTTGATTATAGTTCATCATCATTCTATACAAAGTATCATCGCATGGGACTCAATATTGATAGGGTGGAGATGATTTTAAATAAAATTATTGGTTAATGCATTATTCGTCCTATCCGAAGGATTAGAAATTTTGCTTGCCAGTTCTCCGCCGTGTACCACTGACAAGGGGCACCAAGCTGGAAAATCCCCAGGAATGGAAATCGGGACCTCATATTAGTGGGCGGGTGGGGGCTTTACTGAGGCTTAAGCGTTTTACTTAATTTCATCCATACTATTCGAATTTAAAAACACGAATTAAAGATATTGTTAAATGGTCCATTTCGATCAATATATTTTTTTTTAAATCTTACCGTGAAAACTTGAGATCCTAATATCCAATACGTACGACGTCGTGTACTCTATGGAAATAATGTTTTCAAGTGCCATTTGTAGTGAACAAAGAAAAACACAATACAGCAGACAATGCCGAAATAATTAAAATTGACTGATTTACAAACGATAGAATGATAAAAAACAAAACGTATAGAATGGACTAAACAGGCGCAAACGACTGCTGGTCAGTTTGGATTGTTCACGTATTTCACCGAACATAATTCATTATAAATTACAATAACATAATTAAAAATTAAATGTAAATTACTTTATATACTAATATGTGTGCTTTTAGACCCATTGTTGTCTATTTGTAGGTTCCAAAAAATAGCTATATAACCCTTTAAGAGATATATTATACATATAGCGTAAATACAGCTTTGAATATTCCTCTGATCTTACCATGTACGTGCACTGCAACACAAAAACAGAACCTGGGTTTTTGTACTATACGAAGGACTAGAAGTTGTTCTTTGTCAGGTCCACCGACCTGCACCACTAACAGGTGGATCGATACTGAAAATCCCTAGGAACCGTCTCGGCAAACACTGAGATTGTACCCGGGTCCTCCAAGTTAGTGTGCCGGCGTCATACTCACTGAAACACTGGGTGGCCCCATTACTGATTTTTCATTTGCTCTTACCATTTAAGTTTTTTTTATGTCTGAGAAAAAGAGTTAGTTTATTTTCGATACAAATGTAGACGGTTTTTCTTATGTAAATGTCGAATGAATGATGATAATATGCTATTCAGCCCTTGCTGTGTATTTAGAACTCGTCATTAGTCCACACGTCGATAACAGATCAAACAGAACTTCATATATAATAACATTTGATTATAGTTCATCATCATTCTCAGTTTACAGACTAAATCCAACTCGTTATTGTCATCGTTGCAGATTAACACTTATATCAAATATGTTTAATGGGTTAGTATCACTTTGAACACGATTCGATTTCGATAGTTATAAAACTGGGCATGCCTGTTCACTAGACCATTGCGCATCCGTATTCCAACATACCGGATTTATATAGAAATATACTCTTAAAAAAAGTAGGGGATATTCAGAAACAATACAAAACTGCGAAAATGCACTGCTGTTTTTATTAGAGGTAACCAGTGTATGTTAATAACAGGCCAATTGCCTACACATGAACATAAACGGTTCATATGGGCGGCTTATCTGACGGCCCCATTTCACTTGCAAAGAGATACACTGTCAAAAGTGAAAATGGACGTTTTTGATTTTTGTCTTAATAATGAGTAATTGCTCTACCAATCCTCAGACATTCAGCAATTCGTCGTGGCATGTTCCTAATCAACCGTCCATTCACGATTTGGGGCAATCTGACCCACTCCTCTTGCAGTGCCACGGCCAATTCTTGCAGTGTTGTCGGTTGACGTTGACGAACACGTCTCCCGATCATGTCCCAGACATGCTCCATATAGGGGTAGGGCCAGGACGCATGGCTGGCCAGAAAAAGAACAATATGGTGACGCTGAAGGTAGTCATTCACGACACGAGCGCGGTGGGCACGGGTATTATCATCTTGAAAGATGAAAAGTCGACCTGCACGATGAGCAAAGGGCAGAACTATCGGTGCCAGGATGTGGTCACGGTAGTACACCCCAGTGACCCTTCCTTGAACAATATGCAAGTCCGTTCTGCCAGTCATGGCGATTCCTCCCCACACCATAACAGACCCACGCCCGAATCTGTCATGCTGTCTGACGTTAACGTTAACATGACGCTCATTTACACGCCTCCAAACGCGAGCACGCCTATCGGTGAAATCCAGAGTAAATCTGGACTCATCTGAGAACATTACACGCGACCATCGACGATTACCCCAATTTCTACGCTGCCTATACCATTGGCGCCTGTTTGTCAAGTGCTGGCTAGTTAATGGAGGCACAACACGTGGTCGTCGCGCATGCAAATAGGCTGCATGTAGCCGATTTCTAATCGTTTGGAGTGTAACTCGAATTCCTGTAACTTGGTACAAGTTTACAGAAAGCTGATTGGCCGTTTGTCCTCGATTTTGCAGGACCTGTGTACGAATGTATCGATCCTGGGCTTGTGTGACGAGGTCTATCATCAGCATTGTGTGTTTGTTGGTACCGGTTCCACAGTCTGCTGATCACAGACTGTGACACATTAAGCATGCTGGATACTTCTAGCTGTGTAGAACCCATTTGAAGCATGCCAATAGCACGTAGACGGTTATCATGTTTAAGACGTCTCATTGTAAATAACACAGAACACACTAAAACAAAGATACGCTAAACAGTAAATCTTATGCAAGAACCGATAGGAAAGCAAACATGGGTAGGATAAACCAGCAAGCGGCAGTTTTCATCAACCCTTCCTTGAAGTGTCAAATTTGACAATGAACCCCTCCCACGTGTATGGAGCTATTGCGTGTCGCAAGTGCTGCTCAGTGGTTCTGTTGGGGCGATAAGGTCTTCATCTGTGAACATACTCCCAAGGCATGTCAAGTGTCCATGACTATTTATCACATCACAACCTGCATAGGTATTTGCATTTCAATATCCCCTACTTTTTGAATAGTATATTTACTGCTCTATCACAATTATAGAACACACTGTTGGTAAGATTTCACTTAAATTGACTAAACAGTGCAAGTCCATTTTGATCAAAATTAAAAATTGATGATTGCCTTTGTAGGGGTTTTCGAGGAGTTTAGTAAGCGAATGTTTTGATTCCTAACTGGAGATAAATTAAATGATTATTTGCCGAGATATAGACGTTTCAAGATTTAATTCACGAGTCTTCCACATTTTACATAGAGTTCCGCAAACCGACTCGAATTACGTCCGTGCTCTATTTTCAATATTATAGAAATTGAAGATTATTTTGAATATGATATTGATTTACTTGATTAAAGTCATAATAACTCTTTAAACAAAAATATAAATACATTTCAACTCGTCGGTTTCTTTCAATAGATGTCGTCAGAATATTGATTTGATTTGTTTCGATGTTAGAAAGTGCGCCGAGGAGTCTTTTAAGTTGATTTTAAAAAATCTGTAATAGCTGGATTCAGACTATAATTACAAAGTAAATATTCGTTTGACGAGATGTATTTTAACAAAATTCCCCACAGAACCATTTACTTTAAAACATCATACCTCTATAGAAAAGGGCAATTTCACTAATTTATCGATTCAAATAAAAATGTTCATTCAGATCGTATTCGGTGCTCTCTATATGTTTGGAATAGCTAGGAATCCCAATGCTGTATAATACATAACGTCTATACTCTGGTGTTCTTTAATACATGTTTCCGTTTAAGTTAAGACGACCCTGATCATAATGCGACGCCATTGGGACTAAATGAATTTAGAAATTCAAATATCTCATTTCCAACGCAGAAAACTGAACTATTGACAATACCGCGAGCTTTGCGCCAAAATGGCACCTCCTTTCTTATGACATGTGTGTTATGTTGGATCGAATTTAGACGGTCTACTTGCGCTGTTTTTCCCTTGAGTTCCACAGAATTCTAGAAATGTACGCCTTTGACGGGGGTCGGGACTTAGCCCTGTCTATTAACATTGCAACTTAGAACATTCTCGTCTAGTTGATTAAACACAGGCCATACCAATTTGTATCTCTGTTCTTCAGAAACATTTATTAAAAATACTCTCTCTAATATTCTAATTTAGTATATTCTCGTTGATTAGACACAGGCCATACTAATTTGAATTTATTCTGTCTTTAAATTCTCTTCGAGAAACAAAAAGCTTTTAGTTCCAAATATTTAACTTTTGAAATTTTAACAAAACAAGAATCGGGTAGATTATTGATTGATTAAGGCCCCGAAAAACATAAATTCAAATTAGTCTGGCCTCACGGATAGACTGGCTGGAATATCTAGTAACCTTATTCCGTTCCAAGAACCCACTTTATCATTCACAAAAATACATTATAACGTCACAAATAGCTGGATATGTAAAAATTAAAGTTTAATATGTATTGTTTAATGGTCGAGAGCGAGACATTAAGTAATATATTGTAACAACAAGAGGACCGTCAGGTCCGAGTGTTTTTACAATATATTACACAATGTCTCAGCTCGAGACCATTAAACATCTTAAAATACAGAAACTCCGCACGTGCGTTTACAGTGAAATACGTCACTCGAGTCTAATATTTGACAAGGTACGATTGGAAAGTTGCCCGTACGATTATTTGAAATAACGGTACGCCAACATCAAAGGGTGACGTCACATCTGTATTTTAAAATATATTATGCTATTCGACACATTTTGTAATATTAAAGCAGCCGCGCCTCATTATTTTAGGCCAAAATAATCCGATGTATTATTTCGATTAATGGTGAAGGTTTTAAATTATTAGTTTCCTAAGTCGGCTTTTAATTAATTGTAAAGTGTGTGTCGACAATTGAACACAAAATAGGTTATATCTTAACATTGACTTTTTCAACAAAGACAGAATATGATCTCATATAACTTATGCAATCCATTGAAGCCCACACAAGATCCAGTTTGATCGTAATTGGTTTTTTTTATGCAAACGAAAGCTGGTTCCTTTCATGCATGGACATCTGGGGGTCGGGGTGTAATTTATATAGTATTGCCATACAAAAAAAACTCATGAAGAATACAGCTTTAAGGATCCCAGCAGACCAAATTTTAATTAACGAGTAAAACGTTCAACTAATCTTCCTTAGACTATAATTGATAATATCAATAAACAAGGGAGGATGTTATAATGAATTTACTACATCCTATGAGCACCATTTCTAGTTATTATGAAATAAGTGATCTCCCCTGAGCACATCTTCTTGCCTTTATGTAATAAGTGTGTGTGTATTTACCAAGGACATGGTAATACCCGAGAGTGGTAATAAAGATCGTCCAATATGAATTACGCCTGATGTATTAAAACACCCATATTTCTAGATGAAATTATAGTGGTTATTATTATAGTATTTAATACACACGTGGGAATGAAACCAAGGTTATTTTATTTAATATCTGGATTATTGAATAAAGCATACTTTTTATTTGCGAGTGACGAAAATCGGTAAGGTTTCTGCGTCTTATATGTAATAACACATGTTAAATTGCACACAAGTGCGCTATTAAGACAGAATCGTTTCAGGTTTTATTCTATAATGTAAATGAAGGGATGCGCCAGAAAAATACTTAAATAGACTTATGCTAGGTTACCACTATCACGATTCGTTCTGCGACTGAAATCGTGGTTTTAATCGTGGCGATCGTATCAGGTCTTATCATGATAGTGAGGTCAGTCGTAGCAATCGTGTTGACCGTATCGAAATGTATCCGAACGTACCTGCAGATCATGGACTCAATAGGAACAATCCTATCGCAACACATAATTTACTCGTAGTGTTTTTATTAATTGTACCACAGTACCATTGATAGATTCTGGGAACATGTTCTTATTTATAGCGTAAAGACACATCAAACTAAAACTTTCTAGTCTGGTTGTACTATTTTAATGTAAAGATAGTTGTTAGTTAGTTGATATTGCGTTATTATTTCTCAACTTTAATGACAGATATAGAAGCGGTGTAAGACAGTTATTTGACCATGAATTTGGAAGTCACCCTTGTATGAAAATGAACGTAATACATATAAGGCTTAATACTTAATCTTAACTAAATGTTATTTTAGAAAGCGATTTCCCCATTTTAAAAGCACCGGCGAGTTTTCAATGTATTAACTTATTAAATATTTTAAGGATCGTGATGTATTTTGGATTTAAGAGACTATTCATTGCGCACTATAACTGAATTATTTGAGTGCAGGTAAGGTCATGTCAAGACCTTGTCTAGTAAAATACAATTACTACTAAATAAGTCAATAATAATCAAGAGGTCGTCAACTGTATTGAAGAAGTAGACTCTACAATATTGTAAGTGAGTAAATCATGTTTAATCAATCTAATATAAAATGATATCGCTATGACCTTTTAAAATCAAGGAGAACATTCACACTGCCTTTCCTTATATTAAATCAATAATGGTTATTGAAAAACGATTTGGCACCTTGCTGTCTTCAAATAAAATAAAATTAGGTGAAATACGATTTAGATTACATCTTTGGAAACACCGTGGCACGAACTCGCATGTGTTCGACGTCTTAATAATCGTGAAGTCATGAGATTGTAAGCCGCTGGTCGACATTTTCAGTTTTCGCTCAATACCCAATACTTCAGTCAGACCGGGGTGGTGTACTTACTGCGCTGCTACGACGACTGAAAATGGTCTCAGAGCGCGTCAAGATCGTCATAAGCATGGTAAAAGCGGGGTGAAAACGCCAAATATCGTGCTGTGGTCTCCATGATCGCCAATGATCGCTGAGTCACGGCGTTTGTTTTGAGCATGTTCACAACAATCGCCAAGGTTCTGCGGTGTGATCTGGAATGCTGTGAAAACGCGACTTTCTTTTTTTGGATATTTTCTTGCGATGTGTTCACGTTTGCCGGCGATCTTGTGCATTTTCTGGTCGCCGTACGGTTGCAGCAGCGCAGTAAAAACGCCACCCAGGTCTGACGGGGGCATACCTGTTTCACGGTTTATTCCACGCTAAATGATACTCCAATTGATTATCTGAAACTTTATGAAGAAAACAAAACCAAAATATCAAAGGTAAATAATCGAACGGTTGGGATGTGGTCGGGTTTAACGAGGCCCATCAAAACATTTTAGCGAAGATTATAGGTAGCACTGGCTTATTGTTACCGTATACCTTCTGCAGACAATGCCGAGTTTTTAATTTTAATTGGAGGGGGGGGGGTCATCACAAGGTCTATCACTGTGTCAAGTGGCGTGGTTTCGATTCCCAGCTTGTACGTGACAAGGAGTAGAGTCGCCTGTCCAACCTCGTGGGAGATCTCTGGTTCCTCCGATTTTCTACCACTGCTAAAGACCCCTGCGCGCAAGCGAATAAGTAAATTGAAATTGAACCATATGTTAGTCCCGGGAAACTTTCTCGGCTAACATCGGAAGCGAACCCGAGACACCTAGGTTAGCGAGTCACCACCTTACCCACTGAGCCACCGCATCTCCCGGAAGCGAATACGAGAACCCCTAGCTGATAGAAGCCACTGGAAAACATATTGATTAAAAAATGATATTATAAACCAGCTGATCTAGATTAAACCATTTAGTTAGATTTACGTCAGTTACCATTTCTGTAACAAGAGCAAAACTAATAATATCTACAATATTAAATCAAGAATGTCATTAACCGTCTCACAGAAACGGATTCTTATCGGTGCATAGAAAGTATTATAGCACATTCTGGTGTGATCACTGACTTTAAGGGCTTTTAGTCTTATCGACCCGTTCAAATAACTGGCCAATAATATTTAGTACAACTAGCATTAACTACCATAAGATTTAAACATTATATGATACCACTTCAGTAATAGTCACTTCAACAAGTCGAGGTTGATTCATATCAATCTTAAGATAGGACATATTATATATTTATACAGTTAACCGATGGTGTTACAAATTTCAGTTACTAATTCTAATATACAAATATTTGGGACCGGAACTCTCTGCCGACTGGCGATTACACAGTCGAGTCCCCGTGGGGATAAATAAGTATCAAATGGTACAACAAAACAAAAAAAGATCTTTCTTATACTGACGTTGTCTACAGTGGATGTCGAACGTGGGTCCATAATATAATATATAATAATCATTTAACCTTCCTTTCGAATTGCTGTTTTGGAAAGAGTTTGAATTTTATTTTGCTGCTAAATTTTGGCTCAAAATCGTGAAAGATCAAATTGTGGTATGCAAAGGATTACATCAAAATGGACGTTATCTGTTGAGGTATTCCAGATGGGCCACCTCCTTATAGATTTTATTAGATAATTAAGTGTCACATATTTGGCCCTTTGATGGTAAAACGATTAGAATCCAAATAATGTTTAAAAAATTGATCAGGAATACCCCAAGACGTTTTACATTCAGGTGATGTAAATTTTCAACACGAACGATAATAACTTGTAAATTTAAAAATATTATTTCGTACGCTAGCGAACGGCCACTGGCGGTAAAAATGTTATCGTCTGTAATTCGAGCACTAGACTATTTGTTCCAGTGAAACATAATTAATGCACTTCCCGATATAATTTGAACATATAAATCTTTGCAGCGGCTGATCGCTACCACAGTAACAAAAATACCCAGGACAATATTCTATTCCATACAATTACTGTTTAGGAGATAAACACTTCCTGTTTCGCATTTAGAGGGGTGTTATTGTCCCATACTGCACGCAGCAATCCATCTAAGTCATACTTCGAGAATACTATCACTGCCCTAAATGCCATCCATTTAAAACGCTCACGTGATCATTTTGGGGCGGGGCGTATCGACTGGACGATTGCTTTGTATACACAACAGAGTAAAAAAAACCCGAAGCGGGTGTTTTATGTAAACACATGTCAAGATGGCAATTATGTCAACTACTGCCACTCCGGTAAAAGCGATATATAATATGTGCTAGTGGGTTATATTGCAATACAGTCTTTACCATTGTAAACTGTCTTTAGAGTTTCAATCTGTTTATCTTTCAAAACAAGGTTAGAGACTCCTAAATTTGTCTTCGCAAACAAAACCGCCTCTGTGAA
This sequence comes from Patella vulgata, assembly GCF_932274485.2. NCBI lineage: Eukaryota > Metazoa > Mollusca > Gastropoda > Patellidae > Patella > Patella vulgata. Next base: position 37,608,666 of record NC_065886.2, on the reverse strand, counting down.
ATTATCTTTCATGGGCGCCAACATATTGAATAATTAGAGGACTATTTTGTGATTCGGCTTTGATTAGTTTGACATCTTTCATACACACAACGGCTTAATAAACATATTTAATTACATTCAGTATGACAATAGAAGAGAAATAAATACTTCTAAAAATTGTCGACTAAAATTGTCGATGTAGGAATTAAAATGTCGGTTAAATAGCTTAGAGTCTTTCGCAGGCGGATCTAGCTGTAGACAGGCAGCCTAAGTTTGGGATGTTATTGTCCAATAGGCATGTCCTGAGATGTCTATTGGACAATAACACCCCTCTAAATGCGAAACAGGGAGTGTTTATCGATATTGTAACATTCTATTTTAGCATTTTAAAAGAAATTACTAAAACAGAGGGGTATTATTGTCCAATCGACAGTATCTAATTGACCAATCAAAACGCAAGATTCACCCTTAAGCATGTTACAATTATTAAAGGCGACGTTTTGACTTGGATTCTCTTGACATAAAAAGTTCCAATGAAAGTCTAAAAAATCAACATGAAGAAATAAATACGCATTATGAATTAAAACGTATTCTCTTCGGTGCTGTCTCGTTATTCGTATTGTTTTACAATAAAATGGTAGAAAATAAATAAATGGGAACCTGGAGGAAACCAAGTTATGTATTTTGTCTACATGTAGCAATGATGACTCTTAAGATTTATAGATTTGTTCCTGGAAGTCTGGGTTTATCAATAACCGTGGGTCGTCCGGGCGTGATATGATGTAAAGTTTTATCTACTTACGTTACCCAAACCAGACAAATCATTATGACAACGTAGACACAAGAACAACCCAACCCCACTTGTACATTTAATATGGTATAGAGACTATCATTATTAGTATTATGATATCTTACGTTAATGGCGTTGATGTTTATATTCATAGATATTTTAATTTGACGCGAATCTCCAGTGGACAAGTTCATTTATTTACGTTTTATTTTTTCAAACATATAGGTATGTGCTTTCTTAGTTGTAAGGAATACAGTAATAAAGGATTCATCTAATAGAATAGCAATGACGCTATAAGCAGTGACGCATCACGGCGAGGGCCTAGCCATTTGGTGACAGAAAAAAAAGATTTTTATATTTTGTAGAAAAAAATAATGAAGACCTATTTTCCAAATATCGTGAAACATAGTGGCCTTTTTTCGATGAGTTTTGAAATTATTAGGTAGGGGGAACCTCAAGGGGCATCGGTCAGAAAAAATTGATATCAACGATTCCACGTTGGGTGGTAAGGTGAAATCAGAAATGGTTCCATAACCCGAAACCCGGAATATTATTTCTGATTGACAGCTAACGATCTTGTTAATTGTCAAATATTTCCGTCGGGCCCCCGTTACTCACTCAACCAGTTCGCTTGGCAACAAGACTGTCATTGGCCCGGACTGGGCCGCCCGTGTGCCAATGTTCCAATGACACATGGGGCCCCCCTGACAATACCACTTGACCCAAGGACAGACCTTGTCATCAAACGCACAGGCGTTAAACCATTCGGCCACCCAATCCTGTATACGCTTATTGTCAGCCCTGGCGAAGCCCTACTGTAGCCGACTGGTCCACGCAGACTGAGTTCAACTGGGCACGAAAACATAGACGATAGTATATGAAGACAGTCTAGATATTTAAAAAAAAGTTTAAAACTGTGTCGTTTTATATGTCATTAATGTTCTGTCTGACAAGGACAGCTTTCTAGTCGTTCGGATGGGACGAAATACCGAGGTCCCGCGTACACATTAGCGTGTACGTAAAAGATCCCTTGACAGATGAAATTCGATACAAGAGTAGGCCGTAGTGCAAAATTTCCCTAATAGCACACTGTATGGCCGTCTTCATTAGCCCAGTTCGGCGCAGAACAGTAGGACGTTAAACCCCATTTCATTTCATTACCGAACAATATCATTATCTCATAAAAAAAATATTAGGCAATGTCCCACCAGGGCCGCTGGGAAATGCCTAAATTATCAATAGTGGAATCGAGCAACAAAACATAAACGATAGTACATGAACACAGTTTAGATATTAACAAAAAAGTTTAAAACCGTGCCTTTTCTATATCTCATTGTTAATTATCACGTTTCTTCATTACCGAACAATATCATTATCTTAAAAAATTTATAGGCCGTGTACCATCGGGCCCATTGGGAAATTTCTAAAATATCAATAGTTTTAGCTTGACTTGTGTAATAATTCAAACCTATCATGGCGTCCAAGTCAGACACAAAGACAAGCATATCTAATTAAATAGATCCAGTCAATGTGTTTTGGGAGTTTATTAGTTTTTTTTGTTCAGACTGATATATTGTATATCCTGATATTTTGTCAAAGCGACCTTTAGAACCTGATATTTATAGGCGTGAGTCTAATAAGGTCTTATATTTATGATACCGTTAAGACAAGAGTATAATCAATTAACTCTGGTGAAATAGCTGTATATCTGTATCCATTCTGTCAAATGGTCATTACGATGATAATTGCATATCGAACTGCTTCTTGGGTTAATATTATTAACGCACATTAGCCGAGGATATTTGTGTGGAACATTTGCGATGTTATATTGTTTCTCATTTGAGAGGACTAAATGTTATCCTTAGACCCTTCATACCGGGATAGTTTCAGATATATAACAAGAAAGTAGAGGCTAGAAGTTATGGACACTTTGATCAATTTTGGTGTCATAAACACAATTGCTGTAAATTGGAAGAGAGTCTGACCGATTTATTCGACAATGATAATACTTCAGAATAAGATTTCGATATATTTGTTATGTTTTCTTGATATTATTCCAAGACAACGGCTACTTTGGTTTTTCCAAAATTGTATATCTGGGCAAACGTTTTAATTATTTTAGCTATTTTTTATGGTTGGAAGTAAACTGTATTCTACCTTGAAGGAGAAAAGGAAATGTAAACGCCGATTAACCCGAATAAGCCCTAAGAAATAATCCTTTGCGTCACATTACGCCTTTTGATAATACATATATCTATATCTATATAAGCTCTCATTTAGTGTCGACAGGTATTGGCCGAGAAAGTTTATCGGGATTTTCCGGTGTGGTGTTCCTCTTGTCAGTGGTGCAGGACAGATGGCCTGACAAGGACAGCTGTCTATTCTTTCGGATGGGACGAAAAACCGAATTCGATATGAGTAGGCCATCGTGCCGCTGCCAGGGCAAACTTTCCCTCACAGCACACTGTATGGCGTATGCCCGGGTTCATTATCCCAGTCGGAGCAGAACAGTAGGACATTAAACCCCTTTTCATTTCATTTCATTCAGTGTCGACAGTGCTAATATGGCCGATTCCTCGACTACAAAATAAAACAATGATTAAAGGGAGATAATCCATTATATTGTTGGGTATTTACTATAATTTTCTAATTCAACATAGGCCTAGTATTTGAAAGCAATTTTAGTATGATGAGAATGTGATTCCCAATATTAATGATTAATGTAGCGTTTTAGTCCATACCCAATCAAGAGAAATTTTATTAAAAGATATGTTAAAAAAAAAAAACAATTAATCAATTTCGGTGGCCATTTAAAACTGAGAATTTGGCTTTCGTTTACAAATTCTGCTATCAATTCAACGCTATTCTTCTTGATTTTATTTTCAAAATTAAAATGCGCCTTTTCTGTCTTTAATATTGATCTCGGATGTGTAACATTACAGCTACTCTAGATCATTCGAACCATTTTACTCCGCTTCGACTGGGGACCACGGTGGCTAAGTGGTTAAGACGCTGACTCACTAGCCTAGATGTCGCGTTTTCGATCCCTGCATTGGCCGCGAAAGTTCACCGAGATTTTCCGACGTGGTTTCTTCTTGTCAGTGGTGCAGGACGGAGGGCCTAACAAGAACAGTTGTCTAGTCGCTCGGATGTGAAGAAAAACCAAGGTCTCGTGTATACATTGGCGTGCACATAAAGGATCCTTTGGCAGCTGGAATTCGATATAAGAGTAGGGCCATAGTGCCGCTGCCCTCATAGCACACTGTAGCCCGTCTTCATTAGCCCAGTATAGGAGCAGAACAGTAGGACGTTAAACCCTATTTCATTTCAGCTTCGACTACAACAAATATTAATCGGGAGGCAAAAGCAGACACTTTTTATATGATAACTGGATGTCTGGATGTTCGCGTATGCAGTTTCTGCTGTTGACACGTGATTCTTCCTATTTCAAATACAGCACGTAGGATGCATTTTCTCTCCAGATATATACCCCACAACCTCCCTACCAAGATGAAATTTAGATGATTGTGCTGAAACCCACTTTAATGGTCTCCGTTCCATTTAATATTCATAAAAGTATGGTGAATATATATACTAATATTTGCGACTGCCGTTTGTATTTCTGTTTGACTGTTTGTTCGGGGCAGGCGGCTACACTGGGGCTGTCCCGAGGCTGAAATTTGATGTATAGGGGTAGCTCGGACCGGGGAGTAATATAGACCTAGACTACCACATCCGGTTTCGGAGTTATGCTAATATTAAATAATACAGATATACACATATCTCATAAAATATTTAGAATTACCAGAGAAACTAGCATTCAACACGGAAAATATAATACTGAATTGCCTAAAATCAAAGTTGTAGTCATTACTTGCATAATTTATAATAATATACATTCGTTATGAATTTAACAATAAGGGGTATTTGTTAATGATTATGTATACACTAGGTGCACGTGCAGGAGTGGGCTTTCCTCACGCATTATGTCCTCAATGTACGTATTGATACATATATAATATATAAATAGCATATTAATAATAAGCAACATATATATTTTACAGCTTTTCAATTATTTTACAATAAAATCATATTCATGTACATTTTTGCATTCAAAATAGTATCATACGAATATCATTTTTCTGCATACGTAAACCCTGACTATTAACACGAATGGCCCTATTTATAGCCTTCCAGTTCCTTCCATAGGGGGGGGGGGGGCGAATGGTTAGCAAGTGCGCGCTGTATCATAAGGCCTGTCATTGAGTCAACTGGCGTGGTTTCGAATCCCCGGTTGTACGTGACAACGAGTATAGGGTCGCCTGACCAACCTCGTGGGTTTTTTCCGGGTCTTCCGGTTTTCTCCCACTGCTAAAGACCCCTACGTGCAAGGGAATTATTGAAATGTCTCGAGTGGAGTTAAACCCCATTTCTCTCTCTCCCCCCTTCCATAGGGAGTTGACATCTAACGTATGTCAAGGATATCCAGTTTGAGCAACAAAAATAAACGAGATTTCGAACTATTTCATTTTCGTAGACGAAAGTGGGCAAGTAGGCCGATGATTCTTAATGGTAATTCTCATTCTCGTTGGTAAATAACCTCTCCTACCTTGTGGGTTAAACCGTCCACCTGGTTGATGTCCGTTAGACCTTATGTATTAATATACCGTCGAATGGAGATCGTAGTTCGGAATTCCTACTAAAGAAAACGTGAGAGAGAGAGAAATTGGGTTTAACGTCCACTCGGCCCAACCTGGGTCATATCTGGACTAAAATACGGTTCAATTTTATTTCAATAATTTGCTTCCGCGAAGGGGTCTTTAGCTGTGGGAGGAAACCGGACAACCCAGAGAAAACCCACGAGGTTGGACATACGATCCTACTCCTCGTCACGTACAAGCGCGGAATCGAAACCACGCCACTTGACTCTGTGTCAGACCTTGTGCTCTAGCACGCGGTAAGTTAAACCATACGTCGATCAATGTGATCTATATTATTCCAAATAGTGGGTTATTGTAGGACTATGTACAATGGTCAACCATTCAATGTGATATACAAGTCTAAATAGGGGGTATGTATATATTGGTCAAGCCAATCAATGTGATATAAATTTAAATACTGCGGAAATATACATTGGCCATTCATTCACTATAAACAGTGTATTACAATAACAGTTAAATTATCCCAAAGCACTGATTTACAGATATAGTGTCAGTTTATGCATATTGTGTTTCGTTTTAATTTTTATACATAAAGATCTAATTAGTTTTAAAGTTGGCGGTCAGATAAAAAGAACATACTGACCAATAATCGTATTTGTCTGAGCTGAAATGTGGGAATTTGAAGTATCTGACAGGGTTTGTTGTTAGAGTATAACAAGCTAATATTACCACGGTCTCTTGCAGAACACGGTGGTCATAGAAGTAGTGCAACATCAGAACCAAATAAACGAAACGAAATTGTAATCTAATTGTAATTAGATAGTTAATAATATTTACAAATATGATCACACGAAGAGTGTCTTCTCTGTTCTATTGAAATACACCTACTGGAGTTTCATCCATAATTCAGATCCAAGTTGTATCTATAATTCTTGGCGGGTGTTGTATATGCTTACTCTTTCTAGAACATTTGATACCACATCTCATTAAAATTAGGATTTCAGAGCTAACAATATTCTCATTTTCTTTGTAATCAAGCGTTTTGATCACATGTCCGCAATCGGAAACTATATACCACCCATAAATAGTTCTTCACCAAAGGTTGTTAAATAATACGTCCAATAAACTATATTAAATGATATAAATATAAACGGGAAGAGAAATCGTGAAATATTATCCATCAGCTGGGCCCATTGTAAACCCGATATCCTCTTTATTGCTTTCTTCTCTTCTTCAGCAAATCTGACTCCACCCCCAATCATAACCATCGTCTGAAAGACAATATACATAAATCACGAAGCTTCAAATTTGTTATTAACATTCCTTGGTGCACGCGTTTTTATGATTTTGATTTCATGATTATGGGGTCAACCCATTTAACCCAGGCTATTTTGGGCAACAGAAATACACCTTTTGGCTGGTACTGGTGAGTGTGGCAATCAAGGAATCCTTATTCCTTTCCACTAAATACCACAGAGCTGATATGCCCAGGTGATAGTCTTCGGTTAATTCTGAAACTTTATCAGTTGATTTGCATGTTGTTGTAAAGGTCTATGCCACACATGAACCTTTTGGATTGTCCGTGATTTGATTGTGACAATTAGTTATGAGCTGACTGTTAAAGCCAACACTCAAGGTGAAGCTTAACACTTTGTACACGTGGTATTCGATTGTGCCGATGTAGTGACAGCATCACATTCAGTTGAGGTATGTCGTGTGGCTACAAAGCCTCGCGTACACCCAATCGAGAGAATTGTATTCCGGAACGTTCAATCGAGTAGCCACAATGACTATGAGTTAGTGTACTTAAATAACCTCAACGACTCAAGACAGCAAGCCCAAGTAGTCCGACAGCGATAGACATCGAAATACATGTAGACACGTTTATGTTCTAGAAACATTATTTATTATTGTCTGGCGATATTGGAATTTAATCAGTATACTCACTTCATTCATAAAGGGTCCATTTTCCAGCTTAGCTCCAATTTGTTCTGTTGTACTGTTCGCTTCGGTAGCTTCTTTATTTCGACTTAAAACATTTACAACAGCGAACTCAATCAAAGCACCGAAAACAAACAGCAAACAGGTCGACATCCAAATATCTATAGCCTTGGTGTACGATACACGAGGTAACGAGGCATTGACCCCTGAACTCTGTGTCGTCATCGTCAGAACCGTTAAAACACCCAATGAGATTCTTCCCGCCACTGACGTCACAGTTAACCAAAATGAGATCCAGGAAATGACGACGATAAGTATGCTAGGTATATACATCTGTATGATGTAATAGCCAATATTTCTCTCCAAATGGAACTTGGCTTCTAAACAACTGTGGTTACCTGGAAAGAATACGTGTTTATTAGTAAGATTTGTAATACGCAGAAGGTATATTTAACCATGCTAGCTGTGTGAACCGCTCACGTAATTGAAAAATGATATCAGATGATCAAAAAAGAGTAAGCGAGGTACCCTTTACTAACTTATAATTAAGATTTCTAAGTTAAGTAGTTGGGACATAAATGTTGAAGATACACACATGTACATATTGATGCACGAAATAACATATTTCAGTTCAACATGCTGAGTGGAGGTGGGGGATATCGGCCGCGCTTTAGATCTTAAGGTATGTCATAAGGTGTGGTTTCAATCCCAAGCTAGTACGTGACAAGCAGTGGGATCACCTGCTTAACCTCGTGGGTTTTCTCCGGGTACTCCGGGTCCACCGGTCCCACCCACTGCTAAAGATCCCTACGCGCTAGCAGATTATTTTCTTTACTAATTTCCTTCGACTAGAAGCTATATCCGATCACCAAGTCTCAAACTATAGTTAATGACAGATGGTGAATTAGAGGGACCTGGAGACCAAAATAACTTCCAGATTCACGATAGCGGATGACATACCTCTAGATATTTATAATAGAAAGCAATCGTGGTTTTAATCTCTTCAAACGCCTGTGTAATCTATCTTCCTGGTAAAGACAATCCAATCAGTGAATTAAGACAATTTGTATTCAATACGATAGGTGGATTTCACACGTTAAAATCTAATGAAAACAATGATCTTACCTAGTCGCGGATGGGATTTGGCACAAAGACCGCTTTCATTCCTAACCACTTCAAATTGTGGTAGAATAATATGATCATTGATAGCTACTGGTGTTTCATTCTTAGCCCATTCTAGTAATACTTTTTCTCTATCAAAACCAACTGAAATGCACAATCAGAAACAATATTTCCATGTGGTATGGATATATCGCTATTATACATAAGGCCTGTCAATTAATTCTTGTTGTGGACAGGCTTTCAAACGTAAAACTCGTATAATTCGTTCGCATGGCTTAATTGCGTAATAGTACCAGTAGTATATGTACGTCATAACATAAAATTGCCAACTCTCCCGTCGACAATAGCTGACAAGCACAAGTTAGAAGTCAACCCTGACTCTATACATTCGGAATTTCGAATGATACCTTTATATCCACAATCATAAATAATCAAGAATAAAAAAAACACAACGTTAATTGACCTGCGCTTGACGTCTCTCGTCCTTTCGAGAGCCGCATCTGATGTATAAAACCAATATGATGTCTAAAGAGATCTTTGCCCGCTCCGGTCTTCCAAAGGCACGAAACCGCCCCTACACTTGGATGAATCGCGAATCCCCACACGCAACGAGGTACCATTTTTACCAGATTCACCAGTTTTCATTTGTTCGGGAATGCTCGGTGATTTTTGATGGGTGCTAAAAGTATGGCCAAATATGCATTACCATACATTTCTAACAGGTTTCTTCAACCACCACACTTCAGACATACCTGCCAATTGGTGTACTTATCTTAATCAATTAGATATAATATAGCACTAAAATATAACATTTTAAGTTCTCATTAGTGCACTGTACGTACGACTAGCAATTTGCTAAACCGACATTGTAACAAGTTCTCTGTAGTGTCAAATTAGTAAGGTTTCACTGTCGTTAATTTAAGTAACATACTTACAGCTTTCTAACTGTAGGGCACATATTTGTTTATCAAATGGATATTTTCGTAGATTCATTGGACACGACATAGTTAATGATAACCTGGATAAAATAACAAAAAATTTCGTTAGGTCAAATGTCAAGATCAGTGGTCGCGTTGTACAAAAACAAAAACACGGACTCCTACCAAATATACTATTCAAAAAAAGTAGGGGATATTTGATTTTTAAGTGTTATTAAAGTCACCTAATGAAACGGACGAAGAAAGAAATGACAAAATGAAATGAAGTTCACATTCATCGATTTATTCCAAATGATCGTTAGACTAAGTAAGGCACAGACTGACCATTATAAGGGTAAAATGATACCCGGGGTCAAACAGCAAAGTTACCACAGCATCACAACCAAGTCAGTAACGGGTAAATCCTCCCCTGTTTGCCAAACAAGCATTGATCCGACGTGGCATACTCCTAATGAGACGTCTAAGGTCATTTTGGTCCAGATTGTCCCATTCCTGTTGCAACGCAGCAGCAAGTTCTTGGACATTGGCAGGACGTTGTTGACGTTGACGTAACCTCTGTCCAAGCATGTCCCAGACATGCTCGATGGAGGGGAGGTCGGGACTCAGTGCTGGCCAAGGTAATGTGGTGATGTTCTGTTGATGGAGGTAACCTGTAACGATCCTGGCCCTGTGACATCTTGCGTTGTCATCCTGGAAGATGAAACGGCGGCCATGACGTAGTGCGAACGGCACAACATGGACTGCCAAGATGTTGTCCCGGTAGTACTGGCCTGTAACACGCCCTGCAACAACATGTAAAGCCGTTCTTCCAGCAACAGTGATGCCTCCCCACACCATAACAGAACCACCCCCAAATCGATCATGTCTGATGACGTTAACGTCTTGGAAGCGCTCGTTTCGACGACGCCACACCCTCCTACGTCTGTCCAAAAAATCAACAGTGAACCTTGACTCATCTGAAAACATCACATTGCTCCAGCGTCGATTATCCCAGTGTTGACGATCCCTACACCAACGACGTCTTGCCTGAATGTGATGATCTCTCAAACAAGGGATCACGCGAGGACGTCGGGCGCGAAGGTGACCCCTATGCAGTCGATTCCGAATCGTCTGGCCACTCACTCTCACACCAGTGTCTGTTTGAAGACGAGCGCTGATCTGATTTGCTGTGATGACACGATTTCTCAAGGCCAAGGTACGGATAAATCGATCCTGGGCTTGAGTTGTCGACCTGAGCGTGGTCTGTCCTGTACAGATTGTGTATCACGGTATCTGGACCATAGCCTGCTTATGACAGACTGAGAAACATTCATCGTCCGCGCCACAACCGCCTGTGTTGTGCCGATCTGTAGCATGCCAAGGGCACGTAACCTTTCATTTTGGGTAAGCCGACGCATATCAAAATTTGTTTTCTGGTCACTAAAACAATTAAACTGATGTTTCCACCCTGGAATTCAATGCCACAATGACTGTAACATTCAAAGTCAGAGTCGTGCAAATCTTGGGTTGGACCCCCATGATGATCCCAAGCATCACCTGCATTCCATGCGGTAGCTATTGGTGCGTTTGGGCGTCACATGTAACTGGAAATGTTTCTTCTGTTAGGTTCTGTAGTGACTTTTTTCGTAGCCATTTGCATATTTTAGTATTATGCCCCCAAAATCAAATATCCCCTACTTTTTTTGAATAGTATATCTCAGCCATCAGAGACACACATGAATAATAATGCAAGGTACTGAAGACCCTGAAATTTTTGTAAGGATCGCAATATCTGTCAAATTATTTAGAAAATATGGAATCCTTGTGGGATATTTCCAAGATATCCGAGGCCCCATAAATAATACTTATGATATTAAATTCATCGGAACGAGTGTATGTAGGTTATTGAAGACCCCATGAAGTATTTGTTGTAGGGAACGCAATTTCTACCAAAATATTTAGAAACTAAGTAGAATACTGTATTATTATTATTATTATTATTATTCTAAAACACTATAACTGCATGGTTATATCTTACGTTCACGGCAATTATATCCAGTTTTGTTTTCGCAGCGGTCGAAAGTCATTAATAAAAGTTACCAAGGATGGCACGGTATCTTAAGTTCTCTTTTAACGGGGGCTTAAAGGACAATATTGGTATGTGATAAAACTGGTTAAACACGTTCCAAATATAATTTTAACACAAAGATCATTGCTACGATAGATGCGTAAAGAAATTTTGAAGAATAGAAAGTGACGAAAGCAAAAGGAAAACATGACTGAAGAAACGTGCGATAACAGATACACGGGCGAATTTCTATATACTTTTCGGGTTGAATATTGTTAAAACTGTTTTAATACCACAAAGAAAGTGAAATGGGTAGAATTTTCCTTTAATAAATTAATATACCTTGCATAGAATGACAATCGTCCATCAGCGTACAATCTGACTACTTTATTTGGTGTCATTATTTTATGGAATGCGGCAATCTTCTCATTGGGGAAATAAATGTCTGGTAGCCATATCTGTTCCATGTGTTTATTGTCTATTTCAAAATAATCAACCTCAAAACTATAAGACAAATCAGGCTGTATCCACGAGAGCTCCATCAGGACACTAACTGAATAATCCTAGAAAAATACCGTGTATAAAATACAATTTTATCATCCATCCAAATTTACAACAATATTACCATTCCATAAAAAAAGATACCAAACTGAATTGTCCGTGTATTATATTGGAAATACCAAGACCTTAATGTGGAAATGTTCTTTTGCAAGTACTACGGGCTGAGTTTATTGAGGATAAATTAACCCGTTTATTGGGCAAATCTTTGGAACCTCAAAACTATAAGACAAATCAGGCTGTATCCACGAGAGCTCCATCAGGACACTAACTGAATAATCCTAGAAAAATACCGTGTATAAAATACAATTTTATCATCCATCCAAATTTACAACAATATTACCATTCCATAAAAAAAGATACCAAACTGAATTGTCCGTGTATTATATTGGAAATACCAAGACCTTAATGTGGAAATGTTCTTTTGCAAGTACTACGGGCTGAGTTTATTGAGGATAAATTAACCCGTTTATTGGGCAAATCTTTGGAACCTTAAAATAATTGAAAATTAGTCTAACAACACAATGTAACATGAATGTAAATACATGTATATATGAAATGATTTGTATTAAATTTTTCACACATCTATTGTAATTTCTAATTAATTATGTTCGGTGAAATATGCGAGCAGACCAAATTGAACGACAGTCGTTTACGCCTGATTAGTCCATTCTACACATTTCTTTATTGTTATTTTGTCGTTTTTGAATCAGCCATTACTAATTATTACTTCCGCATTGTCTTGTAGGGTATGATTTTCTTTGTTCTATATAGATGGCATCCGAAACCATGGAATACACGACTCGTGTGCTCATTTTAACATATTCATTGTGTTTTAAATATTGGATATTAAGATCCCATATTTTCACTGTATAACAGCATCAATATTGATTGAAGTGGGCCAATATCAAATTCTAATTCGTGTTTTCAATTTGAACATATTGAGTTAAGGTTTAGAGCCCTTAAAAAATCTACCCGAAAGTAAAATCACACAACCAATAGGACACTAGGGCCAAAGAACGAATGAATAAAATATTTGCAGCAGTAAACAGTCTTTGCGTAAAACAAACATTCGCCACTATTTGGAAGTTACGATATAATCTTATTTTATGTGCGCTTTATCTTATGTTCTGCGTTCTGTAGCTTCTAACATGGCATGGTTTAATGAGCATGCAACTCCCAGGCCTATTAATTAACGGGCTTTCTTCTTCAATTATCCAGAATTTTGTCAATATTTTATGAAATCATTTAAATTTTAGATATATGTAAACTATATCTATAACATCTCTCCTTGTCGATCAACTTTTGCAATACTTTGGATGATATTGATAAAAAGTCTGTTGTTAGTTCTTATCGGTGACTAGTAGAACCCTGCAAATCCCGAACACTTTGAATATGTCCTTAATGTTCAATAAATCCATGGAAGCCATAACATATTTAGTAAAACCTCTTACCAAATTAGGCAGTGATGCAAAACCACAAACATGAATGATAAACGACTTACCATTGCTGCCTCACTAACAGAATCAAAACTGTCCACAAAAATCTGACATTGAACAACTGTAGGTAAATCTGAAAGAAATTGTTAGTGTAACCTTATAGACAGTTTTAGATTATATATTAATGTAGGGTTTAAAATACCTATAATCTATAAATAATCTATTATCTCATCATATTGTAGTAAATGGAAATGTTTTTCTCTTTCCATATACGGCAGAAACCAGATCTTCGGCGGAATGTTCAACAAATGAAATGAAGTAGCGTTTCATGACACGCCAGTACCAACTGGGCTATATTGCTCCAACGAATTTTCAATAAGCATGGACATCTCAGACGCATCAACTAATGAAGTGATCTGTATTGGCAAACCAGTGACAATACATTAACTGCGATGACCCTTCTGTACATACCACCACTGCTCAAAAGATGCAGTCCCCGTTGTCATAATATTAAGTGAGACATATAAACAAACCGAGCTATCCAAATGTAAGAAGGCCTATAAGTGAATCACCTGGGATCTTTAAATATATCTACAATTACCTACCACCAATTGAGTTACCGTTCTTTAACATAATAATTCAAATGCCTTTAAATGTTTTATTACAGATAATGGAATAAAAAAAAATGTCTTTGATTTTCTCATAAAGGGGTCATGTGCATTATAGGGGTTAAAAGATTCTGTGTATAGCACTCTGAATCATAATTACCATTATTTCACACAGGATGTTGCTCCTTAAACCTGCCAATTACTTGAATTAAGCGCTATGTAAGACATTATCAAAGTCGTTTCTTTTGGAAAAGAGAAATTAGTTTGAAGTTAAAACTCATGTGGCGTAACCTGGATATGGAATTAGCCAACAAATATCATTATCTAAGTCATGGCGTTCCGAAAAGAGAAACTAGGTCACGGTTTGAGTTTAAAGTTAAAGCCGATGTAGCCCATTATTGGTCGATCAAAAGGTCTCGCGGAAGTCTTCAACTAGTATAAGCTGGATATTGACTTTGAGAAAAACTATCAAATCACGAGGTCTGTAGGTAGTCGTCCAATTAACTGTATATAATAAATGTTTCTTACCGTTATCAAAGTTAGGAGGCACCCTGCTATCTTTACCTTCAAGTTTCCGCAATATACCCGTTAACATATCAGACCTAAAACGAAAGCAAATACTGATAAGAAGCGACTAATGTTTTTGCAAAAAATATTGACTTTTCACAGCCTACCAGATAGTTTCAGCTTCTTCTAAAACATCGCTCTAATAAATCAGCGCCCAAATATCTTCCGCCTTTCTAGAATATCTCAGCTTAAAGTTGACAAAGTGCTATCTATAGTGACGGATATCATGCATGTGGTAGAAACTGCTTAAATATCAGACATTTAGACATGCATGGGGTGAGGAAGTTGAAGCGTCGTTAAATGAACGTATTAACTCTAAACATACGTTATTTCCCATGAACTTTAAAATACCTATATTTTTATTTGTATTCCATGGGGTTGATTCCAGATGACTAATTGTATTCATATAGAGGCTATATTTAGGCCTTGTGTTTTGTACTCCCAAGTTCACAACACAGTTAAAACCATGTGCTATCCTTACAGCCAGAAACGATTTTAAGTATCAGAATAACATTGAAACGTATAGAGTACTATATATACCCCTTGAGAGGTTCAAATGGATCGTTAATTCTCGCATGCCACGTATATTTTCTTTCATTTATTTATTCAAAATATAAACAGATTTCATTAAATATACTGGCAATTTATGGGGCATTAAGTCTCTGCACATGTCAAACACCCCATGGATCTTATACGTCATTTATTTATTGGTCACAATACCAAATATAAACACATTTCATAAATAATATTTAATTAACACTAAACGCCCTGAGAAGGTCAAATGGAACATAAAATTTCGGCGCATGTCAAACACCCCGTGTATCTTCATTTATTTATTGGCCGCTCATAAAATAAACACATTTCATAAAATAATATTGACAATTCAACATTAAGTTTCGGCGCGTGTCAAAGATCTCATGTATCATCTACGTCATTTAGCTATTGGTCGCTATTCCAAATATAAATACATTTCGTGAACTAATATTGTCAATTTATACTATATATATAAACGCCTTGCGGTGGTCAAGTGGCGCGTGTCAAACTTCCTATATATCATCTATTTCGTCTAGTTAATGGTTGCTATTCAAACGAGAGAGAGAGAGAGAGGGGTCTTTAGCAGAGAATCGAAACCTAGAGAACAGATTAATTAGCTAATAAGAAAGTCGATTCCACACACAAAAACACAAAAGTCATGCAATGATAAGACGTGGGAAACACATTGCGAGATTTTTACGCTCGAGTTTCTTCTTCTTGGAAATATCTTTAAATATATTTGTCAGTACCTACCTAACAACAATTATATAAATATAATTCAGTATCTTCCTATCCACAACTATATATAAATATTTCCAGGATCTGCCTATCCACAAATAGGCTATGTATATGTTACAGTCAATGTCTACAATCAGGCAATGTGTACAATGCCTTTGTAACCCTAACCCTAACCCGGCAATGTACACATTGACTGGTATATTTCAGGCATTGTACACATTGCCTGATTGTAGACATTGACTGTCACATATATAATTCAGCATCTACCTATCCACATATAGGCTATATACATAATTCAGAATCTACCTATCCACAAAATATATAACTAATTAAGCATGCATCTACCTATCCACAAACTATATAAATAATTAAGCATCTACATATCCACAAACTATGTAAATAATTAAGCATTTACCTATCCAAAAACTATATAAATAATTAAGCCTCTATACCTATCCCCAAAATATATAATTCATTTACCTATCCACAAACTATATAAATAATTTTTGTAAGAATTTACCTATCCACAAACTATATGTATGAATAATTAAGCATCTACCTATCCACAAACTATATAAATAATTTTTGCAAGCATTTACCTATCCACAAACTATATAAATACTTAAGCATCTACCTATCAACATACTATATACATAATTCTTACAAGCATTTACCTATCCACAAACTATATAAATTATTAAGCATTTACCTATCCACAAACTATATAAATACTTAAGCATCTACCTATCAACACACTATATAAATAATTCTTATAAGCATTTACCTATCCACAAACTATATAAATTATTAAGCATTTACCGAACCACAAACTATATAAATAGAAATTATACACCCCTTGAGAGGAACTGCCAGTCTATGGTATGTAAAAAAAGCTAACATTCTCTCATTTGTGTAAATGATCAGCTTGCTCACTAAGCAGGATTTCCCGGGCTCGTCCCCATTGTTGGTCGACAAATTTCCTTGTGATTTTCTTGTGTGGTTAATATATTCTATTTGTGTATATTATGTGATGGCGTGTGTCTTTGTTTCTACGAAACTAATTAGTATATACCCAATTGACATATCGATGATATAATAATACGCCACAGGGCTTGTTGCCATGATGACTAATTTACACTGTATGAATTATGGTTTTACACAGACCCTTTGAAGCGAAATAAATCAAATTGTTAATAATCCTCAAGCGAAAATAAGGTCCTGAAATTCATAAAAATATGTTACAGAACTCAGTAAGCGAAACTACATCCACAAATGACCAAAAATGTAAAAGCATAATGAAGGTTTTGGCCTGCATTCGGTTGTAAACATAATAATGAAAATTAGTAAATATCACTATGGCTACCAGTCTGATTGAAACGCAGATCTTATTTTGTTTCGTTTATTATAATTCAAAATTTCGTTTTACTTGCCTTTACTACACTTGAACCTGGAGGAGTTGTTATATTACCGGCGTTTTGGTTGAAGTGAGGGATTAGCCAATGAAACGGTCTGTTACGGCGAGTTCTTGACGTGCCATGTACGGAACTGTATGTAAACCAATAGAAACGTTAACGCTGATTGATTAATCTATATCTGACGTTATAGGGTCAAAAGCCGTCCGTATTATCTCCGAAAGTATAAACGAAATATAGATCTGCATTTTAATCGGATTGTATGGCTACATGTGTATTGAAACGGAAGAGATTTTGCTAATTGCCAAGCGTTCGGTTTGTTTCTTATGCCTTTAGGATTACTAGTGTACATCCTGGAACGCTTTCCTTCTAGTCGCCCGATGTCGTGTCCTTAACAGCTGTGAATCCGGTTGAAATACCAGAACGGTTCTTCCAAGTTCACGATCTATGTTAGGATTTGTCTGTTTGACCCTATTTAATCCATATCTTATAATTAGTGCATGAAATATTGAGAACTATAAGATTATCGCTTCATCGAAGAATAAAGTTCAGAAAAAAGTATGTAGGTCTTTGAGAGATAACAGTAAAGGTTTTTATAGAACATGTAGACATACCAATGATTCTTCGAATGATAACCTCAAATATTTCTAACTAAACAGATTGACAACCCTGATAGGTGTACAAATATGTTATTAATAAATATTAAATTAATTAAATAGTCTTCATTATCTCGGTTGGTGCAGAAAAGTAGGACGTTGACCCCCTTTTCATTCATTCATTCAGTCATATAAATAATTTTGTATTTTGTTTTTGATACAAGTGTTTAGGTGGACCATTGACATTGCATTGCATGGAAAATTATCACTAGTCATATAAATCCTCAATGCATCAGAATACCAATGACAATTTTACATATTTAAAGCTTTAAAATGTACTTTACAAAGGTGTCTAGACAATTAAAACAAAAAATGTGGGTCTCTATGTTCGTTCGGATGTCCACTGGCGATTTAAGAGAAAACAAGATGGATTAATGAATTTGAATAATTTTGTATCAATATGCCTTTTGGTAAGATGTTAAATTTGTCAAAAACATGTACAGCTCTAAATCACTTTGGAGTGTCCATTTTACTTAGAGCATACACTATTAAAACTATTTTGGTTATATTACCCTAAAATTACAGGCATCAAAAGTTGGCCCTAAATCATAGGTAATTACACCATTAGTTATTTAACATTTTACTGTAGAAAGACAAATATGTTAATTTAAATTTCTTGAAAAAATACATCACAATGTTGATTAACATTTCTTGTAAAAATACACCACAATGTTAATTTACATTTCTTGTAAAAATACACCACAATGTTAATTTACACTTTGGTTAAAAGTACTAAATATTGGTAATTTTATATGCAGGATTCGGGCAACTTTTGCTGACATTTAGGAACCAGTAGCCCCAAAATTTCGTATTAACATTACTTCAATATATTGAATATTAAATATCCTGTTTGGTAGACGAGGGCGTGGTTTCGGGCTTTCAGGTGTAATCTTGCGGTACTATCTATTTGCAGGCATTATAACCCTGCTTTAGAGACAGTCCGGTCCATCTAACACTGGTCCATCTATACATGACAAGTAATGTACCAAAATTTACAAAATGTGATTGTCCATATTATGGTTAACAAGCCAACAGTGAGGCTGATGTCCCCCGCCGAAATTGCAAAATAAATAGATGACACATATTAATTAATCGCACATTTATTTTTTTCACTAAGTTTCATCACTCTCTATCAGATAGAATCAAGATTATCTTGTCCCAAACCATCGACAAATGAAATCGATTAGCTCTGCTTAGCTTCAGCTCGGAAGGTTAATTATTGAACTCAGTCAAGACATTCACCTAATGAACATCTACATATACATCAAGTTTAAACATTCACCTAATAGACACCTATGCCAAGTTTGAACATTCTACCTCAATTAGAAGGAGAGTTATTGTGTTCCAAAGTTTCTACCAATCAAATTGCTTATCACTCTGCTTACCCTCAGCAAAAAATGTTCATTATCGAACTTAGTTAAGGTATTCATATAATAAATCTATACACCAAGTTTCATCAATCTCACTTAATTAGAACTAAAGTTATCGTGTCCCAAAGCATCAACCAATCAAATTGCTTATCTCTGCTTACCCTAAGCGGAAAATGCTCATCTTCGAACTCCATCAAGGCATTGACCTAATCAACACATACACCAAGTTTGAACATTCTAGCTCAATTAGGAAGAGAGTTATCGTGCCCCAAAGTATCAACCAATCAAATTGCTTATCTCTGCTTACCCTAAGCGGAAAATGCTCATCTTCGAACTCCATCAAGGCATTGACCTAATAAAAACATACACCAAGTTTGAACATTCTAGCTCAATTAAAAGTTATCGTGTCCCAAAGCATCAACCAATCAAATTGCTTATCTCTGCTTACCCTAAGCGGAAAATGCTCATCTTCGAACTCCATCAAGGCATTGACCTAATCAACACATACACCAAGTTTGAACATTCTAGCCCAATTAGGAAGAGAGTTATCGTGTCCCAAAGCATCAACCAATCAAATTGCTTATCTCTGCTTACCCTAAGCGGAAAATGCTCATCTTCGAACTCCATCAAGGCATTGACCTAATAAACACATACACCAAGTTTGAACATTCTAGCCCAATTAGGAAGAGAGTTATCGTGTCCCAAAGCATCAACCAATCAAATTGCTTATCTCTGCTTACCCTAAGCGGAAAATGCTCATCTTCGAACTCCATCAAGGCATTGACCTAATAAACACATACACCAAGTTTGAACATTCTAGCTCAATTAGGAAGAGAGTTATTGTGTCCCAAAAAGTGTGACGGACAGACAGACGGACGGACAGACAGACGGACAGACAGACGGACGAACCCATTTTAATAGTCCCCTGCTTTCTTCGAAAGGCGGGGGACACAGACGGACGAACCCATTTTAATAGTCCCCTGCTTTCTTCGAAAGGCGGGGGACAACAAATTGAAATAAACACTATAAGACGATAATTATTAGGAATCTTTCGTTGCTATGGAATAATAATATAAAATAAGAGATAATAAATTTACCGATTATGATAACTACCAATAAGTAAATTTAGAAACTAATGTCAATAAACGTAAATCTGTAAAATGACATGTTGCCTATGTTATTTTCCGTTCAATATTGAAATATTACATATGTAAGCATGTATTTTACCGGATTTTGAATGTGCATTTGCTTTCATCAACGCTTGGTGTAAAAACGACTGAAACTTTCAAATATACATCATTTTGGTAAATATTCCTAACATTATAAGGTAAAAACAAATACTTTAACTGCTGTAATTTTACTTATATTTCTTACCTAAAAGTAAATTATACAATAATGTGTATAAACGTAAAATATGTAGAGTTACATGCTTGCTTCGTTTTTGTTTTTTTTTGGTGGGGGGGGGGGGGGGGGTCAATTTTATTACATAATATGTAAGAGTGTATTTTTTACCGGATTTTAAATATGTCTATGATTTCATCGCCGTTAAATGTCAAAAAGACACGAAACTCGGTAAAATACATCAGACTTAGTAAAAGTTGTATATTTTGTAAAATATACCGACAATTGAGATACAAAAACTACTTGTACTACTGGAATTTTACATAAATTTCTAACAGTGTACCTGATGGTTGTCGTAATGTCATTTGCTATTTGATTGTGTACTTACTTTTAATTGGTTGTGTGTTGAGAAATGTTAACAAAAATATTTTAATTTTTGATTTCATTAGCATTGAATAGAATATTTCTGTGATATCAACTTTTTACGACAACCAATTTGGGCTCCGGTACATCTTACTATAGTTGGAATACACTGTAAATTACTGTATTTTGACGTTACCTTTGTAAAATGAATTATTTCAGGGTAAAATCACTTGTATAATAATATGGGGTTTTTATGACTATTTGTACTATGACTCCTATTTTGGTGTACTAAAGCACACATATGTAAAATAACATACAACTATGTAAATACTTTACCACATTCTTATGGTAAATTAACATTTATTCCTAACAGTGTACTGGACCGATTTAGCTAAAGTAAATTTTAAAAATGTATTAGAAAGATATTACAACCTGATTAAACCGAAATAACGAATGAAATCGACGTTATTATGTTTCTCTATAACATATCAACTTGTTATACCTTCTTATACCTATGTATAAGTTGTTCAAATATACCTCCTACACGTGACGTCACATCACACGGCGTCAATCATTGGCTCGATGACGCGTGCATTATTTACATAAGCCGTCGTACCGTAAACTGGTCCGGGTAAAATGGTGCCTTTACTCATCTTATAACCACCCATTTACACTAAATAGGAGATATATCTTCTTTTTTTTTTATCCAAATACACTTCAGTCCCCTTTATTTATTTTTTAATACTTCAAAAAAAATGTTATAGAATTTAATTTGAGGAAGAAAATAAGTTAATATTGTTAGTTAAGCCGCACCGATGTCATTTCAGCGACGTTTGAAATAGGCGGTAGAATATAACTTTTAAATGAAGACCGTTTCCCTGATCTAACAATTAAAATTTAAAAAAACCAAAAAAACTAAAAAGTTATTTAATCCGAATGGTGCTTGAAAAAGATCAGAGAATAGTATACTTCTTGAAGGTCGTGTTGTATGTGTATCAACCAGTGCTTTTGTTTTCATATAAATTGTGTTGTTTTTTTACAAAATGTTTTTTTTTTGGGGGGGGGGGGGCATTTCACGAAGGTTCCACAAGTTTAACGTTTTGGTTTTTATGCAGAAAATTTTCACGGTACTGAGGTGGCTATTTTATCAAGAACTAAAAAACTTTGGTTTGTTATTATATATAGATGAATCAGCTCTCTAATAGAAGAACTGGTTTCCATTGTATAGAAACAACGACGTCACCAACGTTTAATGAATTTTATTTTGCCATGAAAGCGATAATACCGATGTCTGTAAGAACCCAAATAGAGAAAGTATCATTGTATATAGTCTTTTTTTCTAAAATTAATTATACAATAAATATTTATGTATTATAAAAGTACAATATATAATATTGGAATTTGAAAACAAGTCGGGGCTCATAAATTCATCTTATATATTCAACAGTCCTTATACTGGAGTTCCTGCAGTAAAATCCATTCGTCCAACATACAGGTAAATGTGTTTACTTTAAAAACCTTAAGAGGTCTTGCTTTTAGATGTTAGTTTATGAAACCTGGTTAAATTACTTTAGCTTTTGACTCCGATCTATACATTAAAGGGTTGTCTAGACTACTTGAGAGAAGCATTCAAAGATAAAACAGACGAATGTTTACACAATAATGGGCCGAAGAAAATGAAGACGGGAATACGCCATACAGTTTGCTACGAGGGAAGTTTTGTCCGGATAGCAGCGCTACGGCCCAATCTTATATCGAATTCCAACTGCCAAGGGATCTTTTACGTGCACGCCAATGTGTACACGGGACCTCGGCATATGGAATTTGATAGAAGAGTAGGTCATAGCACACTGCATGGCGTATACCCGTTTTCATTAGCCCAGTTTGAACACAACAGCCGGACGTTACATTTCATTTCATTTCGTGTATACCATTGGCAACACGTTAAACATCTCCTGACAGTTGGAATCCGAAACAAGGCTAGGTCGTGTAGCACCGCTGCCAGGAACAAATTCACTCATATCGCAGATACATAGGATGTTAAACCACATTTCATTTTATTCCAATTGTTTTCTTATCTTTCGCCAATTCCATCGAACGTTTAACAGATTGCCAACTTCAATGGTAGTCTTCATTTTTTCTCTGAGAATTGAAAAGCTAAATATAGTTATTAAAAAATGGTGGACAGATTCTAATATCTAGTCATGCATTTTATGTTTTATTCATACTATTGAAGAGACGTGGAGGCGCATGAAAAGAATCAATAACTCTTTGATGTCAACAATCCTAGAAACGATGATTAAACACTAATTTGTACCAGTGTGGTGGTTTGATTCGCTTCCTTTGGGCAAGGAGTGAATGTAATGGAATACGTCTCGTTAACTTAGCAAGTCGGTCATTTCGAGACTAACTTCACCGAATTCAACTATTTTTACAAAGGTGGGCATTCGACAGTCGCCAGGGTTCATCCTCTTATAAAATCGGTTAATAGATAGACGTCATCCTCCCATGACCTCAATGCTTCATATCACATTTGAAAAAAAAATCAGTTAAAACTGTAGACTTCATGATAAAGTCTTCAGGTTTTCAGCAAGTTTCTATCGCGTAAACAAGGTTTTTCAGCAAGTCCCCATCGCGTAAACAGTGTTTTCAGCAAGTCTCTATCGCGTTAACAAGGTTTTCAGCAATTCCGTTATATTAAGACTAACATGCGGAGATGAAAGTAACCCGGCCTGTTCTTACGTGTACACGTGTAGACCTTGGCTTTTTGTTCGATTCGATCGACTAGGCAAGTTATACTGATCAACCGGGATTCAAAGCAGGAACATTCCGCTCGCCAACCGTGACCCCAGGCGCCCGAATGAAACTGTGTTGTTGACACATTATCTGTTTCGTTTCCCTCTTTTGCACTTGTTTCATTGCAGCAGAGAATCGATTTATTTCATGCACTCGATAACCACAACTTATACAAACTTTAATTTGGTGTTGTATAGTATTACATTTTTATTAGGCCTCGTATACGTAATTTTAGGTCTAATGATGTGTATTTATTGATAAACCCATGATTTTACTTGCAAATAATATCAACATTAACGCTACTGATCGTCATTTGGAATCGATTGTAAAATACAATATTGCGAAAGTTGAAAACGGCGAATTGACAGAATTATTCATCGGCATCCTCTGTGGACGATATAAACACCCCGGCGCCACCTATATGTCTTGGGTAAACTATTTTAATGGGTCTCATTTTAATCTGATCGTCATTTGGAATCGATTGTAAAAAACAATATTGCGAAAATTGAAAACGGCGAATTGACAGAATTATTCATCGGCATACTCTGTGGACGAAATAAACACCCCAGCGCCACCTATATGTCTTGGGTAAACTATTTTAATGGGCCCCATTTTAATCTGAATGAATCCAAACCGGAAGATTGTTTATACGTGCTATTTTGGTTTATCTGTGCTATTTCGGGTTTATCTGTACTATATTGGTTATAATTTCTTAATTAAATGGTAGATTAACAATTTAAGTACATTTCAGCTGTGGAATATATTTTTTTTGCCCGAAAAATACAAAAGGCGATCAATGGCTTTAAGACTGCTTATTTTACAACTTGAAAAAGTATGGGGGTGAACCTTGACTCTAGTTTAGAGCAATGAGAGAAATCGACGAAGCATCCTTAACTGTTCTTTTCTGACTAAACATTCAACGAATCGGTTATTGTTTGAATGGTGGCCAACATTTGACATAACTTGACTAATATAATATGATGGACGGCCATGATTGATAACCATGGTGCCCAAGAGAACATTCTATTTAATCTTATTATTGATTAAGCCCTAGTTACAGACTCCTAACTTGGAACAAAAATGATCGTCTTTACAAATTGATAGGAATTTACAGCAGCGCGTTGAAAACATCACAACTTTTTATGTATTTTGGTTTCCGATTCTCGAGAAATTCAAGTCGTTATTTTGTATTTTATGGGTTACATAGATTTGTTATCCCTAGACTTGATCCTTCTGATTTGATTTTCATACTGCTATGTCAAGACTCATTCATATACAAATCAAATGTTTTTATTTGTCAAGCCTTCAAGTTGCCGATAAATAGACGGGATGTCAATCTGACTTCAATGGCGATTTCATCAATAGAAGAATTGCGACGCGTCTGTGATAAATTGTAAGACATTTCGAAGTCTGTTCGTTTAAATGGATTAAAACCCCTAAGTACATCGAAATTTAGTAGGTACTAGAATATTCTGGTCCTACTAATCGCCTACAAGAGGGTTGTGTAGATGATGATGTGTCTGCTGATAGGCGAGCCGTTTTCTACTACAGCGTAGTGATCGTATCACACCAAATTAAGTGAGAGAGAGAAATGGGGTTTAACGTCCACTCGACACAAACTAGGTCATTTCGGGACTAACATATGGTTTAATTTTATTTCAATAATTCGCTTGCGCATAGTGGTTTTTAGCAGTGGGAGGAAACCGGAGGACCCGGATTAAACCCACGAGGTTGGACAGGCGACCCTACTCATTGTCACGTACAATCGGGGATTCGAAACCACGCCAGTCGACTCAATGACAGACTTTATGATACAGTGCGCGCACGCTAACCATTCAGCCATATAATCCCCCTCCAAATTAAGTGACCGAGCTGATAAACACTATGGCGGATAGTATTAAACCAGTAACAAGACATGTTTTAATCAAAAACAGTATTCTTGTATGAATGCCTATCAGTAAGTGACCGCAAAATAAACAGAATATTATTATGAATGATATTCCTGAGAACGAGCGGTTTTCATGCAAGATACGCCCACATCTCGCATAAGATGGACAGAAAATAAGTTAAAAAAGCGATTTTTCGTACAATCAGGGAACTTAATCCAGGGAGTTATAATCCGATATGCGCGAATATCAAAAGGAATCGAAATCTCTGGGAAATAAACACACATTCTGAGTTTTGTCAAAATCAGATAAAAATTCTGACCTTGATATAACATACTTTTACACAATTTGCGTACAAGGAGCGGCAATTTTGTCGGTTCGTTTCGGTCTGATTTTCACGAAATTCAAACCCAATCATCATCAGGGTGTAACGGTGATGTATTTGAACATTTTTTTTAAAACTTAAATCGGACAAAAATTGTGATTTTTTCGTACAATCAGGGGTCATAATCCAGACGGTTAAGATCTGATATGCGCGAATATCAAAAGGAACCGAGATCATTGGGTTATAAACATACAGTTTCGTGTAAATCAGATAACAATTGTGACCTTTAGAGGGTCCACAAGCTAAAAACGTGATTTTTCGTACAACCAGGCGCAATAATCCACGAAGTTTCGATTCGATACATGCCAATATTGAAAGGAGCCGACTTCTTTTGGCGATAAACCTATATTTCTCAAGTTTCATCAAAATCGGATAATAATTGTGACCTGTAGAGTGCCAACAAACAAATTGTGGACGGACGTCTGAATGGACGGGCAGGGTCGACGACAATATACGTCCACATGAAAATATCGGCGTATCAAATATAAATGACATATGAACATCTGGTTTTACGAAGCTCCAATTCAACTTCAAAAGATTTGGTTTAATTCTAATGTTTTTGGCATTCCTAAATAACGTGACATATTCGCCATCTTGCGCCGGTGTTCACCGCGGCTGCCAAAGCGTACGGCGATAGCCCTACTTTTGTCGACTTTGAACTTCCGGTTAAATCAAGTGACCTTGCCGTAGCGACTGTCGAACTGTGGTCAGCCGGTATGCACAGGTATAGACTAATTAAGCAGGACCGATGTGTGGCATATCTATAACATATCTTTACATGTCGGGCACGTTTTGCAGTACATTTGGTGGTATGAATAGTTTTGGGTACAAAGGCGAATATATCCCGATTTATGCGTGCACCCGTTAATGTCTATATCTATTTGGAAGTTTATAAACGTAGGACAGTGTCCACCAGCAGTTCTAATATATATTACCTCGACAGTCGCCGCAGTCCTTTCTAGGATACCCGATACAACCTCTCGTAACAAATATTTATTGTACTTCTGTATCAAACAAGAAAAAGTGATATGTCAAATTAAGCATTTTTGTAAATGTATTTATTATTTCATTGTATCGGTGGCTTACATGGTGAATTTAATGTCGGGTTTCCCCTTGTAAGTGAAGCGGGACGGAAATGCCTGATATGGAAGAACGTTTAGTCGTTGGCATCATGCGTTAAAGAGACCTCTTAACAGCTGGAAATCGAAAAATCAGTAGATCAGGTCAGGACATTTGTTAATGTGGCGGGCGCTAGGTGGAAAGTTGAATGGTGAGCATCTGTACAGGTGACCAGGCGTGATTTGGTGCATTCTGACTTTTCTCATGTATCAAAATTCACCTTTATTGTAAGCTCCGATCCGCCCTATAACCAGACCAGAAATTGTAATAAGACTAGATGAAACACGCTATAAATAATGTAGTATGATATATTCTATTGTACTAGAAACCATTTGTAACTTGGCCCACCAGATTTGGATGATTTGGGTGGACTGATGTTTCAAATTATTGGACTGATGCGCATGGTTCACCCATGGTGAGAAATTATTATTATTTGTTACCCCCTCCCCCCTTAACCCTGCCCCCCCCCACCCCAAAAAAAATAATAAAAAATAGAGATCCGATATATGATCCGTAACATCCTTTTCATTGAGATGCTTTCAACTACACCTGAACCACTGGAAATTAACTAATATCTAAAATGAATTCGATTCGAAAATAAAATGATCAATTTTATTGAATTATTGATCTTGATTTTGTTTTGTGGGTTTATAATCTGTCTTCTATAAATCTGTGTATAGATAAAGTCAGTGTTGAGCTATAACCGAGTCTGTTTTCTACGCTGTCGCCACAGTAAGACAATTAAAGGGCAATATTGGTGCCAGTCATTATCACATATGTGATAGAACTGGTTAAACACGTTCCAAATATTATTTTATCACAGTGATCATTGCTACGATAGATGCGTAATCAATGTTTCAACATCCGCCTTGACGAACGCAAAAGGAAAACACGAGTTATCCCTCTAATAACTGACTGAAGTGACGGGTGATAACAGATACATGGGCGAATTTCTGCTCACTAATAATTCCTTCCAAGACCAAAAGTTGTTGTGTGAGACAGTGAAAGGATATCTGAAATTCATAAAAAAAAATGACTGTCACTAGATAAGAGAACATGAAAGAAAAATAGAAAAAGTCCGTGCATTACCATGTTTTTATAAGTATAGAATGAATAAACAAACGTGAATATACGGACTGTTTCTATTTTTCTCGTATTCTCTTAACTAATGACATTCAATTACTTTTTTGAATTGCCAGATATACTCTTACAGTCTCATATAACAACTTTTGTTCTTCGAAAGAATTATTAGTGAGCAGAAATTCGCCCAAGTATCTGTTATCACTCGTCACTTCAGTCAGTTATATAGAGGGGTAACTCGTGATTTCTGAAAGAAATGAATTGAAATGGGGTTTAATATCCTACTGTTCTGCTCCTATGCTGGGCTAATGAAGACGGGCATACGCCATACAGTGTGCTATGAGGGAAATTTTGCCCGGGCAGCGGCACTATCGCCTAATCTTATATCGAATTCCAGGTGCCAAGGGATCTTTTACGTGCATTTCAATGTATACACGGGACCTCGGTTTTTCGTGTCACCCGAAGGACTAGACAGCTGTCCTTGCCAGGCCCTCCGTCAAATTTATTAATTAGACATTAATTAACTTATTAAGGCCATAATCAACTCAAGATTTCATCGCTATATTTACTGGATTGGGATAGGATTTGCTGCTCAACTTGCATTAATGATTTAATCATGAAATAGATAATCGAGACTATGTTTTTTTTTCTTTCCGACTTCAGTAATGATGATCGAGGCTAGGCCGAAAATTCAATTGCTAAATTCTCAGTTCAGAGTAGATCAATTTGACTGAAATTTTCAGCAAATTCTCTTTACATTATCTAGATTAATATTATTATAGTAAGAACTGCAAGATCTTTACCTGATCTCCCATAATGTATCTTTAAAAAGTGTTTGTTTGTTTAAGCAAACACAATTCTTCACTGAATACATAAAACGTGCACTGGTTGATTGGCTACAAAATGATCTTTATACTGACCGGAATAACTCTTTTAAATAAAAGCCTAATGTGCACAATTCATCCAATGGACATGGATGAATGGATAGATGACAATGTTGCCGGGGATACATACATACAAATTTAACTTTTCTATACTGGTCTCAAACCAAAAAAGTTGAGAGTTTTTAATTTTAAGTAAACATCCAATGTACACAATAATATCAATGAATACTGATAGATAAATGGCCAGTGGCTTAATAAAACGTATGCTAGATAAATTTGCTACAAAATGAAGTTTTATATACTCACCGTTTCTTTGAATAAGTTTTAACAACACCCGGGTTACTGGATAGACAGGGGCTAATGGTTAGAATGATTAACCAGCCTATAGATAATGAAAACCCTTGTATTAAAGTCATCATGGCAGGTTCGGGGTTTTGTTGAGTATTATTTCACAAAACCATTCCAAGAATAACTTCAGAATTCATAAATGACCAAAGTATAAAATATAAGATCCACCTTTAAAAGTCCCCAAATACTAACATCAATTATCGTTATGGCGTAATTGTGTTTCGGTCACAATAGTTCGACATTATATTTATTTTAGAAATCGAGCTGCACAATAAACAAAGCTAGAATCGGTTTATTTGTATTAAGCCATCGGAGACCAACTAAAACGACATATAGATTGATTTAAATGGATGAATGTACATGTTATTTAACACTAAATGCAGGCGAATTTACGTAGACAATCTCTAGTTAATTTAATCAAGAATCGTATTTGGCAAAATCACAAAACCCGCGAATTTTTTAGCTAGATAATCCCTTCACACAATCAACCAAAAAGTTAACGATCAAAAGAGTCTTAATGTTGTCAAAATATCAATTCATTTCCAGGAATCTTTCAAAATCACGTTACAACATCAGCTGAGTTAATCCAACATAAAAATATCCAGCCATAAATACGAGCTTTGTACATGTGATTTATGTTGGTGGAGTTGATCAGTGTACATCCCTAGCTAATACTTTCTGTTAGTTTCAAACATCTATCTGTATGCCGCTCACTCATCTTCCCCGGCCTAACCGCCATCGATTTCATATATTGAGTTCTTATAACGGTTAATTGAGTGAAGACTTTATTTTCAGGAATAACCAACGAGGTGCCAGTATTCTATTAATGTTAACTCGTTAGCATTAAATTTGCTCATAGACAAACAACACATTGTTGGAATTGCGAGATCGAAATGAGAAGCGAGTAGCTAACAGCTTTTTTAAATAAAGAATTAAAGAGGCTTAACATTTTTGTGAGAGAGAGAGAGTGAGAGAGAGAGAGAGAGAGAGAGAGAGGTAGAGGGAGCGGGCGAGAGAGTAACGTTTATTCGACACAAACTAGGTCATTTCGGGACTAGTTGTACGATTACGTGTAGGGGTATTTAGCAGTGAGAGGAAACCGGGGTACCCGCAGAAAATCCACGAGATTCGGCAGGCGACCATTCTTCTTGTCGTGTTCAAGGTGGGGATTGAAACCACGTCACTTGACTCAATGGTAGACCTTATGACCCAAAGCGCATTCATTAGACTACTTGACCACCCAAACACCCTTAGTATTTACCTTTAGGTGATGTCCTATTTGCGTTCGAGATATGTCAAGCTTTAAACGCTTTAGCGGAAGTCGCTCCGTTTACTAATAATTTACCTTTCGTTTTAAGCTGTCGACTGTTGAACACACAATTCGTTATATTTCTACTTTGGCTCTCTATCCTGGGACCTAAAATGCGCAATCTAGATAGATACTAAAATCATACCTAATTAAAGAGGTCTAGTCATTTTAAAGTTGGTATTGGTTTTTGTATAAACTGAATAATGGAGTTGTAGAACGTCAACACGATAGTCAATGTTGAGACGAGCACAAGCTACCCTGTGTCGGGGTGGAGTGGCGTAGACATATGAATTCTAAATGTTAATAGATTATCATAGGACTGACCATCCTTCACAGACCTAGAGCGAAAATGACCTTTGGAAAAAATACGCAGACAAAACTGTTGGAACAGAAATCAGATTTGCCGTGTGGTGTTCCATAATGATTGACATCCCGAAGTGACCCACCGTTTCCAAACAGCAATACACAATCAAGCAACTAGAAAACCCACCGCTTCACAAATCTTACAGTTCTTACGATATAATTTGTTAAACGGAAAACAAACAACTTTATGTATTAATATGTAAACGATCTAACACACAATGCGTTATCCCCGATTCGAGATATACAGGTTTTCCTTGTTCAACACCTTCAAGAAATGTATTTTATAAAGACAGCAAAGTAAAAAATGTAAATAATAAGGCGGGCTTTGATCTACTTTAGAATTGCTAATTAGTAAAATTTACGAGATAAGCCTGTCTGAATAATGCATTTAATTAAATGATGGTCTTTCATTTTTGCCAGGTATTCCGCATTTAGTTGTAAATTGGTTTACTTGATTGAACCTTTTGATTGTAATAAACAAAAGGTTATTTCAAACTTAGTCTAATTGTGTTATATAGTTGAATGTCACGGAATTTAGTAAAACAACGTTCATTATTGCATTTACGTCTGTGGGTAACTAAGAAAGAAACAGGACGTCTAGAAAAAAAATGTGGGGCTTTTTATTTCATTAATAAGATTAATGTTAGGCTAATAAACATTAGCCTTATTTAGAATTAACAAAAATAAATTCTGAAACATCTTATTTGATTTTAATTTAAGCCGTTATTAGTCGTTATAGCTATGGTGGCTGATAGTGGCCATGTTAAATCTCGCCTTTTTCATAGCACGACAGTATTGACGCAATCACACGACACCTTACTCTGTCGTATCATCGTGTTAATTTTATCGTAACGTCGAGATGTCGACTTGTCGGCCTAGCCTCTTTCTACAAGTCACAAAAATACAGCTGTTGGCCTACTCATTACATTATATAAGTAGCAGATTAGATAAATAAAAATAAGACTCGTGCAAAAGAGATAATAGAAAAACGTTGATTAATTATTTGTTTTCTCAAAAAAATGAAACATTTTGTGCCCAAAAGTGAATTATATTTGGTGTTTATTCAAAAAATCTAGAATTACAATAGCAGGACTAAAGTGGGTTAACTGTGTTAATTCTTTGAATTAGAAGTGGTATAGGGAGGTATCGAACAAGTTAGCATACATTGCCTCGTGTACGACACGTTTCATCTATTAACTTAAGTTAACGTGATTTACTGCAAACCATATTTTGTCACAAATAAACGTGATGTAATGGAGCGATAGTCTAGAAGAGATTTCAGAAGATTTCACATTGGTTTTATTTCAGGGTGGGAAGGGAATTGTAGAAAGAATCAAATCGGGCCACATTCTTTAAAATCACCGCATTAGTGTAGCACGCCACCCCAACAGTTGCAGGAGAGGATTTTTTTGAGGTGCAGAAAACGATTCGCAGCTGTTATTGACCTTATCGCATATTCACCCGTTTGGCTTCACTAATGGGATCGAGGCCTAGATGATTAAAAATAGGTCTAGTATTGCCTATGAACACACTCTAAAAGTCCCATACGCTCCCTCCCCACGTCTCTTATTTTGTTTTACAAATAATTTCAGAATCAATAAAATAGTATCGTCCGTTCACCATTTTGCACACAGAGATCCATCTACATCATACTTCGAGAATAGATCTCTGCCCTCATTGGCCGCCATATCCAACAATTCGTATACTGTTTTGTAATATATACGTTCCTACTTCGGTTCACATCTGTTATACACAAAAAGACTAATTAAACATTTTCAATTTTATTAAATGAAAGCAGAAAATATACTTATAATACTCGAAATATACTTAGTGTCTTCGACTAAAATCGACGATTTAGGACCTAAAATGTCGGTCAAGTGTCTGTTCTCACTATGGCCCGTTCACATGACAGATTCCAGTACATAGTGGAATCTTTCCAGCATGACTATTACACATTCAGTCCGTCTTGTAGAATATCATCCTTCACATTTGCTGTCGGGGAACAATTCCCCCTATAGCACACTACATGGCATATGTCCATATTCATTACTCCAGTTGATACATAAAAATAACCGAAGGAAAGTTAAATCCCATTCCTACAGTACAGAAGATCATAGATCCATTGGAATCAAGCAAACAGACTTAAATTGTATATTGCTGACAAAATACGGCCTGCAGTAAATCACGTTTATTTGTGACAAAATATGGTCTGCAGTAAATCACGTTATCTTAAGTAAATAGATCAAACGTGTTTATCGGTGTTTTTTTGTGAAAGACGGCTAGTTTCAATGACTCGAAAACCCCCCATCAATAAAATATTAAATAGCCGCATGTAGTAAGATACGTATCGGCGAATTGCATATTCTTATCTTTTAAATTTAACATCCTCAACAACGTCAGTGTTTCTCAAATTCGGATTCCATAGGGGTTCTTTCGATGAACAGAATAGATATTGCTCATGCAATGCATAACAGTTCAGAATGATGTACAAAATTTAGTCTAGAGCCCACTATTAAAGATGGGTTCCCCGAAAAGTATTTATCGGGTGGTTATTTCCAATAAAAGTATGGCAATTTTGGTATATATGGAAAGTAGAGATATCCAATTTTACTAGAAAAATACTTGATTCCCCGAAAAGCACTCATGGAGCGTATACAGGACAAAAATGTAAGGGTTCCCCTAATCGACAGCCCGACGATTAGGAATTTCTGCACGCGTGATGTCAAAGGTCACACGCGAACACTGAGCGCCTGATGTACAAGTTGATCAACTTTATGAAGAGTTAGACGTACAACACTTTCTGAGATAAAAATGGCGGAAAAAGACGCGGGTAGTGGATAATCCGAGAATTTAATTAGGATTCGATATTTGTAATAAATAGTAAGCGATTAAAGACAACATCGTCTTATGTATGCAATGAATTCTCCTCTGATTTCCAAGAGAGGTAAGTCACGTGACGTAAACATGACCTGGTTTGATCGAATTTTTATAGCAAGTCATTCCTTCGCAATTACAATGTTTGAGAAGGATTTTAAGCAAAATTATGACAAATTAATAAGTTTGAATGTGTTTTTAGTCCATATATACCATTAAATCACCCAGTTTGTACGCGGGAATGTATCTTTAAGGCAATGTCTCGGGGCTCTAATGTTGGCAGGCACCCAAAGGATTTAAAAGGAAAAAGACGACTGTTAAATAGCAAGATAGATTTGCGTGAACGATAATGTTACCAAGACACATCGACACTTCTGCAAGGAGGCGTGGTAGTCCAGCGATCGGGGCACTGTATTTCTCAGGGATAATGCCTGTCTAGACATTCAAAGCGAGTCGATTGTCTTGCGGATGAGTGGAAAAGCCGAGGCCCAGAGATGGATTGATACAGAAATAGAGCAGATTTTCAACACTAGAACTGCAGATTGACTAGACGTTAAATTCCATTAGAAAGTAGAAGTTCCCTTTAAGTACACTGCGAATGCCCAGGTGGTACAGAAAACTAGAACATTACAAAAATGTCACCAGACAAATTTATCGCTAGATTCCCATTTCCATCGCAATGATATCTGACACAGACAGAGTGTTCTGTTTACTTTTAACAGAACAACCAATTTCAATTCAATGGCTAATTAAATTTCGCCAGAAAAAATCTCGAAACAACCGTCAAATTCTATAATCTCCCAGGATTAAATACGAACAAATTTAATTTAGTCATTTACATGGATAACTATAACTGGATACATGGGTCCAATCGATATAATAGTAAAATTATTCTATTGGTTGAAGTAAAGCAAATGATTAAATCGTGGTGTGTGGAGAAATGAAATAAATCGTTGATATATTAACCCCGATCCGCGTCTGACGTTTCGTCAATAGTTTTATTATCAATGCAGCGTCGTCATATTTGGGCTGAATCAATTTTAATACAAATATAGAAATGTATTGGTACTAAGTTCAGAAGGTGACTTGGTGCCTCTTAGACTAAATTTATTTCTGTCGGCTTAATTACGGGCACTTGTTGCGACCGTTAGATTGGAACCGATTCTAGTCAAGTGTTATCTCAAACATGGCTAATTCTCTCGCTTCATTTTAAACGTTTGAGATGTTAAAGCTGTATCTATATCCATAGAACTTGATACTATTTGAAGATGCTTACCTCAAGACCAATTCATGATGTAATTGAATTTCGTCTTAGATATGCGATATCTCTGTATTCCCACTTAATATGGTGGAGATGCACTTAATTAACTTCTTCAGGGAGATAAAATTATATTTACACGGCAAACTCAAATTACATCATATAACCAATGCAGCTTAAAATTACGTTCACACGCTCATGACAAATATCAGAGAAATGTAAAAACTAAACTGTTGCGAGCCCCTGTGAAAGTTTGAGACATATCAACTTAGAAAAAATAGGAATACCATACTTTTTTTAATTCTTTTATTATTTAGAAATGGTAAATAAAAGTCATAGATTAACAACTTTTTTCTTCATTTTAGAAATGATAAACAATTTTATTAAAAGATAGTAAAGAGGCGGCTTTGCACCCATTTTAAGTATTTTTTTCTCATGATAATTCTTTTTATTAAATGACAAAACTTAACAGCTGCGAGCAACTGAACAGTTCGAGATGCCCAAACTTCGATAAAAGGGGATATTTTTTTATTAGATAATAGCAAACAAGCTTATTCTCATTGCAGAAAGAATCAATAATTTTATTAAATGGAAGTAAACCGACTTTGTTCTTATTGTAGAAATGATAGTTTTATTAAATAGTAGTAAACAGGACCTTTTTCTCGTTTTAGATATGTTCCATCAGTATTATTGAATAACCGTAGACATAGTTTTTGCTAATTTTGATAAATAATGTATTAAATGATAGTAAACATGCCTATTTTCTCATTTTAGAAATGGTCCAGCAGTATTATGAAACAGTTTTATTAAATAATATTATGCAAACGTTTCTTCTCGTTTTAAAAATGACTAATCAATATTATTAAGGATAGATTATGTAAGATTTAGATAAAGCAGTGACCGTTATTGCTATGATAAGTTTCGAAATAGATAATTTAAAATTAACATATTGAAAATGCCATTCAAATGACTTTATTCTGAGCGCCGTTATTTCGCTGATAACTATAAGTTATTTTGACTTAAAATGGCATCTTCCCCATAAACAACGGACACCCCTCTTCTTCCCTGCCCTTGGCCAATATAGAGATACCACTCCTGTTTATGTGAACCATTTAGCTAGTTGTTGCGGGAAATGTTCGGTCGCTATTCTTTTTTTTTTAAAATAATATTTAATGTTCTATATGTCATTTTTACATATTATTTAACCGACCCATCTCCACCCTCACCTACGAGTACTGTGCCTCATATCTCCACTCCACCTCTGCCAGTGCGAACCAATTTTGACTATTGTGAGGGGAAGTGCGTGGTCAATACTCCAATGTTCTGTATACCATTTTTATATATTATTCAACATACAAGTCAATAACTCATATTCCTATTTCTTTAACTGACCATTGGGATTCAATGGATAAAACGATGGCCAATCGATGATCATTTGATTGGATTAAAGAACTTTAACTTGTAATAGGACAACATACCATTAACCAATTTACTTAAATCGAGAGAAATGGTTGGTATTCTACTGATAATTGTATAAATAATCCAACAAAACGATAAAGGTTATATGTGATCAATAATAATAAAAACGTGGTGTTATTTGTATAGATCGCCACACTACTACTAACCACTA
Organism: Patella vulgata; assembly: GCF_932274485.2. NCBI lineage: Eukaryota > Metazoa > Mollusca > Gastropoda > Patellidae > Patella > Patella vulgata. The sequence continues at coordinate 37,571,670 of NC_065886.2, read as the reverse complement.
TTACCAGAGGTTTAGTGGAATTTTACGACTCTCTGGCAATGCTATTGTAAGTAACAGTGATTGATTCAGACATAAATATTTTAAGCATCATCTTTCAACAAGTAGTCAGTGTCGCAACGACTCCCATATCATTGGCTGACGCTTATCTGTGGGTGGGTGTTGTGTGTGTGTGTGTGTGTGTGTGTGGGTGTGTGTGTGGGGGGGGGGGGGGTAGGCCGGTTCACGATGTAATACTTGCCATCCTTCGAATTTCATATATGTACTCTTCAAAAAAAAAGTAGGGGATATTCAGAAACAATACAAAACTGCGGGAATGCACTGCTGTTTTTTTTTAGTGGTAACCAGTGTATGTTAATAACATGCCAATTGCCAACACATGAACATAAACAGTTCATATGGGCGACTTATCTGACGGCCCCATTTCACTCGCAAAGAGATACACCGTCAAATGTGAAAATGGACGTTTTTGTATTTTGTCTTAATAATGAGTAATTGCTCCACCAATCCTCAGAAATTCAGCAATTCGTCGTGGCATGCTCCTAATCAACCGCCCAATCACGATTTGGGGCAATCTAACCCACTCCCCTTGCAGTGCCACGGCCAATTCTTGCAGTGTTGTCGGTTGACGTTGACGTCGACGAACACGTCTCCCGATGAAAATAAACTTAACACACTAAAGTAAAGATACGCTAAACAGTAAATATTATGCAAGGACCGATAGGAATGCTAAAATGGATAGATAAACCAGCACTCGGCAGTTTTCATCAACCCTTCCTTGAAGTGTCAAATTTGACACGTGTCGCATGTGCAGCTCAGTGATTCTATTGGGGCGATAAGTTCTTCATGTGTGAACATACTCTCAAAGCATGCCAAGTGTCCATGACTATTTATCATATCACAACCGGCATAGGTATTTGCATTTCAATATCGCCTACTTTTTTGAAGAGTATATAAGTCGGTTCAATAAAGGGTAGTGTAAGGAGATAAATCCCTTTTCGTAAATACTGTTGTGCAGCCAAGATGTTTGAAAAAGTGGGAGTCGCAATGACCCAACGATGGCTCGCTACCCTGGGCGTCCCGCGTTCAATCTGGATTTTCCGGCATGGATCCGGTTGACAGGAATGTTAGACAGGAATGTTAGTCGTTCGGATAGGACGAAACCCGAGGCCCCGTAAGTACACGCTGGCATGCGCGTAAACCGCCTTGACAGTTAGAATTCAATTGCTGTCCATGCAAAATTTGCACCATGACACAATATTGCGTATTATGACTATGGTATATTATGACTGTTCTATAAATGATAAGTTTAGAGTCCAAGGGAGCTAACGCTTGCAAGATTATTGCTTTGTAGCACTTCAAATAAACGAGATATATTCTTTTCCATAAGAAATGGAGAAATCGTCCAAACTTATTTTATATTCTTGTATTGCAAGTAACGATGTTTACATTCAAAATTCCGAAATTACAAAGGGTTCATTAATTAATTATGTCTACACGTGGGAACATATACAATCTGAATATTAACAACTGATGACTGCACGTACGTACATATTAAATCTGAATCCCTACACTGTATACCACACACACGTACATATACATGGGTTTGCCATGTGAAGAAATGTCTAAATAATTATATATACAATTTGAACCCAGAGACGAAAGCCCTGCAATTGTCTGGTTCGTACAGAGCAATAGGGTGTTAAACTCCATTTCTTTCCATTTCAGTTAATTCACTCTGGTAAAAGTAATTTACTATCTATATATTCAGCCCTTGATGCTATAATAGCAGTTTATTCTCAAAATTCAAAAAGCAAGCCTCGTCGTTTCTAAAGGTCTAAAGTGTTAGAATGGATGAAATCACTCTTGATATTTTTACCACAAGATGACAACATCCAATACCCCACAGTCAACTGTTCATGAAATTTCAACAAGCTTTGGTTATGACAACACAAGTTCTTGGAAAACGGATTTATTTTACTAAAATATGTTAATAGCTTAGACCCAAATACCTCCCCTGATTTTGAAACCGATTATTGTAGATTAATATAACATCTTCACCAACTGCCATTCCTCTTCCCACAGAAATGGAATCATTTGACCAATCCACCCTAAATGGTTTAAAAATTGCACAATCTACATGGGCATCCTTTATATATTCTACGTTTCCATCGGTTTCGTGCTTTAAAAAACCCCAACAAAATACCATTTTTTACCCCCCAATACCATCTCGTAAACACGAATGTTTATACTGTTGTTCCCAACATTCCTATTTTACCATACTGGTGAAAACTTTAAGTGGCTGGATTTCTCATAGGAATATTTAATAACTGATAACTGAATCTGGTTCTCATAAGAAAAGAGAATGAGCTACTTGTGTTTATGTAGGGCAGCTATCGCCTGTTCTCCTCTTGACATAATTCCAGTTTGTTCTCAAAATAGAGAGGGATGCAAAACCAAGCCATGTTACTCCTGAAGGCCTAAAATTGGCGGCTTTTGTTATAGTTAAAACAAGATGACGACAGCATCCAATATCCTACACCCGTTCCGTACGTTGACAAAGCTAAATACTTCATCGGATTTTGTGACGAAATATGGAAAATAATTTGAAAATCATCTTTACCCACAACCGTTCCTCTTGCTACTGACATTGGACAGAGGTGGAAACCCGGGTCCGGCGTCTTGGATTTAAGTCGACTTGCAACTCGACTTGTAAGGGCAAAAGACTCAAATCGCGGCGACTTGAACGAGACCTGAGTTTTATGAAGACTCGAGACTTGACTCGATATTAAGGTCAGCGACTCGAGGTCCGACGACTTGTTCCCACCCCTGGCATAATTATTTGACTAATCCATCAAAAATGGTTCAGGTATTTCAAAATCTACATGTGCATCAAGTGTCCATTTTAAGTCTCTTCTATTAGATGACTTCTCGCATAACAGAACCAGTTTTTTAATGTTTAACTTTTAAAAGGAAAAGGGATTTGTACAGGTTGTATCCTAATATTGCTTTTACACTTGTTTTGTTTTGTAAACATTAGCTATAAATAGGTGCCTTGTAAAAATGTAAACTGAACTGAAATGAAATCAAATGGGGTTTAACGTCCTACGTTTCTTTTACGTGCACGCCAGTGTGTACACGGGACCTCCGTTTTTGTCCTATCCGAACGACTAGACAGCTGTCCTTGCAAAGCCCTCCCTACTGTACCACTTTAAACAAGGGGAAACAAAGCCGGAAAATCCGAGAACTTTCTCGGTCAACACCAGGAGCGAAGCCGAGACATCCAGGTTAACTATCAAGTATCTTACCCACTGAGCCACGGCGGATTTAACTACATCTCATATCTTTACCCACGTCTCGCTAAGGTAGATTTGGCGTGACTGACCAATTGTGACCTATGACCTACTCATAAGTGGGTTAATCCCCACAAATTACTACTCAGAAGGATTCATATTGTCACTGGGGATCCTAATGAACATTTTGTCTCGGGTACTGGAGATGTGTTACAAAACCAATTTTGCAGGTAATGTGAATAGCGCTCCCCGCTGGTGTCCCCAAAAAGTTTAATTGCGGTCCCGGTAACATATCTACGTTTGTTTTAAGCATGTTCTGACCTGGAAAGCTGTGAGAACGTGGTGGGGTCGCGAGACATGTGTGATGACAGCTCCATGATCGTAGTACACGCGCCGTACACACGTGGCAAAGGCGCTGCGAAAATTGAAACATATGCAACGGCGACTTCATGGCGACTTTACCACGACCCTCGAGTGTCTGCAACGACCCCAACAAGCGTTCAGGCTCCTTTTAGCGGTGTCATGTCGATGCTACGATGACTTCACTACTATTGCGCGATTGCACCACGTCCTCATCGGGCTTCCAGTGTGCGTATGGCGATCTTATGGGGGCCCCACTGCGTTTATGGCGCGGTTACTCTCCTATGCCGGCCATGCTGTTCAAGTACGACTTGCTATAAAAACAGGCGATTCAAAGGTCATACATCAGTGTGTACGTTGGCAACTTGAAATTTCCAAAAATCTGACCAGTTTATATAGTCGCCGTGATCACGTGGTAGAAACGCACGTGTTGTCCTGGTATACTTTGAAGACGCGTGGAAAGAAACCCATGATCTCAATAGAAACACCATAAGCGCAGAGAGGTCGTGACAAACACGCCGTGAGAACGCGGTATAATCGCACAGGTCGCTGTAAGAACGTGACTTTTTTCAAGTTTGTAATTTTTGGGGACATTTTCTCGCGTTATGTTCACGTTTGCCGGCGACCTTGTGCATTTTCTGGTAAGAACGCCACCCCGGTCTGACGGGGGCTTTAATCTTTGCTAGCTCCTGGACTAATTAATTGGTCTCACGGATAGGATGAACGATTCTACAAAAATGTCGGCCGTTTGTAAAACTACGAACCATTTGAAATAAATCAGTTGATTGTGACAATAGTTTCATGCATATAATCACTCTTTTATAATCTCAAACACTAATAATAACATAAATTAACAAACGACAATTATTTTCGGATTATAATTTTCAAATAAACCTTAATACGATAACAAAAATATTGAAAAGAGAACTGATGGATTAGTTTGTATTTGATTTTTTTATTACAATAGATTTATCTGAAGGTCACTGAGAAGCTAATATACAGAAGTCACATCGTGGGCAGTATACCAATGACACAATTCAGAATTGAAACTCAGAATGCCAACAGTTCTGCTTACTACAATTACAAGAATTTTTGGCTGATTTTCATATTGCTATCTCTTTCTTTAGTAAACAAGTATTTCTAACCATAAAATGGGTATCCATAATTTAGCAGATTCTAATTGGACATAATGATCATTAAGTTCGTTACTTATTTCCAATTGTAATAGTTGATTCTGAGTGATTATACCAAATTACACTGAACTAAATCAATATAAAAAAACTAATCAGCATAAATTTTGAACTGTTCTTTTGTTAATTTCAATGTATGAGCCATTGACATTGAAAGCAGGTCAGTTTGATATCGATTGATATCAACTGTTTTATGAACCTTAATTAGAAATAGTATCAAAATTAAATTTGAAGTTTTGCAGTAAATTGGAATTGGAATTTTATAAGTCCATAAATATCAAATGAAAATAAAAAAAAACAAACAATGTCTAATGCTATGAGATCTTTACCGCTATACCGTAACACGTTCACGACCTTATAAATACTAATCTAGATCAAGATGGTATTTGTTTAAATCAAAATTACAAGTTAGAAATAAAATTGTTAATGATAAAATCGTTGTAAAATTTATTGCAGGATAATACATTATATTTCTATATTTCATATTATTTGTAATATCGTTATGCCATTTAGTCGTTGATTTTATCATTCAATATTGTTTTATAATTTCACTGTGATTAATAAATTAAACATACATTATGCAAGAGCTAAATCTGCCTATTGCAGGTCTTTCTTTAGGCCTGAAATATTATCTAAATTATTAATTAGACATTAATTAACTTATCCAGACCATAATCAACTCTCGATGGTATCGCTAGCCTGCGATGTTTATTGGATTACGTTCCGATTTGCTGTTCGACTTCCATTCATAATTAAATCAAAAAATGGATAATCGAGACTATGTTTTTGTTATCCTACCGACTTTAGTAATGATGATCGAGGCTATAGCCCCAATATTCAATCGCTAAAATCTTGGTTCATAGTCGATCAATTTGACTGAAATTTTAAGCAAATTGCCTTTACATTATCTAGTTTGTAACTATTATAGTGATAATTGCCAGCTCTGTGTCTTTAATTTCATAAAAAACAGAGAAAAAAGAGAACGTGACACCAGGTGTGATAGTCTTTTAGCTACCCATGTAGTTGAAGGAGACCATGACACACGGTGTAATAAAAATAGTAATATTAACTTTTAAATGACCTTTATAAATATTAAACAAACAAGTTCAATAAGTAAACGGCACAATAATAAACTTATCCCGAGAAATTAATCCCGAATATCAGAACGAAATTAGTTTTTGTTTTTGCAATTCAGATTTCCCTCTAGATTCGATATCATACAATACCTTACTTCAATGACATATCAAAATTGAACAGTGGATTTTTCTCGTCGTTTTTTTTAATTGACTTTGTAATCTCGTAATGATATGAGGATCTTTATACTTTTTAATCTCGTAATATGATAGTGTGTTCACATGTTAATCTCGCAATATGTTAGTGTATTCGCATTTTAATCTCGTAATATGATGGTGTGTTCACATTTTAATCTCGTGTTCACTTTTTAATTTCCAATAATATGATGATCTGTTCAGTTTCTAATCTTGTAATGATAATAATATGGTGGTCTGTTCACGTTCTAATGTTGTAATCATATGATGGTCGGTTCACTTTTTAATCTTGTAATAATCGTTTTCTACCCAAATAAGCATCAAATTGGAAATCAACAAAGGAACAGGACAAAGTTCGAGCGAATATGGGTTCATTCGCTACGTCAAATGGATAACCGTTTCATAAATTTCTAGTATTTGTATCAATTTGCATTTTTCTCGTAGTTTTTTTAATTGACTTACTTCAATGTAGTTTAGTATTCACTTAAAATAAAGCAATAATAGATTAGATTGTGGATTAAGCTCCACTGTTTATTATTCTATGAATCCTATCTCTGCGACTGTAGACTGTTCAATTTGTGATTTTTCAATATTAACGCCTCAATGACATTCCAGTTTCAGATTAATGCCATTTAATTAAACCCAAACACAACATGATGCTCTTAATAATGAATTAATATGGGATTTAACGTCCTATTTGTCTGTATATACTGGACTAAAGAATACAGGAATACGTCATACAGGGTGCTATGAGGTAGGCTACTCTTATATAGAATTCTAACTGTCAAGAGTTATTTCACGTGCACGCCGAAGTGTACACGGAGTCTTGTTATTCGTGTCATCCGAACGACTAGACACAGACCTTTTCAAGCCCGTCGCCCGGCATCACTGACAAGGGGGGAACTACGCTGGAAAAAAAACGTTCCTCAAGGTTTGGGAACCACCGTCTTACTGATGACCTTTAAATGCATACACACGCAAACTGATTCATTCTTTAATTCTCTTATAATTGTATTGATGAAATTTTATTTATATATTTCTTAATCGCATTAGATTTATAATGCGAAATAAATTGTTTGTTGATTTATTTTATTAAATATTTGATACTATAAAAGAGTGAGATATACAACTATTATCATAATCAACTGATTTATTTCAACTGGTTTGTAGTTCTACTACCTACTGAAATCATCAAGATGAATTCTGTTCTCTGTGTCGTTCTGGTAAGAAAAATATTTTCTTTCGTTTTTTTTATAAACCTGTGCTACAGTGGCTCGATTGATAACACATTGGCTAGATAAGCTGGAGTTTTCGTGTTCGATCCCGGCGCGGATTAAATAGCTGTTCGGATGGGACGCAAACCAGAGGTCCCGTGTACACATTGGCGTGCATATATAAGATTTCCTTGGCAGGTGGAATTCGATATAAGAGTAGACCTTAGTGCCGCTGTTTGGGCACAATTTTCCTCATATCACACTGTATGGCGTATGCCCGTTTTCATTAGTCCAGTTAGCGAAGAATAGTAAGACGTTAAACCCCATTTTCTTTAATTTTATGTCTTTTTAAACCTACAATAAATACACAATATACATCATCTAGCATCCATATGAATTATGTATCTTTTATATTGAATGTTTCTTCTCTTGTTTTTCAGTGTTTGACCATCAGTGCCCTCTATGTCGCTGCTGATGTTGAGGTTTATGTTGATCCCTGTTTGGTAAGAATTTTAATCTATATTATATTGTAATATATCTGCAATGACCACCATTAACATCATTTACCCCCGATTTGAAAATATATCTTGGTGATAAGTCACGACAAATGATATCACGGATTTTTTTTCCCCAAATTGTTAGTTGTGTTCGAATGAGCGGTATTAAAATACAGAGGCATTTTTCAGTCATTTGAGGGGTTGGGTAGTTGAATGGTTTTACGCATGTGCTTTAGTTCACAAGGTCTGTCATTGACACTGAGCCACTGTGGCTCCTGGTCAGTGTATAAGGAGTATGTAGCTGAAAATATGTCACGCAGTCTATAAGATGTGTTATACTACAGATTTTTGAGCCCGTATTAGTCCTTCGGGTGGCTCGAAAACCCTAGGTTCCGTGAACACATCGACGTGCACCGAAAAGAACCCTTTGGCAGTTGGAATTCGATATCAGAATAAGCCGTAGCCTCGCTACTCGAGCCAAATGTCCCTCATAGCCCACTTTATGGGATATACAAGTCTTCATTAGACCAGTCGGGGCAAAACAGTAGGCGTCTTAAACCCAATTCCATTTCATTTTTATTGGTAGCCTGAATGTTATATTTTCTAGACCGCAAGATATGTTATTTTTTAGTCTTTATGTTATATTTTGTAGTCTAAACAATGTGAAATGGGGCGATTATGTCGTCTACGTAAACCTGCTGATTGTTCAATATTAGACGAATGTCTTCCTCTCGCAGTTTGTGTTGGTGAGATAAATTTGTTTAACGCTTATCCAAAACTCATCTAAAACATCTTAAGAAAAATGAATATTTAAAAAATATATTTGCTGATATTCGTAAACCAAACGTCGAGTAGTTCTTCGGTTAGTTAATATATAGCAAGAAAAGTGTATTCAAAAATATGAACTAAAATATGACTAGAGTTTGCATTAGTTTATGTCTGATTACTGTTTAGACATTGAAAGTAAGAAATATGTATAACTACTGTTTGGTGATATTGTGGTCAGGAGCCTTAGCCTATACATGGAAACGATGTTAGCTTTTATTTTTAAAAAATTATTAAGTTACACAATTTAAAAAAATGTCTCGATTATCCATTTTTAAATTAAATCGTATTTAAATCTGTTGAAAATCTAGAGCATCCGATGGCATCGAGAGTTGATTATGGTCTTGGCAAGTTAATAAATGTCTATAGTTTATATAACATTTTTAAAAGGCCTAACGAAAGACCCGTAATAGGCAGATTTAGCTCTTGAATAATGCCCAGTTAGAGATACATTAGATAAAGAGCTGGCAGTTCTCACTATAATAGTTAAAAACTAGATAATGTCAAGGGAATTTGTTGAAAATTTCAGTCAAATTGATCCACTTCGAACTGAGAATTTAGCGATTGAATTTTCGGTCTAACCTCAATCATCATTACTAAATGATAAAAAACCTAGTCTCGATTATCCAATTCATCATTAAATCTTGAATGGAAGTAGAACAGCAAATCGAAATCTAATCCAATAAACATCGCAGGCTAGTGATGACATCGAGAGTTGATTATGGTCTGGATTAGTTAATTAATGTCTAATTAATAATTTAGATAACATTTTAGGCCTAAAGAAAGACCTGCAATAGGCAGATTTAGCTCTTGCATAATGTATGTTTAGGTAATGGAACAAATGTGACTTCTCGCCTATAAGATTAACATGCAGTTTTCTTTATTTCAGATGTTGCAGTTAATGTAGATGCTGATAATAACCTGAGTAATGATGGGCCTCTTTGTCGAATTGGTCGTCCTATCCTCGAGGCCGACGGAGGGCAACCTTTAAAGTGTGAACGTGGACTACACCAATGTCCAAGGGGTTACGTGTGTGTTTTCCACCAGAAAATAAACGTCTGTTGTCTTAAAGCATAATAATCTGACGTGTAATGGCTTGTGTTCACAAATTAATATTAAATAATATTGTTTCTGTCCTATATTATTACTGAAAACATATTTTGATTGACATTTAGTAATTGAACATATTAACACAAGGTACAATTTGATGGATACAATATAACATGTCTCTCTCGGCTATTATTCTAGATATATTTAATTGACGCGTATCGTATACTATCTCCTTGATACTGTCTGTCTGCTACATCGTTAACACTGTTCATCACGTGCATTTTGCATACCGATACACCATTGCCCAATCACGCTATTTTACCGAGATTTCGCCGAATAGTTTGGATGCAGCTATGGCGGGTGTGGCGTCAGGCAGGGTAAGCTTTCTCTTTCGGACACCTGTTACCACTGTTTGTCGTGTATTTTGTACATGGTGAACAGTCCATATGCTGATTACACTATTTTGCCTTATTACAGTATTTTGCCTATACCTATTTTGTCTAATGGTTTGGATTGTTCGTACTTGGTTTTATTTTATTAGTTTAATACTAAGCGACGTTTCGACGAGGATACTCATTTGCTTGATAAAGACGAGAGTATCCTCGTCGAAACGTCGTTTAGTATTAAACTCAGTAATTGTGTATCCATAAAATTGTACCTTGTGTTAATATTTTTTCTAGTTGTGGCCTTTAGAGTGGCGTTGTGCCGCAGACGCATTGTACATGAACAGGACTGCGAGATAAATGATGACACGGACCTGTTAAACAGCGTCGGTTAGGAAGACAAACTCAATACCTGTATTAACAATTGGGTGCACGTAAAAGAACCCTTGCCGGTTGGAATACGACAAAGATTAGCCGGAAATGTTGCTGAACCGGCAAGGAGTGGGGGGAGGGGCGAGTTAACGCCCACTTGACACACTCTAAGTCATTCGTGACTAACATGTAGTTTAATATTATTCAATTATCGCCTGCGTACAGATTGCTGTAGCAGTGGGAGGAAAACAGGGAACCGGAGAAAAAACCACGAGGTTGGACACAATCGACTCAACTCGTATTCTAAACTACGCTACTTGACTCAGTGACAGATCTTATGATCTAAAGAACTTGCGCTAACCCATTCGCCCCACCCCTCTCAAGAAATGTACTTGTGACTACAATAAAACATAATCGTCTTATCATGACAGAATAATATATTAACACCCATTCATATTCTATCCGTGCTGCATGCATAACAATAAAACATAATGACCCAAATATTATGTTTATCCCCATTCATATTATATAATGTGAATAACATACAAAATGTTTTTTTTTGTCGGGTTTTTTTAACCTAATCTTGAATACACACAGATAAAAGCGTTCTGACGATACAATATTATCTTTAAAATATCTTCTCTGTTATTTAATCGCTACCACCAACGCATATGATAATTCACGCGTGGTGTATGAACGAAACAGTTTTATAACTGTCACCATTTAGTGAATGCATTTTAACGCGTAGGCCTGAATAGTCAATGATAATCCATAATATTCGAAATTAAAAACACAAATTAGAATTCAACATTGGTCCATTTCAATCCATATAGATGTTGTTGTGTCGCTATGAAGATGTGGGATCCTACTATCCAATATATTAAGATTTAAGACACAATGAACATTTTAAAATATGGTACAACCATGGTACAACCAGATCTGTTCGGGCGTAAAACCAATGATCAAAGAAAAACATATCCTAAACTAGAACTGCGAAGCAGTAATGACGGGTTTCACCGGTGCCACGTTACCCTTGAACTTATGTCACTTCCGGTACCAATGAAACCGTTAAACAGGTTTCCACATAAGCATTGCACACATGAAATAAATTGGACGCAGAAACAACCAAATCCAGCAATCAATTCATTTGCTACATGTCAGTGATCCTGTCAAAATTACATTACTTCCGGTGATAATGAAAATGTTAAATTGGTTTATGAAATCAGAAATAGCATCATCACATGGTGAAAATTTTATGTAAATCCTATAATAATTGCCACCTTTATAGACCAAAAACCTTGAAAAATGACTTGTAGAAAATCGCTTTTTTCTCTGCAACCGTACAAGTTAGAAACCATTTTGAGGTATCTGTATGATCGAATGAGTTCATTCTATTTGTTGATTGGAATCAAATATCATAATTTTAAAAACATTACAAATCTGATTCATTTGAATAAAATATCTGTTTTGAAGGCTAAAAATACAGTTTTTACCAAAATGACGTTACTTCCGGTGATAATGAAAATCTTAAATTACTTGTATGAAATCGTAAATGGCATTATGTATCACACAGTGAAAATTTCATGAAAATCGAATAATAATTGACACTTTTATTGACAAAAAACCTTAAAAAGTCACCTGTTGAAAATTGCCTATTTCTCCGCAACTGAACAAGTTAGAAACCATTTTGTGATATCTATATGATCGTAAGGGTTCATTGTATTAGTTGATTTGAATCAAATATCAAAATTTTAAACAAATAACAAATATGACTCATTTGAATAAATTACTGGTTTCGAAGGCTATAAATACAATTTTTGCCCAAATTACGTCATTTCCGGTGATATTGAAAATGTTAAATTGGTTTGACCTAGTTAAAATTGACATTACACATCAATAATAATTGACTCTTTTACAGGCACACTAGCGTAAAAAGTGACTCGTGCATAATTGCCCATTTCTCGGCAACTGCGCATATTGCAAATTAATTTTCAAATACATTCTCTCCGTATAGATTATTGCTACGAGTTTATGAAAGTTACGAAGTAATATTTTAAAATATGAAAACGCTGGATGGGTTGTAAATAGCTTAATTTTACAAATTTTACACCTTTTTTCACCTTTTAATCGAAATAGCCCGAAAACGGAATCGAAATTAAAAAAACTGGTCCAACATTTTGTGCGCCTTTAAAGGGCGCACAATTTCAGTTATAAAAGATTTGAAAAAAATAATATTTGCTTTCGAAAAATGGTACCTAACTGTCAAAATTGTAGTTTTTTGTCAATTTACGCCACTTCCCGTGCCGACAGATAACACTATTGGTAACAAAAAAAATGACAATTGAGACAACGGAGCATATGAACTTTGTTTTATACAAATCGAACAATAAATAATTAATCTAGGACTGAAAAACTGAATTAGCCAATGAGGGCCAAGGAAAATTACCGAGACAAAAAATTTTCACATTTTTGCCCAAGTCAGAGGACTCGTTATATTTGTGTAAAACACGACTAAAAAATATTCATAAATAAAAAAGTTTTTTGTAAAAATTTAAATTTTCTAAATTTAGCGCCTAATATCTGCGAAGATTTGCCGAAAATCAAAAATCAAAAGTAGCGTAGCTATGTGCCCCGTCTCCGGCTATGCCAAAATGCATCGAAAGTTAAAATCCAATGATTATTGTTAAAATTACTGCAATATTTCTAAAAACGATAGCTTCGGTGATTTCGGACATTTCGCATTGTCGCAGAACGTTCAAAATAGCTTTATCCTCTAAGTCACACCCACTTTTCCGATAAAACCGAAGAAATCGTAACGATCCGACAATCAGTTGCTGAGATCTACTCAAAACAAAAGAAGAATAATAATAAGAAGAATAACTAGAACTGCGAAGCAGTAATGACGGGTTTCACCGGTGCCACGTTACCCTTGAACTTATGTCACTTCCGGTACCAATGAAACCGTTAAACAGGTTTCCACATAAGCATTGCACACATGAAATAAAATGGACACAGAAACAACCAAATCCAGCAACCAATTCATTTGCTACATGTCAGTGATCCTGTCAAAATTACATTACTTCCGGTGATAATGAAAATGTTAAATTGGTTTATGAAATCAGAAATAGCATCATCACATGTTGAAAATTTTATGTAAATCCTATAATAATTGCCACCTTTATAGACCAAAAACCTTGAAAAATGACTTGTAGAAAATCGCCTATTTCTCTGCAACCGTACAAGTTAGAAACCATTTTGAGGTATCTGTATGATCGAATGAGTTCATTCTATTTGTTGATTGGAATCAAATATCATAATTTTAAAAACATTACAAATCTGATTCATTTGAATAAAATATCTGTTTTGAAGGCTAAAAATACAGTTTTTGCCAAAATGACGTTACTTCCGGTGATAATGAAAATCTTAAATTACTTGTATGAAATCGTAAATGGCATTATGTATCACACAGTGAAAATTTCATGAAAATCGAATAATAATTGACACTTTTATTGACAAAAAAACCTTAAAAAGTGACCTGTTGAAAATTGCCTATTTCTCCGCAACTGAACAAGTTAGAAACCATTTTGTGATATCTATATGATCGTAAGGGTTCATTGTATTAGTTGATTTGAATCAAATATCAAAATTTTAAACAAATAACAAATATGACTCATTTGAATAAATTACTGGTTTCGAAGGCTATAAATACAATTTTTGCCCAAATTACGTCATTTCCGGTGATATTGAAAATGTTAAATTGGTTTGACCTAGTTAAAATTGACATTACACATCAAATGGTGTCACTTTTATGAAAATCGAATAATAATTGACTCTTTTACAGGCAAACTAGCGTAAAAAGTGACTCATGCAAAATTGCCCATTTCTCGGCAACTGCGCATATTACAAATTAATTTTCACATACATTCTCTCCGTATAGATTATTGCTACGAGTTTATGAAAGTTACGAAGTAATATTTTAAAATATGAAAACGCTGGATGGGTTGTAAATAGCTTAATTTTACACCTTTTTTCACCTTTTAATCGAAATAGCCCGAAAACGGAATCGAAATTAAAAAACATGGTCCCAACATTTTGTGCGCCTTTAAAAGGCGCACAATTTCAGTTATACCAGATTTGAAAAAAATAATATTTGCTTTCGAAAAATGGTACCTAACTGTCAAAATTGTAGTTTTTTGTCAATTTACGCCACTTCCGGTGCCGACAGATAACACTATTGGTAACAAAAAAAATGACAATTGAGACAACGGGGCATATGAACTTTGTTTTATACAAATCGAACAATAAATAATTAATCTAGGACTGAAAAACTGAATTAGCCAATGGGGGCCAAGGAAAATTACCGAGACAAAAAATTTTCACATTTTTGCCCAAGTCAGAGGACTCGTTATATTTGTGTGCGCCTTTAAAGGGCGCACAATTTCAGTTATACCAGATTTGAAAAAAATAATATTTGCTTTCGAAAAATGGTACCTAACTGTCAAAATTGTAGTTTTTTGTCAATTTACGCCACTTCCGGTGCCGACAGATAACACTATTGGTAACAAAAAAAATGGCAATTGAGACAACGGAGCATATGAACTTTGTTTTATACAAATCGAACAATAAATAATTAATCTAGGACTGAAAAACTGAATTAGCCAATGGGGGCCAAGGAAAATTACCGAGACAAAAAATTTTCACATTTTTGCCCAAGTCAGAGGACTCGTTATATTTGTGTAAAACACGACTAAAAAATATTCATAAATAAAAAAGTTTTTTGTAAAAATTTAAATTTTCTAAATTTAGCGCCTTATATCTGCGAAGATTTGCCGAAAATCAAAAATCAAAAGTAGCGTAGCTATGTGCCCCGTCTCCGGCTATGCCAAAATGCATCGAAAGTTAAAATCCAATGATTATTGTTAAAATTACTGCAATATTTCTAAAAACGATAGCTTCGGTGATTTCGGACATTTCGCATTGTCGCAGAACGTTCAAAATAGCTTTATCCTCTAAGTCACACCCACTTTTCCGATAAAACCGAAGAAATCGTAACGATCCGACAATCAGTTGCTGAGATCTACTCAAAACAAAAGAAGAATAATAATAATAACTAGAACTGCGAAGCAGTAATGACGGGTTTCACCGGTGCCACGTTACCCTAGAACTTATGTCACTTCCGGTACAAATGAAACCGTTAAACAGGTTTCCACATAAGCATTGCACACATGAAATAAAATGGACGCAGAAACAACCAAATCCAGCAATCAATTCATTTGCTACATGTCAGTAATCGTACCAAAATTACATTACTTCCGGTGATAATGAAAATGTTAAATTGGTTTATGAAATCAGAAATAGCATCATCACATGGTGAAAATTTTATGTAAATCCTATAATAGTTGCCACCTTTATAGACCAAAAACCTTGAAAAATGACTTGTAGAAAATCGCCTATTTCTCTGCAACCGTACAAGTTAGAAACCATTTTGAGGTATCTGTATGATCGAATAAGTTCATTCTATTTGTTGATTGGAATCAAATATCATAATTTTAAAAACATTACAAATCTGATTCATTTGAATAAAATATCTGTTTTGAAGGCTAAAAATACAGTTTTTGCCAAAATGACGTTACTTCCGGTGATAATGAAAATCTTAAATTACTTGTATGAAATCGTAAATGGCATTATGTATCACACAGTGAAAATTTCATGAAAATCGAATAATAATTGACACTTTTATTGACAAAAAACCTTAAAAAGTGACCTGTTGAAAATTGCCTATTTCTCCGCAACTGAACAAGTTAGAAACCATTTTGTGATATCTATATGATCGTAAGGGTTCATTGTATTAGTTGATTTGAATCAAATATCAAAATTTTAAACAAATAACAAATATGACTCATTTGAATAAATTACTGGTTTCGAAGGCTATAAATACAATTTTTGCCCAAATTACGTCATTTCCGGTGATTTTGAAAATGTTAAATTGGTTTGACCTAGTTAAAATTGACATTACACATCAAATGGTGTCACTTTTATGAAAATCGAATAATAATTGACTCTTTTACAGGCAAACTAGCGTAAAAAGTGACTCATGCAAAATTGCCCATTTCTCGGCAACTGCGCATATTACAAATTAATTTTCACATACATTCTCTCCGTATAGATTATTGCTACGAGTTTATGAAAGTTACGACGTAATATTTTAAAATATGAAAACGCTGGATGGGTTGTAAATAGCTTAATTTTACACCTTTTTTCACCTTTTAATCGAAATAGCCCGAAAACGGAATCGAAATTAAAAAAACTGGTCCCAACATTTTGTGCGCCTTTAAAGGGCGCACAATTTCAGTTATACCAGATTTGAAAAAAATAATATTTGCTTTCGAAAAATGGTACCTAACTGTCAAAATTGTAGTTTTTTGTCAATTTACGCCACTTCCGGTGCCGACAGATAACACTATTGGTAACAAAAAAAATGGCAATTGAGACAACGGAGCATATGAACTTTGTTTTATACAAATCGAACAATAAATAATTAATCTAGGACTGAAAAACTGAATTAGCCAATGGGGGCCAAGGAAAATTACCGAGACAAAAAATTTTCACATTTTTGCCCAAGTCAGAGGACTCGTTATATTTGTGTAAAACACGACTAAAAAATATTCATAAATAAAAAAGTTTTTTGTAAAAATTTAAATTTTCTAAATTTAGCGCCTTATATCTGCGAAGATTTGCCGAAAATCAAAAATCAAAAGTAGCGTAGCTATGTGCCCCGTCTCCGGCTATGCCAAAATGCATCGAAAGTTAAAATCCAATGATTATTGTTAAAATTACTGCAATATTTCTAAAAACGATAGCTTCGGTGATTTCGGACATTTCGCATTGTCGCAGAACGTTCAAAATAGCTTTATCCTCTAAGTCACACCCACTTTTCCGATAAAACCGAAGAAATCGTAACGATCCGACAATCAGTTGCTGAGATCTACTCAAAACAAAAGAAGAATAATAATAATAAGAATAATAATTTTAACAAAAACAATAGTGTTTCACACAAGCTACGCAGTGTGAAACCCTAATAATAATTTTAACAAAAACAATAGTGTTTCACACAAGCTTCGCAGTGTGAAACCCTAATAACTAGAACTGCGAAGCAGTAATGACGGGTTTCACCGGTGCCACGTTACCCTTGAACTTATGTCACTTCCGGTACCAATGAAACCGTTAAACAGGTTTCCACATAAGCATTGCACACATGAAATAAAATGGACGCAGAAACAACCAAATCCAGCAATCAATTCATTTGCTACATGTCAGTGATCCTGTCAAAATTACATTACTTCCGGTGATAATGAAAATGTTAAATTGGTTTATGAAATCAGAAATAGCATCATCACATGTTGAAAATTTTATGTAAATCCTATAATAATTGCCACCTTTATAGACCAAAAACCTTGAAAAATGACTTGTAGAAAATCGCCTATTTCTCTGCAACCGTACAAGTTAGAAACCATTTTGAGGTATCTGTATGATCGAATGAGTTCATTCTATTTGTTGATTGGAATCAAATATCATAATTTTAAAAACATTACAAATCTGATTCATTTGAATAAAATATCTGTTTTGAAGGCTAAAAATACAGTTTTTGCCAAAATGACGTTACTTCCGGTGATAATGAAAATCTTAAATTACTTGTATGATATCGTAAATGGCATTATGTATCACACAGTGAAAATTTCATGAAAATCGAATAATAATTGACACTTTTTTTGACAAAAAAACCTTAAAAAGTGACCTGTTGAAAATTGCCTATTTCTCCGCAACTGAACAAGTTAGAAACCATTTTGTGATATCTATATGATCGTAAGGGTTCATTGTATTAGTTGATTTGAATCAAATATCAAAATTTTAAACAAATAACAAATATGACTCATTTGAATAAATTACTGGTTTCGAAGGCTATAAATACAATTTTTGCCCAAATTACGTCATTTCCGGTGATATTGAAAATGTTAAATTGGTTTGACCTAGTTAAAATTGACATTACACATCAAATGGTGTCACTTTTATGAAAATCGAATAATAATTGACTCTTTTACAGGCAAACTAGCGTAAAAAGTGACTCATGCAAAATTGCCCATTTATCGGCAACTGCGCATATTACAAATTAATTTTCACATACATTCTCTCCGTATAGATTATTGCTACGAGTTTATGAAAGTTACGAAGTAATATTTTAAAATATGAAAACGCTGAATGGGTTGTAAATAGCTTAATTTTACACCTTTTTTCACCTTTTAATCGAAATAGCCCGAAAACGGAATCGAAATTAAAAAAAATGGTCCCAACATTTTGTGCGCCTTTAAAGGGCGCACAATTTCAGTTATACCAGATTTGAACAAAATAATATTTGCTTTCGAAAAATGGTACCTAACTGTCAAAATTGTAGTTTTTTGTCAATTTACGCCACTTCCGGTGCCGACAGATAACACTATTGGTAACAAAAAAAATGACAATTGAGACAACGGGGCATATGAACTTTGTTTTATACAAATCGAACAATAAATAATTAATCTAGGACTGAAAAACTGAATTAGCCAATGGGGGCCAAGGAAAATTACCGAGACAAAAAATTTTCACATTTTTGCCCAAGTCAGAGGACTCGTTATATTTGTGTAAAACACGATTAAAAAATATTCATAAATAAAAAAGTTTTTTGTAAAAATTTAAATTTTCTAAATTTAGCGCCTAATATCTGCGAAGATTTGCCGAAAATCAAAAATCAAAAGTAGCGTAGCTATGTGCCCCGTCTCCGGCTATGCCAAAATGCATCGAAAGTTAAAATCCAATGATTATTGTTAAAATTACTGCAATATTTCTAAAAACGATAGCTTCGGTGATTTCGGACATTTCGCATTGTCGCAGAACGTTCAAAATAGCTTTATCCTCTAAGTCACACCCACTTTTCCGATAAAACCGAAGAAATCGTAACGATCCGACAATCAGTTGCTGAGATCTACTCAAAACAAAAGAAGAACTAGAACTGCGAAGCAGTAATGACGGGTTTCACCGGTGCCACGTTACCCTTGAACTTATGTCACTTCCGGTACCAATGAAACCGTTAAACAGGTTTCCACATAAGCATTGCACACATGAAATAAAATGGACACAGAAACAACCAAATCCAGCAACCAATTCATTTGCTACATGTCAGTGATCCTGTCAAAATTACATTACTTCCGGTGATAATGAAAATGTTAAATTGGTTTATGAAATCAGAAATAGCATCATCACATGTTGAAAATTTTATGTAAATCCTATAATAATTGCCACCTTTATAGACCAAAAACCTTGAAAAATGACTTGTAGAAAATCGCCTATTTCTCTGCAACCGTACAAGTTAGAAACCATTTTGAGGTATCTGTATGATCGAATGAGTTCATTCTATTTGTTGATTGGAATCAAATATCATAATTTTAAAAACATTACAAATCTGATTCATTTGAATAAAATATCTGTTTTGAAGGCTAAAAATACAGTTTTTGCCAAAATGACGTTACTTCCGGTGATAATGAAAAACTTAAATTACTTGTATGAAATCGTAAATGGCATTATGTATCACACAGTGAAAATTTCATGAAAATCGAATAATAATTGACACTTTTATTGACAAAAAAACCTTAAAAAGTGACCTGTTGAAAATTGCCTATTTCTCCGCAACTGAACAAGTTAGAAACCATTTTGTGATATCTATATGATCGTAAGGGTTCATTGTATTAGTTGATTTGAATCAAATATCAAAATTTTAAACAAATAACAAATATGACTCATTTGAATAAATTACTGGTTTCGAAGGCTATAAATACAATTTTTGCCCAAATTACGTCATTTCCGGTGATATTGAAAATGTTAAATTGGTTTGACCTAGTTAAAATTGACATTACACATCAAATGGTGTCACTTTTATGAAAATCGAATAATAATTGACTCTTTTACAGGCAAACTAGCGTAAAAAGTGACTCATGCAAAATTGCCCATTTCTCGGCAACTGCGCATATTACAAATTAATTTTCACATACATTCTCTCCGTATAGATTATTGCTACGAGTTTATGAAAGTTACGAAGTAATATTTTAAAATATGAAAACGCTGGATGGGTTGTAAATAGCTTAATTTTACACCTTTTTTCACCTTTTAATCGAAATAGCCCGAAAACGGAATCGAAATTAAAAAACATGGTCCCAACATTTTGTGCGCCTTTAAAAGGCGCACAATTTCAGTTATACCAGATTTGAAAAAAATAATATTTGCTTTCGAAAAATGGTACCTAACTGTCAAAATTGTAGTTTTTTGTCAATTTACGCCACTTCCGGTGCCGACAGATAACACTATTGGTAACAAAAAAAATGACAATTGAGACAACGGGGCATATGAACTTTGTTTTATACAAATCGAACAATAAATAATTAATCTAGGACTGAAAAACTGAATTAGCCAATGGGGGCCAAGGAAAATTACCGAGACAAAAAATTTTCACATTTTTGCCCAAGTCAGAGGACTCGTTATATTTGTGTAAAACACGATTAAAAAATATTCATAAATAAAAAAGTTTTTTGTAAAAATTTAAATTTTCTAAATTTAGCGCCTAATATCTGCGAAGATTTGCCGAAAATCAAAAATCAAAAGTAGCGTAGCTATGTGCCCCGTCTCCGGCTATGCCAAAATGCATCGAAAGTTAAAATCCAATGATTATTGTTAAAATTACTGCAATATTTCTAAAAACGATAGCTTCGGTGATTTCGGACATTTCGCATTGTCGCAGAACGTTCAAAATAGCTTTATCCTCTAAGTCACACCCACTTTTCCGATAAAACCGAAGAAATCGTAACGATCCGACAATCAGTTGCTGAGATCTACTCAAAACAAAAGAAGAACTAGAACTGCGATGCAGTAATGACGGGTTTCACCGGTGCCACTTTACCCTAAACATGTTACTTCCCGTACCAATGAAACCATTAAACAGGTTTCCACATAAGCATTGCACACATCAAATAAAATGGACGCCGAATCAACAAAATCCAGCAATATCAATTCATTTTATACATTTGTTACATGTAAGTGTACTGTACTTCCGGTGATAATGAAAATGTTCAATTACTTTTATGAAATCAGAAATAACATAGGGCATCACATGGTGAAAATTGTATGTAAATCGAATAACAATTGCCACTTTTATAGACCAAAAACCTTGAAAAGTGACTTGTAGAAAATCGCCTATTTCTCTGCAACCGTACAAGTTAGAAACCATTTTCTGGTATCTGTATGATCGTATGGGTTCAATCTATTTGCTGATTGGAATCAAATATCATAATTTTAAAAACAATACAAATAAGACTCATTTGAAAAAAATATCTGTTTTGAAGGCTAAAAATACAGTTTTTGCCAAAATGACGTTACTTCCGGTGATAATGAAAATGTTAAATTAGTTCTATGAAATCATAAATGACACAAGATATCATATGGTGAAAATTTTATGAAAATCGAATAATAACTGACACTTTTATAGACCAAAAACCTTGAAAAGTGACTTAAGGAAAATCGCCCATTTCTCTGCAACCGTACAAGTTAGAAACCATTTTGTGGTATCTGTATGATCGTATGGGTTCAATCTATTTGATCAATAGAATCAAATATCATAATTTGAAAAAAATAACAAATACGAATCATTTGAATAAAATATTGTTTTTTGAAGGCTAAAATTTAAGTTTTGAGCAAATGACGTCATTTCCGGTGGCAGCGCAAGGGGTAAAATGGTTTGACATAGTCCACTATGGCATTAGGCATCCAATGGCGAAAGAAAATTGAAAATCGAATAATAATTGATTCTTTTACAGCCAAAATTACGTGAAAAGTGACTCATGCAAAATTGCCCATTTCTCGGCAACTGCTTATATTACAAACTAATTTTCACATACATTCTCTTCGTATGGATTATAGCTACAAGTTTATAAAAGTTACGTAAAAATATTTTAAAATCTGAAAAGCCTGAATGAGTTGTAAATAGGTCAATTTTACGCCTTTTTTCACCTCTTAATCCAATTTGCTAGAAAATGAAAAAGAAATTAAAAAAACTGCTTCCGACATTTTTTGCGCCTTTAAAGGACACACTCTTTGAGTCATATAATTTTTCAAAAAAATAATATTTGTTTTCAAAAAATGGTACCTAACTGTCAAAATGGTAGTTTTTGGTAAAATTATGCCACTTCCGGTGCCGACAGATAACACTTTTGGTAATAAAAAAAATGACAATTGAGACAACGAAGCATATGAACTTTGTTTTATACAAATCGAACAATAAAAAATTAAGCTAGGACTGAAAAACTGAATTAGCCAATGGAGGCCAAGGAAAATTACTGAGACAAAAAATTTTAACATTTTTGCGCAAGTCAGATGACTCTTTAATTCTGTGCACAACACGAGTAAAAAATATTCATCAATAAAAAAGTTTTTTGTAAAATTTTAAATTTCCGAAATTTGGCGCCTAATATCTTCGAATTTTTGCTGAAAATCAAAAATCGAAAGTAGCGCAGCTATGTGCCCTGTCTCCAGCTATGCCAAAATGTATCGAAAGTTAAAATCCCATGATTATTGTTAAAATTACCGCAATATTTGTAAAAACGATAACTTCGGTGATTTCGGACATTTCGCATTGTCGCAGAACGTTCAAAATAGCTTTATCCTCTAAGTCACACCCACTTTCCCAGTAAAACCGAAGAAATCGTAACGATGCGACAAGTAGTTGCTGAGATCTACTCAAAACAAAAGAAGAATAATAATAATAACTAGAACTGCGAAGCAGTAATGACGGGTTTCACCGGTGCCACGTTACCCTTGAACTTATGTCACTTCCGGTACCAATGAAACCGTTAAACAGGTTTCCACATAAGCATTGCACACATGAAATAAAATGGACACAGAAACAACCAAATCCAGCAACCAATTCATTTGCTACATGTCAGTGATCCTGTGAAAATTACATTACTTCCGGTGATAATGAAAATGTTAAATTGGTTTATGAAATCAGAAATAGCATCATCACATGTTGAAAATTTTATGTAAATCCTATAATAATTGCCACCTTTATAGACCAAAAACCTTGAAAAATGACTTGTAGAAAATCGCCTATTTCTCTGCAACCGTACAAGTTAGAAACCATTTTGAGGTATCTGTATGATCGAATGAGTTCATTCTATTTGTTGATTGGAATCAAATATCATAATTTTAAAAACATTACAAATCTGATTCATTCGAATAAAATATCTGTTTTGAAGGCTAAAAATACAGTTTTTGCCAAAATGACGTTACTTCCGGTGATAATGAAAATCTTAAATTACTTGTATGAAATCGTAAATGGCATTATGTATCACACAGTGAAAATTTCATGAAAATCGAATAATAATTGACACTTTTATTGACAAAAAAACCTTAAAAAGTGACCTGTTGAAAATTGCCTATTTCTCCGCAACTGAACAAGTTAGAAACCATTTTGTGATATCTATATGATCGTAAGGGTTCATTGTATTAGTTGATTTGAATCAAATATCAAAATTTTAAACAAATAACAAATATGACTCATTTGAATAAATTACTGGTTTCGAAGGCTATAAATACAATTTTTGCCCAAATTACGTCATTTCCGGTGATATTGAAAATGTTAAATTGGTTTGACCTAGTTAAAATTGACATTACACATCAAATGGTGTCACTTTTATGAAAATCGAATAATAATTGACTCTTTTACAGGCAAACTAGCGTAAAAAGTGACTCATGCAAAATTGCCCATTTCTCGGCAACTGCGCATATTACAAATTAATTTTCACATACATTCTCTCCGTATAGATTATTGCTACGAGTTTATGAAAGTTACGAAGTAATATTTTAAAATATGAAAACGCTGGATGGGTTGTAAATAGCTTAATTTTACACCTTTTTTCACCTTTTAATCGAAATAGCCCGAAAACGGAATCGAAATTAAAAAACATGGTCCCAACATTTTGTGCGCCTTTAAAAGGCGCACAATTTCAGTTATACCAGATTTGAAAAAAATAATATTTGCTTTCGAAAAATGGTACCTAACTGTCAAAATTGTAGTTTTTTGTCAATTTACGCCACTTCCGGTGCCGACAGATAACACTATTGGTAACAAAAAAATGACAATTGAGACAACGGGGCATATGAACTTTGTTTTATACAAATCGAACAATAAATAATTAATCTAGGACTGAAAAACTGAATTAGCCAATGGGGGCCAAGGAAAATTACCGAGACAAAAAATTTTCACATTTTTGCCCAAGTCAGAGGACTCGTTATATTTGTGTAAAACACGATTAAAAAATATTCATAAATAAAAAAGTTTTTTGTAAAAATTTAAATTTTCTAAATTTAGCGCCTAATATCTGCGAAGATTTGCCGAAAATCAAAAATCAAAAGTAGCGTAGCTATGTGCCCCGTCTCCGGCTATGCCAAAATGCATCGAAAGTTAAAATCCAATGATTATTGTTAAAATTACTGCAATATTTCTAAAAACGATAGCTTCGGTGATTTCGGACATTTCGCATTGTCGCAGAACGTTCAAAATAGCTTTATCCTCTAAGTCACACCCACTTTTCCGATAAAACCGAAGAAATCGTAACGATCCGACAATCAGTTGCTGAGATCTACTCAAAACAAAAGAAGAATAATAATAATAAGAACTAGAACTGCGAAGCAGTAATGACGGGTTTCACCGGTGCCACGTTACCCTTGAACTTATGTCACTTCCGGTACCAATGAAACCGTTAAACAGGTTTCCACATAAGCATTGCACACATGAAATAAAATGGACGCAGAAACAACCAAATCCAGCAATCAATTCATTTGCTACATGTCAGTGATCCTGTCAAAATTACATTACTTCCGGTGATAATGAAAATGTTAAATTGGTTTATGAAATCAGAAATAGCATCATCACATGTTGAAAATTTTATGTAAATCCTATAATAATTGCCACCTTTATAGACCAAAAACCTTGAAAAATGACTTGTAGAAAATCGCCTATTTCTCTGCAACCGTACAAGTTAGAAACCATTTTGAGGTATCTGTATGATCGAATGAGTTCATTCTATTTGTTGATTGGAATCAAATATCATAATTTTAAAAACATTACAAATCTGATTCATTTGAATAAAATATCTGTTTTGAAGGCTAAAAATACAGTTTTTGCCAAAATGACGTTACTTCCGGTGATAATGAAAATCTTAAATTACTTGTATGATATCGTAAATGGCATTATGTATCACACAGTGAAAATTTCATGAAAATCGAATAATAATTGACACTTTTATTGACAAAAAAACCTTAAAAAGTGACCTGTTGAAAATTGCCTATTTCTCCGCAACTGAACAAGTTAGAAACCATTTTGTGATATCTATATGATCGTAAGGGTTCATTGTATTAGTTGATTTGAATCAAATATCAAAATTTTAAACAAATAACAAATATGACTCATTTGAATAAATTACTGGTTTCGAAGGCTATAAATACAATTTTTGCCCAAATTACGTCATTTCCGGTGATATTGAAAATGTTAAATTGGTTTGACCTAGTTAAAATTGACATTACACATCAAATGGTGTCACTTTTATGAAAATCGAATAATAATTGACTCTTTTACAGGCAAACTAGCGTAAAAAGTGACTCATGCAAAATTGCCCATTTCTCGGCAACTGCGCATATTACAAATTAATTTTCACATACATTCTCTCCGTATAGATTATTGCTACGAGTTTATGAAAGTTACGAAGTAATATTTTAAAATATGAAAACGCTGGATGGGTTGTAAATAGCTTAATTTCACACCTTTTTTCACCTTTTAATCGAAATAGCCCGAAAACGGAATCGAAATTTAAAAAAATGGTCCCAACATTTTGTGCGCCTTTAAAGGGCGCACAATTTCAGTTATACCAGATTTGAAAAAAATAATATTTGCTTTCGAAAAATGGTACCTAACTGTCAAAATTGTAGTTTTTTGTCAATTTACGCCACTTCCGGTGCCGACAGATAACACTATTGGTAACAAAAAAAATGACAATTGAGACAACGGGGCATATGAACTTTGTTTTATACAAATCGAACAATAAATAATTAATCTAGGACTGAAAAACTGAATTAGCCAATGGGGGCCAAGGAAAATTACCGAGACAAAAAATTTTCACATTTTTGCCCAAGTCAGAGGACTCGTTATATTTGTGTAAAACACGATTAAAAAATATTCATAAATAAAAAAGTTTTTTGTAAAAATTTAAATTTTCTAAATTTAGCGCCTAATATCTGCGAAGATTTGCCGAAAATCAAAAATCAAAAGTAGCGTAGCTATGTGCCCCGTCTCCGGCTATGCCAAAATGCATCGAAAGTTAAAATCCAATGATTATTGTTAAAATTACTGCAATATTTCTAAAAACGATAGCTTCGGTGATTTCGGACATTTCGCATTGTCGCAGAACGTTCAAAATAGCTTTATCCTCTAAGTCACACCCACTTTTCCGATAAAACCGAAGAAATCGTAACGATCCGACAATCAGTTGCTGAGATCTACTCAAAACAAAAGAAGAATAATAATAATAAGAATAATAATTTTAACAAAAACAATAGTGTTTCACACAAGCTACGCAGTGTGAAACCCTAATAAGAATAATAATTTTAACAAAAACAATAGTGTTTCACACAAGCTTCGCAGTGTGAAACCCTAATAATAATAATAATAAGAACTAGAACTGCGAAGCAGTAATGACGGGTTTCACCGGTGCCACGTTACCCTTGAACTTATGTCACTTCCGGTACCAATGAAACCGTTAAACAGGTTTCCACATAAGCATTGCACACATGAAATAAAATGGACGCAGAAACAACCAAATCCAGCAATCAATTCATTTGCTACATGTCAGTGATCCTGTCAAAATTACATTACTTCCGGTGATAATGAAAATGTTAAATTGGTTTATGAAATCAGAAATAGCATCATCACATGTTGAAAATTTTATGTAAATCCTATAATAATTGCCACCTTTATAGACCAAAAACCTTGAAAAATGACTTGTAGAAAATCGCCTATTTCTCTGCAACCGTACAAGTTAGAAACCATTTTGAGGTATCTGTATGATCGAATGAGTTCATTCTATTTGTTGATTGGAATCAAATATCATAATTTTAAAAACATTACAAATCTGATTCATTTGAATAAAATATCTGTTTTGAAGGCTAAAAATACAGTTTTTGCCAAAATGACGTTACTTCCGGTGATAATGAAAATCTTAAATTACTTGTATGATATCGTAAATGGCATTATGTATCACACAGTGAAAATTTCATGAAAATCGAATAATAATTGACACTTTTATTGACAAAAAAACCTTAAAAAGTGACCTGTTGAAAATTGCCTATTTCTCCGCAACTGAACAAGTTAGAAACCATTTTGTGATATCTATATGATCGTAAGGGTTCATTGTATTAGTTGATTTGAATCAAATATCAAAATTTTAAACAAATAACAAATATGACTCATTTGAATAAATTACTGGTTTCGAAGGCTATAAATACAATTTTTGCCTAAATTACGTCATTTCCGGTGATATTGAAAATGTTAAATTGGTTTGACCTAGTTAAAATTGACATTACACATCAAATGGTGTCACTTTTATGAAAATCGAATAATAATTGACTCTTTTACAGGCAAACTAGCGTAAAAAGTGACTCATGCAAAATTGCCCATTTCTCGGCAACTGCGCATATTACAAATTAATTTTCACATACATTCTCTCCGTATAGATTATTGCTACGAGTTTATGAAAGTTACGAAGTAATATTTTAAAATATGAAAACGCTGGATGGGTTGTAAATAGCTTAATTTTACACCTTTTTTCACCTTTTAATCGAAATAGCCCAAAAACGGAATCGAAATTAAAAAAAATGGTCCCAACATTTTGTGCGCCTTTAAAGGGCGCACAATTTCAGTTATACCAGATTTGAAAAAAATAATATTTGCTTTCGAAAAATGGTACCTAACTGTCAAAATTGTAGTTTTTTGTCAATTTACGCCACTTCCGGTGCCGACAGATAACACTATTGGTAACAAAAAAAATGACAATTGAGACAACGGGGCATATGAACTTTGTTTTATACAAATCGAACAATAAATAATTAATCTAGGACTGAAAAACTGAATTAGCCAATGGGGGCCAAGGAAAATTACCGAGACAAAAAATTTTCACATTTTTGCCCAATTCAGAGGACTCGTTATATTTGTGTAAAACACGATTAAAAAATATTCATAAATAAAAAAGTTTTTTGTAAAAATTTAAATTTTCTAAATTTAGCGCCTAATATCTGCGAAGATTTGCCGAAAATCAAAAATCAAAAGTAGCGTAGCTATGTGCCCCGTCTCCGGCTATGCCAAAATGCATCGAAAGTTAAAATCCAATGATTATTGTTAAAATTACTGCAATATTTCTAAAAACGATAGCTTCGGTGATTTCGGACATTTCGCATTGTCGCAGAACGTTCAAAATAGCTTTATCCTCTAAGTCACACCCACTTTTCCGATAAAACCGAAGAAATCGTAACGATCCGACAATCAGTTGCTGAGATCTACTCAAAACAAAAGAAGAATAATAATAATAAGAATAACTAGAACTGCGAAGCAGTAATGACGGGTTTCACCGGTGCCACGTTACCCTTGAACTTATGTCACTTCCGGTACCAATGAAACCGTTAAACAGGTTTCCACATAAGCATTGCACACATGAAATAAAATGGACGCAGAAACAACCAAATCCAGCAATCAATTCATTTGCTACATGTCAGTGATCCTGTCAAAATTACATTACTTCCGGTGATAATGAAAATGTTAAATTGGTTTATGAAATCAGAAATAGCATCATCACATGGTGAAAATTTTATGTAAATCCTATAATAATTGCCACCTTTATAGACCAAAAACCTTGAAAAATGACTTGTAGAAAATCGCCTATTTCTCTGCAACCGTACAAGTTAGAAACCATTTTGAGGTATCTGTATGATCGAATTAGTTCATTCTATTTGTTGATTGGAATCAAATATCATAATTTTAAAAACATTATAAATCTGTTTCATTTGAATAAAATATCTGTTTTGAAGGCTTAAAATACAGTTTTTGCCAAAATGACGTTACTTCCGGTGATAATGAAAATCTTAAATTACTTGTATGATATCGTAAATGGCATTATGTATCACACAGTGAAAATTTCATGAAAATCGAATAATAATTGACACTTTTATTGACAAAAAACCCTTAAAAAGTGACCTGTTGAAAATTGCCTATTTCTCCGCAACTGAACAAGTTAGAAACCATTTTGTGATATCTATATGATCGTAAGGGTTCATTGTATTAGTTGATTTGAATCAAATATCAAAATTTTAAACAAAAAACAAATATGACTCATTTGAATAAATTACTGGTTTCGAAGGCTATAAATACAATTTTTGCCCAAATTACGTCATTTCCGGTGATATTGAAAATGTTAAATTGGTTTGATCTAGTTAAAATTGACATTACACATCAAATGGTGTCACTTTTATGAAAATCGAATAATAATTGACTCTTTTACAGGCAAACTAGCGTAAAAAGTGACTCATGCAAAATTGCCCATTTCTCGGCAACTGCGCATATTACAAATTAATTTTCACATACATTCTCTCCGTATAGATTATTGCTACGAGTTTATGAAAGTTACGAAGTAATATTTTAAAATATGAAAACGCTGGATGGGTTGTAAATAGCTTAATTTCACACCTTTTTTCACCTTTTAATCGAAATAGCCCGAAAACGGAATCGAAATTAAAAAAAATGGTCCCAACATTTTGTGCGCCTTTAAAGGGCGCACAATTTCAGTTATACCAGATTTGAAAAAAATAATATTTGCTTTCGAAAAATGGTACCTAACTGTCAAAATTGTAGTTTTTTGTCAATTTACGCCACTTCCGGTGCCGACAGATAACACTATTGGTAACAAAAAAAATGACAATTGAGACAACGGGGCATATGAACTTTGTTTTATACAAATCGAACAATAAATAATTAATCTAGGACTGAAAAACTGAATTAGCCAATGGGGAACAAGGAAAATTACCGAGACAAAAAGTTTTCACATTTTTGCCCAAGTCAGAGGACTCGTTATATTTGTGTAAAACACGACTAAAAAATATTCATAAATAAAAAAGTTTTTTGTAAAAATTTAAATTTTCTAAATTTAGCGCCTAATATCTGCGAAGATTTGCCGAAAATCAAAAATCAAAAGTAGCGTAGCTATGTGCCCCGTCTCCGGCTATGCCAAAATGCATCGAAAGTTAAAATCCAATGATTATTGTTAAAATTACTGCAATATTTCTAAAAACGATAGCTTCGGTGATTTCGGACATTTCGCATTGTCGCAGAACGTTCAAAATAGCTTTATCCTCTAAGTCACACCCACTTTTCCGATAAAACCGAAGAAATCGTAACGATCCGACAATCAGTTGCTGAGATCTACTCAAAACAAAAGAAGAATAATAATAATAAGAATAATAATTTTAACAAAAACAATAGTGTTTCACACAAGCTACGCAGTGTGAAACCCTAATAAGAACTAGAACTGCGATGCAGTAATGACGGGTTTCACCGGTGCCACTTTACCCTAAACATGTTACTTCCCGTACCAATGAAACCATTAAACAGGTTTCCACATAAGCATTGCACACATCAAATAAAATGGACGCCGAATCAACAAAATCCAGCAATATCAATTCATTTTATACATTTGTTACATGTAAGTGTACTGTACTTCCGGTGATAATGAAAATGTTCAATTACTTTTATGAAATCAGAAATGACATAGGGCATCACATGGTGAAAATTGTATGTAAATCGAATAACAATTGCCACTTTTATAGACCAAAAACCTTGAAAAGTGACTTGTAGAAAATCGCCTATTTCTCTGCAACCGTACAAGTTAGAAACCATTTTCTGGTATCTGTATGATCGTATGGGTTCAATCTATTTGCTGATTGGAATCAAATATCATAATTTTAAAAACAATACAAATAAGACTCATTTGAAAAAAATATCTGTTTTGAAGGCTAAAAATACAGTTTTTGCCAAAATGACGTTACTTCCGGTGATAATGAAAATGTTAAATTAGTTCTATGAAATCATAAATGACACAAGATATCATATGGTGAAAATTTTATGAAAATCGAATAATAACTGACACTTTTATAGACCAAAAACCTTGAAAAGTGACTTAAGGAAAATCGCCCATTTCTCTGCAACCGTACAAGTTAGAAACCATTTTGTGGTATCTGTATGATCGTATGGGTTCAATCTATTTGATCAATAGAATCAAATATCATAATTTGAAAAAAATAACAAATACGAATCATTTGAATAAAATATTGTTTTTTGAAGGCTAAAATTTAAGTTTTGAGCAAATGACGTCATTTCCGGTGGCAGCGCAAGGGGTAAAATGGTTTGACATAGTCCACTATGGCATTAGGCATCCAATGGCGAAAGAAAATTGAAAATCGAATAATAATTGATTCTTTTACAGCCAAAATTACGTGAAAAGTGACTCATGCAAAATTGCCTATTTCTCGGCAACTGCTTATATTACAAACTAATTTTCACATACATTCTCTTCGTATGGATTATAGCTACAAGTTTATAAAAGTTACGTAAAAATATTTTAAAATCTGAAAAGCCTGAATGAGTTGTAAATAGGTCAATTTTACGCCTTTTTTCACCTCTTAATCCAATTTGCTAGAAAATGAAAAAGAAATTAAAAAAACTGCTTCCGACATTTTTTGCGCCTTTAAAGGACACACTCTTTGAGTCATATAATTTTTCAAAAAAATAATATTTGTTTTCAAAAAATGGTACCTAACTGTCAAAATTGTAGTTTTTGGTAAAATTATGCCACTTCCGGTGCCGACAGATAACACTTTTGGTAATAAAAAAAATGACAATTGAGACAACGAAGCATATGAACTTTGTTTTATACAAATCGAACAATAAAAAATTAAGCTAGGACTGAAAAACTGAATTAGCCAATGGAGGCCAAGGAAAATTACTGAGACAAAAAATTTTAACATTTTTGCGCAAGTCAGATGACTCTTTAATTCTGTGCACAACACGAGTAAAAAATATTCATCAATAAAAAAGTTTTTTGTAAAATTTTAAATTTCCGAAATTTGGCGCCTAATATCTTCGAATTTTTGCTGAAAATCAAAAATCGAAAGTAGCGCAGCTATGTGCCCTGTCTCCAGCTATGCCAAAATGTATCGAAAGTTAAAATCCCATGATTATTGTTAAAATTACCGCAATATTTGTAAAAACGATAACTTCGGTGATTTCGGACATTTCGCATTGTCGCAGAACGTTCAAAATAGCTTTATCCTCTAAGTCACACCCACTTTCCCAGTAAAACCGAAGAAATCGTAACGATGCGACAAGTAGTTGCTGAGATCTACTCAAAACAAAAGAAGAATAATAATAATAAGAACTAGAACTGCGAAGCAGTAATGACGGGTTTCACCGGTGCCACGTTACCCTTGAACTTATGTCACTTCCGGTACCAATGAAACCGTTAAACAGGTTTCCACATAAGCATTGCACACATGAAATAAAATGGACGCAGAAACAACCAAATCCAGCAATCAATTCATTTGCTACATGTCAGTGATCCTGTCAAAATTACATTACTTCCGGTGATAATGAAAATGTTAAATTGGTTTATGAAATCAGAAATAGCATGATCACATGGTGAAAATTTTATGTAAATCCTATAATAATTGCCACCTTTATAGACCAAAAACCTTGAAAAATGACTTGTAGAAAATCGCCTATTTCTCTGCAACCGTACAAGTTAGAAACCATTTTGAGGTATCTGTATGATCGAAGGAGTTCATTCTATTTGTTGATTGGAATCAAATATCATAATTTTAAAAACATTACAAATCTGATTCATTTGAATAAAATATCTGTTTTGAAGGCTAAAAATACAGTTTTTGCCAAAATGACGTTACTTCCGGTGATAATGAAAATCTGAAATTACTTGTATGAAATCGTAAATGGCATTATGTATCACACAGTGAAAATTTCATGAAAATCGAATAATAATTGAGACTTTTATTGACAAAAAACCTTAAAAAGTGACCTGTTGAAAATTGCTTATTTCTCCGCAACTGAACAAGTTAGAAACCATTTTGTGATATCTATATGATCGTAAGGGGTCATTGTATTAGTTGATTTGAATCAAATATCAAAATTTTAAACAAATAACAAATATGACTCATTTGAATAAATTACTGGTTTCGAAGGCTATAAATACAATTTTTGCCCAAATTACGTCATTTCCGGTGATATTGAAAGGGTTAATTTGGTTTGACCTAGTTAAAATTGACATTACACATCAAATGGTGTCACTTTTATGAAAATCGAATAATAATTGACTCTTTTACAGGCAAACTAGCGTAAAAAGTGACTCATGCAAAATTGCCCATTTCTCGGCAACTGCGCATATTACAAATTAATTTTCACATACATTCTCTCCGTATAGATTATTGCTACGAGTTTATGAAAGTTACGAAGTAATATTTTAAAATATGAAAACGCTGGATGGGTTGTAAATAGCTTAATTTTACACCTTTTTTCACCTTTTAATCGAAATAGCCCGAAAACGGAATCGAAATTAAAAAAACTGGTCCCAACATTTTGTGCGCCTTTAAAGGGCGCACAATTTCAGTTATACCAGATTTGAAAACAATAATATTTGCTTTCGAAAAATGGTACCTAACTGTCAAAATTGTAGTTTTTTGTCAATTTACGCCACTTCCGGTGCCGACAGATAACACTATTGGTAACAAAAAAAATGACAATTGAGACAACGGAGCATATGAACTTTGTTTTATACAAATCGAACAATAAATAATTAATCTAGGACTGAAAAACTGAATTAGCCAATGGGGGCCAAGGAAAATTACCGAGACAAAAAATTTTCACATTTTTGCCCAAGTCAGAGGGCTCGTTATATTTGTGTAAAACACGACTAAAAAATATTCATAAATAAAAAAGTTTTTTGTAAAAATTTAAATTTTCTAAATTTAGCGCCTAATATCTGCGAAGATTTGCCGAAAATCAAAAATCAAAAGTAGCGCAGCTATGTGCCCTGTCTCCAGCTATGCCAAAATGTATCGAAAGTTAAAATCCCATGATTATTGTTAAAATTACCGCAATATTTGTAAAAACGATAACTTCGGTGATTTCGGACATTTCGCATTGTCGCAGAACGTTCAAAATAGCTTTATCCTCTAAGTCACACCCACTTTCCCAGTAAAACCGAAGAAATCGTAACGATGCGACATGTAGTTGCTGAGATCTACTCAAAACAAAAGAAGAATAATAATAATAAGAATAATAATTTTAACAAAAACAATAGTGTTTCACACAAGCTTCGCAGTGTGAAACCCTAATAATAATTTTAACAAAAACAATAGTGTTTCACACAAGCTTCGCAGTGTGAAACCCTAATAATTTTAACAAAAACAATAGTGTTTCACACAAGCTACGCAGTGTGAAACCCTAACTAGAACTGCGATGCAGTAATGACGGGTTTCACCGGTGCCACTTTACCCTAAACATGTTACTTCCCGTACCAATGAAACCATTAAACAGGTTTCCACATAAGCATTGCACACATCAAATAAAATGGACGCCGAATCAACAAAATCCAGCAATATCAATTCATTTTATACATTTGTTACATGTAAGTGTACTGTACTTCCGGTGATAATGAAAATGTTCAATTACTTTTATGAAATCAGAAATGACATAGGGCATCACATGGTGAAAATTGTATGTAAATCGAATAACAATTGCCACTTTTATAGACCAAAAACCTTGAAAAGTGACTTGTAGAAAATCGCCTATTTCTCTGCAACCGTACAAGTTAGAAACCATTTTCTGGTATCTGTATGATCGTATGGGTTCAATCTATTTGCTGATTGGAATCAAATATCATAATTTTAAAAACAATACAAATAAGACTCATTTGAAAAAAATATCTGTTTTGAAGGCTAAAAATACAGTTTTTGCCAAAATGACGTTACTTCCGGTGATAATGAAAATGTTAAATTAGTTCTATGAAATCATAAATGACACAAGATATCATATGGTGAAAATTTTATGAAAATCGAATAATAACTGACACTTTTATAGACCAAAAACCTTGAAAAGTGACTTAAGGAAAATCGCCCATTTCTCTGCAACCGTACAAGTTAGAAACCATTTTGTGGTATCTGTATGATCGTATGGGTTCAATCTATTTGATCAATAGAATCAAATATCATAATTTGAAAAAAATAACAAATACGAATCATTTGAATAAAATATTGTTTTTTGAAGGCTAAAATTTAAGTTTTGAGCAAATGACGTCATTTCCGGTGGCAGCGCAAGGGGTAAAATGGTTTGACATAGTCCACTATGGCATTAGGCATCCAATGGCGAAAGAAAATTGAAAATCGAATAATAATTGATTCTTTTACAGCCAAAATTACGTGAAAAGTGACTCATGCAAAATTGCCTATTTCTCGGCAACTGCTTATATTACAAACTAATTTTCACATACATTCTCTTCGTATGGATTATAGCTACAAGTTTATAAAAGTTACGTAAAAATATTTTAAAATCTGAAAAGCCTGAATGAGTTGTAAATAGGTCAATTTTACGCCTTTTTTCACCTCTTAATCCAATTTGCTAGAAAATGAAAAAGAAATTAAAAAAACTGCTTCCGACATTTTTTGCGCCTTTAAAGGACACACTCTTTGAGTCATATAATTTTTCAAAAAAATAATATTTGTTTTCAAAAAATGGTACCTAACTGTCAAAATTGTAGTTTTTGGTAAAATTATGCCACTTCCGGTGCCGACAGATAACACTTTTGGTAATAAAAAAAATGACAATTGAGACAACGAAGCATATGAACTTTGTTTTATACAAATCGAACAATAAAAAATTAAGCTAGGACTGAAAAACTGAATTAGCCAATGGAGGCCAAGGAAAATTACTGAGACAAAAAATTTTAACATTTTTGCGCAAGTCAGATGACTC
The DNA here is from genome assembly GCF_932274485.2 of Patella vulgata. NCBI lineage: Eukaryota > Metazoa > Mollusca > Gastropoda > Patellidae > Patella > Patella vulgata. The sequence continues at coordinate 37,535,009 of NC_065886.2, read as the reverse complement.
TTTAATTCTGTGCACAACACGAGTAAAAAATATTCATCAATAAAAAAGTTTTTTGTAAAATTTTAAATTTCCGAAATTTGGCGCCTAATATCTTCGAATTTTTGCTGAAAATCAAAAATCGAAAGTAGCGCAGCTATGTGCCCTGTCTCCAGCTATGCCAAAATGTATCGAAAGTTAAAATCCCATGATTATTGTTAAAATTACCGCAATATTTGTAAAAACGATAACTTCGGTGATTTCGGACATTTCGCATTGTCGCAGAACGTTCAAAATAGCTTTATCCTCTAAGTCACACCCACTTTCCCAGTAAAACCGAAGAAATCGTAACGATGCGACAAGTAGTTGCTGAGATCTACTCAAAACAAAAGAAGAATAATAATAATAATAAGAATAACTAGAACTGCGAAGCAGTAATGACGGGTTTCACCGGTGCCACGTTACCCTTGAACTTATGTCACTTCCGGTACCAAAATTACATTACTTCCGGTGATAATGAAAATGTTAAATTGGTTTATGAAATCAGAAATAGCATCATCACATGGTGAAAATTTTATGTAAATCCTATAATAGTTGCCACCTTTATAGACCAAAAACCTTGAAAAATGACTTGTAGAAAATCGCCTATTTCTCTGCAACCGTACAAGTTAGAAACCATTTTGAGGTATCTGTATGATCGAATGAGTTCATTCTATTTGTTGATTGGAATCAAATATCATAATTTTAAAAACATTACAAATCTGATTCATTTGAATAAAATATCTGTTTTGAAGGCTAAAAATACAGTTTTTGCCAAAATGACGTTACTTCCGGTGATAATGAAAATCTTAAATTACTTGTATGAAATCGTAAATGGCATTAGGTATCACACAATGAAAATTTCATGAAAATCGAATAATAATTGACACTTTTATTGACAAAAAACCTTAAAAAGTGACCTGTTGAAAATTGCCTATTTCTCCGCAACTGAACAAGTTAGAAACCATTTTGTGATATCTATATGATCGTAAGGGTTCATTGTATTAGTTCATTTGAATCAAATATCAAAATTTTAAACAAATAACAAATATGACTCATTTGAATAAATTACTGGTTTCGAAGGCTATAAATACAATTTTTGCCCAAATTACGTCATTTCCGGTGATATTGAAAATGTTAAATTGGTTTGACCTAGTTAAAATTGACATTACACATCAAATGGTGTCACTTTTATGAAAATCGAATAATAATTGACTCTTTTACAGGCAAACTAGCGTAAAAAGTGACTCATGCAAAATTGCCCATTTCTCGGCAACTGCGCATATTACAAATTAATTTTCACATACATTCTCTCCGTATAGATTATTGCTACGAGTTTATGAAAGTTACGAAGTAATATTTTAAAATATGAAAACACTGGATGGGTTGTAAATAGCTTAATTTTACACTTTTTTTCACCTTTTAATCGAAATAGCCCGAAAACGGAATCGAAATTAAAAAAACTGGTTCCAACATTTTGTGCGCCTTTAAAGGGCGCACAATTTCAGTTATACCAGATTTGAAAAAAATAATATTTGCTTTCGAAAAATGGTACCTAACTGTCAAAATTGTAGTTTTTTGTCAATTTACGCCACTTCCGGTGCCGACAGATAACACTATTGGTAACAAAAAAAATGACAATTGAGACAACGGAGCATATGAACTTTGTTTTATACAAATCGAACAATAAATAATTAATCTAGGACTGAAAAACTGAATTAGCCAATTGGGGCCAAGGAAAATTACCGAGACAAAAATTTTTCACATTTTTGCCCAAGTCAGAGGACTCGTTATATTTGTGTAAAACACGACTAAAAAATATTCATAAATAAAAAAGTTTTTTGTAAAAATTTAAATTTTCTAAATTTAGCGCCTAATATCTGCGAAGATTTGCCGAAAATCAAAAATCAAAAGTAGCGTAGCTATGTGCCCCGTCTCCGGCTATGCCAAAATGCATCGAAAGTTAAAATCCAATGATTATTGTTAAAATTACTGCAATATTTCTAAAAACGATAGCTTCGGTGATTTCGGACATTTCGCATTGTCGCAGAACGTTCAAAATAGCTTTATCCTCTAAGTCACACCCACTTTTTCAGTAAAACTGAAAAAATCGTAACGATCCGACAATCAGTTGCTGAGATCTACTCAAAACAAAAGAAGAATAATAATAATAATAAGAATAATAATTTTAACAAAAACAATAGTGTTTCACACAAGCTACGCAGTGTGAAACCCTAATAATTTTAACAAAAACAATAGTGTTTCACACAAGCTTCGCAGTGTGAAACCCTAATAATAATTTTAACAAAAACAATAGTGTTTCACACAAGCTACGCAGTGTGAAACCCTAATAATAATTTTAACAAAAACAATAGTGTTTCACACAAGCTACGCAGTGTGAAACCCTAACTAGAACTGCGAAGCAGTAATGACGGGTTTCACCGGTGCCACGTTACCCTTGAACTTATGTCACTTCCGGTACCAAAATTACATTACTTCCGGTGATAATGAAAATGTTAAATTGGTTTATGAAATCAGAAATAGCATCATCACATGGTGAAAATTTTATGTAAATCCTATAATAGTTGCCACCTTTATAGACCAAAAACCTTGAAAAATGACTTGTAGAAAATCGCCTATTTCTCTGCAACCGTACAAGTTAGAAACCATTTTGAGGTATCTGTATGATCGAATGAGTTCATTCTATTTGTTGATTGGAATCAAATATCATAATTTTAAAAACATTACAAATCTGATTCATTTGAATAAAATATCTGTTTTGAAGGCTAAAAATACAGTTTTTGCCAAAATGACGTTACTTCCGGTGATAATGAAAATCTTAAATTACTTGTATGAAATCGTAAATGGCATTAGGTATCACACAATGAAAATTTCATGAAAATCGAATAATAATTGACACTTTTATTGACAAAAAACCTTAAAAAGTGACCTGTTGAAAATTGCCTATTTCTCTGCAACTGAACAAGTTAGAAACCATTTTGTGATATCTATATGATCGTAAGGGTTCATTGTATTAGTTCATTTGAATCAAATATCAAAATTTTAAACAAATAACAAATATGACTCATTTGAATAAATTACTGGTTTCGAAGGCTATAAATACAATTTTTGCCCAAATTACGTCATTTCCGGTGATATTGAAAATGTTAAATTGGTTTGACCTAGTTAAAATTGACATTACACATCAAATGGTGTCACTTTTATGAAAATCGAATAATAATTGACTCTTTTACAGGCAAACTAGCGTAAAAAGTGACTCATGCAAAATTGCCCATTTCTCGGCAACTGCGCATATTACAAATTAATTTTCACATACATTCTCTCCGTATAGATTATTGCTACGAGTTTATGAAAGTTACGAAGTAATATTTTAAAATATGAAAACGCTGGATGGGTTGTAAATAGCTTAATTTTACACCTTTTTTCACCTTTTAATCGAAATAGCCCGAAAACGGAATCGAAATTAAAAAAACTGGTTCCAACATTTTGTGCGCCTTTAAAGGGCGCACAATTTCAGTTATACCAGATTTGAAAAAAATAATATTTGCTTTCGAAAAATGGTACCTAACTGTCAAAATTGTAGTTTTTTGTCAATTTACGCCACTTCCGGTGCCGACAGATAACACTATTGGTAACAAAAAAAATGACAATTGAGACAACGGAGCATATGAACTTTGTTTTATACAAATCGAACAATAAATAATTAATCTAGGACTGAAAAACTGAATTAGCCAATTGGGGCCAAGGAAAATTACCGAGACAAAAATTTTTCACATTTTTGCCCAAGTCAGAGGACTCGTTATATTTGTGTAAAACACGACTAAAAAATATTCATAAATAAAAAAGTTTTTTGTAAAAATTTAAATTTTCTAAATTTAGCGCCTAATATCTGCGAAGATTTGCCGAAAATCAAAAATCAAAAGTAGCTTAGCTATGTGCCCCGTCTCCGGCTATGCCAAAATGCATCGAAAGTTAAAATCCAATGATTATTGTTAAAATTACTGCAATATTTCTAAAAACGATAGCTTCGGTGATTTCGGACATTTCGCATTGTCGCAGAACGTTCAAAATAGCTTTATCCTCTAAGTCACACCCACTTTTTCAGTAAAACTGAAGAAATCGTAACGATCCGACAATCAGTTGCTGAGATCTACTCAAAACAAAAGAATAATAATAATAATAATAAGAATAACTAGAACTGCGAAGCAGTAATGACGGGTTTCACCGGTGCCACGTTACCCTTGAACTTATGTCACTTCCGGTACCAATGAAACCGTTAAACAGGTTTCCACATAAGCATTGCACACATGAAATAAAATGGACGCAGAAACAACCAAATCCAGCAATCAATTCATTTGCTACATGTCAGTGATCCTGTCAAAATTACATTACTTCCGGTGATAATGAAAATGTTAAATTGGTTTATGAAATCAGAAATAGCATCATCACATGGTGAAAATTTTATGTAAATCCTATAATAATTGCCACCTTTATAGACCAAAAACCTTGAAAAATGACTTGTAGAAAATCGCCTATTTCTCTGCAACCGTACAAGTTAGAAACCATTTTGAGGTATCTGTATGATCGAATGAGTTCATTCTATTTGTTGATTGGAATCAAATATCATAATTTTAAAAACATTACAAATCTGATTCAGTTGAATAAAATATATGTTTTGAAGGCTAAAAATACAGTTTTTGCCAAAATGACGTTACTTCCGGTGATAATGAAAATCTTAAATTACTTGTATGAAATCGTAAATGGCATTATGTATCACACAGTGAAAATTTCATGAAAATCGAATAATAATTGACACTTTTATTGACAAAAAACCTTAAAAAGTGACCTGTTGAAAATTGCCTATTTCTCCGCAACTGAACAAGTTAGAAACTATTTTGTGATATCTATATGATCGTAAGGGTTCATTGTATTAGTTGATTTGAATCAAATATCAAAATTTTAAACAAATAACAAATATGACTCATTTGAATAAATTACTGGTTTCGAAGGCTATAAATACAATTTTTGCCCAAATTACGTCATTTCCGGTGATATTGAAAATGTTAAATTGGTTTGACCTAGTTAAAATTGACATTACACATCAAATGGTGTCACTTTTATGAAAATCGAATAATAATTGACTCTTTTACAGGCAAACTAGCGTAAAAAGTGACTCATGCATAATTGCCCATTTCTCGGCAACTGCGCATATAACAAATTAATTTTCAAATACATTCTCTCCGTATAGATTATTGCTAGGAGTTTATGAAAGTTACGAAGTAATATTTTAAAATATGAAAACGCTGGATGGGTTGTAAATAGCTTAATTTTACACCTTTTTTCACCTTTTAATCGAAATAGCCCGAAAACGGAATCGAAATTAAAAAAACTGGTCCCAACATTTTGTACGCCTTTAAAGGGCGCACAATTTCAGTTATACCAGATTTGAAAAAAATAATATTTGCTTTCGAAAAATGGTACCTAACTGTCAAAATTGTAGTTTTTTGTCAATTTACGCCACTTCCGGTGCCGACAGATAACACTATTGGTAACAAAAAAAAAGACAATTGAGACAACGGAGCATATGAACTTTGTTTTATACAAATTGAACAATAAATAATTAATCTAGGACTGAAAAACTGAATTAGCAAATGGGGGCCAAGGAAAATTACCGAGACAAATTTTTTTCACATTTTTGCCCAAGTCAGAGGACTCGTTATATTTGTGTAAAACACGACTAAAAAATATTCATAAATAAAAAAGTTTTTTGTAAAAATTTAAATTTTCTAAATTTAGCGCCTAATATCTGCGAAGATTTGCCGAAAATCAAAAATCAAAAGTAGCGTAGCTATGTGCCCCGTCTCCGGCTATGCCAAAATGCATCGAAAGTTAAAATCCAATGATTATTGTTAAAATTACTGCAATATTTCTAAAAACGATAGCTTCGGTGATTTCGGACATTTCGCATTGTCGCAGAACGTTCAAAATAGCTTTATCCTCTAAGTCACACCCACTTTTCCGATAAAACCGAAGAAATCGTAACGATCCGACAATCAGTTGCTGAGATCTACTCAAAACAAAAGAAGAATAATAATAATAAGAACTAGAACTGCGAAGCAGTAATGACGGGTTTCACTGGTGCCACGTTACCCTTGAACTTATGTCACTTCCGGTACCAATGAAACCGTTAAACAGGTTTCCACATAAGCATTGCACACATGAAATAAAATGGACGCAGAAACAACCAAATCCAGCAATCAATTCATTTGCTACATGTCAGTGATCCTGTCAAAATTACATTACTTCCGGTGATAATGAAAATGTTAAATTGGTTTATGAAATCAGAAATAGCATCATCACATGGTGAAAATTTTATGTAAATCCTATAATAATTGCCACCTTTATAGACCAAAAACCTTGAAAAATGACTTGTAGAAAATCGCCTATTTCTCTGCAACCGTACAAGTTAGAAACCATTTTGAGGTATCTGTATGATCGAATGAGTTCATTCTATTTGTTGATTGGAATCAAATATCATAATTTTAAAAACATTACAAATCTGATTCATTTGAATAAAATATCTGTTTTGAAGGCTAAAAATACAGTTTTTGCCAAAATGACGTTACTTCAGGTGATAATGAAAATCTTAAATTACTTGTATGAAATCGTAAATGGCATTATGTATCACACAGTGAAAATTTCATGAAAATCGAATAATAATTGACACTTTTATTGACAAAAAACCTTAAAAAGTGACCTGTTGAAAATTGCCTATTTCTCCGCAACTGAACAAGTTAGAAACCATTTTGTGATATCTATATGATCGTAAGGGTTCATTGTATTAGTTGATTTGAATCAAATATCACAATTTTAAACAAATAACAAATATGACTCATTTGAATAAATTACTGGTTTCGAAGGCTATAAATACAATTTTTGCCCAAATTACGTCATTTCCGGTGATATTGAAAATGTTAAATTGGTTTGACCTAGTTAAAATTGACATTACACATCAAATGGTGTCACTTTTATGAAAATCGAATAATAATTGACTCTTTTACAGGCAAACTAGCGTAAAAAGTGACTCATGCAAAATTGCCCATTTCTCGGCAACTGCGCATATTACAAATTAATTTTCACATACATTCTCTCCGTATAGATTATTGCTACGAGTTTATGAAAGTTACGAAGTAATATTTTAAAATATGAAAACGCTGGATGGGTTGTAAATAGCTTAATTTTACACCTTTTTTCACCTTTTAATCGAAATAGCCCGAAAACGGAATCGAAATTAAAAAAACTGGTCCCAACATTTTGTGCGCCTTTAAAGAGCGCACAATTTCAGTTATACCAGATTTGAAAAAAAAAAAATTTGCTTTCGAAAAATGGTACCTAACTGTCAAAATTGTAGTTTTTTGTCAATTTACGCCACTTCCGGTGCCGACAGATAACACTATTGGTAACAAAAAAAATGGCAATTGAGACAACGGAGCATATGAACTTTGTTTTATACAAATCGAACAATAAATAATTAATCTAGGACTGAAAAACTGAATTAGCCAATGGGGGCCAAGGAAAATTACCGAGACAAAATTTTTTCACATTTTTGCCCAAGTCAGAGGACTCGTTATATTTGTGTAAAACACGACCAAAAAATATTCATAAATAAAAAAGTTTTTTGTAAAAATTTAAATTTTCTAAATTTAGCGCCTAATATCTGCGAAGATTTGCCGAAAATTATAAATCAAAAGTAGCGTAGCTATGTGCCCCGTCTCCGGCTATGCCAAAATGCATCCAAAGTTAAAATCCAATGATTATTGTTAAAATTACTGCAATATTTCTAAAAACGATAGCTTCGGTGATTTCGGACATTTCGCATTGTCGCAGAACGTTCAAAATAGCTTTATCCTCTAAGTCACACCCACTTTTCCGATAAAACCGAAGAAATCGTAACGATCCGACAATCAATTGCTGAGATCTACTCAAAACAAAAGAAGAATAATAATAATAAGAATAATAATTTTAACAAAAACAATAGTGTTTCACACAAGCTTCGCAGTGTGAAACCCTAATAATAATTTTAACAAAAACAATAGTGTTTCACACAAGCTTCGCTGTGTGAAACCCTAATAATAATAATAAGAATAACTAGAACTGCGAAGCAGTAATGACGGGTTTCACCGGTGCCACGTTACCCTAGAACTTATGTCACTTCCGGTACCAATGAAACCGTTAAACAGGTTTCCACATAAGCATTGCACACATAAAATAAAATGGACGCAGAAACAACCAAATCCAGCAATCAATTCATTTGCTACATGTCAGTGATCCTGTCAAAATTACATTACTTCCGGTGATAATGAAAATGTTAAATTGGTTTATGAAATCAGAAATAGCATCATCACATGGTGAAAATTTTATGTAAATCCTATAATAATTGCCACCTTTATAGACCAAAAACCTTGAAAAATGACTTGTAGAAAATCGCCTATTTCTCTGCAACCGTACAAGTTAGAAACCATTTTGAGGTATCTGTATGATCGAATGAGTTCATTCTATTTGTTGATTGGAATCAAATATCTTAATTTTAAAAATATTACAAATCTGATTCATTTGAATAAAATATCTGTTTTGAAGGCTAAAAATACAGTTTTTGCCAAAATGACGTTACTTCCGGTGATAATGAAAATCTTAAATTACTTGTATGAAATCGTAAATGGCATTATGTATCACACAGTGAAAATTTCATGAAAATCGAATAATAATTGACACTTTTATTGACAAAAAACCTTAAAAAGTGACCTGTTGAAAATTGCCTATTTCTCCGCAACTGAACAAGTTAGAAACCATTTTGTGATATCTATATGATCGTAAGGGTTCATTGTATTAGTTGATTTGAATCAAATATCAAAATTTTAAACAAATAACAAATATGACTCATTTGAATAAATTACTGGTTTCGAAGGCTATAAATACAATTTTTGCCCAAATTACGTCATTTCCGGTGATATTGAAAATGTTAAATTGGTTTGACCTAGTTAAAATTGACATTACACATCAAATGGTGTCACTTTTATGAAAATCGAATAATAATTGACTCTTTTACAGGCAAACTAGCGTAAAAAGTGACTCATGCAAAATTGCCCATTTCTCGGCAACTGCGCATATTACAAAGTAATTTTCACATACATTCTCTCCGTATAGATTATTGCTACGAGTTTATGAAAGTTACGACGTAATATTTTAAAATATGAAAACGCTGGATGGGTTGTAAATAGCTTAATTTTACACCTTTTTTCACCTTTTAATCGAAATAGCCCGAAAACGGAATCGAAATTAAAAAAACTGGTCCCAACATTTTGTGCGCCTTTAAAGGGCGCACAATTTCAGTTATACCAGATTTGAAAAAAATAATATTTGCTTTCGAAAAATGGTACCTAACTGTCAAAATTGTAGTTTTTTGTCAATTTACGCCACTTCCGGTGCCGACAGATAACACTATTGGTAACAAAAAAAATGACAATTGAGACAACGGAGCATATGAACTTTGTTTTATACAAATCGAACAATAAATAATTAATCTAGGACTGAAAAACTGAATTAGCCAATGGGGGCCAAGGAAAATTACCGAGACAAAAAATTTTCACATTTTTGCCCAAGTCAGAGGACTCGTTATATTTGTGTAAAACACGACTAAATAATATTCATAAATAAAAAAGTTTTTTGTAAAAATTTAAATTTTCTAAATTTAGCGCCTTATATCTGCGAAGATTTGCCGAAAATCAAAAATCAAAAGTAGCGTAGCTATGTGCCCCGTCTCCGGCTATGCCAAAATGCATCGAAAGTTAAAATCCAATGATTATTGTTAAAATTACTGCAATATTTCTAAAAACGATAGCTTCGGTGATTTCGGACATTTCGCATTGTCGCAGAACGTTCAAAATAGCTTTATCCTCTAAGTCACACCCACTTTTCCGATAAAACCGAAGAAATCGTAACGATCCGACAATCAGTTGCTGAGATCTACTCAAAACAAAAGAAGAATAATAATAATAAGAATAACTAGAACTGCGAAGCAGTAATGACGGGTTTCACCGGTGCCACGTTACCCTTGAACTTATGTCACTTCCGGTACCAATGAAACCGTTAAACAGGTTTCCACATAAGCATTGCACACATGAAATAAAATGGACGCAGAAACAACCAAATCCAGCAATCAATTCATTTGCTACATGTCAGTGATCCTGTCAAAATTACATTACTTCCGGTGATAATGAAAATGTTAAATTGGTTTATGAAATCAGAAATAGCATCATCACATGTTGAAAATTTTATGTAAATCCTATAATAATTGCCACCTTTATAGACCAAAAACCTTGAAAAATGACTTGTAGAAAATCGCCTATTTCTCTGCAACCGTACAAGTTAGAAACCATTTTGAGGTATCTGTATGATCGAATGAGTTCATTCTATTTGTTGATTGGAATCAAATATCATAATTTTAAAAACATTACAAATCTGATTCATTTGAATAAAATATCTGTTTTGAAGGCTAAAAATACAGTTTTTGCCAAAATGACGTTACTTCCGGTGATAATGAAAATCTTAAATTACTTGTATGATATCGTAAATGGCATTATGTATCACACAGTGAAAATTTCATGAAAATCGAATAATAATTGACACTTTTTTTGACAAAAAAACCTTAAAAAGTGACCTGTTGAAAATTGCCTATTTCTCCGCAACTGAACAAGTTAGAAACCATTTTGTGATATCTATAAGATCGTAAGGGTTCATTGTATTAGTTGATTTGAATCAAATATCAAAATTTTAAACAAATAACAAATATGACTCATTTGAATAAATTACTGGTTTCGAAGGCTATAAATACAATTTTTGCCCAAATTACGTCATTTCCGGTGATATTGAAAATGTTAAATTGGTTTGACCTAGTTAAAATTGACATTACACATCAAATGGTGTCACTTTTATGAAAATCGAATAATAATTGACTCTTTTACAGGCAAACTAGCGTAAAAAGTGACTCATGCAAAATTGCCCATTTCTCGGCAACTGCGCATATTACAAATTAATTTTCACATACATTCTCTCCGTATAGATTATTGCTACGAGTTTATGAAAGTTACGAAGTAATATTTTAAAATATGAAAACGCTGAATGGGTTGTAAATAGCTTAATTTTACACCTTTTTTCACCTTTTAATCGAAATAGCCCGAAAACGGAATCGAAATTAAAAAAAATGGTCCCAACATTTTGTGCGCCTTTAAAGGGCGCACAATTTCAGTTATACCAGATTTGAAAAAAATAATATTTGCTTTCGAAAAATGGTACCTAACTGTCAAAATTGTAGTTTTTTGTCAATTTACGCCACTTCCGGTGCCGACAGATAACACTATTGGTAACAAAAAAAATGACAATTGAGACAACGGGGCATATGAACTTTGTTTTATACAAATCGAACAATAAATAATTAATCTAGGACTGAAAAACTGAATTAGCCAATGGGGGCCAAGGAAAATTACCGAGACAAAAAATTTTCACATTTTTGCCCAAGTCAGAGGACTCGTTATATTTGTGTAAAACACGATTAAAAAATATTCATAAATAAAAAAGTTTTTTGTAAAAATTTAAATTTTCTAAATTTAGCGCCTAATATCTGCGAAGATTTGCCGAAAATCAAAAATCAAAAGTAGCGTAGCTATGTGCCCCGTCTCCGGCTATGCCAAAATGCATCGAAAGTTAAAATCCAATGATTATTGTTAAAATTACTGCAATATTTCTAAAAACGATAGCTTCGGTGATTTCGGACATTTCGCATTGTCGCAGAACGTTCAAAATAGCTTTATCCTCTAAGTCACACCCACTTTTCCGATAAAACCGAAGAAATCGTAACGATCCGACAATCAGTTGCTGAGATCTACTCAAAACAAAAGAAGAATAATAATAATAAGAATAATAATTTTAACAAAAACAATAGTGTTTCACACAAGCTACGCAGTGTGAAACCCTAATAATTTTAACAAAAACAATAGTGTTTCACACAAGCTTCGCAGTGTGAAACCCTAATAATTTTAACAAAAACAATAGTGTTTCACACAAGCTACGCAGTGTGAAACCCTAATAATTTTAACAAAAACAATAGTGTTTCACACAAGCTACGCAGTGTGAAACCCTAATAATAATTTTAACAAAAACAATAGTGTTTCTCACAAGCTACGCAGTGTGAAACCCTAATTACAATGCGGTAGTAAATAGTAATGGCTGGCTGATTCATAAATGTTAAAATAATAAAAAACGCGAAGAATAGGCTAATTAAGCGTAAACGATTGTCGTTCAGTTTAAACCGTTCGCGTATATTTCACCGAACATAATTGATTAGAAATTACATTTTTCCTTTTAAATTGAATATAAAACAATTTATATACACTTATATTACATTAATATGTGTTTTTAGACCCCTTTATGGTTCCAACAAATAGAGCCGTACGCCCTTTAACGTATTCAGTACTTAATAGTTCTTTTACACCATTCAAAGAAAATGACAGCGAATAGGGTAGCCTAGTTTGTTATTCTCAGTTTTAAGACCCCTGTCACCCTCTAGCTGTACCAGCAATCACTTGAAATATTAATGTCACTGACATGTCCATTCATTGCATAAGTCGAAAGGATAATTAAATCGTAAATTAAATTGATCGTAGATCAGCTTGAGGTTTTGGAACAATTTAATAAAATATGAGGATTATCATAATATTGAAGGGATCAACGTCATTAACATTTAACCTACAGTTTAACACTTATCCTACAGTTTAAGATGTATCCTACAGTTTAACAATTTAACATTCATCCTACAGTTTTAGATGTATCTTACAGTTAAACATTTATCCTACAGTTTCAGATAAACCTACAGTTTAAGATTTAGCCTACATATGTATTCTACAGTTTCAGATTTACACTACAGTTTCAGATGTATCCAACAGTTAACATTTATCCTACAGTTTAAGATTTAGCCTACAGATATATCCTACAATTTCAGATTTACCCTGCAGTTAAGGATGTATCCTACAGTTTAGGATTTATCCTACAGTTTCAAACTTACCCTACAGTGCAGTGCGTATGGCGTATTAGACATGTGATTAAGAAGAACCCCTGTTAGATCGGGAAATATTGCACATCGACCCTTTCATCAAGATCGTTCTTAGCTGTGACAAACTATTTTAATCTATCGGCCTACTGAATACATATTTTGTACTGGCTTGATGAAGATTGGAGAAGTCAAGTCGTAACGTCACACAGGAATAAACAGTCAATGTATTCTATACAATTCACGTCCTGTGCATTTCCAGTTCAAATACTAATTTTAATGCCATTGAAACAATTTGCTGCAAATGAGACTTCCTTGAAATCTTTTTAGAATAAATGTCGTTTTGGGATATTTAACTTTGGTGTAGGGGTTTTATAGTAGATTGAGGGTTGGCGCCATCTTGCTGAAGTCTATCTTATCATATATAACTCTATCACCGCTATGACTGTGGACTATGTTCCTCTGTGGGCATGCGAGCTGTAAATCGGCGTAAATTAAATTCTCTCTATTCTGAAAAAGTAAAGAGAAACCATAAGTGTTTTCCTAAAAATAATATCAACAACAGTCCAAGAGATGTTGGGTCTGGACAATATGCCGTTAAAATAACTGTTCGAATAGGACTGTCCAGACAACCAGCCTTTTAGGACCACATTAAGGGATCCAATTCATCACAACACAAGGAGTAAATATCCCATCCATATTCTTCCAACCAAATAGGAATTTTAGCGATGAGTGAGGATTATTGGAAGGTCACGTGGCACTTCCGGAACAGGTTGTAGTTGACAACAGTTTTCATTAACTAAATCCAATACAGTTAGAGAGAAATGGTAAATGGCTTGATTCGCAAAGGTTTCTCAACCACCAGAGGTAACCCCAAGTGAGCCTACTTTTAGCTACCCACATTGGTTGATTATGCTCTGTACAACATTTTGGAATATTTTTCCAACAAACTCTTAATATACGTTACATTATTTTCTGGTCGATTTGTAGGAGGTCTATTATATGTAACCAAGGGGATGTCAGCATTCAGTTCAGCAGTATCTTTCATCTTTTCACTTTTTTTATTGCTCTTGGTCTCTGAAAAAATATATGTATTAATGAAGGTTGTTAATGAAAACTAAAGAGAAAACAAACATAATAAAAATAAGTTCATAATGGTAACTAATAAGGGAAACATAAAAGTAAGTAATGGGTAACTAAAAAGGGAAAACTTAATAAAAGTAAGCAATGGGTGGCTAATAAAGGAAAGCATAACAAGAGTAAGCAATGGGAAAACATAACAAAAGTAAGTAATGGGTAACTAATAAGGGATAACTTAACTAAAGAAAACAATGGGTACCTAATAAGCGAAAACGTAATAAAGATAAGCAATGGGTAACTAATAAGGGAACACATAATAAATCTAAGCAATGGGTAACTAATAAAAGAAAACATAACAAACGTAAGTAATGGGTAACTAATAAGGAAAAACCTAATAAAAGTAAGCAATGGGTAACTAATAAGGGATAACAAAACAAAAGTAAGTAATGGGTAACTAACAAGGGTAACTAATAAGGGAAAACGTAATAGGACTGACTAATAGTAAAACATAATATTTCCACTTGAACAGATCTTCACTTTCCTAACTTTTAAACAAAGTCACTTAATTGCCACGTTTAGTCTCTGAACAAATATCACTATTTTGTGTTGTTGGATGACTTTAGGTTAACAACAAAATGTATTAATGAGCGCATTATATAATAATACAACAGTAAGTATTAAATTGAAATCCGTAGTTATTTTAACATAACCGGCCATTAAAATATCAAACACATTTAATAAAAACTTACTTTTCTTACAGTAGACAACTATCAGTATGATTATTAGTGCAATTATAATGAAAATTGGTATTACAATATAAACAACGACCAGTGGTATACTGTCAACAACACTGGCGACACCTTCATCTACAGTCACATTCTCTAAAACAATAAACATTAAAAAAAAAAATAACATCTGGAGGGTTGAAAACTGGAGGAATAACATCATCGTTCGGTGTTTCCTGCTTGACACTAGCTCCGTTTAATTGTTTCAATTGATCAATGGCTTAATTTTAAAATATGTGAACAATATTTTCTTGTTGCGAAAAAGAAAACTGTTCCTATAAAAGGTGAACAAACTGATGGTCCAATTTTATTATTATAAAAAAAACAGAGGGGGAAATATTGGTAATGAGACAACAGCTTACCTAATTTTACAATAAGAGATTTATTTGTAGCACCATGTTTATTACTTGCTCTACATTCATATTCTCCATTGTTTGAAATATTACGAACCAGTATATTTAGTTGTTTCTGGTTACTCAACATCACGTCATCTTTATACCAACTGATATTACAAGGTGGGTTACATTCACTGGTACAATTTACTGATAATGTATTTCCAATAACTACTGTAACATTATCACTTCTTGGATGTAGGCTTACATTATACGGACCATCTGTAACATAAATATATCTAACGTGGTACTAGATGTTCTAGAAGCACAACAATATATCTAAAAATATTAGCACAACAGTAAAGCGCTCTACTTTGTTTCACGGTAAAAGATGAAAAGATAAAAGGTATGCCGACGCAAACTGATTTCAACACTGATATAATAACATTTTAAAGTACTTTTCGTCCGTCTTGGGACTATTCATAAAAATAATGTCATTGCCAGGAATATTTATCAATTTGTATTGAATTGTGTACAATTTATGGACGGTTTCGTCAACTATTTAAAGAATAAAACAGCCAATAATACATATTAAATGTAGGAGCAGATCCAGAAATTTTTGCAGGAGGGATTTGCCAGGCTCCTGTTTAAAAAAATCTGACAGTTGACAATGTATGATGCCATCATCATCTCTAAATTACACAGGCATACAGATAGACGTTTGACGTCAAATTTTGGAATGATGATATAGGATCATATTGTGATTCAATTTCATCGATGCAAAGCATTCAATTTTTTATGTAGCTGAGCAGAGTGGGGTTTGCCCCCCCCCCCTGGTTCCGTACCTGAAATGACTAACACACACATGCCCCATGTACATCTCATTAAACTGAATCTGGATTTTCTATAATACTTACATTCTACACGTATGGTAAACTTGTTAGAAATTCCCAAAACATTCTCACATCTGGAATCTGTTTTTACTATTTAAAAGAAAGATCATTGGTTGAAATCTAATAACAATAGTAGATAATAGTAGGCTGTTCCTGGTATTTTAGGACATATATTTACTTGTTTGGTACCAGTAACCAGTGTATTAATTATTTGGTACCAGTAACAAATGAATTTACATACCTGGTGCCAGTAACAAATGTATTTACTTTCGAGGTACCATTAACCTAGAGTATAGCAGGGGAATCGCACTAGTGACAATTACACACAACAAACCTGCTGACCGGACACTATATAAACACCACAACCAACATACGCATAATATATCTGATCAAGTGAATGGGTGTGTTTGTGTGAGTGGGGGTGGGGGTGGACAGGGCAGTGATATGTACTTACTTGTGTTTAAAGTAGATGAAGAGTTTAAATCTTGTAAAGCTGTCATACACCCAGGATCATCAGTAGTCACACAGTATATTACATCATCATTATAACTTAAATCAATATCTGTACTGTTCAGAATACTACTCTTAGATAAATTCCAGTATATTCCATTTTTAAACCAGGAATAACCCATGGACAGGGTGTAATTATCTGATTTTGTTTCAGATGTCGCATTACATTTTATAATAATCGCCCCTTTAAAACGACCCATCTCGCTATCAAAAGCTAGCACTGGCTGTCGTGTTTGTGCTATTGTGGTAACCGGGGCATCTACAATAAATAAGGTCATTATTATCATACAGCCAATATACCATTTAAAGATGTATTATGTAAGAGCTAAATCTGCATATTGCAGGTCTTTAGTTTGGCCTCTAATCATTAATTATAATTAGACATTTATTCACATGCCAAGTCCTGTAGATCTCTAAACTGTCAGATGGCTGTGATTTTCAATTTTGTAACGGTAAGATAACAATACCAGTGTTGATTTAAATTGACCAAAAAGTCGTGTTTGCAATGTCGAAGAATCTGGGTGATACTGAGTTCAAGGTTGCTCTACCCGCTCAGAAACCGTTTTCCATGGATAAGGAATTAGATACACGTCTCACAACTGCCCTGTCACTGAATATAAACACGATTTATTGACAGGGCAGTTGTTTTCAATTTTATGAAAAATTATTGTAACTATCTCTCCATAATGACGCTACATAATGACGTAACGCCATTATCTATTATTGCCATGAAAACCTAACGGCGAAACATGTAGGCATTTAAGTAAAATTTCTTTAATGGTATTTTCTACTTAATCTTTTAGAATGTGTTATATCCTTTTACGGTAAGCACCTTTTAATATATATATATATATATATACCGTTAAGATATTTTAATTTATTTTAAATCACCTGTTATAATAAGTTGAATACCACAGATTCTTTTCGTCGTATTTAAAGCATAATATTGACCAAAGTCACGCATTTCTACATACTTTATAAGAAAACTAAATGTTTTATTGTTGTTTTCACTGATGAGAAATCCTCTTGTGTTATTGGTTGGAGTTATTGACCCCATTTTCCCAAAAAATAATATCCCTTTCTCATGTTCGATCTGTATAAACTTAACCATAATATCGACATTGCTTATATCAAATGTAACGTTAGCCACTGCACCGACCTTCACTATTTGATCCTGGCCACACTGTGACAGCACTGGAAATAATGAAAAGTAAAATTATAACTATATGTAGAATTTGGCATGTCAACTGCGCTCATCATATGTAAAAAGCAAACAAATAACTTAAATCAAATCAAAAATATACATGGCCATACATAATAGTAAGTGTAGGAGGATCGCAATTCACGGGGGAAAATTCGCCCGTGCTAGCTACAGAATCCTTGTGAAGGGTCCCTGTTCTTCAAAGCCTTAATTGTATGAGCTTTTGGTTAAAACTCGGGGAAACTGAATTCCGTTTTTCCTTTAATGATATATTTTACCATTTTCGAATATTCATTTCTTAAGTTTCATTTTTAGGTAAAATACTTTAATATTGAGGTAAGGCACACGATGGGAATATTGTGGTATAGTGAAAATATTTTTGCCCATAGAATCTGTAGTACGGTTGTTATGGGGGTTATTTATAAAGTTTTGTGTAAGCAAAGTTCCTGTCTCTTCATCAATAATAATAATTCAAAAACCACCAATGCAAACACGACTTGAGTCAGAAGAATTCGTGTCCTTTTTCTAAATATTATGACAGATATATTACAGTGACTACAGCTGGTTTTAGTAGTATAGGGCTGATAACATTATCTATTTTTGTACCTTAAAACTGTCGAGATGCCGGGAGTATGAAAAGGGCGAGATTTTATATGCCACTAACATACTGTGAGCTAAAATTTTGTGTCTTTCATAGCGTTTTGTAGCATTTGTGAACTCCCAAAGTGTGTATTAAACTGAACTGGCTACAATCTGATTTATTATCAAAAATATGACAGTAATTTAAAAGAAATAATTGAAATAGTACATACAATATAAATTTAAACAGCAATATTTAAGAATGAGTTTTATAAATTAGCATATTTACAAGTGTAAAAAGCCAATTTACTACATGTAACTAAGAAGTTACATACATTGAGATAAAGAAATTGCCAATCAATCTGATTAAAATACAGATCTATATTTCGTTTCGTTTTTTTTATACTTTCGATGGCCTACACTACATGAAGTGTAGTAAAGACAAGTAAAACAAAATTTTGAACTATAAAAACGAAACGAAATAGGATCTGTATTTTGATCAGATTGATTGCCAATACACATGTTTAAGATTTATGTCGTGAAATCCGCTCAATATAACCAAAAGTCAACTTACCAGATTCTAGATGAAACCCCATCAATGATACTATAAATATACTCAGCCACATGACTAACTTTTAACGTGCAAGTCATATCAAATCAACACTAGGAAACAAACAACCACGCGCCAACATTAACACATGAACATTAACCACACGCCTATAGCCCTTCTAAACAAAGTTTTGGTGTTAAAACCTTAACGTAAATATGTCATAATACCTTATGATTCAAATAGAAACTAACAGGAAATACCCCAGTTAACTGATAACACGCAAACAGTCCGTATCATATAAAAACATTAAAAGGAATGCACACGTATAACAAAACAACATTATTACTTCCTTGTTTTTCGATACGGCGGGGTGGGGGGGGTGGCGGAGGAGGGGGGTCGAATGGTTAGCACGTGCGCGCTGTATCGTAAGGTCTGTCATTGAGTCAACTTTCGATTGCCTTGTTGTACGTTACAAGGGGTAGGGTCGCCTGTCCAACCTCGTGGGTTTTCTCCGGGAACTCCGGTTTCCTCCCACTTCTAAAGACTCCTACGCGCAAGCGAATTATAACTTGTCTACGATATCACCTTAAGTGGAAGGGGACGTGAAACTCTAGAAACGAACGAAGCGAATTATTGAAATAAAATTGAACCATGTGTTAGTCTCGAAATGACCTAGTTTGTGTAGAGTGAACGTTAAATCCTATTTCTCTATCTCTCCTTGGTTTTCGTTTCTATATTACTTTACGACTGAACTACCCTGAGGGAGCTACACAATTTTTATTTAGGTTAATATAAATCGTGAATTGGATTGATGTGACATATGCAGTGATGGGGCGCAAGCTCTAACGATAACATTTTGTGTGTGAGAGAGAAATGGGATTTAACGTCCACTTGAAAGAAATTAGGTTATTTCAGGACTAACACATGGTTTGTTTTGAAAAATTAAAGGAGAATGCTATACTAAAAGTTCAACTCTATTATTCTCGATTTTCACTGTTTAACGCATTTCAGAATTATTCTTAAAACAAAAACCCAAACACTTTTAGTACCAAAACATCTTCCGGAATTTTGTCGTTGATCAAATTTTGAGAACAGACAGCACTTATACCACTTTCATCAGTTGGTCGTGTCTAGGTGAAACTTGGCAACTGTTGTCTCACTTATATTTAAGAATGTATTGTCATTTTGTTAAAAAGGTTTTACATTTGTTATGTCATAATATGACATTCGAAAAAACAAAATTATGGCAAAAGTATGTCATGTTTAGTACCAGACGTGGCCCACACACCACTCAAAATCCACTCAATGAATTTTGGCTCAGAATATGACATCATTTTACTCACAACATGCTGCGCGTGTTTTACTAGAAATATCCCCATGGGAGTAGTTTAGGACCCTATGCATTTTATTTTGGAAGGAGTGGTGTCATAATTCATAAAGTTTTAATACTTTAGATACACCGAACCCTACATGTTATTGATGATATAAATATAATCAGGACATATTGATCACTGCATGTATATGTATTGGTTATGTTTTATTACCAGTCCAATTTGATAATTGTTACACCCTATTGACAATGTATATGTGTTATATCATAAAGATAGCCTTAATGACCTACACAGAATAGATGAACAGCTATACAATACCAATATGTATTTAGACTTATCAATGATAACGAACCTTTCAACAAGTATATAAAAGTGAAATATATCCCCCTGTACAAATTAAATTAAGAGAATTCTGGCACAATATCAGTATCTGTTGTTGACTTGTATATTAAGATAAGTAACAGTAATTTATTGTCGGTATTTTCGACAAAACAGACAAATTTGGCGTTGAAGTCTGCCTATTGCAGGTCTTTCTTCAGGTCTGAAATGTTATCGAAATTATTAATTAGACATTAATTAACTTATCCAAACCATAATTAACTCTCGGTGTCATCGCTAGCCTGTGATGTTTATTGGATTAGGTTCCGATTTCCTGTTCTACTTCCATTCATAATTTTATCATGAAATGGATAATCGAAACTATGTTTTTTTTATCGTACCGACTTTAGTAATGATGATCGTGGCTAGGCCGAAAATTCAATCGCTAAAATCTCGGTTCAGAGTGGATCAATTTGACTGAAACTTTCAGCAAATTCCCTTTACATTATCTAGTTTTTAACTATTATAGTGAGAACTGTCAGCTCTTTATCTAATCTCCTATAATGTAATTTTACTACATTTCACGTAGTTACTCGTAAAGGTATTTCTTCCTCAATATACGTACATTGATATTTCACGTCATAGCCCATCATGACTCACGCTGTCACGCATGAATTGGTTTCAACAATATTTTATTTCTTAATGAGTCAAAGATATATTTACATTCTATATGTGGATGTAATAACACTCATTGATGTGTAAAATCGCTTTCATAAACAATGTTTATAGAAAAGTTAAGAGGACTGGGTATATTTGATTTACACATTTTACAGGGTGCGAAAGGTGAAGGTAAAGACCCCTAGGAAAGCGTACAAAACACATACATTAGATTATAGCGTTAGATATTCAAAAGACGATGTCGATGGCAAAGCCATAATATGTCATAAATATTGAGTTGTCTTGCATTCGAAAAGCAATATAATATATAAAATTATACTTTTAAAGAAATATAGTATATTGAATTCAGAAATAGTTTTAGAATTGTTTATTGGCAGACTTAGATCATCCCACTGTTTATCCACTGTTTAACAGTATCATATCTAAATTTTGAGAAATATTAGTTTGCTTTTCATTTTGAGTGAAGTCTGTATCACTGCAAGCCCATCTTCAATAGAAGGCTTGATCTCACTTTAACTCGCTCTAACTCCGTACATCTTATCAAGCTTGACGCTGTGAAACTCGCGGTCGTTGCTTCAGGAATATGTCAGGCGCCGTGGAAACTTACAGCTAGTCCCCAGATCCATTCACTTTGTGATGTCTGTATAATGTGCCTTGACTGTAGATTTGTGCTGTGTGTTCTGCAGTCTCCCTTCACGTACTTTATAAGTGGTATATGACATGCAACTTACTAGTTTAATGTAAGACCCAGTATCTTATTGGATGATAATATTCAATTTCTCTCTTGTTTTAAGATATACAGTTAGATTGAATTGTATTTCGTTCCAGTAAGTTGATACACAGACTAGTTCATTTCGGGACTAAAGCATGATTCAATTTTATTGCAATAATTAGTTTGCACGCAGGGGTCTTTAGCAATGGGGGGAAACCGGAGGACCCCCAGAAAACCCAAGAGGATGGACATGCGACCCTACTCCTTCACAGGTACAAGCGAGTTTCGAAACCACGCTACTTGACTCAATGACAGACCATTTTATCAAACTCGCACGCATTAAACATCGGCCACCCAACCCCCTATAATCAATATATGAATACTACGATAAAGCCAGCAACATTTCCATAACATAACTAATACCGTGCGGACGATTCACCCAACGTATTTTGATATTTGTGGACGACTCAACTAGAAGTTTCGTGTTGACAAATTTGCTCGTGGACGAGTTGTGGGCATGCATCCAGCTTCTTTAAGGGGTGCACGTTCCTAAAGAAATAATTGAAACCAAAACCAAGGAAGTGATCATTTTGGGGTTTTGTTACACTAGATGATTCAGACTGTTGACTTGTATTATCAAAAAACTGGGGTATTTCCTGTTAGTTTCGATTTGAATCACCAGGTTACGACATCAATAGAAAGCCCCCCCCCCCCAACTACTCCCACCTTTGTATACCAGGACGGAAATAAGATTTAGTGTTGACGTTCAGTGTTTTCTCTTTGCATTTTTTTTAAATGTAGGTGAGTGGGCAGGTTTCCTACTGTGTTGATTTAATATGACGCGCTTGTTGAAAGTAAAGTTAGTCATGTGGCTGAGTATAATTATGGTATCAATGATGGGGTTTCATCTAGAATCTGGTAAGTTGGCCTTTGGTTATAGTGAGCAAAAGTCACGACCAATATGCTTACTCCAGTGCAGGTAACTTCTTACTTAGTGTAGTAAATTTGCTATTTACACATGCACTAATTTAAATGACTGTTTTAATCAAATATTGCTGTTTCAATTTGTATTATTTCCATTATTACTTCAAACATACGGTCATATTTTTATATTAAGGAGACTGTAGGCTGTTTCGTTCCATAAACTTTATGGCATGTCACAAATGTTACAAGACGCGTTGAAATCGACATAATTCAACGTGTTAATATGGTTACACATGTCACTAGTTAAAATTATATTGCGACTGTTAGTGGCATGTTAAATCTCGACCATGTCAAAATTCCGACATCACTATAGTATTAAAGTCAGTTGTAGTCAACACTGAATAGGCTGAACTATTTTTAATATTTCTTATGACATAATTTTTGAGAAAAATAATCCTGACTCAAATCTTGTCTGCATGGAATGGGGACGGTTTTATAATGGTCTTAAGTTATTGCTGTTTGATAGAGAAAAAAAAAACACTTTGCTTACACCAAACTTCATTAATAACACCAACAATAACCATACTACAGATTATATTCGTCTAAGTATTTTCCATACCAAAATATTCCTTTCTTGTACTTTCTCTCATAATTAAAGGACAATATTGGTGTCAATCATTATAACATATGTGATAGAACTGGTTAAACCCGTTCCAAATATAATTTTATCACCGAGATCATTGCTACGATACATGAATAATGAAGGTTTCAACAAACGGAAGTGTTTTCCTTTTGCGTTCGTCACTTCCGTTTGTTGAGCCCTTCATTACTCATCTATCGTAAAAATGATCTCTGTGATAAAATAATATTTGGAATGTGTTCAACCAGTTCTATCACATATGTGATAATGACTGACACCAATATTGTTCTTTAAAGTAAATTACCTTTAAAAGAAACCTACGAAATAAATATTCGAGGATGGTAAAATCTATCGTTAAACGGGATACGGATTACCAAAGTTTTAACGATAAGGTCATACAATTAAGGATGTTGGAGCAAACACGGGGGAATGTAATGCTAGTGGGCGTATTTACCAGTCGGATAAGCCAATGTATTCTATTTGTGTATGTGTATGTATATTTTCGATTTGATTAAAGTTAATCGTTTGGGTTTTCCACATGATTAGCGCAGTTGACATGCCATATTCTACATGAATTTAGTGTTTACTGTTCGTTAATTCCAGTGATGTCACAGTGTATTCGAGATCAAATAGTGAAGGTCGGTGCAGTGGCTAACGTTACCTTTGATGTAAGGAATGTCGATGTGGATACGTTCATAAAGATAGCTCATGAGAACAAGGTATTATTTGTTGAGAAAAGGGGGTCATTGAGTCGAATCAGTAACACAAGAAGATATCTCGTCAGTGAAAACAACAATGAAACATGTAACATGTAACAATGAGTGACTTTGGTCAATATTATGCTTCAATTGGAATGGAAAGAGAGATCACTGGGTGTGGTATTCAACTTATTATAACAGGTGATTTTAAATAAATGAATGCATTCAGAAGCCGTGTTTATATAGTAACCAGGGTGGCTGTAAGGTGTGGCTCCAATTCTATGTTAGTTATCCCTGAATAACGGTTTCTGTGCCGTTAAGTGTACAGTTACATCTGTTCCTTGGAACTATACAAACACGTCTCATAACATCTCTTTTTCTGGGTAACATACTTTAAATCTGTAGCATTTGGTTTGGGGAAATTAGGTGCCAATTCAAGAACTAGCTCGAGGTCTCACGGTCTGAAATCCACGTGCATTTCTTACACTTAATGATACATTATTCAAGAGCTAAATTTGCCTATTGCAGGTCTTCCTGTAGGATTTAAATGCTATATAAATTATTAATAACACATTTATTGACATGACAAGACCATAATCAATTCTCGATGCAATCGGGTGCTCGAGATTTTAACTAGATTAGAACGGTTCGGCCATTTAATGATTTAATTTAAAAATGGTGAAGCGAGGCTAAGACTGGAAAATACCAGTAACGTGGTTACGGTAACTAAATCGATGCACACATATAGTCCAAACTACAAACAGTTATAACTTGGTTCAGAATAAAGTAATATGAATGAAATATTCAATATATTTATTCATTTTGCATTATTGAACTATTATAGCAAGAACTGTCACCTCTTTATCTAAATCTTACACAATGTATCTTTAAATGGTATATTAGCTATAATATTATAATAATTACCGTATTTATTGTAGATGCCCCAGCTACCACAATAGCACCACCACAACAGCCAGTGCTAGCTTTTGATGGTGAGATGAGTCGTTTTAAAGGGACGATTGTTCTAAAATGTAATGCGATATCTCAAACAACACCAGATAATCACCTCCTACCCATATTCCTGGTTTAAAAATGGAACATACTGGAATTTATCTAAGAGTAGTATTCTGAACAGTACAGATATTGATTTAAGTTATAACGATGATGTAATATACTGTGTGGCTACTGATTATCCTGGATGTGGATCAGCTTTACAAGATTTAAACTCTTCGTCTACTTTAAACACAAGTAAGTACTTACCACTACAGACAGGTCCGGGACTGTACAGCGCAGTGGACGCTTACGTCTAGCTCCGGATCCATTCACTTGGTCTGATATGTAGTATGTTGTTTGTGGTGCCTGTATTGTGTCCCGTCAGTAAGGTTGCTTTATTGTATTTGTGTGTGGTGCGGTCCACCTGTACTATACACTAGGTTATACACTAGGTACCGAGTTTATATCAGTTTGTAAAAATATTTCCATTGATATGTAAACTGATGACTGGTACCAAGTTGATATCAATTTGTAAAATACTTCCATTGACATCTACACGTCAGCTCATCCCTAAAATTATACCCTGACTATGAAAGATGTAATTTGTTTTTATTAGTATTGGGCTTGGATTAATATGCACAGCTCCGTTGGTGCTGACGTGCCGTTAAACACTATTTCCTTTATTGTAGACTAGCTCGGTACCCGAATTCGCCCGGGGCCCAAATTCGCCCGGGGCTTAAATTTCCCCGGTGCGCAAATTCGCCTTGGGCCCATGTCCACCCGGGCTCCAATTCGCCGGGGAACCAAATTCTCTAAGGGCCAAAATGCGATGACCTAACATATTCACGAGGTCATGTTGATGGGCGAACATACACACATCTTTGATTTTATTTACATATTTTTTTTTTCATTAGCTTTGTTATTTTAATGTTATTGATATATACATAATATTTTAACATACAAAGATTGTGTTTATGATTTAAGTTTTCCGGATATGACTGAGTACCTCGCGTGGCCAACAGAAACCTCTGGATTATGTAATGTTTAGCACGTAATTCAGATATATGTCCCAAAATACCAGGAACAGCCTACTAGTATCTACTATTGATATTAGATTTCAACCAATGATCTTTCTTTTAAATAGTAAAAACAGATTCCAGATGTGAACAAGTTTTGGGAATTTCTAACAATTTTACCATACGTGTAGAATGTGAGTATTGAGTTTTAAGACAGAGTGAGTAAATTTTAAGATAGACAATCTAGCTTCAGTTTAATGATACGTGTATGGATGGGGCTTGTGTGTTGTAGTCATTTAATATGGAAACACATGTACCATTGGTTGTTTTAATCCTTATATAGTTGATAACAAAATTCTGAAATTTTATGGAATTCAATAGAAATTTATAAAGCCAACGTATTACTCACTGAGCCACCTCGGCTGCCTATTCCTGACATAGACGATATATATATTTATATATGGTGGTGTGCTTCTAGAACATCTAGTACCACGTTAGATATATTTATGTTACAGATGGTCCGTATAATGTAAGCCTACATCCAAGAGGTGATAATGTTACAGTAGTTATTGGACACACATTATCAGTAAATTGTACCAGTGAATGTAACCCACCTTGTAATATCAGTTGGTATAAAGAAGACGTGGTGTTGAGTAACCAGACACAACTAAATATACTGGTTCGTAATGTTTCAAACGCTGGAGAATATAAATGTAGAGTAATAAATCAACATGGTACCACAAAAAAATATCTTATTGTAGGATTATCAGGTAAGCTGTTCTCTCATTATATAAAATCCCCCCCCCCCCTGTGTTATTTCGTAATATAATTAAAATTGGACCATCAGTTTGTTCACCTTTTATTGGTACAGTTGTCTATTCGCAACAAGAAAACATTGTTCACATGTTTTAAAATTAGGCCATTGATCAATTAAAACAATTAAACGGAGCTAGTATCAAACAGGAAACAACTTCCCCAAGTTCTTAATCCCTCTAGATGCTATCTTTTTAAACCCCGAGTTTCTTGCTTTAGACGGTGTGCCTGTAGATGATGGATGTGTCATCGACAGTATTATACCGGTTATGGCTTATATTGTATTACCAATGTTCCTTATAACCCTACTTGTAATCACACCGACAGTTTTCTACTACACGTATAAGAAAGGTAAGTTGGTTTTTTTTTATTAAATGTGGTCGGGGGAGGGTAACGCGTGCGCGTTTGATAATAAGGTCTGTCTTTGAACCAAGTGGCGTGGTTTCTATTCCCTGCGTGTACGTGACAAGGAGTAGGCTCGACTGTCCAATCTCATGGGTTTTCTCCGGGTCCTCCCATAGCTAAAAAATCCTACGCGCAAGCGACTTATTGAAATTAAATTGAACCATGTTGGTCCCGAAATGACAGTTTGTGTCGAGTGGACGTTAAGCCCCATTTCTCTCTCTCTCTTATTAAATATGTTGATATTTTACAGACCAATTTACACACCAAAATAACTACATAATTTCTAATCCTTTAAGTAAGACGGGAATACACAATAACACATACTTAAGGAAAACTATTTATTTAGGCGACATTTCGATGAGTATCCTCTCAACGTTATCTAGCTAATACACAGTAATACAAAATTGTGAGGCAAATATATGAAGAAAATTTCTATTATCCAAGGCATGCACCAGTCGTGTTATTACATAATGCCCTCATCTGTCGTCACTCTAAAGTTATCCATTAATATAAAATAGTGATATTTTTTTTAAGAAACTAAACACAGCAAAGTGAGTTTGTTTGAAAATCAAGAATTGTGAAAACCTTTTCAGTAGGATTAATATTTAATTACTATTACTACCATTTATTTTTATTTTCTCTTATTAGTTACCCATTATTCCCTTTTATTATGTTCTTCTGTCGTATTAGTTATATATTTCTTTTATTAAGATGTTTCGCTTTTTAATTTTTCATTAACGACCCTTTAAACCATACATTTATATTTTATTTTTCAGAGACTAGACGGCTTCTTACATTACAGACCAATCCTGAATTGTCCCATTTCTTGTAAAGTCTTAGTAGTAGTCTATCACATGTCCCAATAAGTATTTATCTGTTTATCTTTTTCAAGTTCTTATCTGAGCATAACCACCTCCTCTGTCCCACAACAACTGAACCTGGTAATACACACGGAGACCATGATTTGGCAACATCTGGGGTCGGCGGCAAGTTCGTTCTAAATCTGGACACAGGACACGCTTTTCACCACTTTTTCCTCAAGTTTTCCCATGGGCAAGCTTTTTAGTGTTTACTTTGAAAAATGACCTGGTGGTAACCATACCAATTTGATTAAAACACAGATCCTATTTCGTTTCGTTTTTTCTTATAGTTTGAAATTTCATTTTACTTGTCTTCAGTACACTAGGATCTGAAAGAGTTGTAGGCCATCGAAAGTATAGATCTGTATTTTAATCAGATTGGTAACCATACATTTACGTATGCACTTTAAAAAATGCAGTCCCATCAAAATGATTTAATATTTTCTGAATATTGAAAACCATGAGGATGTTTTCTATTATTAGAAGGATGTTTCGCCAAAGTTTGAGTTCAAAGAGATCAACATCACTTTGCAAAATCTTATTAACGCCGTTTGTAAACAAACTTGGGATTTTTTGCTCTGGTTTTAAAAATCTGAGTTATAGAATTTTATAACTGCTTCTTCCGGATTGGCTGCAGTCTTCGTCAAAAGGTCGTCGAAGTGTTAATTACAAGCAGAGATATAACCTTACATATTATCTACCAATCGGACTGCTTATCACTCCCACTAAATATTAATATTGAGGTAATAAAACTATCCTGGCACAAAGCACCGACATATCATATTGATTGTCTGTTTAGCCTGCATGTACAGAAAGGCTTATCTTGAAACTCGGTCAAGTCATTCACCAGATGAACATCCACACCAAATTCGCGTTGTCTACCTCAGTGGGAAATTGTTTGATGAATGTTTAAGACGAGCCTAAGTTTGTGCGAAAGGCGCGGGGATAATCATGGTTCAATAGGGTGAGACAATCGAAATGTAATATTTACAGATTAATCGAAATCCGTAAAATTGCAAAGATGTGGTATATTACTTGTTCTAGAAGAGTTTACCCGCTCGTGTGCACGACACCTCTTCTTGTTTATTGAAAGGAAATAGAATGGAGTTTAACGTCCCACTGTTCTGCTCCGATTGGGCTAATGAAGAAGGCGCTGTATCGATTTCCAACTGCCAACGGATCTCTAACATGCGAGCCAATGTGTACACGGAACCTCGGTCCTGCACCAAGGAGGAAAGGCAACCACATCGGAAATTTCCCATGGACTTTCTTGGTCAAAGCAGGGATTGAACACGGGACCCTCAAGTTAACCAGCCAACGTCTAAGGCAATATAATATAGCTCATCTATACATCCATGATATACATTACCTTGATTTGGTCTTCTATCTTCTGCATGAATATAAATAAAATGAAATTAAAGATGTTTACTTTTTGTACCGATAAATAGATATCTAAATAAAAATCATGAGTTTACTTTATGTATTCGTGTGTTAGTTGGTGTATCTCAATCATATAAACCAGCAATTTTAAAGACGTGAATGGTCACCAAATAAATAAATAATAGTTAAATAGATTTTATTATAACAACTTTTAGAACAATACAATAAGCATTATGTAAATAAAACACATTGAGTTACCTCCCCTGGTGTTTTCATTGGTCTGTCCCTCGAATCTAGGCCTCTATATCGGATTGATATTTGTAAGAATATCTATCGATAATATGTATTCGGTTTCCTTTATGAAAACATTGTGTGGATATATATCTTCGTCTGGTTGTAACCAGAGTGTTTATTCTATTCGATATTTTAGGATAATATTATTCAGATGAAATTTAGGACAATATTATTCAGAGCAATAACAAATGATGATTCCAATTGGTATCAATCGGTACCTCACTCGTTCAGAAAATACTTTGTCTAGCGACGATCACTCATACGCCACATTAGTCACCTGAAACATTTCAAACGACGATTCGTTTAAAGTGGCTTCGACAATATAAGAAATGTTTTATGAGCTACACGTTATTTAATTTAAGTAGATTAAATCTTAGCCAATCGAATTTTTTTTTCCGTTGCAATGTTATTATTATTATGTTGAGTGATCAACAGTGTCTTGTTTAAAGGGACCTTATGTGACATTAGATAATGCTAACAGTTCTCGCTATAATAGTTAAAAAATAGATAATGATAAGGGAATATGTTGAAAATTTCAGTCAAATCACTTCAGTCTGAGTCGAGTTATCGGCGTTAGAAGAACAGTGTAGTCTCGGTTGTCATTGCCACCGTTGTTAAGATAATAAACAAAGTCTCGATTATCCATTTTTAAATTAAATCATCAACTGTCAATCATATTTAAATTTGTTGAAAATCTCCAGCATCCGATGGCATCGAGAGTCGATTATGGTCTTGGTAAGTTAATTAATGTCTAATTAATAGTTTATATAATATTTATGGCATATTGTCTGTTCAATCTACTGGTAATGCATTTGGTGGCTGCCAGTGGGAATCGGGCTTAAGACTTAATTCCAGTTATATACACTTCAAAATTGGCGACTTCTAAAACGTGCCACTTGAAAAAGCTAAAATATTTTTAATTTTGGTAAAATCAAAAAAAGAAACACAACATTAATCCGTTTGACAAATGTTTCAATCGCTCATATTTCATTTATGCGTATATTATCGCCAATTTATCCACATTTACTGCGCGATTGTTCGGCTAGTCAATTCAGAATAGTGCTACGATTTTACGGCCCATTAAGCCCCGTAAGGGCGCTACCTTGGTCAGTTTTTTTTCGGAATTTTTAGCGCTATTTAATTCTCCCAGTTGCTCCTTGTCAAATAAACAATGTTCCCGATCAGATTGGTTTATCAAATTAGACTCGCCAGTCGATTCGTCTTGGAATTAATGTCCATGACATGTGTGTCAAGTGGCGAAAGAGGGTTTATTTCAAACATGGTAGGAATGTTAATCTGACAAAATTTGAGTGGACAGCCCTAGAAGAAACAAACATTATTCCGCTTGCTCTGTGGAAATGATGAGTAATCTTATATAGAGCACGGTTCATCAATATGTGTAAGACCAGATTAATACTTTATAGATGGTATAGACCCTCCTTTAAATTACCTTTGAATACGATTTATCCACATCGAACTGGAAGTTCTTATATTGAAATGAAATGTGACAGTAAGTGGCCCACTGCAGATAAACTTTGAATGCGGATTTAGATCCCGTATCATACAATAGCTAACAACCTTATCGACATATTATCTTTCTTGCATTGGATTTATTACTGTTATTTTTTAGCCTTTGATTGGTGCTTTTCATTTTGCTTTGAAAAAAAAAGATTCCCTGTTTAAATATTATTTATTATATATATTTGTTGAAATTATTGATTTTTGAACGTAGACCTACCGATTTAAGTACTTGTCATAAAGATACTCAGTCTGGAAAAGGAGACTTCGTGAGGTATGTTGGTTTTCACAAAGTTTAGTTTTCCTAATGTAATTCGGATGGGAAGTATTAAACCATATTCGAAAAAAAAAAATTGGGGTTATATCAAACGAATGCTATTTTATTTCGGGTGGCTATTTAGAACGTACAGCCGTATTCGCCAGTCTGGTGTCCATTTTTAATAGGTGAAGGACGGGGGGACTATCAATGGATAACCATCTAGTCGTTCTCTTGGGACGAAAAAGCAAGGTTAACCCCTGTACCCACCAGCGTGCACATAAATCAGCCACTGGTAGTTAAAAGTATATAGATGAAGTGCAAGCTGAAATGCCGCTATCCATATGTATGTTTTCATGAGTCTCGACTGTGTGAAGGAAAGTAGGAGATTGAGCCCAATTTCATTTTGAATCCCTGGGCAAAAGACTGTCACCGCCATTTCAATTGCTGGATTCCAACGAGATCATGATACCGAGATAGGTTTCTGAGTTGCGACCAACATAAATGCGTCAAAAACTATGAAGAAAGATAGTAGCTTATCAGTGTTCCAATCTTTTATTCGATGGTGATCGAGTAGCTCCACTCTATTGGTGACCATTTCAGTTCGTCTTCCACCTGCTCTTCATTCAATCATCATCATATTGAAGCATGTTATGTTTTGTGATTTTTTCCCCGATTTACAGGTATTGGCGCGGCAGCTACGACTATACGACTTGATCATTGTGACTTGTAGAGAGTCAACAAGCTATAAAACCCCGCTATTTTTCGAACAATCAGGGGCCATTATCCAGGAAATTACATTCGAAATGCGCGAATATCGAAAGGAACCGAGATCCTTTGGGTATAACTACATATTTTAAGTTCCATTGAAATGAGATAAAAATTCTGACTTCTAGAGGGTCAACAAACTTGGTAGTACATACTTCTACACTATTTGCGTATAAGGGGCAATCATTTATTCGGGCAGTTTCGGTCGAAATCTCAACCATCATTAGGGTGTAGCAGTGATATATTGAAACGGTTTTTAAAATTGGATACAAATTGTAACTTCTAGAGGGTCCACAAGCTAAAAATGATATTTTTCGAACAAAAGGGGGTCCCAATCCAGGAAGTTACGTTCCGATATAAATATATATTTTAAGTTTCATCAATATTGGATCAAAATTGTGACCTTCATATTTCATACTTTCACACAACTTGAGAACAAGGAGCGACCATTTTGTCGGGTAGTTTAGGTTCGATTTTCAGGAAATTCGACCTTAGTCGTCTATATGGTGTAAGAGTGATATGTACCGTTTTTTTTAAATCGGATAAAAATTGTGACCTTTATACGAACCACAAGCCAAAAGCGTAATTTTCGTACAATCAGGGGCCAAAATGCATAAACTTACGGTCCGATACATGCCAATATCGAAAGGAATCGAGGTCTTTGGGAGATAAACCTTCATTTCAGGTTTCGTCAAAATCGAACAAGAACTGTGACATGTAGAGTGTCCACAAACAAATTGTGGGGAGACGATGATTTTCGTCCACATAGAAATGTGGGCGTATAAAACGTTCAGCAGACAGCAAACTAACTTTATGTAAAATCCTAATTTCTACATAAATAATAATACTATAGTAACTATGTTATAGGATTTAACACATTTAAACCTAATATGTCAACCATTGCTATTTTAATCCAGCCGTCTGCCGGGAAAAAAAACGCGCTGTTTTAATTTATATAAAAAGTTGTGATACGCAATATCCCATCTGTGGGCATTGTTCAGTCAAATTATGTGGAATTATGCACTATTCAGCACGTGTATCATTGACCTTATTATTGGCATATTAGAATAGTTTACAATATTTATTTTCAGAATTATCGTGATTTTTTCTTATCATTTCATTTCTAATGAAACAATCATTCCCATTTTCCATTACAATTCAATTTCAATTTTGTGATTCGAGAGGCGGCGTGCAGTCAGGTCAACCTTCTTTTTATAATATTGTGCAAATCTGTAATGTACACATATGGCCGGAGACCTTTGACCCGGTAAAAAGATAAGAACATAGAATGGTAACATTTCAAAAATAGCTGAGGGTGTGGAACTGCGCAGTATCACAATTTATTATATTATAAATCATAATTATAAATAATTATGTTAATCATATTATTAGTGTATTTAATAGATTGTGATAGTATTAACTACTAGTACTGTGATAGTTTTTAATACGCCATCTTTCTCTTATCGATGTATTAGGTCGTCGCCACTGTCCGCCCGGACATCTGTTAAAAGATAGTTAAGAGGTTGCCATTTTTATCCGGATTATATACACATGATTATACCCAGAAAATCTTGGATGTGGTGGATTTTTGCACATAGTGGACTATAATAATAACTACTAGGTTATTGCCCCTAATTTTACATAAATTATCTACAGAGCGGTGGGTTCCTTTTGCCAAATACCTAAAATGCGTATTATTGATCGAGATTGAAGACTTTGTTTAAAATCACAAATGTACGTCCTGATTTACTGGAACGAAACGATATTTATTCTCTCTATTCAGCAAATACTACTGCCCTTATCGCAAGTTGCCACCTTTCTTTTTGAACCTAACGTATAAACTTATTTAAATAGATGAACAGCGATTTTAATAAACCTTTCTCAATGATTAAACTATGTAGAAATGTTAGAAAATAAATCTAAAAAAAAATACCCTTTATAACATTTAAAATGTCACCCCATTAGATTACTTAGTTCTATCCAATCTTAACCAACAAAGTAACCGTAAAGCTCTTTTTGTATTGGACCTGAATAGTTCCTTTCCAGTCTCTGATAGGACGCCTGCCCACTGATCGTTCCTATCCGTCCCTACAAAGATACAATATAAAAATACCGCTCTTCCCCTGCTCTGTTCTGGGGTCATTTCTTAATACTGACCGAGTATTTTTCATGGGATTCTTCTCTGTTCGCCAAACGGAATCATTTGTCGCCACATCTGACACTGCGACACGCAATAGCGCCATACACGTGGAAGGGGTTCATTGTCAAACTTGACACTTCAAGGAAGGGTTGATGAAAACTGCCGTATGCAGGTTTATCCTACCCATGTTTGCTTTCCTATCGGTTCTTGCATAAGATTTACTGTTTAGCGTATCTTTGCTTTAGTGTGTTATATAATTTAATTTGCAAAGAGACTTCTTCAACATGATGAACGTCTACGTGCTATTGGCATGCTTCAAATGGGTTCTACACAGCGAGCAGTAGCCAACATGCTTAATGTGTCACAGTCTGTGATCAGCAGACTGTGAAACCGGTACCAACAAACACACAATGTTGATGATAGACCTCGTTCAGGTCGTCCTAGATACATTCGTACACAGGCCCTGCGAAATCCATGACAAACGGCCAATCAGCTTTCTGTAAACTCGTACTAAGTTACAGGAATTCGAGTTACACCGAAACGATTAGAAATCGGCTACATGCAGCCCATTTGCATGCTCGACGACCACGTGTTGTGCCTCCATTAACTCGCCAGCACATGTCAAACAGGCGTAAATGGTGTAGGCAGCGTAGAAATTGGGACAATCGTCGATGGGCGCGTGTAATGTTCTCAGATGAGTCCAGATTTACCCTGGATTTCGCCGATAGGCGTGTAAATTAGCGTCATGCTAACGTTAATGTCAGACAGCATGATAGATTCGGGCGTGGGTTTTTGAAGAGTATATAAATGACCTGCTGTGTGCGATCGGCACATCGATAATGCGTAATTTAAATTTCCCATCGCCCAAGAGATCCCCTTTTCCAATCTCGGCTCCCAGAGAGAAGTTTACTGTTAGTTTCTCTCTGGGGCTATATCACGTGATGTATCCTTTCGTCGGTCGCTTCAGAGATCCAAGATGGCGGCTTAAACTCGCGTTTCTTCAGAAATTTACGCTAATTCTTGGATGTATTGCGGATCTAGGAATCTTTCCACTAACACTAGACACTTATACTCGCATGCTTATGTATCATAAAAGGCTTAACGATGCTAGGATGAAAGAAATATTTCCTCTACTTTCAGCAATCAATAATTTAACATCGAAACTCTAAATAAACCATGATCATTTGCTAAATAAAGAGAATATAAAGAAATCCTCGAATCAAAACTTAACTCCATCTACCACATATCCTCTAACTCGAATAACAGCAAATTACGTACATATTTCATTTCTAAACCTAATGTTACAAACTCTTCAGGCTATTTGTATTCGGTTGAAGGTAGAGATCATCAGAAAGCCATGACTTCGACTCAGTAGGCATCACCTAGAAATAGAGAGGGGCCGATACAAAAATACTCCCGCTAATCAGCGTCGATGCAAATTTTGGGACTTAAATTCGATCGAAAACGAGCAACAATTTTTGCTAAACTGTAGCATGTATGAAGAACTACGTAAAGCCCATTTATACCCAGCCTTCTCAGTAAATCCTGAGATTTCTTACAATTTTCTTAATTGCTTTAACCCACTAAAATCGATTGCCAAGGCAGCGGATTTATACGTGTTTTTGGCTTTTGACAAGAGATCTAAATAATCAAATTTATTGGTAACTACATGTAACTGAAACCTCTTAGATATACATGTACCATACTGTTTGTATGAATGTATGTTTTGTCTATGTAGTATGTATTATTAATGTATATGACTGTGTCTAAGTGTATATGTATGCATGCTGTCCATAATGGGCGTTTTTATCTATCGCCGAATCACTCACATTGCGCGCTAAATAGTTCCCGGTAAATCATCAAATCCGCCTTTTTCGAATGAACATTTGATGTCAAATGTTTACTGTTAGTATCTCTCTGTGTAAACACGCCGGCCATTAATCAGTCCGATCGCACATAAGAGGTCATTTTATTTTTTAGTGGACAATAGGGCCGTATCCTCACGCAAATAGTGTAAAAGCATGTATTACCTTCTTTTCTAGAGTTATAGCCCCTGCTTTTTACGGAAAATGTGAAATTTGTATAAAGTTTTTAGACCCTCCAGGGGCTACAATTTTTGTTCGATTCCAATTAAAACTTACCAAATATGTTAAGGATTACAAGACCTTGTCATCGAGATCACTTCGTTCCGGTAGACAAGAACATACATTTCTGATTTTTAACGGAGCTGCCCATCTCGATCAAAAAGGCGATTTTATAATTTTGGCAATTTGTCAAGACAAACCAATCGCCTACCCTCTTAAGATTACAGCAGTGGACCGCCAAGATTTCATTAATCAGTTACCCTTGTCCGTAAATGTGACGCATTGGGGTCGTGAGGGGGCGAGCTGTTCTCTGCCTATTTCGATTTCTGAATTGTCCCTCCAATGCTAAAAAAAAAAAAAAAATGCAAGGTCCAGTGATAGCGAATATAGTCTTGCGTTTGATACTTTTAATTAGTTTATTTTATGTTGTTGTTTTTATTTACAGGAATCCTTGGCATCCCATCTGGTTTTTGTTTCTTAACATGTTTCAACTGCTGTTTCTCCTAATCACTACATCTACTTGCAAGTTCAGCGAAGGTCGGTCATTTTCCCTATTCGACTCATCCGATGAGAACACAACCCGAATGGCTACGCGTGTCCCATTAAAAGCTAGATCGGCCTTCGAGTAAATTAATACTTTAAAATGATGTTATTGATTCTAGATATTTCGATGCAAATACAGCAGAAAAATAATATGTTAAACCAATTTTATTGTAGCGAGAAGGCTGTGGAACATAAGTTAGATTTTTTTCGGGACTAACAAAATGGCATATCTCAATCTCGTGACAGGAAACCCAATGAATGCAATTGAGGTCACGACCAGTGACCTCTTTAAAAGGCGCATGGCTCTATTCTTGGAGAAGGGTTCGATGGCCGAATGGTCTGTCATTAAGTTAACTGGTGTGGTTTCGATTCCACAAGGAGTAGGGCCGAATGTCCAACCTCGTAGGTTTTCTCCGGGACCCCGGTTTCCTCCCACTGCTGAAGACCCTTGAGCAAAGCGAATTATTGAAATAAAACAGAACTATATGTTAGTCCCTCGTTTGTATCGAGTAGACGTTAAATCCCATTTCTATCTATCTACTCTTTGGAACCTTTAAATAGGACGAGCTTGGGTCTAAAACCACATATCAATGCAAAAAAGATGTTTATAGAGTGATTCATATTCAATTGTTAAAACAGTCACTGTAAATTCTAATCAATTATGTTCAATGAAATAGGCGAACATTCCAGATTGAACGACGGCTGTTTATGCCTGCTTAGTCCATTCTACACAGTATTTTGTTAAATAATTAATTTGTCGTTGTGTCTTGTATAAGTCTTTCTTTGTTCATTACAAATGGCAACTGAAACCATTGAATGCACGACTCCTGTATCGATTATAAAATGTAGATTGTCTTAAATATTGGATATTATAATCCTATATTTTTATAGCGATGGGGATACAGAAATGGGGTGCTATGTCCACTCGACACAAACTAGGTCATTCCGGAACTAACATGGTTCAATTTTATTTCTATTATTCGTTTGCGCGTAGGTGTCTTTAGCAGTGGGAGGAAACCGGAGGACCCGGAGAATACACACGAGGTTGGACAGGCGATCCTACTCTTTGTCACGTACAACCGGGGAATCGAAACCACGCCAGTTGACTCAATGATAAACTTTATGATACAACGCACACGCGCTAACCATTTGGCAATCCAACCCCCTATTTTCATAGCAAGATAACACAACACTAATATTGATTAAAATGTACCAATATTGAATTCGAATTCTGGTTTCAATTAATATCGAATATTATGGAAATATTATACATACAAGTGCATATATAGTGAATTAATGAATGTTATTTCCAGAAGATGGACGTTTTTATTTCTACAAGGACAAAAGGCTCTTCAACGATGCGGCACAACAGTGTGATGGTATGGGTATGGAATTGGCCACAATAGCAACACAGGTGGATTACCAGGCATTAGAGGCTTTTTATGGGAGCGAGAAGTAGGTATATTGCGCTAGATTGGGTCACATGTTGATTACAAGTTAGAGGGCTGGTGACGTTATGTAATTATTTTCATTTTGAACCTCACGTATAGCTGATAAAGAAAGGACAAAACTACAATAAACGTGTATTTTTGATTTGATCTTCAGGTGTACATTTTGAGGTTAGGTAATTTTAATATATTGCAGGAGATATATCTGGATTGGTTTTCAATATAACGATACCGAGAAGAACTACCAATGGATTGACGGAACATTTATGGACGTTGTTGATTGGGGCCCGGATGAACCGTCAGCTGATGCCAATAGTTGCGCCTTTATGGATAATGAAGAGTGGAATTGGTATACGGATCCATGTAGTAATGAGAAACATTACGTATGTGTGAACTTCAATCTCGGTAAGGTTGTATGGTTAATAATCAATAATCTGGTCTCCTTACAATACATCTTTCCTCCAAATACGGAAACTGACCCGAGAGAATGGTGTATTATTTTATGTTTCGCTTTATTACCCCCGATTGGGTCACAACTGGTTATAAAACAATTCCACTACTTCCTCGGACCAAACTGAAATGAAACAGGATTTTATGGTCTCGCTTTTCAGCACCAACCTGGCTAATGAAGATGGACATCCTTCATGTATTGTGCTATGAGGGGAATGGTGTCCAGCGAGCGGTGTTTTGGCATGCTGTTCATGGAATTCCAACTGTTACAAGTAATCTAGACATTGTATCTTGCCACGCCTCTATTATGCACATCTGGTAAGGGGAACCCGCACTGGACATAACGGAGGTCGATATGTTGGCGTATCACGTGATATAAGCCTGCCATAAAATTGTCATTGGTTCTCTTTAAATACTCAACATGGCTATATGACGTCAATAATACTATGCACACAATTCACGATAAATGGTCTGTACAAATCACATAAAAGTCTATAATCTATAATACTTAAAGATGCGTTATTCAAGCGCTAAATCTGCCTATTGCATGTCTTTCTGTAGGCCTTAAATATTATATAAACTATTAACTAGACATTTATTAACAAGACCATAATCAAC
Organism: Patella vulgata; assembly: GCF_932274485.2. NCBI lineage: Eukaryota > Metazoa > Mollusca > Gastropoda > Patellidae > Patella > Patella vulgata. The sequence continues at coordinate 37,495,054 of NC_065886.2, read as the reverse complement.
TCTCCATGGCATCGGACACTCGCGATTTTAACTAGATTAGAACGGTTCGCCATTTAATAGTTTAATTTAAAAATGGTGAAGCGAGACTAAGCTTTAACAACCAGTACGGTGGTTACAATCAGTGCACACATCTTGTCAAACCATCAAAGGCTCGTATCTTCCCTCAGAATAAAGTAATTTGAATGAAATTTTCATTATATTCATTTTGCATTATCTAATTTTGAGTTATTGTAGCAAGAACGACCAGCTCTATCTAAATTTTACAAAATGTATATTTGACATAATTTATTGTGAAAATTTGACTTGGCCGTCGTGACATCAACTTAACTCATTTAATGTGATTATGATTATGAACAGAAATAGGAATAAGTATGGATTCAGACCACTATTCTACAGGCGCTGTGTTCCATTGAACAGGACATTCATATTTCAGGGTCAGTATCTGATATTCATAATACTATACGAATGAAGAAGAAGAGAAAGGTTGTTCCCATAACCATTTATTTAATAATAACAGACTTGGTGTTTGATTTTGTTAGAAACATGACAAAATCTGTGATACATTCAGGCGTTACAATAGACTCTGACGCGTCGCGTTACAGAGCGAGAGACAAATGGGGTTTAGCGTCCACTCAACACTAACTAGGTCATTTCGGGACTAACATATTTCAATTTTGTTTTAATAATTCGCTACCGCGTAGGTTTCTTTTAGCAGTGGAAGGACCCAGAAAAAACCCTCGATGTTTTTCATAATGAGTATCCCGTGAGTATCCCTAATTTAATAGCCAATTGTATGATTGGGAACTCTTTTATTTTTCCAGTGCCTGTCTATACGTATGATTCTGTCCAGGTCAATCACGCCGAGGCACAACAACGATGTCTACAAAATAAAAGTATTCTACCAATAATTACCACAAAAGCTGAGGAAAGATCCTTAATCGCTTTCCTGAACACGCTTAATTTACCAAAGTAAGATATCCATTTGTTTTATTTTGTACTAATATTCTCGGCTTACCCTGCTGTGAAAATATATTGAATTTGCAAGGGTTGTAGCAATATACGTCGTCGGCCAGATATGGAAAGCCAAAAAACTTCTAAAAGCCTACCACATAGGACGATCGATGTATTCTCTCCTACCACAGATCTTTGTTAGCCTGTGACATTCTAGTCATTTCTCGAATATTGTTGTAATTCTTTTTCTATGGGTTTTTCTGTCACAACAGTTACACAATAGTCTACATTACAATAGACCCCAACTCCTGTAAAAGTCTAACCAGCGTGGCTAAACTCAGGAATTCGCTACATCATATGGTCGTCTAAAGAAACCAGTCGTGTCTGCCGAATTCTACCCCGCTCTCTCTTTTATATGTACCTACTCCTAACAGCTGCATGATAACAGCTAAATTCCAAATATGGAATGGACATGCACCATACCCTGGATATCAACATCGATTGTTACCTAATTCTGTCAACAAATATGATATATGTTTTATAACAAAGAAGCATGTAAATGACCAACATGTTTATTAATCTATAGCTCAGTTAAAATATCAAAACAACCAGCATGACGTGCTATAGTATCGTGATTATCAATTTTAGAATTAATAATTGGTTAAAGATCACAATCATGGTTATTGTTACCGCCATCATATTGTTACGGGGTTTGAATCTTATAGTCCGGTAGAACTATAGCTGAACCTGGAAATTGTATACAATTTTTTTTTTATGATTGGTTTTAGTAGCCTAGGGTGACCTCTTTCAGAATCTGTCGGGTGACCCTCAGTCACTCTTGAGCGTTTGGAGAAATTCAAGATGGCGTCACAAATAACTCCCTTTGTATTTTGTCTAGGATGATAATGTTGGTGTCTAAACGTATGTTCCCGGGGTCAAGGAATACACTGAAATCATTCATTATGTTGTAGGGTGATTAGATGATAGTAAAATCCCAAATGACGCTTTAACTCGATAGCGGCGATCGGGGCGATTATTTAACCAAACCAAAATATATCTAGAGACAAACTATATATTTCTGGACAAAGGGATATATGAGCGATATGATAACACCACATACATGCCTATCAGGGGATACAGGGCCAAATGAAACGGCTCTGAAAAGGAGGACACAAGCTGTGTTTTGAACATTTAACAAAACAAATTCTACCTGCATAGTATGAAAATAACCCACACAAAACTAGGTAATATCCAGTTTAATCCTTTATTTGTGTTTCTGGATGCAACCAACGACAACACAGGTGCAAAATACTGTACATTATAAGCCATCCCAGTAAAGCTACAAGCAAGCGAACTACTTGAGGTGTCACTCTTGCATCCACATCTGATGAACGACAGATGAGCGGATGTAATGTTCCCAATATAGTGTTCTTATAGCCCAGCAATACAGTTCCGGATCAAGTTCCGGTTGATTACGATCTTCCAGTGAACGCCACACCATAGCATGGTGGTGACCTTTTTTTTACGTTCCCTGCAAATGCATCTTTCGTTGGAGCAAGAATTCATGATGGGGGTGATGACGATATATATCCAGTTTTGGATGCTTATACCCCCCCCCCCCCCCCCGAGCGTCTTTCAGGTATAGATTTGCAAGAGCTCTGTCCATAACTCCCATAGGAACATACACCAACATTATCATCCTAAACAAAATACTATGGGAGTTATTGGTGATTACTTGAAAACGCTCACGGGTGTCCGAGGTTCACCCGGCAGATTCTGAAAGAGGTCACCCTAGGCTACTAAAATTAATCATAAGAAAATATTTGTAGACAATTTCCAGATTCAGCCATAGTTCTACCGGACTTTAGGTTCAAACCCTGTAACAATATGATGGCGGTAACAATAACCATATTGTGATCTTTAACCAATTAAATCTAAAATTGATAATCATGATACTATAGCACGCCATGCTGGTTGTTTTGATACTTTAACTGAAGGCGCGTGGAAACGCGTACTTCGAATTTTCTTTGTGGATACTGTTGAGGTCTGGCTATACGTTATACTTATGTCAAGATGTAAACGAAATGTGAATTGGTGCTTAATCAACACAACATCGCTGATACTAAACAATACTCCATATTATGTGAAAGACACGTGGACTAGCGCAAATCAACACAATACTAGGGATTAACATATTAGAATAGGTGATATGAAGACAAGGTTTACAGAAGACGCAAAGATAAGAGTTAGAATAGATCAATAAATCGATAGTGGTGTTGAAATCAGTTGATCTGAGGTATCGATAAGTAATGAAATTCGGTTTAATATCTTACTTGTCTACACCCACCGTGATAATGGTGACGGACACGCTTAGTGCAAATGTCAACATACATGCCAACATGTACACGAGATCTCAGAACGACTAGACCCTGTACCTTGTCAGACCCACTCCTGCAGCAGTTTTTATGCTCCCTTATCTTAGTTTTATTTATTATTGGCCCACACTTTCGAACACGAAATCATTTCTATATTGACACTGGCTCTATCACGACATTGGGCACATAAATCAAGACATCAAATTTAATTAAATGGACACAAAATTTGAAATATCAAATTTAATTACATTTGTACTTTCATATTTTACCAAACTATAAAACATTGTCTTGTTATCAAGTTACACCGCGGTGGAGATTTTACACCGAATTCGTTTTTATTTTATTTCAACTAGAGATGAAGAGTTTTGGATAGGGTTGTACCGAGATGATACTGATGATGAATACAAGTGGATGAATGGTGTGGAACTTGCTGACTTCTATGAGTGGGATTACGTTGAACCTGTTGGACCATATGTTCATATCCATGAGGGGCTCAAGCTACACGCCGGCCCGGATAACGAATGGTCATATATTTGCCAAAACAAATCGGCTACAGGTAATATATTACTATTTGATTCACGGTGGCTAATGAAGTTACATATTGGAAGCTACCAAATTGGTTTATAGGTCTAGATCACGACTGCACGAAACAACTCCAAAAAGTACTGACGTGCTTCGGTGCGTCACGTCACGCCTTGCCACGTCAACAATCAAGTTACACCATGCATTACTGAGTATAGTAAGATCCAATACCTATTAAAGTGGAAAAATCGGTCATTTTGAACCCTTAATAAAACCGGAAATTATACTTCATGACCGAAATTAAAAAATCGAGTCTCTAAGAAATGTTGCCATTTGGAGTAATTTAATTAGGTTCAATACAAATAAAAATTTTCGAATATCGGAATTAAAATGGCGGCTAAATATCGATTTGACTAATATAGCCCAACTGACCTGAAATTCAATCAGTCAATCAATCATTTAGAACATTTAACCGCTGCAAATGCGTCTTAATGCTAGTCTGTAAGTTGTCAAATACCGGTCAGACTGTTGCAACCGCATTTACAAATATTAATTTATGCCCGAAAAATGTTGCACAAAGCAGAGTGGTTGCAGATAAAATGTTTAATTCATAGCCAACGCAGTACACATTTGCGGCATACAATTTTTAAAAAAAGTAAAATTAGTGTTTTATTAGATTTCGGGCACTTTACTTGGCTAAACAGATAATATGTTCACTTTACTCGTCTGGCCAAAACTTCTGATTACCCAAAAATTAGGACATCTGCCCCCACCCTTTGCCCCCCCCCCCGCCTATACGTAAACATATAACTTTTTAAAAAATTAGTTATCTATGACACAAGTAATGTGTGATAGGTAGGTATCACTCAAAACAACTTAGTGTGCTCGTTATATCGTAAGGTCTGTCATTAGATCCAGTTACGTGGTTTCGATCTAAGCTTGTACGTGACCTCGTGGGTTTTCTCCGAACCTACCTTATGTCAGTCCCAAAATCACCCAGTGTCGATTGGACGTCAAACTAATTTCGCTCTTGTAATGTTCTGTTTAGAACATTGGCGTGAACTTTTGCGAAAAGGCCATAGTCCCTCACAGCACACTGTTTAATGTATGTCCGTCTTAATTATCTCAGTCGCTGAAGTAGTACGTTAAACCCTATTCCAAGTCAACTCTGTGTAGAAAAAACTTCAGATATCTGCTGACGATTGATTAGAAGTAAATGTTACGTTTGTTTAATTTGACAAACTAGATTGTCCATGCCTGTTTATATCTGATACTTTACTTTTGAAGGATTTCAAAAAATATAATCCTATTAAACAAATTATAAAATTTACGCTGTTTGTGTTGCTATATCTAGGCGTGGAAGAGAGAAAATCAGGTTATTACTATTTGGAATCTGCTAATGCTTGGCCTTGGGGAGTACCAAGAAAGGAGGTATCTATCAAGAGGAGAATTGAGTGCGCTGCCTACTGTTCAAGAGATCCTGGTTGCTTTCAATACACTGTCTATAGATCAAACTGTAAAACGTTTGGCAATGTTTTCAAATCAACCTTTTCAGAAGGAATTCGTTTATACAAGAGACGTTTAATTATCGCTTAGGATTGTGTTTAATCTGATAAATATACCAGTTTTAGACACATAGGTAAACGGCAATACTGCAATTGTAATTCATATCAGTGGAATTTAGTTTGACATCAATGTAAGCGGTTGGATATCCCATTTTGCCATTTATTCCGACACATAAACAGTTTCTAGACTGGCATCCGACACTCCATGTTAAAAGTACTTGTTAATGGAAAATCAACTGTCTGTCGCTTTAGAATTAAAGTGGAACGGCATTATTATTAACTATTTTAAGTAGTGTTTCTTGTTTTTCTTCACAGTTACTATTTGTACGGTTAAAAAACCACAGAGAGTCGAAACCTTTACTGTATTGTTCACAATATAATCTGGAGCGTTTTAATAACCATTTTGATGTATTATATGTCTTGTTTCACAATAGTTTACGGTATTTTAGTGAAAGAAACAAATACAACAGGAATGTTTTTAGTAGTTGGACACAAATCTATAAATAAAATATAGTATAATACCATCAATTTCGCCCATAGCACACTGTATGACGTATGTCGGTCTTTATTAGCCCTGTGGGCGTTATACCACATTTCTTTTCATTTCATGTAATTATCGAGTGGAGAAGGTGGGGTAAATAGAAGTCGCTGTTCTATCTAAGGTTTGAACAAAAATTAAAGGGAGGGAAGAGTGTATGGGTGGAAATCCTGTAGAAAAGCCGAGACCAATAGTGTGGGTGATGAATTAGGCTTGGATGGTGGGGTAAACGACAAACCTCGGGATAATAATAATCTGAACATGGGTAAGTTACGGCTGCTAAGGTTGATGTTTTTGGACGGGAAAGCTGATTTGGTTGTAGTAGGGCAAGAAGGGTGCTTATCGAACTTCTTCAGTACACTCTCCACCTATCCTCGGTATCCCCTGTGGAATTGCTCATTTCTTCTCCGCTAACGAGTCAATATTATGAAATTTTAGATGACAAATTAATACAAACGTTTACACCAAATTCCTCTTCTGGTGTTATTTCCAAGGGTGTCTGGATTCCCTTTTCTGATTTTGTATTCAACTTAATACCAAGTATTTCATTACTTTCATCTGGTAATGGACATGAATGACTGTCGTTTAGCTCTTTTTTCGGATTGTTGACTGAGTTTTTTTAAAATGAATATTAATTTTCATTGGGATAATGTGGGTCGGTCAAATTTCGTAATATTTGCTGTAGTCGGTTCATTTTTTAAATACAGGAATAACATACATCCAGTTGTTGGAAAGAAATGCTCTGTCATCGTTTTTTAAATGCCATTCCCCATTAGTTACTTCCCTCCACCAGCTTCCTTTCTATTTATCGATCTTTCTGATTGGTCGATGGAAGATAATTTTAATATTGCTTGAAGCAAGGACACAGAAACAGCAAAGATCACATGCTTCAATGTAGATGACTATAAATAACACAGCAATCAAAATAAGTCAGAAACCATCCAGGTACATGTTTGATGGCGGAATGGTTAACGCGCGCGCGTTACATCATAAGGTCTGTTATTGAGTCAAGTGGCGTAGTTTCGATTCCCTGGTTGTGACAAGGAAATAGGGTCGCCTGTCCAACCTCGTGGCTTTTCTCCAGGTCCTCCGGTCTCACCCACTGCAAGCGCATTAATGAAATAAAATGTAGGTATGTTAGTCCCGAAATGACGTTAAATCCCACCTCTCTCTCTCTGTCATATAAAATAACCCAACGAGATTTATGTAAGAACATCTGTCGATAATATTGGTAAAGAGATCCTTTAATCAAAGTCCCTTTGTATATATATTTTCGTCTGAGATGCAACCAGAGTGTTTGTTCTATTTTCCGATTTTAGGATAATATTATCAAAATATGCAGTACTTATCATAAAAGTTGTTTATTTTACAAAACCTAAGGGGCCATTCCCACTGGCACCACAGGAATAAACTTAGGGATGTTTTGTTTGGCTACGTTTGAATTAGTCGTTTCGGTAGGCCTTATCTGGTTGGAACGGATCAATTGAAATGACGAATTCGTTTAAAATGGCTTCAATAATAAAGTAAATGTTTTAGCAGCAATATGTTACTGACTTTAAGAAGAGTAAATTAAATGTGTGTAGACATTATGCTTCAAACCATCACCAGTATATTATGGTTACAGCGAGCGGGAATCAATATTCCCGAAGGAACAACTGCGAGTTTTACAATATCTAGCCGTTGATAGTTTAGTCTGAAATTCCCAAACTTCTAGGTAGGTAGTTATCACACAGGATGCAAGAAATGAAATGGGGTTTAACGTCCTACTGTTCTGCTCCGACTGGGCTAATGAAGACGGGTATACGCCATATAGTGTGCTATGAGGGACATTTTGCCCGGGCAGCGGCACTATGGCCCACTCTTATATCGAATTCCAACTGCCAAGGGATCTTTTACGTGCAAGCCAATGTATACACGGGACCTCCGTTTTCCGTCCCATCCAAACGACTAGACGGCTGCCTTTGTCTGGCCCTCCGTCCTGCGCCACTGACAAGGCGGAACCACGCCGGAAAATCCGATGAACTTTCTCGGCCAATGTATGGATCGAACACGCGACCTACAGGCTAGCGAGTCAGCGTCTACCCACTTAGCCACGTGGTAAAAACACTTACAGGAATAAATTGCTTTACAGCCTTTCAAAGCTTTTCTTTAGTTGAAAAACTCACGGAAAACAAAAGATAAGCAACCTTATACTAAGATGTACGGAGATCAAACCCTTTATAGAAGATGGTAGGAATTGGGCTTAAGACTTTCTAGTGATGCTCATTTTAAACATATTTGGTAAGTTTGATATGTTGAATACGCCATAACCTGGCGTGCGTGTCGTGTGTTTGCTTTCGTTTCCAACTAAAATAAAAAGAATATTTTTTTGTGGCTTAATACAGAAGACAAAATATTGTTTCAACTGAAGTATTATATACCCGCTTGGTGCAGATAGTTCTAGCAATTATTGTTTGTTCAACATAACGATGTATCAATATTTTTCAAAAATAAATGCTGTATGGAGAAGGCGGCTTTATGAGATATGTCGGTTTTCACACCGTTTTTAAATTTCCTAATATATAAAAGTATGGTAAATGGTAGGCCCAATTCAACGGCAATCAGTCGAATGAAATATCTACAGTGACACCGCTAGGCCGAACAAATATTTAGATTATTCGAAATATATTTTCTTTACATGAAATTGATTTTAGTCAAATGAAAGTGAATGAAAGTTTTTAGTTGATCTTTTATTAAATGTGGATGTTTGGATGTGCACGCGTATGAAAGACGGTCATCGTTATTCCAGTTGCCTGATTGTAATAAGAATAATGTAATTCGAGTGAACTTTTCAAAAATATTTATTTATTATTATCTTTTTGTCCCCCGTCTTTCGAAGAAAGCAGGGGACTATTAAAATGGGTTCGTCCGTCTGTCTGTCCGTCACACTTTTTGGGACACAATAACTCTCTTTCTAATTGAGCTAGAATGTTCAAACTTGGTGTAGGTGTTTATTAGGTCAGTGCCTTGATGGAGTTCGAAGATGAGCATTTTCTGCTTAGGGTAAGCACAGATAAGCAATTTGATTGGTTGATGCTTTGGGACACAATAATTTTAGTTCTAATTAAGTGAGAGTGATGAAAATTGGTGTATAGTTTCATGATATCAATACCTTGACTAAGTTCGATAATGAGCATTTTCTGCTCAGGTTAAGCAGAGCGCTAAGCAATTTGATTGGCCGAGACTTTGGAACACAATAACTCTCCTTGTAATTAAGCTATCAAGTTCAAACTTGGCGAAGGTGTTTATTAGGTCAATGCCTTGATGGAGTTCCAAGATGAGCATTTTCTGCAGAGCTAAGCAATTTGATTGGTTGATGCTTTGGGACACGATAACTTTAGTTCTAATTAAGTGAGAGTGATGAAATTTGGTATATAGTTTTATTACATCTATACCTTGACTAAGTTCGATAATGGGCATTTTCTGCCCAGGGTAAGCGGCGCGATAAGCAATTTGACTGGTCGAGATTTTAGAACACAATAACTTTCATTCTAATTGAGCTGGAATGTTCACACTTGGCGTAGGTGTTTATTAGGTGAATGCCTTGATGGAGTTCGAAGATGATAATTTTCTGCTCAGGGTAAGCAGAGATAAGCAATTTGATTGGTTGATGCTTTGGGACACGATAACATTAGTTCTAATTAAGTGAGAGTGAGTCTATACCTTGAATAAGTTCGATAGTGAGCATTTTCAAATCAGGGTATGAAGAGCGATAAGCAATTTGATTGGTCGATGCTTTGGAACAAAATAACTCTCCTTCTAATTGAGGTAGAATGTTCAATCTTGGTGTAGGCGTTTATTAGGTGAATGCCTTGATGGGGTTCGATGATAAGCGTCTGCTTACGGTAAGCAGAGATAAGCAATCTGATTGGTTGATGCTTTGGGGCACGATAACTTTGGTTTTAATTAAGTGAGAGTGATGAAACTCCGAGTATACATTCATTATATCATTACCATGACTAAGTTCGATGATGAGGCTAAGGAGTGATAAATACTTTGATTGGTCAAGACTTTGGAACATAACAACTCCGCATTTAATTAAGGTAGAATGTTTAAGATTAATATAGATGTTCATTAGGTGAATGTCTTGACTGAGTTCAATGATTAACATTTCGAGCTAAAGCTAAGAGGAGCTAAGAAATTTCACTGGTCGATGCTTTGGGACAAGATAAATTTGATTATATCTGATAGAGAGCGATGAAACTTAGTGTATAGTTGATAATCAGTTTGATTGCTTGCTACTTTTGAAAAAAAAATAAATGTGCGATTAATTAATATGTGTCATCTATTTATTTTGGGATTTCTGCGGGGGACATCAGCCTCACTGTTGGCTTGTTTAAACAGGAACGTATCTACATAATGCATTTTTATTAATAGAGGAAATGAAATGGGGTTTACCGCTCTACTGTTTTGCACCCACTGGGCTAATGGAGACGGACATACGCCATACAGTGTGTTATGGGTTAAACTTTGTCCACTCGACACAATCTAGGTCATTTCGGGACTAACACATGGCTCAATTTTATTTCAATAATTCGCTTGCGCGTAGGTGTCTTTAGTAGTGGGAGGAAACCAGAGGGCCCGGAGAAATCCCCCGAGGTTGGACAGGCGACCCTACTCCTTGTTACGTACAACCAGGGATTCTAAATCACGCCAGAGGACCATTCGGCCATCCAATTTGTAATTTTATAATTTTAGTCAGGTTGCTCGTTAACATTTTCAACCGTTTGACCGCCATATTGGATTTTACAAAAAGGCTTTAAATTGATATTTAGCCGCCATCTTTAATCCGGTTTTACGCAAGTTTTAAAGCTAGTTTAAGTAGCAACAATCCTATGAATTTTGATTTGGTTTATTTTTTGCAACTTTTTTAAAGGTTTCCCTGACCAGCTATTATGTGGCCTTATCCGTCAGTGACCTTTACACATTGGATGACCCGGGCCTCTACTAACATCTTATTCAAAAAAATTGAGCTTGAAATATAACTTCCGGCTTTAATGTTGAAAATGGTAGTTTTTCTTTCCACTTTAATAGATATTTAATGTTAGATACTCGACAGTACATGTTGTATCTTGATTGTTGTCTGACTAGACGTGACCTGACCAATCCGATTAAACACGGATCCTATTTCGTTTCGCTTTATATAGTTCAAAATTTCGTTTTAATTGTTTTCACAACACTAGGATGTGGAAGAGTTGTTATATAATAGTTGATGTGAGGTATTAGCCAATGAAACGGTCTGTTACGGCGAGTTCTTGGCGTGCTCTGCAGAACAGAAGAATAAAACAGAACTTTATTCACAACTCAGATCAAATACATGACATGTGAGTGATAGTTGATTTACCTGTTTACAAGATGGAGGCTTTTAATTTCTTAGTCAATGGACATAACTTTGTTAAGCATTATCTTTAAAAACATACATAATTTTATAATTATTGATTGTTTGCTTGAATTAAACAGTTTATTATATTTAAGAGTATTAGGTCTTGTATCATGATTTCTACAGTACATTAAAGAGAACTAATATATAATGTACAGGACAAATAATTATAGATAGATAAAATAAATAAAGCGTAAAAATCAAAGACAATGGAGAATATTAAAAATTTGTAAAACAAATTATTGATGAATAAAACCATCTCATATAAAAGAGGCATAACATTTGAAATGTTCACCAAATGTTTAAAAATAAAGGTTGATTTCATCAAACAATAATACATCCGGGCATCTTACTAGCACAAATATTTCATTCCATTTCAGGGTTGAATTGTTTTTATAGCCGACTGTTACTATTAATTATTGATAATTCCTCTTTAACATTTCAAGTTTTCAGGCCAAATTCTTAGTGTTTAAGATTACACTGCAATCTATATAATGAAACAATATTTAGAGAGGGTGGGGTATTTGACATTAAAAACAAAAAAGGCAATGGTGATAAGTAACTTATGGGTTTCCATAATAAGATCTATAAAAGAATTTGATGGCTTTATATTCACAGCAATTTGAGTCTGAAAGAGGAGTAAGCAATAATGCTACCTGACTAAAATACTTTCCCTTGCATTCACATGTAGCCATACATGCGAGTCTCAAAATTGTTAAATTATGCTCTTTTTATTTCCGGGGATCACGTGGCTAAGTGGGTAAGGCGCTGGCTCGCTAGCCTGGAGGTCGGGTGTTCGATCCCTGCATTGGCCGAGAAAGTTCATCTCGATTTTCCGGCGTGGTTTCCCCTTGTCAGTGATGCAGAACGGAGGGCCTGACAAGGACAGCTGCCTAGTCATTCGGATGGTACGAAAACCCGAGGTCCCGTGTACACATTGGCATGCACGTAAAAGATCCCTTGGCAGTTGGAATTCGATATAAGAGTTGACCGTAGCGCCGCTGCCCGGGCAAAATTTCCCTCATAGCACACTGTATGGCGTATGCCCGTCTTCAATTAGCCCAGGTTAGGTGCAGAAGAGTAGGACGTTAAACCCCATTTCATTTCATTTCATTTCTTTTTATTTCCTTCCCTAGACTCAGTAAGGTATTTTACTTTTATTCTATCTAAATAACTCTGTACAAATGACTGGTATGTCGCGTAAATTATTCATTTCCGTCCTTAGTCCGAAATTTTTTTCCGTATGCAAATGAGCTTCGTCGTAGATCCCATATAAGGTATATGTTCCAATATGCTAAGTTCTGTTATGCATTTAACTATTATGCAAAATGCAGAATGGAGAAATGTAATGTGCAAAATAACTATTATATACTGTATTTGTATTATTGAAAACTGTATTCTGTATTTTAACACGGTAACATTGGTATTGTGGAGCAATGGAAAATGCAAATTGTACTGCTGACATATGCATCTTGCACCGTGAACATTGAAATAATATTGGCAACGTTATCCTTCCATACCAATATAGCATGTACTTGTTGTTTTCAATAGTCGGGAATAATGCTATACAAATATTTAGCATGTAAATGTAGTATTCAAAATATAAATACAGAAATATAGTATGTACTTGATGTTTTCAACAGTCGGGAATAATGCTATGCAAAAACAATAGCATGTACATTGTACTTGTTGTTTTCAAAATATAAATACACAAATATGTATGCGTTGTCTCCAGTACTCGGTAATAATGCTATAAATTTAATATAGTACCATAGATCTTAAAGTACAAGCAGACCCAAATTCCGTAAATAGTGTAAGACGAAGTTGGTATCACCACGGTAACATGCCAAAACACTGAAGTTCCCATGGAGAAGTACACTCTTCCTCCTGCACGACATCCATGATTTTATATCACGTACTCAAATATTCTCTCAATATGGACAAATTGCTTTACGTGATTTAAAACCGCTGCCATGTCGAACATACGGCATGAAATAATTAAAGGGGTGTTTATTGTTGGGGAAAACCGAGAACAAAACCCCCGAAAGATCATCGTTAACTAATAATTAATCCATCTTACAATTCACTGATAGGTTTCTTCCCTTCCAACAGCCTTGATAGTAATGGATCCACGTAACACTTCGTGATACTCGCAGCAGGGCTAAATTATACCCCGTGTTAAAGGGCCAATCCAGATAATATTTTAGAGAATAAAACTGCTTATTTTTGTGTTAAAATAGCTTAAAATCTCTACTTTAGGGCCGAGCAACTAACTCAGTATATATGATACGTTTTCAAACAACTTAAACCTGTCAGTCTTCATCTGGAAATGGAGATCTGTGTCCCAAGGAGTATTATTTGGTGTCTGATAAAACCAGACTTTTATTTTATAAAAATAATGTGTAGGTCAAATTTACCTTTCGTTATCAAGTACAGCAGGTGGGTCATTCACAGTATAGACCTCTAAACGAACGGGAATCGAATCTCAGGTCACCCAATGAAACAATTGACCCGAAATCTTAAAAGGGTTACGTGTCCGGATAAGCAGTTTTGACGTTCATGTCCACACGACTCAATATTTTGAGCTGAAATTTTGAGACAAGGTAAATACACCACTCCTCTATATTTTGGTGCTTAAATTTCATACGTACTCGGATTGTTGTTTTTGAGACTCTGTTCAAATCGGGATAGTCCCTTTAAGTGCTTTCGGTGACTATGGGGAAAATTGATTGACATGCCTTTCGCAAATCTCAAATGTAACTCCTACCACATCGTGTTTTACCCAACACTCATATAGTCAGGAAGTTAATCAAGTATCCCTATCTGATTTCCGATCCCCATAAGTAGCTACAGCTACAATCCACGTACATCCGAAAGGTTAAATCAACGTCTAGAGCCAGATTAATAGTAAGGCTGTAATTCAGAACTATTACCGATGTACGTAAATCTACAAAGAAGATATCATTTTACATAAATTTAAGAGGTATTTGAAGAAGTTAATAAACAAAAATGATCTCTATGTTTAGTAAGAGTGATAAAATCCTTCATAAAAAGATACATTGTCAAATAAGTAATAATTGTCATCTATTCTGAGGGATTTGAGGTTTGGGACAAGTCTCACTGCTGGCTTGTTATATATAGCTTTTGTTGAGGTTTCAAGTTTATAAAACTGGGGAAACAACAGTCATCTCTTTACGCCCACTGTCACACCTTTACGGACCTAATGATTCCGTTTCACACAAAACACAACCCTACTTAAGATCACTGCTTTGGTCATGAATTCTTCTTTGAATAGTGTATGCCTTTAAATAGTGCAGCACAAGGTGGGGATCTGAGCGATAGGGGAGTTTATTGCTTTTATTTTTTAATGGTGGATTTGGAAGAGGCGGGAACTTTCAGGCCATTTATTCGCAAGCGGCTAATTGAATCTATTATCCCCAATATCATCGTCTTTGTGCCCAAGTATGTAGAGGAAATAAGATTTTTTTTTTACACAGCCATTTTATAATCTCGACTTTTGGCGGTCAAATTTGAAATCATATCCCAGATAATGTATTGTACAGTATGCATATCATGTACTACCCTAAATTCTAAGATGACAAATACCAGCACTTGTAATATCTTGGATCTATAAATAAAAGAGGATTGGTGAGGTCATGGACCAAAGTGGACGGTTAACGATTCATAGTACTTGTTTGTAACATCCCTGGAATCACTGACAGATCCGTGTAATATTTTATTGTTTGATTTGGAACAATCCATGTGAAAAATAACATTGTTTATTACAAAATTAATCAAAATATGTAGAGATTATATATCATTATGTACAGTAAATAAAATAAAATGAAATGGAATGGGGTTTAACGCCCTACTGTTCTGCCCAGACTGGACTAATACAATAAATTGAGAGAATCATTAATCTATATATAAATAGAAATATATAAAAAATATCACTATGTCCAATTATTAATTTAAATAACAAATATCATAATAAATATAAGAAAAAATAATTTAAAAAAGATAAAATCTTAATAAATGGACAATAAGTAATTAATATCGCTGATCGTCATTTTAAATTTTTCGAGAAGACATTGTTGTTATATTCAATTTTGTTTAAATTACTCTTACCCATGATTGGGGAATACTTGATTTTATTAATTGATAGTTTCTAACAATCGTGCTATACCTGCGTTTAGGGTTTTAGACTTGATTAAATTGGTAATACAAAACCAGGCTTATTATTATGTAAATTGTCCGCCATCAGTCTAATGCCAGAAATAGTGAACGCATCAATGTTTAGGGGTTTATTATTATACTTAATACTATTTATTGTTAAACAACGGTCGTATAGCTGTATTTACTATTGAATCTGGAGGAAAGGACCTTTGTTTAAATTATCCCAAGATTCTAATAATTTTTTTTTTAAAATCTAATAAATGCTTCAATAAATAACTATTTGGTATACAGTACTTTTAAAACATCTTTATCAAGATTTACATGTTGAAGTTACGATCAGGAGAGCTCGGTCCTCCCTCGCACTTATTCCCAATAGCCGACGTTTGTTTTATACGGGACGTTTACCGTCCCAAAGGAAGTTACGTGTAGCCATACTTATTTCAATTTCAATATCTGGGGGTATTGGCAGAACTGCCAGAAGAAAATATAATTTATCTAAAACTAGGGATTAAAGCTATATACAATATTAACTGATTTACCAACAGACATTATTTCGACTTTTCAACACTCATTTTTAATCCTGATGCTATGCCAGAGGATTCAATAATTTCAAAAACACTATTTCCTGAATTTTCATTCGAGAGAGTTAGTTGTATCATCTGCGTGTTGGTATATCAGTGAAACCCCCTCACAACCTCTAATACTAATATCTGTAAGAGGACATTGTTTTATAATACCGGTAATACTGAGTGTTTCTCCTGTCCATGCATATAGCATGACTGATATCGGACACAGTGACGGATCATGGCGAGGGCAATAGAGGGCCCGATGATTTGGTAACAAAAAATATTTTTTCTTTTAATATTTTGTAGAAAAAAAATAATGAAGACACATTTCCCAAAAATCGTGAAACAAAGTTTTGAAAATATTAGGTAGGGGGGGCCTCCAAGGGGCATTGATCAGAAAAAAATTACATCAACAATTCCACGTTGGCACCGGGAAGTTTATATCAGAAATCTTTCCATAGAACTAAGTAAGTATTTCAGGTGGAAATTTCAAAATATTTCTTCCTAAGGAGAGAACCAACCGGGGCCCCCTAGGGTGTCATCTTGAAACTGGGGCCCGGCAGATACGCTGCCTCAGGGCCCGGCGATCTCATAATCGGACATCCCTGTTTTATTCCCCTTGACTAGTCAAAGAAGGGAGTCAAATAACCATTACCCTTTAAATTACTAAATAGAATCTTAATTCATGATATAAATATGTCACCAAACCAAAAATACTCCAATACAGTAAAAAGATGGTTGTGACTCACTCTATCATAGTCTCGGTCACCCAGAACCCCCTAGTCTTCAACATACGGAGGGTCTCGGACAGTTGTCAATATTTGACGTAAAGTCCATTGCCCATGCGTAACCGGGAGTTTGGTTTTTAATGTGGTTGATTATCCAGTCATTTTAGCCAAGTCAAGTAAGAGTTGCGCCCCTTCCAACAATAAATCCCATAATTCTTGCATTAATATAAACAAACATGAATCGTGACGACGAGTTAGGATTAATTTTAAAAGCATAGATATGGCCCATGAAGAGAGAAATTTACAATAAAAAATTAAGAGTGTTAGATATTGAGCTGGCATGCAATCAAATGGATTTTTTGAAATGACATTCTTAAATTAATTTCATGGGCGTAAACATCTTGTTTTAAGAGGAGTTACCTCCCTTAGACACTGTTTATGATAATGTGAAAGACCGGATTATCTAGCCAATTTTCTCAAATGTTGACAACCTGTCTAACTCTATCAAAGCTTTTTCTGCATCAAGTTTTAGAACAAATCCATACTTGTTTTCAAAGTCCATTATACTTGCAATACGTATTATTGTTCGAAACCTGGATAATACCGTATAATCTGTCTGAAACAGGGATATGGGTTGGAATTTTTTTTTAACTGTCGCTTATCTCCCTTATCCTTATAAATGACCATATCATAAATTTTCGCATTGATGGGAACAAGGTCTCCAACTTTCAAATGGTTGTATAAAAAAATGCCAGTCCTGTAAACCTGGGCTCCTCCTTTTAGACAATGCTTTAAGGGCTTTCGTAAGTTCCCCAATTGCAAGTGTAATATATCTGTCACAAAAATCTCTACCCTACTCTGACAGGGTTCTATTTATCTTTTTACATACATTATTAATTTCATCTAAATTTTATTTTACATCTTTTGTATATAGCGATTTATAAAAAGCTGCGCATTCATGAATAATCGAACAATCTGTTAGTATTTCTCCTTTACTATCTATTAGTTCCTTTATGTAATTTTCTAGATACATAAAGTATTGGGTCAGTAATCATACTATGATTAATAAAATATTCTATTCACTATCTAAAGATTCTGCATTGTAATTTTTTATACATGTGACTAATTATACCTCCAACCCATAGCTATTAATCGCAGTTGCTCTAATATTATGTATCAATTATCTCCCCACCTGCCTGATGTCCTCCCCGTCCAACATTATCTCCCCACCGATCTGATGCCATCCCGAACAGGAAATAGACTATACCCTGATTGACCAAGTCCGAGTAGAATAAGTGGGAATAATATTATTTTAAACCAGTCGAGCAAATAAGAGTATACGGAATTAACTTATTTGTATCTTTTCATCTGTGTTTTTTTGTATGAAAAGGTATCTTCAATTCTTCCTCGTATCTAAATCAAAATAAAAATATATTTTATCAAAGCATTAGTTGAGAGTTATGTAAGTTTGCATGATCTATACTTCAATGCAATCTGATTAAAATACAGATCTATATTTCGTTTCGTTCTTTTATACTTTCGATGGCCTACACTACATGAAGATCTGACCGGTTGTACTGGAAGGTCGCGTCAGGGGTCGTACGAGCGGCTTTTGACCTATGACGTCCGATATTGATTAATCAATCAGCGTTAACGTTTCTAGTGGTTTACCCCCAGTTCCGTACATCGCACGCCAAGAATTCGGCGTAACAAACCGTTTCATTGGCTAATCCCTCACTTCAACCAGAACGCCGATAATATAACAACTCTTCCAGATCCTAGTGTAGTAAAGACAAGTTAAGCGAAATTTTGAACTATAAAAACGAAACGAAATAGGATCCGTGTTTTAATCAGATTGCAGATAATGGAAAATGAATATATTGAAAATTTCGTTCATATTAGTTCTGCGCGAAGTTATCATTGTTTGAAGTTTTGAAAATATGTGGCATAGGTTGTTTATTATCGTAACAACGGCAATTGTTTATTGTGACTAAGCCTCAATTCACCATTTTTAATTTAAATCATTAACTAGCTATCGTGTTTCAATCCGTTTAAATCTCGGCCATCTGATGTTCTAGAGAGTTGATTATTGGCTTTTCTTGTGAATAAATGTCTGAATAACAGTGTATATAACATTTGAAACCAAATGAAAGACCTGCAAAAAGCAGATTTAGCTATAGTCACAAAGCGCAAAAGAATCAAAAATAATCATGTTTACCAGCATTGCAGTAGTCGAACCTTTCTGAAAACCCGCATAGGGTGGCACAGGCGGGGCTGACAAGAAGGATAGCGCATAGTCGTCCGAACGTGAAAACAAAATAGGCGTGCTTGTAAAAAAGAAACCTGTAAGGTTTAATTCGAAAAGAGCGGACACGGAAACGTTGCTGTCTGGGGAAAATTATCCCCTTCGCATTGCACACATAACCATTGAAATTTAACTTAACATGTTAGTCTCAATATGACCTAAGGTGTTTGGAATTGAATATTTTAGAGACAAATGCCAATGACGCATCGTTACTTTACATCTCTAGACCTAGATCTTGGATATTGAACTGATATAATAAATCAAATCTAGATCTTAAGACGCCATAAATAGAAGATTCGTCATATCAGACCCCGTTGTTGTTTTCTGGGTTTCCTATCAATTAATGATGTTATTATACATACTAATATAAGATGTATCTGAATACTGGGTTGTGGGATGGCCGGATGGCCGTTGATCAACGGGTTCATAACTTCTATCATCGCTTTCATTGTCATTATCTGGATGGTTTTGTGATCTGTTATCTAGATGAATAGCGGCTAAATAACCTCTATTATCGTGTTGTGTGTCATTCCTGCGATTTCCAGTTTGGTTTTGAGTCGATGATAGTTCAGGGTTATCTGTGGTTTTGGCTGAAATGAAGTATAATATTTTTTTTTAGCTGTGTGTAAGTAATACGTCGGATCGCTAACTTGGAGGTCCAGTGTTCGACCCCGGTGTTTGACGAGAAAGTTGATCGAGATTCTCCGGCATGTTTCGCCTTGTTAGTAATGTATGACAGAAGGCATGGTAAGGAAAAACGTACAGTGGTTTGGATGGCGTGCATATAAAAGAACCCTTGGCATAGTTGGAATTCGATATAGGAGTAGGTTGCAGAGCCGCTGTACGAGCAAAATTTCTTTCATAACACACTATACGACCATCTTCATTACCCCCAACGGAGCAGAATAGATCAACGTTCAAAACCATTTCATTACATTACTTAGCTGTGGTAATTTGCCGGTGACTGTATCAAAACCTTCGAGTCAAAATCAATCTACGGGTAAGCTCGCCATGTCTACAACATTTTATATTACTTCTTACCAAATATTCATAAAAAAAACACAACACAAGGTATATATGAATGGATATAACTTCTTCTCTTTTATTTAATAACGACGTTTCGTAACCAGACAGATCATGTTTTCAAGTTAACGATATAAACGTGACCTGTATGTGTTACGAATCGTCGTTATTAAATAATAGAGAAGCAGTTATATCCATTCATATATACCCTGTGTCGTGTTTTATTATGAATAGTTAACCGTGTTTCTAGATGTCATTTAAAGAATTCTTACCAAATGTTTGAGAAATCAGTCATCCTTGCCAATCTAAAATTGTTTTAAATTCATCAACATTGGTATGGCGGTTTGCAACTTGTTGTTAAGTTTACTTCCGACCAATCACATACCGCGTTTTAAAGAACTAGTTCGATAAAGACATGTCTTTTGTGGCGACATATTCAAGAACACAAAAATTCGAGGGGACTCAAATGTGCAACTCTTTATTTCAGATCTAGCACACTAAACGCTGTACAAATTTTTTCCTTCTTAAAACTTTAAGCTGATCTACTGGGAACGAAACCTGATACGGCGAAATCTGACAAAGTTATTCTATTTTCCATACCTGAATAGGGCCCATCACATGCTTCTACTCACCTTGAACTCGTCGTCGGTAATATATTATTACTAAAACCAGGACAATTACCACTATTACTACTAGGGATCCAAGGATATACGTGGCTATTATTATATTTCTATTAGGTCCTTCTGAAATAATGAATTGGGAATCTCATGATAAACTATACATTTGAGCAACAGTAAGCAGATAGAAAACGTATTCAAATACATATACATGTAGTCTAAGGAAAGATTATGTGAAGATCAATATTTCTTTTCCAATAGAAGCATTGTTTCAAAACTTGTTTCAAAATCAAGGGGGATAATCGATCAAGGGACATTGGATAAGGGTAGTTATTCTCCATTTGTAATTCGATAAGGGTAGTTATTCTCCATTTGTAATTTACTTAAAAATTTGAATTTTGACCGGTTCAAAAACAATTAATATGCGTAATTAATCCTGAGCCAAATCCATAATAAATGCAAAATTATGGACAGCAGTAATTTGACTTTTAATGGAAATTTTACCAAATGATTCAATAAGTATATCAGGTGTACCAGAAAAATATATATATACATATATATACAAAATTAATCCGACTTAATTTCAACCAATTCCAAATACAGAATCAATGTAAACCTAATAACCAAGTTCCAATAATATTATCAACACAAGACCAACCTTTATCTGTGGTATCTTTTGTGCCAACAGGTCCAGTAGTAGTAGTTGTATTCGTTGTCTCTTTTCATGAAAAGAATAGAAAAATAAATTAGCATTATAATTTCTTCGTTAGGCACGCCACAAGTTTAAACAGTCAACAACAGAAAAGTCGATCCAAAATAATAATAATATAGGAAACATCGAGACGTAAACGAGTCTACGTAAAACAAGTGTAACAGCTAATAATGAATGAGACTGTTACAAATTTTGTTCAAGGGAAGTAAGTCTGGCAGTAATCCCGGGTATAATGGTCAGAATTGAAGAATTTAAAATGTCAAAACGTTTTCTGGAATGTAAAAATCAAAGTATGGCCAGCCGGTGACCGAAGCGATGACAACATGCGACCACATTAAAATGTAGTCCAATCAAATTAACCCTTTTCACTGACCTGTAAGATAAATGGTAACATTACGCATGTATGCATATTCTCGCCCTATGATACATCTGAACTGTAGCCCATCATCACCATATTTGACTGTAAACGTTAGAGTACTACTTGTAATGTTCCCACATTGGCCAATGGAAGGCGGTGTTATGTCACCGCTAGAGATGTCATCCTTATTTTGGTATGGAAGCCAGTTATTTGTATTAATTCGGCTAATTTGCCAGAACCAATCTTTTTGTGGATCACCACTGTTTCCACTGCATTTAATAGTTAGTTTAGTATTCACAAGATATAAAGGTCCGTCCGGAATAACGGACAATTTGAGATTCCCTGGGTTGCCTACAAAATATAATAAAGTGATTCTATATCCGATCCCTGAAAGTATTTATCAATGAGCTTAACAGGACATTACTGCAATTATGTTGGAGAGGACTCACGCGGAGATGAGTCAACATTGGCCTAGCCTGTTCCCCAATTCATTTTCAAATGAAATAAATTATTGTTTACAAAACAATCTTTTCTCGGACGTGCTGCTATATAACGCCGGCAATAGATTAAAGAATACTGCACACAGGGAACCACCATGAACAATGAGTGTAATATTTTGATGATTACGACGATTACATCTTTAAGTCAGGCATACGATTGACGAATTAGTTACGTCACCCAATGTAGTAAATCATGCGATAATGTCTGAACGGCTCAATAGTTTGATCTTTATTTTTGGGCAATAAGAACAGGTTACCACATCCCATATTAACTTTTTGTTTACAATTTAGATTTCCTGTATATAATTGGATTACCCGTTTAAACTTTAACCGTGTTGCGCCTGACCTAATGGAAATGAACCTCTCTCAAACGGCGTCCTTTGGGAAGTTCTGGTAGTTTTGTACTCGGCAAACAATAGAGCCCACCCCTTTGGGAGTGGGTGGTATGGGAAGCTTGTTAGGAGTATTATAATTGACAGAGCCATAAAAGACGACGCAAAAACTTACTATCAACTGTTACGTTCTTTTTATCTTGTGGGCTTTTTTCAACTTGCAGGTAGTTTGTCCAGCATTGATATTCAGCTTCATCATTGCAATCGGGGTCATTGATGGCAACTTGAAGGTAAGACACGAGTGGTGAAGTTGAGATAAAGCCGCCACTGATGGTAAATTTAGGAGACGTTATTCCCACGCCGGGCCGAATCCCCTTTGAAGATATGGTAGCGATTATGAATTCAGCACCTCCTGATCGTTTAAAGATCTGAAGACTTTCAAGAGTTTTAACCCCGGTGATATTAGTGACAACAGATGGGAAGCACCGCATTGAGAGATTCTTAAAACCAGCTCCAAGGTCTTGAGATGGTAGGATTTCTAGATCTACTTCTAGTTTATCTAAACAAAATATAATTATAAATACAATTTTAAAATGATTTCCAACTAATAAGTTACAACCAATAAATTATCGTCGGGAATGAAACCAGTTTCAAAGTCCTAGAATAGTAGTATTTGTAGACTTCCTACTAGGCTATCTGAACAAAAGGCAAGACAGTGGAATCTGGATGAGCTCTATCGATGGTAAAGGGCAGTGACGTCCATGGTCCAAGAATATAAAATATTCCGCAGATGTTGCCGCTGCAACGTGACAAACTCGTTTCCAGAAAGAGTGAGCATACAACGCCCCCTCCCCTCTCTCTCTCTCTCTCTCTCTCGCAGTACTGGGTTAAGTAATTAGTTGTTACCGACTCACCATCCAGTATTATAGTGGTGTTCACACTATAGGATTCAGAACCTCCAACAAGACACCTAAAGGATAACCCATGATCAGTCACTTGTACTGTGTAGTTCAAGATACTTTTTCCAACATAAGTGCATTGTGAGGAATTTCTCTGAGCTACACTTGTAGAATAAAATTGGTAAGGCTTCCACACTGACTCATCGGGTAATTTCGTTTCCCAGGACAACGCCCGTTTAGGGTTTCCAAGGTTACCACTGCAAATCAGATCAATGGTGTCGTTGATGTTGTATTTATCCTTACTTGGGATGGTTACTAGTTTTATATCACCTGGGCTGCCTTTAAACAAGAAATAAGTAATTATACATAAACGTTAACCAAACATCAGAGAAATTGTTATGTTCGCCCTTCAGTAATCTAATGAAAATGTGGGCGTATAAAAACAAGTAAACGGAAATTTTAAACTTAAAAAAAATCAACGAAACGAAATATGATCGTTTTTTTTTAACAGATTGCTTTGAAATTTTTATAAAGTATATTGTTATTTAATGTATGTTATTCTAAATGACATTGACAATATTTCTTTACACATTCCTACCATTGTACCAGATTTAAGATGGCGATTTCCGCAGTGAATCCTGTAAGAGCAAATACTCTGGTTTTATTAATGTTGCCTTATTTCTAGTAATTTCTTATTGATAAATATACATATGAGTATAATTATTTATATTATATTTATTGCTCAATAGTTTGTCAAATAACTATTATAGGAATCATTCCCGCATTTTCAAGCAAATAATAATAACACGTGAAAAATTAGCAAAATTACCTCCCTAGTTTTAACACATGATCTAACTTTAAGCGATATATAGAAAAACTAAACAGTAGTATAACCACAGGCTTACTTTGTATAATTATATTTTTCTCGTCTTCAAGAGTTACGACTCCTCGGTTCGTCACTCCAACTGTCTTACAAACATATCTTCCATCATCCTCACAGCTAGGGTCCTTTACTTCAATATTTACGTAAGACTGCTCTGGTGACGAATTATTGAAATGGCCAGTCACAGTATCATTAAATGATACATCCTGCGGTCCGACAACGTTTCCGGCATCATCAATAGTTGCTAATATTGTTGTTTTGTTGTTTTCAAAGGAAACTTTTATCATCTGTATATTGTATAGAGTGGTGTATCCGGCTTGCAAAGATGGGGAGCAGTTAACAGCTAAAAAATGGGTATCCCCTGTTTGCGACCTTTTAATCTGTGCTGTACAAATACCTACAAAACATGGCCTTCGCTGAAAAAAACCTGTGTTGAAACAACACAAACAAGTTACGTTTCTCTATTTAACAACACAAACTTGTGTTGAAACAACACAAACTTGTGTTAAATGTTGAAACAACACAAAACTTGTGTTAAAATTTATCAAACAACACAAACTTGTGTTAAAATCTACACATTAATTGTGTTAAAATTTCTGAAACTTGTGTTGAAACTTGTGTTGAAATTTCTGAAACTTGTGTTGAAATTTCTGAAACTTTTGTTGTTTCATACAAACTTGTGTATAACCTCCAACAAAAACTTTTGTTGTATTTTACCAATTTATATTCAATATAGCAACCTTTCCCATGCACCCCCCCCCCCGTTTGTTCTGTTTAAACTGTAATGTTTGATAAATGACATAACAATAATTTTGTTTGTTAAATTATTATTTATTCAATAAATGATGTGAAAAATTAAAATTAATTCCAATACTAATAAAATTGTGTTATACAATGAAAAAAAATCCCCCCCCCCCCACAATCATACAATAAATAATAGCTATTTACACACAAAACAAGCACTAAGACATTTGGAATATTAATAAACAAAGTTAATTCCAATACTAATAAAATTGTGTTCAATAATAACAAAATTCCCCACCCCCACTCTCCAATCACAAAATAATAAAAAAAAAGCTATTTAAATTTTCTTTTTAAAATTAACCTTAAAAAGAACTGAGAATATAATAGATATGTACACAATATCACTACCCCTTGCCCCCAAAACATACATTTTAAATATATTTAAATTTAATAACAACCAAACCAAGCACCAAAGACATAAATTATGCACTAAATTGAACTACTTTTAAGAAGAAATATTCCCTTTAAAAAATTAGGAATTCAAAAATTTCTACAGTACACAAAAGGGAACTAATAGATAAGATACAGGACAAATAAATTGAACTACTTTTAAGAAGAAATATTCCCTTTAAAAGATTAGAAATTCAAAAATTTCTACAGTACACAAAAGGGAACTAATAGATAAGATACAGGACAAATAATTATAGATAGATAAAATAAAGCATAAAAATCAAATAAAATGGAGAATTTTAAAAATCTGTAAAAAAGAATATTGATGAATAAAACCATCTCATATAAAGGCGGCATTAACATTCGAAATGTTTACCAATTGTTTAAAAATAATGGTTGATTTCATCATACAATAATACATATTTATAATTATCGACTGTTACTATTAATTATTGATAATTCCTCTTTAATAATTCAAGTTTTCAGGCCAAATTCTTAGTGTTTAGGATTACACTGCAGTCTATATAATGAAACAATATTTAGAGAGGGGTTGGTATTTGACATTAAAAACAAAACAAGGGATTAAAAAAGGCAATGGTGACAAATAACTTTTGGTTTTCCACAATAAGATCTATGGCTTTATATTCAGAATTTAGAGTTGTCTTCTTTCTTTGGTATTAATATTTACTAAATACATGTACTTCTCCAGGGATGTTCAAGTCTTCTCTGAAATACATAAAAGTGATGATTATGAATACACTTATCGACATATGGGGTTTCAATTCGGTTTTTACTTGGAACACCAGGCATGGGTACAGAGTTATTTAGATGGCAGAATAAAAGTTAAATAACTTACTGAGTCGGGGTGGGGGGAATCATAATTTAACAATCATAATTATCTTGAGACTGATATGTATGGCTACATGCGAATGCAAGGGAGAGTATTTGAGTCGAATGCCAGTCAAGTCGTCCACAAGCAAAGTCGTCCACACGAAAAATCTGGTTAAGTCGTCCACAATCGTTGGTGGAGTCGTCCACACTCGTAGGTGGAGTCGTCCACACGACTTAGTATAATTTCTGGATATAGTAATACGTTGGTGGAGTCGTCAGGTAGCATTATTGCTTACTTCTCTTTCAAACTTAAATAGCATGCATCATCAATTTACACATTGAACCAAATGGCCAATTTCATGGCATTATATGAGTCTACAACCACATCAAGCAATTATCCAAATAGCTATGCTCATTTGAAGTTTACATCTGTTTCTGATGATTACACAACCGCTTCTCTGTGAGCAAAATAACCTAATAGCAAGTATATAAATGTGTTTTGTACAGTCTGTACACAGTAACATATCTGAGAACCATATCAAACCTATTAAGTTTAATATAGGTATTTAAAAAGTTTTACCTTTTATTATCATGGTGGTATGATTTGAATAAATACGACATATCATGAATATAACTGATTTCAAGTTTGAATTATTATTTGTGTAAGGCCACTGGGCATTTACAAATTTGAATAGCTACTCTTCATAAAGAAAATACATGAATAATTTTCCCAATTCACCTGGATTTTATTGTAGGCCTTTGTACGAATTCAGATTTCCTTTTAAAGCAATTAGACTGAACTATCGCTGGATTGTATTGCTAAAATCTACTACAATCTGAAAAATGGAACACAACTATAGTAGTATCAACTGTCCAAATGAATTGAACGTAGGTCATGTCTGTATCTTCAAAATGGCGCCTAGAACACAAAACAACCATTGCAATTCAGGATTGACTGGTTGCGAGGGTATTTTCTAGGAATGATTTTTTGAATATTTAATCACACAGAAACACAATTATGCACATATGCGGTTATGATATAATATTAAATTAGCTTACCTCAAATAACTCGAAATATACTGTTTGATCAGTTCGTCCGCCCGCCATATTAGCCACACGTCCTTCGGCCAATTAAAATGGGCGTAGAATTTGTTTTAACCGAAACGAAAAATTTGCGTTATAAATACATTGTATTAAAAATACAAAAAAATCACAAACCTGACATTCTTGTTTTCTGAACATACTATTTTCCCAACAATATCACTTTTGGAGTTGGTTCTAACACCGGACTAATCCAGGGAGGAAAAATCCATGACCACTCGGACCAAAGACCACTCGGGCCAAGCCCAAACAAAATACCACCTTGCTTGTGAACAGGCCTACAGTTAACTAGTACAATAGGGTTTAACATCGCAAAATACTGCAATAAATATTTCTTCCTTTTTTAGAGTAATTCATTTCGATTGGTCATTTACAGGTAAGCAAATGTCAAATTTCGATTAATGAACCAATTAAATTAAATAAAAAGAATAACTCGGCTATATCTACGCCCATTCAGATATATTTTAAAACCAAGATATAACACTATTGTTCACACCCTACGACAATTTTCTTTCTTGTGTCAAGTTTATTGGGACAATATCAATCAGACACTTCCAAATGCAGACATTGTAATAACCTGTCCCTGTCTATTGTCTGAGACAAAATGTGAAAATAAACAAAGAGTAGATTTAGAATAATCTTTTATTATCTCTAATTAAATAAATAGTTTATAATTAGATAATAATTGACCAAAACTTCGATCTCTTTATATCAGTATACTGTTATAAAATACATAGTGAGAACAATGGAGACCAACAACATACCATTCAACACTAAGAACCTACTCTTCCCGAGACCAGATCTGAAACTGCAAATCTTCGAACAAATCCACTCCCTAATGGACACAGTTGGACTAAGTAGAATAGTGACGTAAGAGGGGGTCACGGTTAGACGGGCCCGGCATCTAAACACTAAACTACATAAGGGATTTATACCAAACTGGCAGGATAGTGGAGTAAGGGGGAGTCACGATCAGACGGACTCGGCATCTAAACACTATTCCACCAAAAACAGACACCAAACCTACAGAGTGTGATAGTGGAGTAAGGGGGGGGGGGTCACGATAAGACGGGCCTGGCACCTAAACACAAACCCCACAAAGATGACATCTACCAAACTAGCAGGATAGTGGAGTAAGGGGGAGTTACGGTCAGACGAACTTGGCACCTAAACACTATTCCGCAAATAAAACTGATACCAAACCAAGAGAGTGGGACAGTGGAGTAAGGGGAGGCCACGATAAGACGGGCCTGGCACCTAAACACTAACCCCAAACGATGACATCTACTAATCCAGAAGCAGACGAGATCATCTACCAAACGATATGTTTTGTATTAAATAAAGGGAAGAACTTCCCACTAAACCAAATCCATGGCCTATGGCCAAATGGAAAGATTGCAAAATCATATTCTAAAAAACAGGAATCAGCTTCGGCTCTCCTATGTCTTGTCTGCGATATCACTTATGTGGAAGCGGACGTTAAACACCAAGAACGAAGGAAAAAAAAGAAGAAATAAAGTGAATTCCCCAACATTCAAATACAGGAAGAGTGGTTTTACATAATAGGCTAAGCCAGGGCCCTGTTTCACAAAAACTTAAATCGCCTTAAAATCGTCTTAAACTAAAATTCCATCCTAACTTAAGATAGATGCGTTTCACAAAACGATTTTAAGCATTTTAGATAAAATCCACTAAAATAACATTATAAGTTAAAATTGTATCTTAACTTAAAATAGTGGCGTTTCACAAAACTATTTTAGGGACAATTTTAACTAAAATCGATTTTAACTTAGGACAGCCGCCACCCTCTTCTAACTTAATATCACGACATTAACAAACCTTGATTAGAGCTACGTTGTGAGATCTATTGCGACATATAGATATATTTGGAATAATGATAATATTGCCAATGGCCCGGGTTATATAATTTAAACATACTATCATTCACAAAAATAATTTTCATTCAATTTCTTTTCATTGCATGGGAAATATAGCTGTGGCCCACCCGTTTATTTTATTGTAAGGCAATATAAGCAATTAGATGACGCCCCAAATTTAAACCTCAAGAAGAAAAAACCCCTCAAAACCCCAGTAAACAAAACTCTTTGTTACTATTTTATATATTACCATGATTCAAGTATAAATTATATTATTTTCAAATAATTAATAGACCCCAAAAAAATAATCTAAACCCATTTCATATCTAAAATCTTGGTAGGCCTACAATTGTTTAAAATAAGAGAGAGAGGGTCATTTCGGGACTAACACATGGTTCAATTTTATTTGAATAATTCGCTTGCGCGTAGGGGTCTACGGAATTGTGCACTGCGCAAGCAATTTTAACTAAAATCAATTAAAATTGCATTTTAAGTTACAATCGATCTTCGTGAAACGCATAAAATTTAAAATTTCAGTTTGATTTTAGTTAAAATCTATTTTAGTGATTTTGTTTAAGTTTTTGTGAAACAGGGCCCAGATCCCTAAGCCGGTTCCCCAATCCCATTCAGATTTTCTCAATAAATAAAAATAATTATTACAGATAATAAAGTAACATAATAAATGTTATCTTAAAATTCAGCGTAATTAATTATATGAAAAAAAAACCACAAGATTTTATAAATCTACACAAGTTTTGTGTTAAGGCATTGAAAAGAACACAAACTTGTGTTAATGCAATGAAAACGAACACAAACTTGTGTTGAATATTTTTAACACAAGTCCTTGTGTTGAGATCCAACACAAGATTTTTTTCAGTGTTGGCATTATCGTCAACAACATAATATTCATTGTTATGCATACATAAAAATAGTTTTGTAAAAGACATAAATAGAATAGGCCCTATACACTTAAAATGGAAAATGGCTTTTTCGGGGATTGGATGGTCGGAATTCATGTCGGCATGGAGTGGGACACCTGTTACAAAACCATTGGACAACTTTGAAGCTGCTTAACTCACGGGCTACAATATAGCAGAAAGACGCATTTACGGCAGTTAAATTTCCTCAAAAATTTTGCGGGAGGTAGAGACCCCCATACTCCGCGACGATTGATTGGTTGTTTGGGATTCAGGTCAGCCACCTAAAGTAGGATATATTGGACCTCATTGAAATTGCTGTATTTACGGACTGAAATAGCAGGAAGCTCGTTTGCGGCAGTTAAATTTTCCTCGACGGTCTTATCTCCGTGGACTGTAAACGATTGATTGGTTGACTGGAATTAGAGTTAGCCACATAAATGGGGCTATATTAGACCACTTTGAAGTTGCTGTATTCACGGCAAATTAACCCCCGCCTCTCGCAGAAGACTGGTGCCGCCGTCTGTAATCCGAAATGTTTTCGGTCATTTCGGGTTCTGCCCCCCACCCCCACCCCAACAGTCATCGAACCGGTACGCTCATGGCTCCTTAACATTTTGAATGATGATATACAGACGTATTAAAAATATATAAACGTATTTGAAAATAACTGAATACATAATGCTATACAGTATGCTATGCGGGAAATGTTTTTGCCGAACAGTGGCACTACGGCCTACGCTTATTTCGAATTCCAACTGTCAATGGTTCTTTTACGTATGCACGTGACCTCGTATCGTAGTCCAGTCTGAACGACTATACGTATTTCAAATGCCAGCCCCCCCCCCCCCCCCACACGCACACACACACACATCCTGCACCACTGACAAGGTAATTAGAATAGCACACTATTCGATGAATATATGACCGTGTAAAATAAGAAACTCACCTGATACAAGAAACGTATAAATGATGATAGCTACAGACATGTTATTCGAAACGTCTTTCTCTTTATAATGTCATAATGCTCTTGTATGTGTAGACATAAATAGATATTAAAATCAATATAATGTTACTAATTATAAAATTTTGGTAAACCCGATATGCGCCATATTGAAAATTCAACGGAAAGGAATGTATGTATGGATCAACATCGTTTTAATGACAGGTACGCTATTGTATATATATATATATATATATATATATATATATATTAAAATCACTAACGTTACTAATTGTAACAGTTATAATTATTAGATATTATTAGTTATATATAATCGTTATCTGTATTAGAGTAATTATCAGCGCTTCACGATTGATCATAATCTTTATAACAGCAATATGTCACAATCGTTTAATAACAATATTGAATAAGTGGGGATGGAGGCGGTGGTGGTGGGGGGGGGGGTCTATGTCAATGGGATTGATAGGCTGTGACTTCATTTCGTAGATAATTTCCCGAATTAAGGATTATTAGTCAGGTAATCTAATTTTAAACACACATTTTATTGACAACAAAACACATACTTATGGAAAACAGCTACTGGTGTATTTAAGGCGACGTTTCGTAGAGTATTCTCTCAACGTTATCAAGCTAATACAGAAAAACAGGTATGAGGCAAATATATATAGACAAAATACAACAACATAACCGAAACCATACATAGCAACAACATGATCAAAGGCCTACACCAACACTTATTAAGATATACAATAGCAGATAGAGAGTTAATTAACTTATAGTCCATGGCCAGTGAGGATGTCTTAACAACAAAAATGGAAACCATACCTTAAAACAATTAGATCAAAGGGTTGTGACACAATTTGGTAACAATATACAAAAGTAAGAAAAGAAACCTCATTAGAGAACGGATACAGTACCACAGAAACACCAAACATCGGCTTCACAACCAATATGAACAAAAACTGTCTCAACTTAGGGATCTGGTGTCCGAAGAAGACTACACACAACTCAGGTCCAAACAGCTGAAGTCACTAGACCACCTTAGAGAGACAACACGAACTAACCAGGTGAGGAAGTTTGAAAACCTTAAAATCGCCAAACAGGTCCCCCTACCACCAAGAATCCCAAAGAAGATTACCTTACAAAAACAGTTATCAACCTCAGTAGCCAGAACCTAACTGAGGACCAGATTTCACTCCTTTCCAGAGGTTTACAGTTTACGCCAACCAACCGGCCAGCCAACCAAGATCTGCTCATCGCCAATATTGAGAGAGGTCTGAGACAACTAGCCCCCGGTGGCAAGATTGATTTTATCCGACACCAGATAGCTGACCTTATCACCAAATCCAAGACGCAACGAGATGCCAACAATCTTAAGAAGTCCCATAAGATTGCCCTGCAGGATTTGAAGAAAGACAAAAACATTACCATAGTAGCAGCTGACAAAGGAAAATCTACAGTCATAATGGATAAGAACGACTACCAAAATACTGTTTCCCACCTTCTCAATGATCGCACTACCTATAGGAAGATTAGGAAAGACCCAACTAACACCTTCAATGACAGCCATACCGCACAACTAGTTAAGCTCAAAGACGAGAAGAGACTCACACCTTCCCTATTTTACAAACTTAAGCCGTCCCATCCTAGACCACCATATGCCAGAGCCACCATTAAAACACATAAGAACCTCATTAAAGCCAGACTGCTAGTATGTTCCAGAGATTCCGTATATTATAACACTGTACAGTACCTGTCAAACCTTCTTTCCCCATTAGGCAATGAAGCTGCATCCTTTATCAAAGATTCTAAAGATTTCTGCGAAAAACTTAGAGACCTCCCTAAAGATACACTTATCCTATCGTACGATGTTATTGACCTCTTTACTAATATCCCCCGAGATGAAGCCTTAGCAGCACTACGATATAGACTCACTTCAATGGAGAACTCACTGGATACCAATCTCACCATAGAAGATATAGTCAACTTAACTAAATCCGGCATAGAATCCACTTATTTCTCTTGGGGGGACGATTACTACGAACAAATTCACGGTCTACCAATGGGCAGTACCCTATCCCCAGTTCTAAGTAAAATCTATATGACCGATTTTGAAGAGAGGGCTCTTTCCACCTCACCCATCCAACCTACAATTTGGCTCCGTAAAGTCGATGATGTCTTTGTAATTCTCCGTCAGAACGAAGACCACACCGCCTTGCTCCATCACCTCAACAACCAAAATGGCAGAATTAAATTTACAATAGAAACAGAAGAAAACCAATGCCTCCCATTCCTGGATGTACTAGTTAAGAAAACAGAAGGTAGGCTCACAACAAGTGTTTATAAAAAAAACCAACACATACTGACCAGTACATTAACTTCTACTCCCACCACCCACACAGTGGCAATACAAATCAGAAGGAACAGTCCAGATCTTAACCGTGATACAGGGATATTTTTGCCCAATGCGTATGATCAACTAATTTAAATAATAGCATGGTTCCACCACTCCTTATAAACTGTACAAGTGTGCTGTGTGTTATCTTTTGACTAGTTATTGTATTTACTATCGTGCTATATTCATTGTTGTAAATTGTTTTTGTTTTTACATTAAATCTATATCTCTATTGCATATCTAGTTATCCTATCATAAAATTACAAGTGTTAATAGACATGTGCAATGAAATAACAGTTATATTTAATCTACCCTTCATCATGTTACATTTATCTGTTGTATATACTCCATTGCCTTAATTTATTGTCTTAACTATAATAATAATCACCTCCCATATTCGGTTAATATCGCAACTACTTAGTCAGCTTTTTGATCGTTTAACATAGCGGTTTCTTTTCTTACTTTTGTATATTGTTACCAAATTGTGTCACAACCCTTTGATCTAATTGTTTTAAGGTATGGTTTCCATTTTTGTTGTTAAGACATCCTCACTGGCCATGGACTATAAGTTAATTAACTCTCTATCTGCTATTGTATATCTTAATAAGTGTTGGTGTAGGCCTTTGATCATGTTGTTGCTATGTATGGTTTCGGTTATGTTGTTGTATTTTGTCTATATATATTTGCCTCATACCTGTTTTACTGTATTAGCTTGATAACGTTGAGAGAATACTCTACGAAACCTGGCCTTAAATACACTAGTAGCTGTTTTTCATAAGTATGAGTTTTGTTGTCACTCTATCCAGTTACTAAATGCCATTTAAAGAACACACATTTTATTGTTATTTTTATAAACGACAAAGCATTGTGCCATGTATGTTTCGTATATTTGCCATTGTTTCTATTGTTATGAGGTAGTTTTATCTTGCATAGATTTGATATGCAATACACGTTTCCATTTATGACACAATGCTTTAACAAATTGCATTGTCAACCTGACCTAATATGTCTAGTACACTGAAAAAAACTTGTGTTAAAACAACACAAACTGGTTAGGTGTCGCTATTTAACAACACAAACTTGTGTTGAAACAACACAAAGCTTGTGTTAAATGTTAACACAAAACTCGTGTTAAAATTTATCAAACAACACAAACTTAGATTGAAACTTGTGTGAAAATATAAACATTATTTGTGTTGAAATTTCTGAAACTTGTGTGGTTTCATACAAACTTGTGTATAACATCAACAGAAACGTCTGTTGTACTTTCCCCCAATTTATATCCAGTATAGCAGCCGTTCCCATGCAGAATTCCTCCTTTTGCTCTGTTTAACCTGTAAAGTTTGATAAATGAGGTAACAATAAATGTTTTTGTTAATTATTATTTATTTATAAAATGATAGGTAAAAGTAAATTAATACCGCCAAATCAAAACTAAATAGACATTTGAAATGTTAACAGAAAAACAGAGAAATAATTCTAATACTAATAAAATGGTGTTATATAATGCCCCCCCCCCCCATCACTAAATATAAAAAAGCTATTTAAAATTTTCTTTACTATAAAACAAGAACTGGGTCTATAAAGATATGTACACAGTATTCCTACCCCATACCCCCAAAATATATCATTCAAATATATCTAAATTTAATAACATCCAAACCAAGCACTAATAAGATAAATCATGCACTAAACTGAATTATTTTCAAAAACTGACAAGTGCTACAAAGTCATATTACAAGTGATTCGTGAGGCATCTAGAAATAAGTAGCATACACAGAAAAATGCACTTTTTTGCAGGAGTAATAAAATGATTAGAACCCTCCCCTCATTAAAAAAAACCCAAACAAAATGAATATTTTGTAAATAAAAGGAGCAATCCATCAAGATTGCAGGATTGAAATATAAAAATATCAGAGAAAATGGCAAATATTAAATAATATGTACAAAATATTTATATACAATTACAAGTCATAAGTAAGGGGGAGCCACAAACTGGGTCAATTGGGTACAAGCCCGGAATCAAAACCACCCCCACTGCGTTCACTTTAAAGAACCTTTGACAATTGAATTATTTGACTCAATGACAGACTTCTTTTTTTTTTTGATCAAATGTGCACATGTTAACCATTCGCCCACCCTGGGTTCCCTTTAAAGAACCCTTGGCAATTGAAATATTTGATATAAAAGTAGGTTGTAGGGCAGAATTACCCTTATAACATAGAAAACTAGGATATTAAACCCTATTTCATTTTATAAGCAAGATAAAGGTTTTTTGTAATTCTGCTATATTTGATCTACATTTGGTTTCTAGATAATGCCTATTAGATACTTATGATTTCCGACCAAATTCTCTAAGTGATTTATATGTCACTTTTTACCTTCTATATTATACACAATTTTCTGGAGAGAATTAAAATATAATTGTGTTTGGGAAGGATATTTAACATTAAAAACAAAAAAAAAATATATTTTAAAAATGGGTCAATTGCATATATATTCTTTTCCAGAATTAAATTGATGATTTAATATTCAAAAGGTATGGGTGGGTTCTGTTGTGGTTATCATACATCAAATACTCTTCCAAGGATCTGAAAAATTAAGGAATGAATTCTATCATTTTATAACTTCGGCGGGGTTGTCATTATATAACACAATTTTATTGTCCCCCGCCTTTCGAAGAAAGCAAGGGACTATTAAAATGGGTTCGTCCGTCTGTCTGTCCGTCACACTTTTTGGGACACAATAACTCTCTTCCTAATTGAGCTAGAATGTTCAAACTTGGTGTATGTGTTTATTAGGTCAATGCCTTGATGGAGTTCGAAGATGAGCATTTTCCGCTTAGGGTAAGCAGAGATAAGCAATTTGATTGGTTGATGCTTTGGGACACGATAACTCTCTTCCTAATTGGGCTAGAATGTTCAAACTTGGTGTATGTGTTGATTAGGTCAATGCCTTGATGGAGTTCGAAGATGAGCATTTTCCGCTTAGGGTAAGCAGAGATAAGCAATTTGATTGGTTGATGCTTTGGGACACGATAACTTTTAATTGAGCTAGAATGTTCAAACTTGGTGTATGTGTTTATTAGGTCAATGCCTTGGTGGAGTTCGAAGATGAGCATTTTCCGCTTAGGGTAAGCAGAGATAAGCAATTTGATTGGTTGATACTTTGGGGCACGATAACTCTCTTCCTAATTGAGCTAGAATGTTCAAACTTGGTGTATGTGTTGATTAGGTCAATGCCTTGATGGAGTTCGAAGATGAGCATTTTCCGCTTAGGGTAAGCAGAGATAAGCAATTTGATTGGTTGATGCTTTGGGACACGATAACTTTAGTTCTAATTAAGTGAGATTGATGAAACTTGGTGTATAGTTTCATTACAGTAATACCTTGACTAAGTTTGATAATGAGCATTTTCTGCTCAGGGTAAGCAGAGCGATACGCAATTTGATTGGTCGAGACTTTGGAAAACAACAACTCTCCTACTTTGATTGTCCCCCGCCTTTCGAAGAAAGCAGGGAACTATTAAAATGGGTTCGTCCTATTTCGGCGGGGGACATCAGCCTCACTGTTGGCTTGTTAGTATTGGGATTAACTTTTTCTATCAATATTCCAAATGTCACAATGTTTAAAAAAACAATTTAGTTTGCCACATTGAGATTGAGTCTCTATTTTGTTACAGTTTTGCATTACACTTATTATGTCTTGTCCAGTTACAGACCCAGGCAGAATATGCTCAAATGGGTCAGAAGTTAGAACAAATGTCTTGAAATTTGGGACTAAAGTCTAATAATAAGTCAACTATTCACCCAGACCACAATAATCAACCGATTTCCATGATAATTGTTGTCTGTAGCCGTGCCACATGAAATGTGTGGTAACCTGATATCTCCGAAACCGCTAACCAGAAGTGGTCGAAATTTTACCTACTCTGAGATATTATTAATGTTATCATTATCTGTAAGTTTCATTGAAATCGGTTGATAATTGCGGTACGGAGACTTGCCACATGTGGCAAATAGTCTCCGGATTGTCTTACCACATGTGGCAAATAGCCCCAGCCTATTTTATTCGATTCCCTGCTGGAATGTGACTAGGAATAGGGTCCACTATCCAGCCTCGTGGGTTTTCATTCAAATGAAATTAAACCTTATGTTAGTCCCAAAATTACCTACCGCCAGTAATAGATCAATTACCTATCCAACAAACACCAACACCAAATCCAGGTTTATGCAGAATTAACATAACACAACATACAAAGATGGTAATAGAATGACACAGCAGTGCAGGGAAAGAGGGCGGAAACGGAACCGTCGGACATGATTCTAGGACATATTATTAAAATTAGCATGGACCTACTTGATTCGACCAATTTAATACAAGTAGGCCTACATAGTTTGTGTCAAGTGGACTTTAAACCCGTTTTTTTCTCTCTCTATTGGATATAACTACCTCATATTTGCAGTGATACAAGGCAATTACCAATTTTCCATGTTCTTGACCTGAAGAAATAAAATAATAAAAGTCAAGTTTTTATTATCATGCAATTGGATAAATACAATTCTCGGTGGTATGATTTGAATAAATACAACATATCATGAGTATAACTGATTTGAAGTTTGAATTATTATTTCTCCAAGACAAGACAACTGGGCATTTACAAATACGAAATAGCTACTCTTCATAAAGAAAATACATGGATAATATTCCATAATCACCTGGATTTTATTGTTGGTCTTTGTCCGAATTCGGATTTCCTTTTAAAGCAATTAGACTGCACTATCGCTGCATTATATTGCTAAAATCTACTACAAGAGATGGATAGAGGACAAGCTAAAACAAACAAGATTTTTTGTACAATCAGGGGCAATAATCCAGAAAGTTATGGTCTGAAATGCGCAAATATCAAAAGGGATTGAGACCTTTGGGATATAAAGATATGATTTAAGTTTCATCAGAATCGGACAAAAATTGTGACCTCCAGAAGGTTGACAACCTTCGTATTGCATACTTTTACACAATTTGCGAACAAAAAACGGCCTTTTTGTTGGGCAGTTTCATTTCGATTTTCCCGAAATTCGAATTCAACCTTCATTATGGTGGAATGGTGAAATATTTAAAATCGGAAAAAAAAGAATTGTGATCTCTAGAGAATCCCCAAGCTAAAAATGCCATTTTTCGAACAATCAGGGGCCATAATCCAGGAAGTTAAGTTCGAGTATCCGCGATTATCAAAAGGATCCATGATCTTTACGAAATTCGAACTCAACTATCCTTAGGGTGTAATGGTGATATATTCGAACTTATGACCTCTATAGGGTCCACACGCTAAAAACGCGATTTTTCGTACAATCGGGGGCCATAATTCAGGAAGTTGTGCGCGAATATCGAAAGGAAACGAGATCTTTGGGTTATAAACTTACATTTCCAGTTTCAACAAAATCGGATAAAAATTGTGACCTCTATTGGGTCCACAACCTTGATATACCATATACGAGGGGCGGCCATTTTGTCTGTCAGTTTTGGGCCGATTTTCACGAAATTCGAACTTAGCCGTCCAAAGGGTGTAATGGTGATATACTAAAACGATTTTTTAAATCGGATAAAAGTTATGACCTCTATAGGGTCCACAAGCTAAAAACGTGATTTTTCGTACAATCAGGGGCCATAATTCAGGAAGTTACGGTCCGATATGCGCGACCATCGAAAGGAACCGCGATCTTCGGGTTATAAACTTACATTTCAAGTTTCAACACCAGCGGATAAAAATTGTGACCTCTATAGGGTCCACAACCTTGATATACCATATTTTTACGCTATTTGAGAACGAGGGGCGGCCAATTTGTCTGTCAGTTTTGGGCTGATTTTCATGAAATTCGAACTCAGCGGTCCTTAGGGTATAACCGTGATTTACTAAAACGTTTTTTTTTTAAATCGGATAAAAATTATGATCTCTATAGGGTCCACAAGCTATAAACGCGATTTTTTTTTTTCGTACAATCAGGGGCCATAATTCGGGACGTTACGGTCCGATATGCACGAATATCGAAAGGAAGCGAGATCTGTGGGTTATAAACTTACATTTCAAGTTTCAACAAAATCGGAGAAAAATTGAGAACTCTATAGGGTCCACAACCTTGATATACCATATTTTTACGCTATTTGAGAACAAAGGGCGGCCATTTTGTCTGTCAATATCGAAAGGAACCGAGATAAAGCTATATTTCAAGTTTCGTTGAAATCGGATAAAAATTGTGATCTGTAGTGTGTCCACAAACAAATTGTTGACGGACGGACGGACAAACAGGGGCGACGACAATATACGTCCACATGAAGATGTGGGCGTATAAAAATGGAACACAATCAGTTGTGTAGGTCATGTCTGTTTTTCAAAATGGCGTCCTGAGAATAACAGAACGCAAAATAAACATTGCAATTCAGGACTGGATGGAGCATCGCAAGAACGATTGTTTGAATAATTAATCACATAGAAACACAATTATGAACATTAGGATATCATAGAATATTGAATTAGCCTACCTCAAAATTTATTGTTTGATCACCAGGTTGCCCGCTAAACCCATACGTCCTTCGGCAAATAAAAAAATAGCGTATAGTTAGGGTTTTAACAGAAACGAAAAATATTAATTCTAAATTTACATTACAAATAGGCTACATTGGATTAAAGAATATAACAAACCTGATATTCTTGTTTTCTCTGCATAGTTTGTTGAAAAAAATATCTCTGCTGGGGTTGGTTCTAGTTAACAATGCCGCTCGACTATGTAATTAATCGATACTAATCCAGGAAGAAATTACCACAACGCTTAAGAACAAATACTATTACTCATATTTCTTACTTTTTTATAGAGTAGTTTATTTTGATTGGTTCTTTTACAGGTAAGCAATAAATTTCCGAGATTTTGATTAATAAACCAATAGAATTAAATAAAAAGATTAACTCAGCTTTTTCCACGCCCATTCAGACATTTTCTAAAATCAAAATACATGTATCACACTATTGTTCTAACCCCCCGAGAATTGTCTTTGATGTATCAAGTTTATTGGGCCAATATAATCAAACTCTAATAAATGCAGACATTGTAATAACCTAACTGTGTTTGTGTATTGTCTGAGACAAGATGTGAAAATAATCAAAGTATACAATCAGAATAATCTAATTAAATAAAATTGCGATCTCTACTTAACGTGTGTGATAATTAAAATAAGGTTTTAGAGAAATACAACTACTCTACGAATCAAGTTAAAACTGGAATGAATTCCTCAACGTACAAATTCAGAAAGAAGTGTATTGCATAGGCTGCCAGTTTCCAAATCCCATTCAGATTTTCTCAATAACATTATTGATTGTTTTTTTTATAAAAAGAATCAGATTATTACAGATAATAAAGTAACATAATAAATGTTATCTTAAAATTCGACGTAATTAATCATATGAAAAAAACCCCCACAAGATTTTGTAAATCTACACAAGGTTTGTGTTTGTGTTAATAAATAAAATAAAACCAAGTACGAACAATCCAAACCATTAGACAAAATTCGAAGTCCTAAAAAAACGGTATAGGCAAAATAGTGTAATAAGGCAAAATAGTGTAATCAGCATATGGACTGTTCACCGTGTACAAAATACACGACAAACAGTGGTAACAGGTGTCCGGAAGAGTAAGCTTACCCTGCCTGGCGCCACACCCGCCATATCTGCATCCAAACTATTAGGCGAAATCTCGGTAAAATAGCGTGATTGGCCAATAGACTATCGGTATGCAAAATGCACGTGATGAACAGTGTTAACGATGTAGTAGACAGACATAATCAGGGAGATTGTATACGCGTCAATTAAATATATCTAGAATAATAGCCGAGAGAGACATGTTATATTTACCAATCAAGTCAATATGACGCCCATAAAACTTTTTAAAGGTTTTAATAAGTTTAGTTCGCAAGTATCCCTGTAGTTGAAGCTTAGATGACATATGCCTTGATCTACTTAAAAAATCTAAAACACCACAACCTTGTGTACAATATTTTTAACACAAGTCCTTGTGTTGAGATCCAACACAAGAGTTTTTTTCAGTGTAAGTTCATGTTCGTAAACCAGATTATCCAATGGGTGGTCTGCAACCGATTTTCTAATCTCGGTACCCACATATTGTAGTTGGTCTATATATAACAATTCTCTTTCTCTCTTTTCTCCCCATTTGCATTCCCATTTTTGTTGATTTTTTGGTCTAGAATGAACGAAGAGGGTTTGAATTTTCAACAGGTTTTGGCAGTCCGTACATTCCCTTGTTTTTATTCATTCTATACTCATTAAAAACATGGTAATGCACGAACTTTTTCTATTTTTTCTCGTTGTCTCTTATCTAGTGACAGTCAATTATTGTTGTGACATCAGATATCCTCCCACAGTCTTATATAATAACTTTTGGTCTTCGAAGGAATTATTAGTGAGCAGAAATTCGCCCGTGTATCTGTTATCACTCGTCACTTCAGTTAGTTATATAGAAGGATAACTCGTGTTTTCCGTTTGCGTTTTTCACTTCCCTTTCTTGAAATCTTAATAACGCATCTATCGTAGCAATGATCTATGTGTTAATATTATATTTGGAACATGTTTAACCAGTTCTATCACATATGTGATAATGACTGGCGCCAATATTGTCCTTTAATATCCTATGCAAAATATATTCTGAACTACTTTGCCTAGGTATTCAATACATCAGTAATTATAATTTGCTTTTAGTCTAAACAAGGAACAAGATTATTAAATACATTATCACGTATGAAACTTAAATGTATTTCATAGATTAACGGCATCGTATATTTGACAGAGTCTATTAGCTTAATGGTACAACGGTGTACCTTGGTCATTTATAATACATAAATTGTATCATTATATTGGGTGGATAACAACCTATAATTCTTCTAAAAAAGGCATCCAGACTTGTAAGCGAGTTGTTCGGGTCTTACAGGTCATTCGTCACAAAACTGACGATAAGGTATATAAACTCTTAAAAAACTATCAATTATTGTCTTAGATTTTGGTCTACAATTGGATAGATATCAGGTACGTACAGCAGGTCAAGATACGACTCTAAAGTCTTGACTGACACGTTTCTACATTGTAGGCAGGTTAGTTACTTTATTAACGTAATCTAACCAGTGCGATAAATCTTATTTAAGAATTTATCGGACGTGCAATTTACTGCTGTAAACGTACATAGTATTCAGTGCAAATTTGTTATAGAACTCTGTCAGAAGTGTGAACCGTAACAAAACCTTGTATAACTGTATGTGTCTGAAGGAATTATAAAACCAACTTGGACTTTGTGAAATTATTCCGTGGAGCCAAACGAATCAATAAAAGAAAACAAAAAGATAGTCCTAGCTATAGACAAATGATCTAGCCAGAAGAACCAGTGATTTTAGATCTTTTTTACAACAGGCGGTCTAGCGGGTTTGAGAGACATCCATATTAATTTAGTCCTTCGCAAGACAGGCTAGAGACTCTCAACCTTCAATCGATGAAAGTAACCGTCACGGTTACAATGTGACCCGGAAATGTGCACAATATAAATACCCATTGTCACTATTATTTTATTCAAATAAGGCACTTTAATCCTAATTATTTTAAATTTCAGCTGTGGTTGATGCCAGAATATCGGTGTTGCCGAATGCAACGTTTGGAATTGGCGACGAATCACTCACCATCCTTTGTAATGACTTATCTGACGACGGTTTTGATACACTATATAATATACAGCTTGAAAGAGATTCTGTGGCACTGGGTTTCATTGATATGAGTGGACTGCATTTGATTTCACCAAACACATCATCTAAATATGAAATAACGGGAGAGTTTCGCGCCTCTTCACCTTCTCGGTCCTATCTACAACTGGTTATTGATAAACCCAGTGCAGAAGATCAAGGCAATTATACATGTTCATCAGTTGGTGTGCTCTCAGCGAAGATAATTACGGATACCCATCGACAATACGTCAAAATCGAAGGTATGTATATAATTGAAGGGATCATCAGAATCAATAATAATAAAACCTGGGTAATGGTAATCACAGATAGTGAAAATTCTGTAAGTCAGGAGTTACAAAGGAATTAAGGACAACCTTGTCGCATTACGTTCAATCTGATTAAAATAGAGATTTATACTGCTTTTCGTTTTATATATTTCGAGCCCCCGACCACCGCCCCACATTAAAATACAG
Organism: Patella vulgata; assembly: GCF_932274485.2. Lineage (NCBI taxonomy): Eukaryota > Metazoa > Mollusca > Gastropoda > Patellidae > Patella > Patella vulgata. Next base: position 37,451,063 of record NC_065886.2, on the reverse strand, counting down.
ATCTATACTTCTTTTCGTTTTTTTTTATATATTTCGATGGCCCCAACTACATTAATATCTGGCCGATACGAACGACCTTTAACACTATGACGTCAATCATTGACAGGACCGTAACTAGACCAGAGCAACGAGGGGGGCGTGAAGTGTGAAGTGTTCTCAGGGGTGCTGTACATTGACGGACAACGTATATCTTGTTTTTATAGTCGAGTGGCTATTCGAAAATACTTCTTTGGTTTGTTTTGCTTTCTGTCGCTGTGAATGCATGTCCACATCTCCGCGAGGCACACAGTGAAAACAAGTAAATCGAAATTTTTAAAAATAAAACTCGAAACAAACAAAATAGGATTTGTGTTTTAAACAGGTTGTAATACTTTTAAGGCCTTACGCGACTCCAGTAAATCAATATGGTGTGGTAAGGGGGTTATGCCTGTACTGGATTTGTGGTAGAAACCTACACCCTCATTGGATTTATTGATGAATATTATTTGTAATATTGACACATACCATTTACAATCCCTTAACAATTATGTTTACAAATAATATTCATAGGGGATGATGTAGCCTTAAAGTGATATCGTGAATGGGAACATTTTTTGTAAAATCATGATGATTGATTAAATTAAATATAATATAAATGTATGCTTATACACATAGCATATACTTTGTCCCGTTGTCCTAGAGGATTCCCTGCAGTTAAGTTTTTATTATGTATAAAACATTCATGATATATCTTCAACATTGCACTCCATAGCGTCATAGTTAGGGACACTTAACTCGCGCATAGAGCAATTCTATTTAACGCTTTATCTTGCTCTAAATGCATCAGCATTAGTATTTGATTTTTGTTTTCAGATTCCGAAAGTCCAGTCTCAGAAAGTCCGGTTACTGGAAGTGCTGTACCCTCCAGGTGTGTAATACGCCAACCCGTCCAAATCATTACTTTGACCGTATTCTTCATATTACATTAATACTGTATTTACCGGATTTTTGATACTGCAATAATGTACTGTATTTAGCGCATTCTTAATACTGTAATAATACTGCATTTACCGGATTCTTTTTTCTGCAATAATACTGTATTATTCGGATTCTTGATACTGCACATCCTCGGTTACCCAGTGTACTCATTCCGTTCTACTCCACTATACCCTGGGTTAATCTATGGGGGAGACACGTTTTCAAGTTATCCGTCCTTGATGATTGTGTTATTTTTATCGACCAATCCCATAAGTTGTTATTTGAAAAGGAAGTTGGCAAAGGTAAGTAACTCTCATCGGAGAATGTTAGGAGTTGGCCTATTCTAAATGCGTAATTATTAACAATCAATTATATATTATGTTAATGAAGACCAGACGTTCATATAATAATATAGGGTCATCAATGTTATTTAAAATCGTTCGTTCGTTCCCGGGACTTTATGTCCACGAGATTTCGTAGACAAGTTATTGTGAATCAAATTGCCAAGTATAAGTTCAATAATAATAAACATAACAGAATGACATATTTCAGACAAAGAACGAATAGTAATAATAATAACAAAAGTCAAAATATAGATCTTATACATATTTGAAATCAACAACACATACTACAGATTTTGATAATACAATTGAATATAAAAAAATTATAAATATATACATTATTTACATAAATCATTCCGTAAATGGACATGAATATGGTTATCTACCCTTATAAAAACGAAGGCGAAACGATTGGTTTGTAAACTGTTTTCTGATTGGTTCGTAGACTGTAGCTACATTCTAGGCCAGGGCAGATAAAATTTGAACTCGTGGAAACCCTATGGATTAACCCAGGGTATGGTGGAGTAGAACGGAATGAATACACTGGGTAACCGAGGATGGATTCTGCAGTAATACTGTATATTTGACAGATTCTGGATAATATAATTAATGCTGTATAGTCCGGGTTCTTGATACTGCAATAATACTGTAAATTGACCGGATTTTGGATACTGCAATAATACTGTATTGGCCGGATCCTTGATACTATAAATCTTAACCTATATTCTTAAGGGTACTTCACAAAAGAAATGTTTTGTGCTGATACATTTTACTGATATTATTACTGAATTTGCCGGATTCGTGATACTACAATGATACTGTATTGACCCGGTCATTTTTATTTCGTATCTTGGTCCCTATTTGTGATTTAATAGTATTATTCATTTGCTAATACATTTATCACGCTCATTGGTGAAAAAAGATTATTTGTTGAGACATGCATGACGTCTTAATTACAATCTGCCTATCTTCCTTAAAGGGCGTGTACTTTGGAACCTTACGTTAGTCTAAAAGCACACATTTATGTAATATCAATGTAAATAAAGCGATTAATATTTAATGGTTAATAAAGTTATTGTAATTTATAATCAATAATATACAGTGAAATACTTGAACTGTCAAAATTGAATGACAGTCGTTTACTCCTACCTAATCTACGCGGTTTTTTTTAAATAACTATCATTACTAATTACTTCCATGGTGTCTTTAATGTACATTTCTTTTTTCACTACAAATGCCACCCGAAGCCATAGAAAACACCATATAAATTGTCATTCGGTATTAGGATCACATATTTTCATGGCAAGATAACATATTGAATTCTAATTCAGTTTTAAATTTCATATTTTATAGAAAATTTAGAGTTAGTGGTTTAGCTACTCTAATCCCAATTCTATTGAAATGAGTTTGTTTACGAGTTAAATATGTTACCCTTTTTTCTTGTCTCATTGTATGTGGGCTTCACAATGTTCTGTAAGCTTTTGTTCCCGCCTCGGTTTTACGCCGGTTAGTGGAAGTTTCTTTATCTATAGACCTAATGTTTTCACTTTTTTATGCAATCATTTAAATATTGGATATGGTGTGTAGAATATGCATATCTATAAGACACCGTACTTTGAGGACAAGTGACAAACCCCTATTATAATGGTGATAAATTTATGAATTTTTTTCTATTTCATTTTTTCAATATTTCATACGTTCAGTATTCATTCAATTAAAAATTGCTATTATTCTTATGTTTCTGTTGATCCCTCATTTTTAATTAGACGTTAAGCTACTAATCTTATGATAGACGGTTGGCAGCTGACTCATTAACGAGTTTAATTACTATCTTCTTGTTTTATTTTATTGCAATGTCTTTTATATTTTAATCTTTCCACGTTAATTGTTATTAGTAACCTTGGTGTATATTGTTAATTCCTTAGATATCATTTTATTATAAATACCTATTTGTACGGAAGCTCAAATACGAACTATTTTTGTTTATTTCTTTTCCTATTTTTATTTCCAATTTTTAATTTTGAAAAAAGTAATTTCGAATTTATATTTTAAATTTTCGATTTTGTACAGTAATTTTCAATTTTGTACAATAATTTTCAATTTTGTACAATAATTTTCAATTGTGTACAATAATTTTCAATTTTGTACAATAATTTTCAATTTTGTACAATAATTTTCAATTTTGTACAATAATTTTCAATTTTCAATTTTCAATTTTGTACAATAATTTTCAATTTTGTACAATAATTTTCAATTTTGTACAATAATTTTCAATTTTGAACAATAATTTTCAATTTTTTAATTTTTAATTTTTATTTTTTATTTTCAATTTTGTAAAATAATTTCTAATTTTGTAAAATAATTTCTAACTTTGTAAAATAATTTCTGATTTTGTAAAATAATTTCTAATTTTGTAAATTTGTTTTCAGAACCATCAGACCGCCCCGGTTCACTTACATCTTGTCCAACCTCGTGGGTTTTCTCCAGGTCCTCCGGTTTCCTCCCACTGCAAAAGACTCCTACGCGCAAGCGAATTATTGAAATAAAATTAAACCGTAAGTTAGTCTCGAAATGACCTAGTTTGTGTCAAGTGGACGTTAAACCCCATTTTCTCTCTCTCTCTCACTCACTTACTGGTAGTAGTTGCGATGGGACAAAAAATTGAGGTCTCGTGTACATATTGGAGTGCACGTCAAAGATCTCTTCGCAGTTGGAATTCGATATAAGCTTAGGCCGTAGCGTCGCTGTCGGGATAAAATTTCCTTCATAGTACACTGTACGATGTATGTCCGTCTTCATTAGTCCAGTCGAAGCAGAACAGTAGGACGTTAAACCACACTTCATTTCCCTGTCGCCGTGGGACCCACGGTGGCTATGCGAGTAAGACACTGTCGGCCGAGAATGTTCATCGGTATTTTCAGGCGTGGTTTCCCCTTTGTAAATGGTGCAGGGCGGAGGACCTAACAAAGACAGCTGTTGAGTCGTTCTGATGCGACGAAAACTCGATGGCCCACACATTGGCGTGCAGGTATTTTCAGGCGTGCCCCCCCCCCCCTTGTAAATGGTGCAGGACGGAGGACCTAACAAAGACAGCTGTTGAGTCATTCGGATGCGATGAAAACTCGAAAGCCCACGCTCTGGCGTGCAAGTAAAAGACCCCTTAGCAGTTGAAATTCGGTACAAGAGTAGGCCGTAGCGCCGCTGTCCGGGCAAAATTTCCCTCATAGCACAATGTATGGCCTATGCCCGTCTTCATTAGCTCAGTCGCAGCAGAACAATAGGACGGCAAACCCCATTTCAATTCATTTTATTTTATTAAGTGGTCCCATTTCGTTGATAACAGACGCTTGTCTATACATGTATTCGGCCTATCTCGTCTATTTTTATACTTTTATTTGACCTCGGCTTCACGCCATCCAAACGCGCTGCCTTGAAAGAAAATTGCGACTAACACGCCTTTTTAAGAACTGTTTTTGTTAAGCGACACGTGTTTATAATCAGTAAACCTACGACCGTACCACAATCTCAGGCGTATAGCGGAGAGGCACATCAAGCTACGCCGTACAGGCGAGCAACATGACACGATGATGATCAAGGAATCAGTCGAGGTTTGCCGAATGATCCTCGAGAAAAACAAAATTAAAAATTAATTTACAAAATTAAAAATTAATTTACAAAATTAAAAATTAATTTACAAAATTAAAAATTAATTTACACAATTAAAAATTAATTTACACAATTAAAAATTAATTTACAAAATTAAAAATTAATTTACAAAATTAAAAATTAATTTACAAAATTAAAAATTAATTTACAAAATTAAAAATTAATTTACAAAATTAAAAATTAATTTACAAAATTAAAAATTAATTTACAAAATTAAAAATTAATTTACAAAATTAAAAATTATTCTACAAAATCCAAAATTATTCTACAAAATCCAAAATTAAAAATAGAAATTAGAAATTTTTTTTCAAAATAAAAAATTAAAAATAGAAATGTGAAATCGAAAAACAAAAAGTAGTTCGTATTTGAGCTTCCGTATTAACATCAACGAATTTAGAATTTTTACATTCTACCTTAGCAACCATCATTATGAAGTCGTTTGGTGTCGCTACTGCGTGCTCATTTGGTGATTGCGCACCTGGTCAGGACGGGCTTGATAGAGACGAGTGTATCCTCGTCGAAACGTCGCTTAGTATTAAACATCATGACACGATGATGATCAAGGAATCAGTCGAGGTTTGCCGAATGATCCTCGAGAAAAACAAAATTAAAAATTAATTTACAAAATTAAAAATTAATTTACAAAATTAAAAATTAATTTACAAAATTAAAAATTAATTTACACAATTAAAAATTAATTTACACAATTAAAAATTAATTTACACAATTAAAAATTAATTTACAAAATTAAAAATTAATTTACAAAATTAAAAATTAATTTACAAAATTAAAAATTAATTTACAAAATTAAAAATTAATTTACAAAATTAAAAATTAATTTACAAAATTAAAAATTAATTTACAAAATTAAAAATTATTCTACAAAATCCAAAATTATTCTACAAAATCCAAAATTAAAAATAGAAATTAGAAATTTTTTTTCAAAATAAAAAATTAAAAATAGAAATGTGAAATCGAAAAACAAAAAGTAGTTCGTATTTGAGCTTCCGTATTAACATCAACGAATTTAGAATTTTTACATTCTACCTTAGCAACCATCATTATGAAGTCGTTTGGTGTCGCTACTGCGTGCTCATTTAGTGATTGCGCACCTGGTCAGGACGGGCTTGATAGAGACGAGTGTATCCTCGTCGAAACGTCGCTTAGTATTAAACTCAGTAATTGTGTATCCATAAAATTGTACCCTATATTAATATAGACCGTACAGTATATAAATATTAATTGGCTCAATTGTAAAAAAAAATAAAATTCTCCAATTCCTGCACTTGCCTTAAATAAAAATTAGCAAATGCTGGTTAGCTTATATTTGAAATAGTATTTGCAAACCACATCACGTTCGATGTTGTTTGGGGGGTCGGATGGCCGAATAGTTAGCACGTGCGCGCTGTATCAAAAGGTCTGTTATCGAGTCAACTGGTGTGGTTTCGATTTCCCGGTTGTACGCACCAAGAAGTATGTTCGCCTGTCCAACCTCATGGGTTTTCTCCAAGTCCTCCAGGTTCCTCCCACTGCTAAAGACCCTTCGCGCAAGCGAATTATTGAAATAAAATTGAGCCATATGTTAGTCCCGAAATGACTTACTTTGTGTCGCGTGGACGTTAAACCCCATCTCTCTCTCTCTCTCTTTCTCTCCCCCCCCCCCTCTCTCTCTCTCTCTCTTCTATGCATATTCAATTTTAACACTCCGCCAAACCATTCAACCTGACGAAGAGCGAGTCGTTTGTATCAACAGAATGGTCCCGATCAGGTGCTCAATCGCTAAGTTGAGCACACGGTGGCGACACCAAACGACGTCATAATGACGGTTGCTGGGTAGAAGTATCAAAATTCTAAATTTGTTTGACGTTCATTTAACATGTAAAGCGACAATGAAGTAGACATTTTTCGTCTTATTAATAGAAATAAGATGAAACAGAATTAAAATTTACATTGAACAAATAAAGAAGTTGGATTATACATTGTCTTAACTTAGAAATTACATGAATGGGAGTTAGAAATTACATGAATGGGAGTAAGAAATTAGACGATAGCATGTTAGAATTTTGAATCTAATATACAGCCATATGTATCAACCAGTGATTGCTTTCCATATAAATTGTATAATTCTATGGAATACATTTTACTAGGCTTCTCTAGTCATTATCAAGCAATGATAAAATATGAAAATATAACAAGACAATATATACATGTACACAAAAATACTAGAGAAGCCTAGTAATAAGCAGTAATTTTATTCCATAGAATTGTGACCTGTATACTCCAGTTCAATTACTAAATGCCATTGAAACAATTCAAATAAATTCTGTTGTGTTTTTTGATGTGCTCAATCGCTAAATGATTACATGATTGACCAAGTTCGAGTTGAGGAAGATATAGGTTATAACGTGAGTATTTTAAACCAATCGAGCAAGTAAGAGTATAAGGAATTAACTTATTTTTGTCTTTTCATCTGTGTTGTTTGTTTGCAGTAATCTCCGTCAGATCTAAATTAAAAACATAATAAATTAACGCTTTTTCTTTTATTAAAGCATTAGTTTAGCGTTACATGAGATGCATTTTGTAAGACTTAGATAAAAAGGAGGCCATTCTTACTATAATAGTTCAAAAATAGATAATGACAATTTCATTCAAATTACTTTATTGATAGCAAAGTTATCACTGTTTGAATTTGACAAGACGTGACGTAGATTGTATATTATCGTAGCAATGGTACTTGTCAATCGAGACTCAGCCTTGATTCACCATTTTTATATTAAATCATTCCATTGCGATCGTATTTCAATCCATGTCAATGTCCGTAATCCGATGGTCTAGGGCGTTGATTATTGGCTTGCTATGTGAATAATTGTCTAAATAATAGTGTATGTCATTTGAAGCCAAATTAAAGACCTTTTACCAGCGTGGTAAATTGCTGCAAATTTTTTAATCACAATATTGCAATGATCAAACCTTCTGGGTTTTACTAACCCGCGGGGCACACAGGGAGAGTGTACATAGTTCTTCGGGTGTGCAAAAAACGTGTGTACACGTAAACAAGGAAGCCTCGTGATAGAATTTGAAAAGGTTCTCCTCTTGGCATATAGAGCGGGGGCCCAGGGGTCAACCTAGCTGTAAAGTGTACCAATTTTCTCCTATATGGTATTAATGCATGCATATCTGGTATCATCAGAATGTAAGTCTGCCGGTTATCTGGTGGTGGGTGTGGTATTCCACCCCAAAAATGCCATGTCACCCAATTAGGCTAGATTAGCTCAAAAGTGTACCACATGAAAATCGTACAGTAGGGTACCGTACATCTTCAGGTATTACAAAAACACTATGACAGACATTTCTAGTGGTGGGGTGACCCTGACAGAGCTATGTAATTACCAGACATTTGTAGTGGTGGAGTATCATTGACAAGAGTCATCTAATTTCCAGACCACAACTAGGCTAGATTAGCTGAAATCTGTACCACCTAAAACTGCGTTGAAGTTGTTCAGTACCACCACAGAAAACATTGAATGACCACTGCAGACAGTTTGTGCGGCTGGTTAACCCTAACAGACACGCCAAAAATGCCACGGCCCCCAACTAGGATATATTAGCGGGCACTGTAACCGTGATCCAAAAAAATTAAAAATTGTGCCAGGTTGCGTAGAATACTAATACCTAGCACGTATGGAAGAGGCTCTTGGTCTAATATCACATACAGATATTGGAATCTTTTATTCCGCCTAGTGGCGTCAATTCACTAAATTAATTGTCATTTAAAGTCCCGATGCTCCATTCTAAGCAATAGGAATCACTTGAAAACTACAATATTGTGAAAAATGAATCTCTTATATGAATATCAGTCCAAGAATGGTTTTTAAACCATTTTTAATTCAATTCAGTATTTATAAAGATATGTGGAATTGAAATTTCATAGGTCTATAAGCTGCTCGCTATGAAATAAACCCGCCACCATTTTGTTGTCCACGACAATTTAATGATCGGTCTGTTTTCAATCCGATTATTTCCAAGCCGGGGTATTATCTAGCGTTGGTATTTTGATTTTATTTTCTTAATTGAATGTTAAATAATCATTCTGCTTTCATCGTTAATTTAAATCTATACCTAAATCTTGGCTATCGAATCTATACAAGAAATCAAATCTAGATCTTAAGACGCCCTAAGCAGACTACATTGTTGCTTTTTGATTTTCTTATCTATAAATGATATTATTATACATACTAATATAATCCGAAGGCTGGGTTGTATTATCTGATGATTCGCACGGCAATTCATATGGTTGATCAATGGTTAAATAAGGTCCATTATTGCTTTCAATGTCATTATCTGGTCTATCATACCTACTATCTCCAGTTTGGTTTTCGCTAGATGGTTCAGGTTTAGCTGCAGTTTGGGCTGAAATGAAGTATAATATATTTCTCTTAGCTGTGTGCGAGCCGCATTGGCGCAGTAAGCAAACAAATTTGGCTCGTTAATCTGGAGGTCCCGTTTTCGATCCCGGTGCTGGCCGAGAAAGTTCATCGAGATTCTTCGGCATAGTCCCCCCTTTGGCGATCACTCTTAATCAAAATCAATCTATGGGGGAGCTCGCCTTTTCTACAACATTTCATATGACTTGGTATCAAATGTTTGAGAAATCAATCATCCTTACTAATCTAAAATTGTTTTAAAATCAGGAAGATGTGTATGGCGATTTGCGTGTTGTTGTTAGGTTTACTGCCGACCATTCACAAAGAACGAATTCGATACAGACATGTTTGTTAAGGCGACATATTCAAGAACATAAAAATACGAGCCGACTCAAAGGTGCGGCCGTTTATTCCCAATCTAGCGAACTAAACGCTCTGCGATGTCCATTCTTCTTAAAATTGTAAGCTGAAACACTGGGAACGAAACCTGACATAGTGAAATCTTACAAAGTAATTATATTTTCTATACCTGAACAGGACTCAGCTTGAACTCGACGTCGGTAATAGACTATTACTACAACCAGGACAATTACCACAATTACTACTAGGGATCCAAGGATAGACGTGGCTATTATTATATTTCTATTAGGTCCTTCTGAAATGATGAATTGGGAATCTGATGATAAACTATATACATTTGGGCAACAGTTAGCAGATAGAAAATATATTCAAATAAATATAGCCTAAGGAAATATTCTGAGAAGATCACTATTTTGTTTTCAGTAGACGCGATATTACTTCAAAACTTGTTTAAACATCAAGGGGGATAACCGCCCAAGCCATATTGGATTAAGGTATTTACATGTATCCCCATTTGTGATTTATTAAAACATTTGATTCTTGATCGGCGCAAATATTATACAATTAATATGCGTAATAAATTCTAAGCCAAATCCATAATAAATGAAGAATTAAAGACATCAGTAAATTAACTTTTAAAAGAAACTTTACCAAATGATTCAATAAGTAGTATCAGATGTGCCAGAAATATAAAACAGGATTAATCCGACTCTGCTCCCCACCAATTCCAATTACAGAATGAATGGAAACCTAACCACCAAGTTCCAATAGTATCATCAACATCAGACCCACCTTTATCTGTGATATCTTCAGTACTAACAGGTCCAACAGTAGTTGTTGTATTCGTGGTCTCTTTCCATAAAAAATGAATAGAAATATAGTTTATCATTAAAATGCCTTCGTTTCGCACGACACAAGCTTAAACAAGCAACTAGGGAAAGGTCGCTCTAAAATAATAATAATATCGGAAATAGGCGTAAACAAGTTTTCGTGAAACAAGTGGGCCAGCGACGGGGCCTAATAATGACTGTGACTTGGTTACCTAAGTTTGTTATACCAGGGGAAGTATGTCTGGCAGTAACCCCAGGAATAAATATCAGAATTGGACATATTAAATGTCAAAAAGTTTTCATGATAATATTTCTCTCTAGAATGTAAAAATCAAAGTATGGCCGACTCTCGAAGGGGTGATGACAGTATGACCACAGTAACATGTGGACGAATAAAATGAATAATTTCTCACTGACCTGTAAGGTAAATAGTAGCATTACGCATAAGCATAAGATTTGCTCGTCCTATGATACATCTGAACTGCAGCCCATCATCACCATATTTGACTGTATACGTTAGAGTACTACTTGTAATGTTCCCACATTGGCCAATGGATGGCGGTTTTATGTCACCATTGGAGATGTCATCCTTATTTGGGTATGGAAGCCAGTTATCTGAATTAGTTCGACTAATTTGCCAGATCCAACCTTTTTGTGGGTCACCACTGTTTCCACTGCATTTAATAGTCAGTCTAGTATTCACAAGATATAGGGGTGCTTTCGGGATAATGGACAATCGGAGATTTCCTGGGTTGCCTACAAAAGACAATGCGACTTACAATTGACTGACGATCCCTGGAAGTATTTATCATTGAAGCTTTGGTTGAGAAGGTGTTATGCAATTATTTTGGAGAGTAGTCAACCTGGACAGGTGTCAACAAAGGCCTAGCCTGTTCCCCAATCCATTTTCAAATAAAATATTTTTTGTAAATTTTTATTATCGTTTGATGATCGTAAGCTGCCATTTAATCCCAGTAATAGACTAAAGCATACTACACACTACATAGTTTGAGAATATATCAAATTTTTAAAATCTTTTCTTGGACAAGAGCTGAAGATCATACGCTGCCATTTAACCCCAGTAATAGTGCGCACAGAACTCCGTAGTTTCAAAATATATCGCCACCACGAATGGCCGCTATACTGAACAGTGAGTGTAATATTTTAATGATAACGGCGATTACTTACCACTATATCCTCGGCAATTTCAAGTCGGTCACTATTGACGAATTAATTACGTCACTCAATAGTTTGATCTTTATTTTTGGGTCATATAAACAGGTTACTACATCCAATTTTAACGTTTTATTTACATACTTAAAATTCAATTTAGATTTCCTGTAAATAATGGGATTCCTCCTTTAAACTTTAATCATGTTGTGCTTGACATTATGAAAATGAACCATCTTAAATGGCTTCCTTTAGGAAAGAGTTCTGGCAATTTTGTATTCAGCAACCAATAGAGCACACCCTTTTCGAAGTCGGTGATATGGAATGCGTGTTAGGAGTATTATAATTGGCAGAGCCATAAAAAAACAAGAACCAAAAACTTACTATCAACTGTTACGTTCTTTTTGTCTTGTGGGCTTATTTCTACTTGAAGGTAGTTTGTCCAGCATTGATATTCAGCTTCATCATTGCAATCCGGGTCATTGATGACAACTTGAAGGTAAGACTCAAGTGGTGAAGTTGAGATAAAGTCGCCACTTATGGTAAATTTAGGTGACGTTATTCCCGCCCCGGACCGAATCCCCTTTGAAGAGATGGTTGCAATTATGAATTCAACACTGCCTGATTGCTTAAAGATCTGAAGACTTCCAAGTGTTTTAATCCCGGTGATATTAGTGAAAACTGAAGGGAAGCACCTCACTGAGAGATTCTTAAAACCAGCTGCAAGGTTTTGAGATGGTAGAATTTCTAGACTTGCTTCTACTTTATCTAAACAAAATGTAATAAAATTATAAAATAAACTTCAATAAATTGGGTGGATGAATACACATATAGAATGATTTCCAACTAATAAGTTACAACCAATAAATTATCGTCGGGAATGACAAGAGTTGTAGAGTATAAGCAAGGTAGAATTTGTAGACTTCCTACTAGATTATCTAAATGAAAGAGAAGAAGTGGAACCTGGGTGAGCACCCCTCTCTCTCTCATCTCTGGCTTAAGTAATTTGTTGCTACTGACTCACCATCCAATATTATAGTGGTGTTGACACTATAGGATTCAGAACCTCCAACAAGACACCTAAAGGATAGCCCATGATCAGTTTCTTGTACTGTATAGTTCAAAGTACTTCTTCCAAAGTAAGTGCATTGTGAGGAATTTTTCTGAGCTATACTATTTGAATAAAATTGGTAAGGCTTCCACACTGACTCGTCAGGTAATTTCGTCTCCCAGGAGAACGCCTGTTCAGGGTTTCCCACGTTACCACTGCAAATCAGATCAATGGAGTCGTTGATGTTGTATTTATCATTACTTGGGATGGTTACCATTTGTATATCACTTGGACTGCCTGAAAATAAGAAATAAACAAGCCACCGGTGAGGTTGATGTCCACCAGCCGAAATCACAAAATAAATAGATGACACATATTAATTAATTGCACATTTATCTTTTTCAAAAGTAACGAGCAATCAAACTGATTATCTATGCTTAGTCTAAGCATAAAATGTTCGCGATCAAACTCAGGTTTTGAAGTAACTGGTAGTGAAACTATAAAGTAAGTTTCATCACTCTACATCAGTTAGAATCAAAGTTATCTTGTCCCAAGGCATCGACCAATGTAATTGCTTAGCTCTGCTTTGCTTTAGCGGGAAATATTAATCATTGAACTTAGTCAAGACATTCAACTAATAAACACCTATACCCCAAAAGCAGAGTTGTTATTTGCCAAAGTCTTGACCAATCGAATTGCTTATCGCTACTTAGCCTTAGCAGAAAATTCTCATCATCAAACATAGTCAAGGTATTGATATATTTAATGTATACCCGGAATTTCATCGCTCCCACCAAATTAGAACCAAAGTTATCGTGTTCCAAAGTCACAACTAATCAAATTGCTTATCCTTGCTTAGCCTTACTTGAAAATGCGCATGATGGAACTCTGTTAAGGCATTCACCTAATAGACATCTAAACCAAATTAATTTTGAACATTCTACTCAATTAGGAGAGTTATTGTGTTTTAAAGTCTCTGCCAATCATATTGAAGTCTCTATTTTGCCTGAGCAAAAATGCTCATCATCGAACTTTGTTAAGGTATTGATGTAATGAAACTATACACAACGTTTCACCACTATCACACAATCAGAATCAGTTGTCAAGATCCAAAGTCTCGACCAATCGATATAAGAGTAGGCAGTAGCGCCGCTTCCGGGCAAAATCTCCCTCATAGCACACTGTATGACGTATGCCCGTCTTCATTAGCCCAGTAGGACGTTAAACCCCATTTCATTTCATTTCACTTAATTAGAACCAAAGTTATCGTGTCCGAAAGCATCAACTAATTAAATTGCTTATCTCGGCTTACCCTGAACAGAAAATGCTCATCTTCGAACTCCTTCAAGGTATTCACCTAATAAACACCTACACAAGATTGAACATTCTAGTTCAATTAGAAGGAAAGTTATTGTGTCTCACAAAGTGTGACGGACAGACAGAAAGGCGGGGACAATTATTATTCATACAGTTTAAACAACAATTAGAGATTTGGGTGTTTTTTCATTTCAGTAAAACTATTCTTTTAGACTTGGCTTGACAATACAATATGAGCGATCAGATCTATATTTCGTCTCATTTTTTGTATACTTTCGATGGCCTCCCTGTTGTAGTGAAGACAAGTAAAGGGGAATTTTAAACTACATAAAAATACGAAATGAAATAGGATCTGTGTTTTAAACATATTGATTTACAATTATAATAAAGTTATGGCTAATGACATGCCAATGTTCTACATTTACACAAAGGGGAAAGTCCAATGCATTTTTCTTTCAATATACTTATGTTGAAGTTATTTAAATTGAGTTAATAATAATATGTTTATCTGTCTCATGATATCTTCAAAATATCAGGCGTTAAAGTTATTTCTTATTTTTTAAAGAAATAGTTATGATTTACCAGCCTAAATTTAAGTTGCTCTGTTTTTATACAATAGAGGTAGAAAATGGTGATAGTATCATATTTGTATCACATAAACTAGTGATAAAGTGTACATTGTATATAGTTTCTTGGAGGGTAAGTTAAAGCATCTTTGAAGCTGATAATCTTAACAATACTCAATAGATTATTGTCCCGTCTGTCACAAAATACACTGGAAGGTTGTTATATTAACATATCTAAGTAATATTTAAAAGATTAATATTAATAGCTATCTCATCTATATGGCTGATACAGAACATATAATTAATTAGATCTAACAGAATACACTGAAAGGTTGTTGTATTAAGATATCTAAGTAATATTTAAAAGATTAATATTAATAGCTCTCTCATCTATATGGCTGAAACAGAACATATAATTAATTAGATCTAACATGAATCGACAAAGTGAAAGTTTCAAGAAGCTTGTATTAATATTTTTGAATTTCATTTGTCATTGATCTATTTTTATTATTTGATAGTTCAGCTGGAATTATCAACAAACAAACTACGGTAACTCTTCAACAAAAAAGTTTGCCAACTTTAGGAATTTCTGAGAAACCCGAGTCAAAGCCACTTCAACTGGGAATTTTTAAAATGTTGATTAATAGGATTGCAGATTGGGTATCTGAATCTATCATATCCAAATATGCCCCATTTAGCATATTTATATTTGTTCTGAGCATATGAAAAATTACTTCAAAATTATCTATTTATTTATCATGTGAAATAATTTTAACAGCAATCTTTGCTTTATTATAAATTGTCTAAACACTATTATTTAAATGTTATAAAGTTTGATTTCAAAAATAATGAATTCACGATATGATACTTAATTTATAGGAGAAATGACATCATTATCGCAACGTAGTTTAATTTTGATTTGAGATAGAATTTTTGTTTTGAATAAATCCTTTGAAGAATGCATACAAATTAATGAACCGTAGAGATCCCTGTACGGGGATAATTTTAAGTTTCATATTTTATGAAACACTATATTATCTTCTTTTGTAGGAAATACCATGTTTTAATTCCCGTCTATCCCCAGTATCTTATAGAAAATGGGATTGTCATTTTATATGATAAGCTTTCCTGTCACGCTGGAGATCGTCTGTATTGTATTCTTAAATTGGAAGATCAACGATTTTCAAACAGGTTTCCATAAATATTAAAGGGGGATTAGGTAAGATTAGATAAAGAGGTGACAGTTCTCGCTATAATAGTAAAGAAAGTAGATAATGAAAACAGAATATGCTGAAAATGTCATTCAAATTTATTCACTCTGAACCGAGATATTATAGCGATTCAATTTTAGGCTATAGCGATTCAATTTCAATTGTCTCTTTAAAATATGTAAATATTGATCGAATAAATATTGTTAAAAAAAAAAAAAAAAAATTTAGGCTAGAATCGATCGTCATTACCACCGTCGGTACGATAATAAACAAAGTCTCGATCATCTATTTTTAGATTTACTCATCCATCACAAAACGTATTCAAATCAACTAAATATCGAAGGCTAATCGAGAGTTGATTATGGTCTTGATAAGTTAATTAATGTCTAATTAACAATTTAAAGAAAGGCTTGTAATAGGCAGATTTAGCTCTTGCTTAATGCATGTTTAAATATATATTTAGAAGTAATTCCCCTATAGCACAAGCAAAAATGTTTTTTATAAGAGAGAATTCAACACGCTGGCTGGTCTCTATGAAGTATACAGATTTAGCGCAAGTTGGCCGCTGTATTTTATTCACGTGTCGTCGATTGGCCGAACATCTTATCAAAGGGATATTCTAAACACGATATTGTGGGGGGTTTTTAACGTTTAATACACATTGCCGTCGCTTGAATTCATGCATAGTGAACAGTACACTGTGACCCAATTCACACCACATGGCTAATTGTTTAAATATGTTTTTTGTTTGACGGCTTGCAAGTGACAGCTATTATAATAATATCGATATCGAGAATTGTGCTACATATATGAATATTTATATAATCCTATAGATGTTGGTATGTATGGTCGTTGTAAAGGTTTAAAGGGATCGTTTACCTAATACTGGAGCAAAAAATCTTAAGAAATGGAGGAGTGTAATAAGATTATAGAGAAGTCATATCTCACGCACTTAAATTTAAAGATGTGATAGGTTGACACATAAAAAAGATTTATAATTTGATAAACATAACTGGTTCTATGCGAAACCAAAATATCACCAGATCACTTATGATAGGAAAGTTACCATTCCATATTTGGCATGAGTGACTGCAATCATACGATTAATTACATCATAATTAGCCAAAAGAATAATTAATAGCTGTGAATCTGAGCGTATATAACAAATATAATGTGCGTTCGTGGGTAGACTCAAAGCAGATACCGTTGTGGTTCAAGATACCATCTGGATTGAGTAGACCCCATTGATTTGTAGAAGAGCCATATGATGCAGTGTGTTCCGTCAGTAAACTCGGTCTGCGAATTAGGGGGTGTAGAGACAAACATCTTAATTTTAAGTGTTGTAAACTATATATCCAGGGCTTGATATAAAATGTAGAAACGAACTATAGCATTGTTGTACCTGGTCGACAAACGGCTAAGCCGCAAAGATTAAGAAGAAAATACACAACGTGAAAAGTAATCCAAGAAGAGAATTGCAAATATAACAAGAGACAATACTAGACGATCACATATATAACAGAAGAGAGTATGCGTCACACGTCGGCTGTGGGGCGTTTTCCCACGTACTTTCCACATCTAACTAGCGACGCATATTACTACACTATTTCGTCTGCTTGAATGTGTTTGTGTTTGCTAACAGTGTATTTCAATATAAACAGACCAAAATTATGGGCTAGTGCGATAAAATATGTAGTCCATTTTGGCAAAAATAACGACGTTTTCTTATTGTTTCTTCCATTTCTCCTGAGAATGGCTGGGCTCGAATATAGACCCACAAGAAATATCTTTTATTCCGATACGGTGTCTGACGTTGACATAAGTTGGAAATTTATATATTTATTTGAATATATTATGTAACCCAAGTCCGTTGAAATATAAGCAAATATTGTAGCACCATGAGTATTCTGTCAGACGTGGAGAGCAGGTCGTCAAATCCGGTCGCCACATGTATTTTCCCTTGTTGTCTTTGCTTCCCCTTTAGGTTGTGTATTTACTTCTTACTGTTTTCTTAAGACGCTGGTCTTTCCACGAATAACAATGCAACAGTTCGTTTTTACATTTTATATATCATAGCCGGATACATGGATACAAGCATAGTATATATTACAATACTAAAGTCATTCTCAAACACTAGCCAGCCAGACTCGCTGGTAGAAATTGCTACATATTTTCCCTTCTGGATTCAAGCTGCTGTCTGACGAATTCTCACAAGTATGATAGTTTTGTAGCTTCGGATTTTGGACCTTCAATAATCTAATTGGTCAAATATGATGTAAATAATTAGAGAGATTGGTTAATTGAGCCAAATGACGTCGAAACCCAACCTTATATGGTTAGTGGAACTTTACTGGAGAAACTTCCCATGAGATATCTGTTATCAACCTAGAATTGAATGTTTACCGCATTATGACTCTTTTTTTATATAACCATCTGTCACTCATTCGATAACTTGATTTAAGTACAAATATGTGAATCTACTAACTTGCCAGGGATAATAATTAATACAATATAATGTTATCTTTAATTTAAAGAGCAAAAATTCTAGCAAAAGTCCTACAACATGCCAGGACGAGCAAAACCATTCAAGCAGACAAAATATTTGTCACTTGCCGGGTGTCAAACAAACCGCGTGATGTAAACAATTAGCTGTATGGCATGAATTGGGCCAAAGCGTACTGTTCAGTATGAGTAGCTTTATGCAATGGATTTGTGTATTCAACGTTAAAAACGCATAATTTCGTGTCTATAATATCCTAATTATTTGTCAATTTCATCAGATTTTCGAGCAAACGACGATGCGTGAACAAAATAGGGCGCTAAACATATATTTATGTGAAACCTCGATGCTTCCTACAGAGACCAGCGTCACTTTCGGTTTAAATTTAAAGAAAAAGAAAATCTCGCCTACAAAAAGCTTTTTGCTAATGTTAAACAGGGAGTTATTTCTGATTATATGTTTTAAATGGACGGAAACTTTGTTTAAAATCGTTGGTCTTCCCCTATAAGGACATTGACAATGTATGGGATTTAAGATGACAATTTCTGCAGAGAATTCTGAAAGAGCAAAAACCCTGTTTTTAGTAGAAATATTGCCTTATTTCTAGTAATTTGTTCTTAATAAATACATGTATATCTAAGGAAGAACAGACTTTAGGTGTAGCTTTGTGTTGATGCAACTTAACGCGATAGTTACATATTTTCTAAGAAAGTTAAAGCATAATTATTTATATTATATTTATTGCTTAGTAGTTTGTCAAATCACTAGTATACGATCATAGAAATTATTCTAGTATTTTATAAACATAATGATAATATCGGAAAACGTAGCAAAATTACCTCCTTAGTATTAACATATTTTAAACATATGACTAATAATAAAAAAAAACAACTGTCGCTTAAGCCCCATTGTATAATTCCCACAAGCCATCTTTTGATATAAAAAGACTAGACAGTAATACAAGCACAGGCTTACTTTGTATAATTATATTTTGCTCGTCTTCAAGGGTTACGACTCCTCGGTTCGTCACTCCAACTGTCTTACAAACATATCGACCATCATCCTCACAACTGGGATCCTTTACTTCAATAATTATGTAAGACTGCTCTGGTGACGAATCATTGAAATGGCCAGAAACAGTATAATTAAATGACACATCCTGTGGTCCGACAACGGTTCCGACATCATCAACAGTTGCTAATAATGTGGTTTCGTTGTTCCGAAAGGAAACCTTTGTCATCTGTATATTGTATAGAGTGCTGTATCCGGCTTGTGAAGATGGGGAGCAGTTTACAGCTAAAAAATGGGTATTCCCTGCTGGTAACGTTTGTGACGCATCAATGTGTGCAGTAGAGATACCTGTAAAACAAGTTATGTGCATTATATGCATTGTTAAGAATACATAAGACTTCTTAAAATAGTTGACACAAAAAATCTAGGAAAACTTTTTTCTCGGAGAATTGAATAATAATCTGTAAATAAAGAATGTTAAAGTGACATTATGCGAGAACCAAACTTGTGATGGTAGAATTTGTAGACTTGCTTTTCGTTTTTGCAATATATATATATATATATATATATATATATATACAGAATATATTCCAACAAATTAAGAAACGGTAAATGGAATGAAACCAGCAGTAAGTCTATGGGATGGTAGAATTTTGTATATTGTTTATTTTATCTTAACGAAATATAACACAATATATAATATAAATCCGATCACACAGGCTGCTAAATATACACTATACGAGAACTACGAGAAAGAGACTAAAAGTTTGAAAGACCTGTACAAAGTCGATGGTTTCCATCTAGTTTCCTACAAAGGTGTACACAATGTTGCCAACGATGTTGGAAGGCTTGAGTGCCAGCCAGGAAGAAATTGTTCATTAGTCACCCCAAAAAAGTCGTTCACGGCCAACATAACGTCATCATTACTAGGAAAATGACGACCGGCTAGTTTCTTTTTGATTTCGCGAAGCATGTGACCATGGTTGTAAATCTGGCCAAAAAATTATCAGGATGAGCTTCAAAACAACGCAGATCGTCACTGGACGTGAGGAATCTTGACACGTTTCCGATCCGCAGTCAAGAACTTTGACACCCATCTTCCAGAAACATCGACATTTCTAACTCGTTGGTGATTATGTGCGCAACCCTCTTATGGGAGATGCCCACAAAACTGGCAATATGTCGATTTGTCGATCAGCCACCACATCATGCACCCGGGTAAGGTTTTTTGAATGGTTGCTATTGATGACCTTCCAGGGCGCGGGTCATGGTCAAGACCCTCTCTCTCTGCAACGCTTACATTCCATAGCCCACTTTTGTATTGTGGAAAAGGCATCATCCCCTAAAGTGGAGACCATGTTGGCATGATCTGTGTTGGGGTTAGTCCTTTCAGTTGCAGGTACTTGATGACTGTCCTATAGCCACATTTGTCCATTTCTGGTGATTTCAATGGGTAGGTTCACAAGATAGTGGGCGTTTGTCTTGCTTCAAATATAGCCCCCTATCCACTTGGAATCTTGAAATACAACCGTATTCAATACATTTAAGGAACTAAACAAAAATATCGTAAACAAAGACTATTGCATGAACCAAGTCCATGCAATAGACTTGTAATTACAGTCATGTAATTAGAACAGTAGTGCATGGATATATGACCGTGTAAAAATAAGCAACTTACCTGATATAAGAAAAGTATAAATGATAATCAAAGTTACTGAAAAGTGTTTTATAGAAAAACAAGCCATGTTAATTGGAGTGTCTTCCTCTTATGTCATACTCGATTGAGCGTTCCGGAATTTAATTCACTCAACCCCAAAAGATAGTTAGTAAGGGGGATTTGAGACTATAACGCATGCGCTGTCAGAATAAGAAAATACCTCCACCAACCATGACAGATGAAACATATTCGTTGTATTTAATACATCACGATTCTACTCACACCACCTCGGTTTTCTGGACTGACAGAACTATGACAGGGCTGAATTCCGCGTCACACGATTGCAATTCTGTCCATTCCGCACGTTGAGTACTGGCAATCGAGCAGTCCAATAGATATATTACAAATGTTATTAATTTTAACAGTTTGGGTAAACCCTTTATACCATTGGGAAAACCCTTTATACCATTGGGCAAACCCGTTATATGTCCGCCATCTTAATGTCATGATACTGACGAAGATGTATTTATGGATCATCCTAGTTTTAATAGCAGGTAATGAAGAAAATACTTTGTATAGTTGTCTTGTGAATTATATATTAGAATCAGCATGGCTCTGTGTTGATTAGGTTTGACGTTTAAACACCATTTGAATCGGGCTTGGAAATATTACGACACACGTCAGCCAATTTTCTATAATAACCACGATCACGGCTTACTCGGTCCTTCTTTGATCAATCTTTAGGATGGTTTGTTGTTTTTATTGTTTGTGAGATCAAATAGAAACTAAATGGCTTGATTTTTTATTTACGAATGATACACCTAACACAATTTGTAAACAAAAAACATAACCTATCTCATTTCGCTCCGTGTATATTTCACTTCGCCAATGCCAATGGAATAGACCCTCCCATTCCGAGACACCAAAATGTGTACGAAATTGTCATAATATAAATCACACTTTTTTTAGTTTATATGTACATATGTTAACCAGGAATGGTAAAACATGGCTGTTAGACAGATTCCTTTGGTAATGTTATTTCCTCAACCAAAGATTAGATTGATTCAGTCAGTGACATTTTTGGGGGTAGGCATGGGCGTCACACATCGGGGGGTCCGCCCCCCCCCCCAATTGTTTTTCCGGGGGGGGGGGGGGGCGGAATATACTTGGACCCCCCCCCCAAAAAAAAAATAAAAAAAAATAAATAAATTTACATAGAAGGCCCAAACTCCACTTATTTACAACAATTATTAGGATTAGTTAAGATTCTATCAGTATAAAACCTGTACAAATCCCAATATGGTTTATATTGCTAAAATAAAACACAGAGAGAATCACCCTTGAAACATGAGTATAAGATGGCGTCACGCTAAGACACGGTAAATTTCGCTGCGTGGATTATTGCTTGTTCATGAAGAAACTCTTTTAAAGAATCTACACGAAAGTTTAAAGTGATACGTGATTGGATTATACTATAAACTAATCAACTTATAATCAGTAAAAACAACAAAAACAGTGAGTTTTTTGCGATTGATTTATTATCCCCTGGTTTTGTTTACATTTTCAATGGCGTCCCCAGCAACACCGACACCAAGCAGGAAAAGACCAAGCACTATCTCACCAATAGACATGCAACGTGAAATATTATTAGCATCAAGTTTGTCCGATTCTGTCCTGAAAAGAACTAAACAAACCAATATAAAATCAATGTTTACCCAATCCGGAAATGATGTTGATAAAACATATAGACCTACATCTGAATACGAAGATGATACTTTGTCTGACATTTCGTTACAAGCTGACCTAACCAACTCTGACTTTAATAACTTCTCTGGTACTATTGACAAAGAGCAGACAAATCTTAAAGAAATCGACACATCTACTTCAGTAACTGACGAAAAAACTGCAAAAACACACCCTATAAACACTTTTTCTGAACAGGAAGATTCCATTTTTGATAAAACCGTAGAGGCACTCACTCATCAAATTGCCCTATCTTTTCACAGCAGGCAAGTTAAGGATGCTATCAGGCCTTTCATAGAACAGATGGTCCAAGAAGAGATTACAAAACAAATTGCTCCTCTCCAAAATGAAATCGAGTCCCTAAAATTACAATTAGCCACAACATCCCTCCATCTCAATGCATCTGTACAAGACAAGTGTGACGAGCTCGAACAATATAGTCGAAAAAACTGCATACGCATAAGCGGAATTAAAGAAGATTTAAATGAAAATGTTGAAGGTAAAATCATGAAAGTTCTCACCACTATTGATAACTCCCTAAGTCCAAACAACATCGAAAACTGTCATCGTCTAGGTAGAAAACAAGACAACAAGCATCGCCAAATAATTGTAAGACTTAAAAGCTACAAAACAAAAGTACATATTATGAAGAACAGGAAAATGGCTCAAACAGCAATAAAAGGCGTATATATAAATGAAGACCTGACTAGATACAGAGCATACGTAGCAAGTATTACACGCTGGTCATACAAACAGGGTTTTATTGCTGCCTGCTGGACCAGAGACGGTAAAATATTCATACGTGAAAACAGTACTGTTCCAGGAAAGAATGGCCCGACTCGTAAACTAACAAGCCCGGTTGAAGTGCCCGGTTATAAACCAACAAGTGAAGAACTAATTAATTACAATCTAACCAGTTCACTGCAAGCTCAGACCAACTCTCCATCCGCTGAAATATAGTGTAACATAGAAAATCTGTACATCATTGTTAATATCAATACCTGTGAAGATAACCCTGCCCCCTCAATAACCAACAATAATTCATAAGTGTCTACCCTTTAGAATATAAATTTCCAAAATGTTTTGCCTGTCAAATTTGCATGAAAGATCTAAAAATGAATTTATAAACTTATAGATCTGTGAATTTTGCACATTGATATTAAAGGGAAACAACTCTCTTTAATGCACCATCAATATCCCATTGAATTTTTAATATTACTTATATATATTATTATATGTATTAGCTATATTAATTTTTATGATTATGATATCTTTATTAAGCTTACTTTAGATTGAATTTTATAGCCAACAAACATTATAGTTCTTGTAATAAGTAATTGGAATTCAATAACAAACTTGCATAACCAAATATACACACCTATAGACTTTACCCATATTATATATTTGTTTGTAAATTAGCCTGTCTGTATAAAGCTGGTCTGAAATGTTCTCTGAATCTCCTGCAAAATAGTGCAAAACATAAAATCAAGTAGTTAATCATCTTTAGTAGCTTATTGCAAAGTTTGTAAATCAACTGACTATAGTAAATCAGAAATCATAATACTACACTATTTAGAGTTGTCATTTGTATTGTAAAAGACTGATAATAAGCTGGGAGTACATGTATATGATGCTGTATATGATGCTGTATATGATGTTTACGGGTTTACTGCCAGTGTTATTAACTGCTATGCATGTTATGTTAAGAGTAAGATTATAATAAAACATACTGTTTTAAGTTAGATGAAACTGATTAGAAACCAGACAAGTAGAATCCAATCGCTAATTGCTTAGTTCCGAGTAGAGCATACTTCCTTTATATTGTTTAGTTTTTATCTATATTTATAACTGACAACTCAAATTCTCAATTACTATAATATGAATCTTTAAATATCAAGATAGTTTAATATGTAAAATACTTACCCTTATTAGCCCCTGTGCTATGCATGTGCATTAACTGTCTGCAGTTTACTCATCTAAAAAAAAAAAACCCAAAAAACCCAACAATTATTGAGATTGTAAAACTTTTGAAATGATTAATTTTGCTATTACTATAACCCCAATGTTAGTTAATGGTTAAATAACACTGTAGGCCTAAAGGCTTTTATGCAGTAAAATTACCAATAACCCCATCCGTCACAGTGCAAATTGTTTTCTTAGAAGAGTGTCAATACTCAACTTTAAACATTGACCTAAACAGAGGCCTGCTTCACGAAACTTTGATTAGGACGGAATCTAAGTTTTAGTAATATGATTGGATAATTAGACCGATTTTATTGCCTAGTATTTACTAAGATTTGAATTTTATCTTTGGTTATATTTTCAAGAAGCAGTAGCCCTGAACTGTCAATGCTAGGGAACTATGTAAATAAAATTGAAGCATATGGTAATCCCAAACTTACCTAGTTTCTCTCAACAATAACAGTATCATTTTTACCTGAAATAAGAATTACTAAGTAATAACACAAATCTGTTGAACTTGAAGTGACAAGTCAGAAATATTAGAAAACAAAACACCAAATTATAAATAATGAAATGACAGTATGCTGCAAAATTGCAAAATACTCCTAAATAGCCCTTGCACGTCATCGTTAATAATGGTAATTGGTATCAAGCTTTGTAACTGTGCCAACTCTCCTAAATATGCACATTGTCCACGTACGATTAACTTTAAGCAGGTAGCTATAGGCCTACTAGGTAGTCTATGAATGAACGATTGTTATGTTACTACTAGTGTTAGTATTCAAATTTTATATATTATAAACAATGTTGGAAACTTTTGCCTTGTTGAGTAATTAACGGTTATGGGCTTGTATCAACAAACTGCACAACTCAAATTAAAACTGTTTATCAAACCAAACTACATGTGAATTTACTCACCACCTAAATTGGCCGTTATTTTCTAAACTGTATTGTGCTGTAAACACCATGCTCTCTTCCCTTGCCGAGCTCAACGTGCCAATCAAAGAAAAATCACGTGACTCTTCCATTCGCACATCAACTTTTGCTGTTTTATTATTTGTTATTTCTCCTTATCTGTGTTTTTTTTTTTTGGGGGGGGGGGGGGAGGGGGGCTTTTTGGTATGGTTTTTTTGGGGTTTTTTTTTGGGTTTTTTTTCTTTACGGATTATTTTTAATTGGTATCAGTCCTTGTTATTTTATGGGATTAATTTACTTTGTACCAATCCACGCACAGCGCCGCATCAATGCTATACCGTGATTATCGATCTTTTATTTGTAAATATGTATATAGATGTGATAACCAATATTTTTGTAAATATGCATATAAGTACTATTTAACATATCAAAATGATTTAAATCATTACCAATGTACATCATCAAATTTTTATGTGTATGTGTGTTTTCCTGTTTATAGCTTTGCTTGTTGTTTGTTATTTTTTCAATACGTCCCAAATATTATATCTATGACCCTCTTATTTTCTGGTGATATTGAAAGCAATCCTGGCCCTCCCCGCAATTTGTCTATTGTCCATCTGAATATAAGGAGTCTCCGCCACAAAGTTGATATTTTAGCAGCTGAACTATCTGAAAAATTTGATATTATTCTCCTCACTGAAACATGGCTTGATAAATCAGTAGACACCAACACATTACTACTAAGATCTTTCCACGCACCTATAAGAAACGACAGGACGTACGGACAGGGTGGGGGTATTGTGACTTACATACGGGACACGCTTTCTGTGAAAAGAAGACCTGACCTGGAAGTCGACGGTACAGAATGCATATATATGGTTACAACTAAATACTTCATACAAAACTATTTTGATAGGTACATTTTATAGACCTCCAAGTTCTACTGCCGAACAAAACAATAAAATTTTTGATTCGATTGCTAAATCAGCATGCGATAATGTCGATAACTGTTTTATATTTGGCGATTTTAATATCGATTTTATGACTTCAACTCAATCATTTTTACACAATGCAATGATACTTTTTGATTTTTCCCAAGTAATTAATACTCCAACGCGATTCGGAAATCATAATAACTCACTTATAGATTTAATTTTAACTAACTGTCCTAACTATATAAAAGAATCAGGCTGTCTAGATAATTTTTGTAGTGATCATTGTCCTGTGTACTGTCGACTTTCATTTCAGAAACCAAAATTAACATGCTACAGACGAGTTGTTTGTCACTTTAACAATATTAATACAGAGGAAATGCGACGGGACGCTACTGACACGGACTGGGAAAGCCTAATTAACACAGATTCGATTAATACAGCTTGTGTTAACTTCACAAGTGAGCTGACAAGGCTAGCAAAGAAACACATTCCGAATAAAACAGTAACTATTAGACCAAATGACCAACCATGGATGAATAATGCGATTCGAAAATTAAGTAGAAAAAAAAATAAAATACATAAAAAGGCAGTTCAAAGAAATTTAGAATCAGATTGGCATAAGTTCAGTACTATTAGAAATGAATATATAAACCTAATCAGAAATTGTAAAAATGCACAACTTCCTGCTCTAGAAAGAATACCCAACTCATTAACTACTATTACCCTCAACCAGAAGGAAGTTGAAGACATAATTACTACTATTGATCCCTCGAAAGCCAATGGTCCCGATAACATCAGTGGAAAACTAATAAAACTAATATCCAGCGAAATTTCTGAACCTCTATCTAAATCATTTAACTACTCTCTTTCGACGAAAACAGTACCGAACATCTGGAAATTTGCCAATGTAACTGCCATATTAAAAAAAGGTGACCCATCAAATTGTGGAAATTATAGACCCATATCTCTACTTAGTATCCTAGTTAAAATATTCGAAAAATGCATCTACAAAAATGTCTTCAACTTCCTAAGGGAGAATTCTGTTCTAACTAACCTCCAGAGTGGCTTTTTGCATGGTGATTCATGTGTTTACCAACTTACAGATATTGCACACTACTTTTGTCAGGCCATTGATCAGGGATTCTATACGAGAGCAGTGTTCTGTGACATCAGTAAAGCTTTTGACAGGGTCTGGCATGCTGGACTCTGTCACAAGCTTGAAGCTGCGGGGATAAGGGGAGACATCCTTCAATGGTTTCACAACTATTTAGAGGGAAGACAACAATCAGTTGTTGCTGGGGGTGTCTCTTCCACCGCAAAAACCATTCCCTCGGGAGTGCCACAGGGCTCTGTTCTCGGTCCCCTCATTTTTCTCATTTATATCAATGACGTTGTGAATGATATTTCATCAAATGTTCGACTCTTTGCTGATGATACTTCCCTCTATCTGAAAATTGATGACCCTACTGAATGCGCGAATATCCTAAACAATGACCTGAATAAAATTAACGCGTGGGCTAAAACATGGCTGGTATCCTTCAACCCACTGAAGACCGAAACACTAGCACTGACAACCAAACAAAATCCCATTTTACCTACCCTGACTCTAAATAATGTTCCCATCAAGGAAGTCCCCCATCATAAACATTTAGGCTTGACATTTCAACAAAATTGTAAATGGAACCGACACATTAATGACGTTATAGAAAAAACCAGCAAATCTGTCAATTGTTTAAGATCCCTTAAATACAGACTTAGCCGGAAATCGTTACAAACTATCTATACCTCTTTTATCTTACCCCATTTTGATTATTGCGACGTCATCTGGGACAACTGCACAGACCAACTAGCTAACAAATTAGAGCACCTACAACTGGATGCACTTAGGTCCATATGTGGTGCTGTAAAAGGTACCAGCCATAGACTGTTATATAAAGAAACCGGTTTTATTACGCTAAAAGAGAGACGCAGAAGACATAAACTCAAATTCATTTATAAAATTATAAACGGCCTTTCTCCATCCTATCTCCATGATTTAATCTTGACAAAAAGCGCACACTATAATCTCCGAAAAACAAGCCTACCTGAAAATAAATGCAAAACAAATATCTTCTATAATTCCTTCATACCATCGTCAATAAGAGAATGGAACAAATTAAGTTCGGAGACAAAAAATTCAACATCTCTAAATATTTTCAATTCGAAACTCATGGCTCAAGATCTGATACCACCTAAAACATTCTCTTTTGGAACCCGTGTAAACCAAATCATACATTCTAAACTGCGTCTCTCTTGCAGCAATCTAAACGGACATAAATTTTTACGCCATATTTCTGATAACCCATCCTGCAGATGTGGTCATCAATTTGAAGACACTGAACATTTTTATTGAATTGCTCCTTATATTCAGATGCCCGAAATAATACAATAAATAATTTACCTACTATTCACCGAAATACTACAACCCTATTGTATGGAATTGACAGCATAGAAAACTCATTCATTATTTTTAAAACTGTTCACTCGTTTTTTGAAATCACCAGACGATTCGAGGGACAATTATAACCATTCATTGTAAATATATTTTCACTTGTACATTATTTGCCTATTACTAAACTGTAAATCCATTCCAGAGACAACTATAACACACTCACTGTAAAATAACTGCACTTGTACATTGTATGTTTCTTTATGTAAATACATGTATCTATATCTGACAGGGAGAAGGGTTTAATATAGGCTATGCCTGTTCCCCAATCCCTATTCAGATAGAAATCTGAATAAAAATATTGCTTATAAAAAAAAAACTGTGTTTGTGTATTGTCTGAGACAAGATGTGAAAATAAACAAAGTATATAATCAGAATAATCTAATTAAATAAAATTGCGATCTCTACTTAACGTGTGTGATAATTAAAATAAGGTTTTAGAGAAATACAACTACTCTACGAATCAAGTTAAAACTGGAATGAATTCCTCAACATACAAATTCAGAAAGAAGTGTATTGCATAGGCTGCCAGTTTCCAAATCCCATTCAGATTTTCTCAATAACATTATTGATTGTTTTTTTTATAAAAAGAATCAGATTATTACAGATAATAAAGTAACATAATAAATGTTATCTTAAAATTCGACGTAATTAATCATATGAAAAAAAACCCACAAGATTTTGTAAATCTACACAAGGTTTGTGTTTGTGTTAATAAATAAAATAAAAGCAAGTACGAACAATCCAAACCATTAGACAAAATTCGAAGTCCTAAAAAAACGGAATAGGCAAAATAGTGTAATAAGGCAAAATAGTGTAATCAGCATATGGACTGTTCACCGTGTACAAAATACACGACAAACAGTGGTAACATGTGTCCGGAAGAGTAAGCTTACCCTGCCTGGCGCCACACCCGCCATATCTGCATCCAAACTATTAGGCGAAATCTCGGTAAAATAGCGTGATTGGCCAATAGACTATCGGTATGCAAAATGCACGTGATGAACAGTGTTAACGATGTAGTAGACAGACATAATCAGGGAGATTGTATACGCGTCAATTAAATATATCTAGAATAATAGCCGAGAGAGACATGTTATATTTACCAATCAAGTCAATATGACGCCCATAAAACTTTTTAAAGGTTTTAATAAGTTTAGTTCGCAAGTATCCCTGTAGTTGAAGCTTAGATGACAAATGCCTCGATCTACTTAAAAAATCTAAAACACCACAACCTTGTGTACAATATTTTTAACACAAGTCCTTGTGTTGAGATCCAACACAAGAGTTTTTTTCAGTGTAAGTTCATGTTCGTAAACCAGATTATCCAATGGGTGGTCTGCAACCGATTTTCTAATCTCGGTACCCACATATTGTAGTTGGTCTATATATAACAATTCTCTTCCTCTCTTTTCTCCCCATTTGCATTCCCATTTTTGTTGATTTTTTGGTCTAGAATGGACGAAGAGGGTTTGAATTTTCAACAGGTTTTGGCAGTCCGTACATTCCCTTGTTTTTATTCATTCTATACTCATTAAAAACATGGTAATGCACGAACTTTTTCTATTTTTTCTCGTTGTCTCTTATCTAGTGACAGTCAATTATTGTTGTGACATCAGATATCCTCCCACAGTCTTATATAATAACTTTTGGTCTTCGAAGGAATTATTAGTGAGCAGAAATTCGCCCGTGTATCTGTTATCACTCGTCACTTCAGTTAGTTATATAGAAGGATAACTCGTGTTTTCCGTTTGCGTTTTTCACTTCCCTTTCTTGAAATCTTAATAACGCATCTATCGTAGCAATGATCTATGTGTTAACATTATATTTGGAACATGTTTAACCAGTTCTATCACATATGTGATAATGACTGGCGCCAATATTGTCCTTTAATATCCTATGCAAAATATATTCTGAACTACTTTGCCTAGGTATTCAATACATCAGTAATTATAATTTGCTTTTAGTCTAAACAAGGAACAAGATTATTAAATAAATTATCACGTATGAAACTTAAATGTATTTCATAGATTAACGGCATCGTATATTTGACAGAGTCTATTAGCTTAATGGTACAACGGTGTACCTTGGTCATTTATAATAAATAAATTGTATCATTATATTGGGTGGATAACAACCTATAATTCTTCTAAAAAAGGCATCCAGACTTGTAAGCGAGTTGTTCGGGTCTTACAGGTCATTCGTCACAAAACTGACGATAAGGTATATAAACTCTTAAAAAACTATCAATTATTGTCTTAGATTTTGGTCTACAATTGGATAGATATCAGGTACGTACAGCAGGTCAAGATACGACTCTAAAGTCTTGACTGACACGTTTCTACATTGTAGGCAGGTTAGTTACTTTATTAACTTAATCTAACCAGTGCGATAAATCTTATTTAAGAATTTATCGGACGTGCAATTTACTGCTGTAAACGTACAAAACCTTGTATAACTGTATGTGTCTGAAGGAATTATAAAACCAACTTGGACTTTGTGAAATTATTCCGTGGAGCCAAACGAATCAATAAAAGAAAACAAGAAGATAGTCCTAGCTATAGACAAATGATCTAGCCAGAAGAACCAGTGATTTTAGATCTTTTTTACAACAGGCGGTCTAGCGGGTTTGAGAGACATCCATATTAATTTAGTCTTTCGCAAGACAGGCTAGAGACTCTCAACCTTCAATCGATGAAAGTAACCGTCACGGTTACAATGTGACCCGGAAATGTGCACAATATAAATACCCATTGTCACTATTATTTTATTCAAATAAGGCACTTTAATCCTAATTATTTTAAATTTCAGCTGTGGTTGATGCCAGAATATCGGTGTTGCCGAATGCAACGTTTGGAATTGGCGACGAATCACTCACCATCCTTTGTAATGACTTATCTGACGACGGTTTTGATACACTATATAATATACAGCTTGAAAGAGATTCTGTGGCACTGGGTTTCATTGATATGAGTGGACTGCATTTGATTTCACCAAACACATCATCTAAATATGAAATAACGGGAGAGTTTCGCGCCTCTTCACCTTCTCGGTCCTATCTACAACTGGTTATTGATAAACCCAGTGCAGAAGATCAAGGCAATTATACATGTTCATCAGTTGGTGTGCTCTCAGCGAAGATAATTACGGATACCCATCGACAATACGTCAAAAGCGAAGGTATGTATATAATTGAAGGGATCATCAGAATCAATAATAATAAAACCTGGGTAATGGTAATCACAGATAGTGAAAATTCTGTAAGTCAGGAGTTACAAAGGAATTAAGGACAACCTTGTCGCATTACGTTCAATCTGATTAAAATAGAGATTTATACTGCTTTTCGTTTTATATATTTCGAGCCCCCGACCACCGCCCCACATTAAAATACAGATCTATACTTCTTTTCGTTTTTTTTTTATATATTTCGATGGCCCCAACTACATTAATATCTGGCCGATACGAACGACCTTTAACACTATGACGTCAATCATTGACAGGACCGTAACTAGACCACACAAAAACATTATCGCCTAAACCAAATATTTATCGCCCGCTCAGCCAGCAACGTAACCATAATGCTTTTGCACGCGGTGTCCTGGTAGACAGCATGGCCACATGGTGTTTGTTTATATTTTTTAGGGGTTTTAGGAGTTAGGGTTAGGGGTTTTAAAAATGAGTTAGGGTTAGGGTTGCGGACCCCCCCCCCCCCCCAATATATATTTCACGGCTACGCCTCTGAGGGTAGGGGTACATGTTTCAGCATAGATCTCTAATATTACAATCAATACAGCTGATTTATGATTTTTCTATTTGAATTTTGTCCAAGGTTTCTAAAAGTATATTTCTTGCCAGCCCGATTATCTAAAAAGAGGAAAATTATTGGTTTTTTGAAAGATGCTTACATGTAAATTTTGTACATTTTTTATGATACAAAAATTATATTTTTGAAAAAAATTCCAGATTAAAGGGCCATCATTTTTGCAATTATTCCTTGATTTTGATTTTCTTTTACCGGCATGTTGCCAGAACACATAGGAAGCAAATACAAAGGCCTTTTGGTGATACATGACGTTCCACCCCTATATAGGACACACCTCACCTAGTATTCCTGCGCCGTCACCCACGAATGTAGGGCAAAATCTATTTTTAATCTTTCTTCCCCTTTTGCATGGCAATGTTTGTGGATTTTTGGTTTAGAATCGAAGAAAGGGTTTGAAAATTCATTTTCTACGAGGTTTTGTCGAATATTCATGATTTTGAGGCGGAAGGATACGAGAGTTGAGAGGTTGGTTAGGTTGAAATGTAATGCGGAAAATTGCATGTTTAGTAGCCTTTACATCCAGTTTGTGTATCTCAAGTTGACCATTATGAATCTCGTACGTACTTTTGAGCAAATGGTTGCCACATCTTGCTCCATATGTGGTAGAAAGCGTTCTACCCAACGAAAATTTGGGAAAAAGTTAGAGCCGGTCTAAGAGACGAGAATTAACATTAAAGTCAATGGGGAAATCATTGGGGATCTGTGGTCATCAATAGATATAAGAAACAGTTGCCCAACTATAGCTGGGATCAAAGTTCACTACTCTAAGTTCCGTTAACCATGAGTCTACGATAACGTTTAAAAATGTTCACGCACGTTACCAGGAAAGATACTTTCTAGATGGAATGTGCGCAATATAAATACCCATTGTTACTATTATTTTATTTAAAGATACATTATGGGAGATCAGATAAAGAGCTGACAGTTCTCACTATAATAGTTAAAAACTAGATAATGTAAAGGGATTTTGCTGAAAATTTCAGTCAAATTGATCCTCTCTGAACCGAAATTTTTGCGATTGAATTTTCGGCCTAGCCGCGATCATCATTACTAAAGTCGGTACTTTAAATCATGAATGGAGAGAGAGAGAGAAAAATATGGTTTAACGTCTACTCGACACAAACTAGGTCATTAATTATCACAGGCTAGCGATGACATCGAGAGTTGATTATGGTCTGAATAAGTTAATTAATGTGTAATTAATAATTTAGATAACATTTCAAGCCTAACGAAAGACCTGCAATAGACAGATTTAGCGCTTTCATAATGTATATTTAAATAAGACAACTTAATTCTAATTATTTTAAAATTTCAGTTGTGATTGAAGCCAGAATATCAGTGTTTCCAAATGAATCATTTGGAATTGGCGACGAATCACTAACCATCCTTTGTAATGTTTTATCTGAAGATGGGTTTAATAGACTCTATAATATACAGCTTGAAAGAGACACTGTGGCACTTGGTTTCATTGATGTGAGAGGACCAAACTTGACTTCAGCAAACACATCCTCTAAATATGAAATAACGGGAGACTTTTACGCCAGTTCACCTACTCGATCCTATTTACAACTGGTTATTAATAAACCCAGTGCAGACGATCAGGGCACTTATAGATGTTCATCCCTTGGTTTGCTTTCAACCGGGATAACAGATACCCATCGCCAGAACGTCACAGTAAAAGGTATATAATTGTTCGATATTGTTATTCCTTGACAATCAAAGATTGTTACAAGTCTGGATTTACACCGAAATTAAGGGCAATCTGATTAAAATGCAGATCTATTTTTTTTCCGATTTTTATATTTCTATGACCCCCACTACATTAATATTTGGCTGTATCTGGTCGATAGCAGCGACTTTTAGCCCAATGACGTCAATAATTCGATTAACCAATCAGCGTTGGTGTTCCAAGTGGCTATACGGAAATACAACTTTTGATTTGTCATTGCCTGCCCCCAGTTCCGCGCGCCACACGGTAATAACTCGAATCAACGGGCATCACCCAGAACGCTGGTTATGTAACAGCTCTAACAAATGCTGGTGTTGTCAAGACAAGTTAACCGACATTTTGAAGTATAAAATGAAAACGAAACCAAATAAGATCTGTGTCTTAATCAGGCTGTAATATGTTGCGAGTCTTACTCGACTCCAATTTTATGATTGGAGTAATTAAATATGATGTGTTAAGGGGGTTATATTTGTTTTGAATTTGCCTTAGTTAACTTACCTGTCCAAAACTAAATATTTCACCTTCGAGTCATTGATGAATTCTGTTCGGAATATTGACACACACGTTTAGAAATGATGTGAGATCGTACATGAGAACATTTTCGGAAAATCGTGGTGATTAATTAAATTATAATATAAATTTATGCTTATGCACACACTTTGCCTTGTTCTTTTCGTTTGTCAACAAAAGATACACTGCATTTAATTTTTTATTATGATTGAGTTAAAACTTCAGGAAAAATCTTCAACACCTTTTATCTTGCTCTAAATAAATCTGCATTGATATTCATTTTTATGCATATTCAGATAGTTCAGTCTCAACACGTACAAGCACAGTCTCAACAAGTACAGTCTCAACAAATACAAGTACAGTCTCAACAAGTACAAGCTCAGCAAGTTCTGTCACTGGGAGTGCTGTATTATCCGGGTGTGTTAAACATCAAACCTTTCAAATCGTTACTTTGACCGTATTCTTCATTTTTTTACAGTAATACCGAATTGACTGGATATTTAATACTTGTGGACACTCTTAGAAGTCAAAATTTTTATCCGATGTACATAAAACTTGAAATCTATGTTTATAGCCCAAAGATCTGGGTTTATTTCGATATTCGCGGATACCGGACCGCAACTTCCTGGATAATGACACCTGATTGTACGAAAAATCGCTTTTTTAGCTTGAGGTTCCTCTAGAGATCAAAATTGTACCCGATTAAAAAATAAAACGTTCAAATAAAATAAAACCAAGTACGAACAATCCAAACCATTAGACAAAATTCGAAGTCGTAAAAAACAGTATGGCAAAATAGTGTAATCAGCAAATGGGCTGTTCACCGTGTTCAAAATATACAGCTAACAGTAGTAACAGGTCACCGTTACACCCAAATAAATTCGAATTTCGTAAAATTCGGACTGAAACTGCTTGACAAAACGGCTCTTTGTACGCAAATAGTGCAAAATAATACCAATGTTGTGGACCCTCTAGAGGTCACATTTTTTATCCGATCTTGATAAAACTTAAAATATATGTTTATATCCCAACGATCATGGTTCTTGTCGACATTCGCCTTATCGGACCGTAACTTCCTGGATTATGACCCCTGATTGTACGAGAAATTGCTTCTTTTTTTAGCTTGTTCTCCGCCCATCTCTTGCAAAATATGAGCGTATCTTGCATATCAACCACTACTGATGGATTTAAAGTAAAGTTGTGTTGTAAATAGAATCTTGTTCCTCGTGAATTGACTTGACCACCTCACTTAAATTAAGAGAGGCAATTGAAAGGAGTGCACGTTACAATTCAATATACAACAATATATAGATCTATCTATCTATTGTCCTTATTTGTGATTTAATATTATTATTTATTAACTAATACATTTATCACGCTCATTGCTGAAAACAAAAGATTATTTGTTAAGACTTGCACGTCTCTGTTCTTTGGAACCTTACGTTAGTCTAAAAGCACTTATTTATGTAATATGAATGTAAATAAAGTGAATAATATTCAATGTTTAATAAAGTTATTGTAATTTATAATCATTGATGTTCGGTGAAATACGTGAACAGTCAAAATTGAACGACAGTAAGTTGTTTTTAAAAGTTTATGATTACTAATTACTTGCATCTTTTGAGATATTCTGTCTTTGTTCATTACAAATGGCGCCAGAAACCATAGAATAGACGACGCGTGTACTGTTTATAAAATGACATTGAATATTAGGATCCCATATTTTCATGGCAAGATAACATATTGAATTCTAATTCGGTTTTGCATTTCAAATATTATGGAAAGTTTTCACTTAAGAGCTTTAGCCCCTTCAATCCTAATTCTATTGAAATGAGTTTTTATGCAGTTAAATGTATTACACGTTTATGCTTGTCTGATTGTATGTGAACTTTACAAATACATGTAGTTAACCCTGTGTTAAGCTCTAGTTCCTCCTTGTAGGTTTTACGCCTCTTAGTCAAAATTTATATTATCCATAATGTTTTCATTTTTTTATGAAATCGTTTAAATATTAAATATTCAAGTATTACAAAAACACCCCGACAGACATTTCTATTGGTGGGGTACCCCCAACATAGTTATGTAATTGCCAGACCACAGCTAGACTAGATTAGCTGAAATCTGGACCACCTAAAACTGCTTTGGAGTTGCTCAGCACCACCACATGAATCATGAATGAGCACTTCCAGACAGTTTGTGTGATGGGTTACCCATAACAGACACACCCAATATGCCACGCCTCCGAAATAGGATAGGTTAGTCGAAGTCCGTGCCGCCTAAAACTGCTTGGAAGTTGAAGTCCGTACGATCTGCAATTTCTGGGACGTTGTTCAGCAACACCACAGGGATCATGAATTACCACTGCCAGACAGTTTGTTCGGTTGGGTACCAAAGACAGACAGCCCAAAATGCCACGTCCAGCAACAAGGCTACAACCATTTATATCTTCCTTTGTACATTATTGATAAAATGTAAATACATGTATCTATATCTGACAGGGAGCGGCGTTTAATATAGACCATGCCTGTTCCCCAATAACTGTACAAATCTGAATAAGAAAATTCTTTATAAAAAAAACTTTGTATTGTGGTGTACCCCTGACAGAGACGTTCAAAATGCCACAGCCTCAAACTAGGCTAGATTAGCTAAAGTGTGTACCTCCTTACACTGCTTGGAAATTGTTTAGCACCCCTGGGATCACACTGCCCATTGCTAAGGAGTTCGTGCTGGGGTTCTCCCAACAGACATGATGATTCCACCTTGGGGAAATTTAAATATTCAAGATGGCCGCCCTGAAGCATTGTCTTGTTAATTAGTGGGGTAAAATATTCTTCAGTTTCACCCCCCATAATACTTGTCCTTTCATATATATATATATATATATTTATTTAATATGTTTTTACAGTCAGGACCAGTTGCTCGTGACTCATTATACCTGCTAATAATTGTTTGATCCTTTGGCTTCATTCTTGCACTTATCTATACCAATTACAGTTTATAACCATCTATGTACATTGTTTATTTAACGGCTTGGGACAGTTGTTCATGCTTGCTGATTTTGCATCCCATTGGAGGGTTCGCACTGCTCGTGTATATATATATAGCTATTTTGTTTTCATTTTATTTATTTGTGTTATATGCTTGATAACGACTTGTGAAATCTTGTTGAAACGTCGCAGTGAAATAAACCACAGTAATTGTTATCCATAAATAGTGTGTTATTTGAGAGTGGGGTAAAATATTTGACAACTTCCCTCGGAGCTCGATTTGAAGATGGTTTCTCTAAGAATTCCGCCCACTGAATCCAATAACCTTGGGTATTCCTGACACCCTTGGGGACATTTAAATATTCAAGATGGCCGTCATGGGATATTGTCTGGTCATTTACTTTAATGTAGTGGGGTAAAATTCTTGTTGGTCAATGTTTGTCGAACTTTAGGGGGTAGTAACAAACAAACCCTTTTAATCGGGGATCAAAAGGCCCTGAAATAATGCATTTTTGCCAACGATTTTGACACCCTATTACAGTAATGCTGAGCTCGCATTTTTCATTATTTTTCCAGAAATGTGGTATATGTAGCAAACCCTATTAAATAATCATTACCGTTGATGCCACTAACCCGCAAAGGACGAGTTATTGTGTAAGACTATTGGTATAATTTTTGCTCTTTAAATTAGTGATAGCATTTATTATATTTTTATCAAATTGTTGGGTTTTATTTTGATAGAGAAGTGATCTCCCGCACTAAAATGACGGGTGGACAAGACGCTAGCTCGCTAGCCTGGAGGTCGGGTGTTCGATCCCTGCATTGGCCGAGAAAGTGATAGCATTTATTATATCTTTATCAAATTGTTGGGTTTTATTTTGATAGAGAAGTGATCTCCCGCACTAAAATGACGGGTGGACAAGACGCTAGCTCGCTAGCCTGGAGGTCGGGTGTTCGATCCCTGCATTGGCCGAGAAAGTTCATCCAGATTTTCCGGCGTGGTTCTCCCTTGTCAGTGATGCAGGACGGAGGGGCTTACAAGGAAAGCTGTCTAGTCGTTCGGATGGGACGAAAAACCGAGGTGCCGTGTACACATTGGCGTGTACGTAAAAGATCCCTTGGCAGTTGGAATTCGATATAAGAGTAGGCCGTAGTGCCGCTGTCCGGGCAAAATTTCTCTCATAGCACACTGTATGGCGTATGCCCGTCTTCATTAGCCCAGGTTAGGAGCAGAACAGTAGGACGTTAAACCCCATTCCATTTCCATTTCCATAAAAAGAGTTATAAAACCTAAACATAGTGGCCAAACGAATAGCTACTGCTGATCAGTTAGTACAGACTGGGCTAAGGGTATAAGTGAGTTTATTGATTTTAAGAAGTTAGGATCAAATATAAAAATATTGACACTAAAATGTAGAAAAACTCAGTCATTAAATGGTAAAGTGGTATATGGTGCTCCGAATCAACATATTTCTATTATTATGGCGCAGTTCTGAACAAATCTTAACCTATATTCTTAAAGGTATTTCACAAAAGAAATGTTTTGAGTCATTACAATTTACATCAAGAAGTTGAGATGGTTGAGTTTGTTTCGGGTTCAGTCCTGCACAGTTCGTAGTGTCATCTCCATTTGGTACTGTGCCAGACCAATGAAATCTTTCAGATCCGTCCAGCCATTCCCATATACCTTCGTGCTCATTATCGGTGGCACCAATATAACGGAATAAAGTTGAGGAAGACGCTAGAAGTAAAACACAAGACAGATCTACCATTGTAATATATTAATCGTGTACAAACGATACAGACAGTTATCAAAAAGACAGATCTACCATTACAAACGATATAGATATTAAAAATATGCACAATCAGTTCTTCTACATGTACTTTTTAAAGAGCACATAACTAGAGTAAGTAAAAAAGGTTGGAATTCGACTTTGGCGGAAAATTTATTTGATGTTGCCCCTTTCAAACGTGAGGCATGATAATCTTGGAGGGCACCGTTAATCAGGGCATCTAAATTGGTATGAAAGCCAGAACCTGGTAAATCAAAATATAAGTGGGACGGGCAACCAATGCTTGACAAGGTCTGTCATGGCCGACGTCTATGACGGATTGAAATAGGCCGTATGATCCCATAAACAAACGTTTAACGAAATAGCATTGCATTACACATTTCAGACTAAAAGATATATACAACTCTTACCTGGTAACGACTTTAAGTAGTCATCCAGCATCTGCAACTTGTCCATGGTATTAGCAATAAACAAATATCCACCATCTTGTTCACACTGATCCATGGCAGTCAACCAGTCTTTAAGGGTTTCTATGTACTGCTTATAACATACATTGTAAGTTTCATTGTAGATATAATCTACAGGGCAGCTATCTGTAATTTGGATAATATTTATTAACACCGTACAGGAGGTTTAAGGCAAAAATCACCTTGTGTACTTCTATATCCAACCATGTTATGGATTAAATTAATTATAACTCCCGAACACAGAATAGTGGCGGTAATTTTGAAGATATCACTTAACCTCTATATAGGAATCAGTCCAAAACTCTCCTTGTGCACTTCCTATTCCAGTCATTTTATGGATTAAATTAATTAATTACCCCCCCCCCCCCCAAAAAAAAAAAAAAAAAAAAAAACGATAACAGGATAGTGACTTTATATAATGTGGATAATATTCATTAACCTTTAATTCATATAGAAATCAGCCAGATCTGTCCTTGTGAACATCTTTATGCAACCGTTTTATGGACTAATTCACCCCCCCCCCCCCCCCCCGTGCAAACAGAATAGTGACTGTAATTTGGATAATATTTATTATTAACCCTTATGCAGGAATCAAGTTGTGGGTTCAACCCCATCCTCTTTTGACTCACCAAAGGCACATCTCCTACCCATCGTTTTATGGATTAAAATACACCTCTCTATGAGAGTGATAACTGGAATTTTATGACCAAGACATCGTTCAATACCTTTACGCCTTGACTGTGTGTCAGTCGCTTGCTTAATCCTCATCAGACACAGTACACAAAATATGTATTAAATGAGACTGGCATCGTTTAATTCCTTTATCCTTTGCCTGTTTATAACAAGGGCTGCAGTCTATGCGAGCCATGGGTTCAATCCAAG
Organism: Patella vulgata; assembly: GCF_932274485.2. Classification (NCBI taxonomy): domain Eukaryota; kingdom Metazoa; phylum Mollusca; class Gastropoda; family Patellidae; genus Patella; species Patella vulgata. The sequence goes on along the minus strand of NC_065886.2, from coordinate 37,409,768 downwards.
GCTTGTTAATTTTTTACCTCAAAAAACAATTACATGAGAAGGGCAGTTGTGTTTTTATCGTCAAGGCATTTTCAAATAAATTATCCGGCCAGGCGTCATAGGTTCGAGCCCAGAATTGAGGGCAATGTGTTGGATTTTAATTGCACTTGCGCGATTTTTTTTTTGAAAGGGACAATAACACTTTTGCTGGCTTGACAGCTCCAGAAAATAAAAAATAGCCTTATTCTAATTACTAGATGTGTCCTACCTGTTGTGTAAATTATCCATTAAATCCTATTTTACGTGTCCAGAGTTTTCAAAAATATTTTTAAATCCAACCCACATTTGAAAAGCTTTACGTTAGGCTTTTCAAATCATTTAGTTGAATTTTTCCAATTTTTTAAATTAGGTATGTTAAGATGAAATTTGTATCATCAATTAATTGGAATATTGTAAAATAGTACAATTTGTTGACCAGAATAAAGATTGGGACATATTATTCAGTTACAACAAGAGTGGTATTGAGCCTTTAAATAAACCAAAAAACATCCATATGTTAGTCCCGACATAACGTAGTGTTAAAGTGGGCATCCATTTCTCTCTTTCACCTTACCTGCTAAGCGCCAGTATGTAACTAAACCATCATACTGGTCAGATACTTGCCCAGCCCATGCTCGTTTGTAACATAAATAACATTCACTAATGCCGATGGTTTCTGGCTTGTAAGAAAATGAATCACAGTTTGACGTTTCCGAACACTTCTCTGCACATTCTTTAACTGATAATTCCATATATTGCTTTAAGTAAAAGCTGACGAGACGATCTTTGTATGGAATTCTCTTAAAGACATATTCAGGACAAGAGCATGTTATTTGTTCAAGAGTAAAAGTTACCAGCAAGAAAATCAACTTCTTCATGTCAAAAGATAATTCTCGTTTGATGTTACTAGAATTCTACAGATTTAGTAGCAGAACAGCGCTATGCTAATCGTTGTTATGACAACATGTTGTAAGGTTAGAAACTTTTTATATTCTAGAGAACCGAGGGTTCTAATTGTCCTTGGTTAAAAGGTTTATAATATCAATGGTTGCGACAGCAAGTACAGTGAGTAAGACGCTAGCTTGCTAGCCTGGAGGTCGAGAGTTTGACCCCGCTGTCGGCAGGACGGAGGGAATGGCAACGTTCTAGTCGTTCGGATTGGACGAAAAATCGAGGTCCTGTTTACACATTGGCGTGCACGTAAAAGATCCCTTGACAGTTTGAATTCTATATAAGAGTAGGCGGCGCTGCCGCTGCCCGGGCATAATTTGCCGGATAGCCCGTCTTCATTAACCCAGTCGAAGCATAACAGTAGGGCGTTAAACCCCATTTCATTTCATTTCATCAATCAATGGTTGCAGCTGATCACCGTGACAAAGTGTGAATATTATACGAAGATCTGACCGGTTGACATTACACAATTGATTAACCAATCAGTGTTGATGTTTCTAGTGGAATACCCACAGTTCCGTGCACCGTACGCCAAAAACTCGCCGTAACGTGAGTTATGTAACAACTCTTCCAGATTCTAGTGTAGTAAAGACAAGTAAAACGAAATTTTGAACTATAAAAACTATATCACTCAGCCGGGTGTTTCTAAAACGCGGAACGGAACGCGGAGCAGAACGGAACTGTTGAGAAAAAGTCTACCTTTTATACATTGTTTGTATAATTTGTCATCATAAACTAAATAATATTGTGTTATGTTTAAATATCATTATTTAAACTACACAGTACACGATTATAGAATTTTAAAAATAATTTGCATTATATTAAAGGAGCTAAATCGCTAATATTTGGGAACTAGATATTGACGCAAATGGGTCGCAACGCATTTAATAATGTAATATGAATGTATATAAACTGATTTACATTCAATTGTTTCCATTTTTACTCTAATTTCAAATCAGTTATTTCAAATACGTCAGAAGTCTCAATCGATAGTATTTAATGCGTATGCTCTCCAAAAAAGAGATGGCGTCACCGTTTAATATGACTCGTTGAATATGGCTAGCCTCGTTCTTCGAGTCCCTTGTTGCAAAGGGCGCTGAAACCCACTATCGTACACGATTCGTGTACCAATGGTAACATGTTTATTTTATCTTAAATAATGGATATTAGAAACCCATCTTTTAAGCGCATTCTCTATTGAGTTAGAGACTTAGCTACGTACCGGCCCAGGGTAAAATTAAGATCTCTCATTCATTATTTGTGTTTTAACGTCTACTCGACCGAAACTAGGTCATTTCGGGACTAACATATCGTTCAATTTTATTTCTATAAATCGCTTGCGCATAGGGGTCTTTAGCAGTGGGGAGAACCCGGAGAAAACAGCCGAGGGTGGACAGGCGACCCTACGCCTTGTCACGTACAACCGGGAATTTGAAACCACGCCAGTTGATCAATCACAGACCTTATGATGCAACGCGCACGCGCTAACCATTCGGCCATCCAACAAACCTTAAGAGATGGAGAAATGGGGGTTTAACGTTCATTCGATAAAAACTAGGTAATTTCTTGACTAACATATGGCTCAATTTCATTTCAACCGGAGGACGCGGAGAAAACCCCAGGTGATTGTTAGTCGGACATTTAGCCAACGTCCAAGTTTGCCTTTTGGATAAGCTTATGTCCATGGCTGTATTTCTTTCCCGAGAAATAGCTACTGTGTGGGCGTATTTCCACACTTTGTGTGGCTGTGGCTATACGTTATTGGCATTACGACTTCAGTAGGACTTATGTCACCCCCCCCCCTCCCAATCCCAACACGAATTAACTGCACATTTATCTTTTTGTAAAGCATCGAGCAAGTAAACTCTTCCATTGCCTTGGCCAATCAATGTACGTATCTATTCCTATTCTCAGCAGAAAATGGTCATCGAACTCGCCAAGGTCATCCCCTAATGAACATCTACACTAATTTTGGAGATTCGACCCCAATAAAAAGCCGAGTTGTTGAAACCACATAGTCGCACTTAATTCGAATTATCGTGTTCCCAATTGTTTATCAATCTTCTTAACAGAAGATATTCATGATCTACATTAGTATAATTCATATTTCATCATTTTCACCCTAATAGAGTCAAAGTTATCGATTTCTAAAGTCTCAACCGCTCAAATTCTTTATTTCGGCTTTGCCCTGGTGTCAAATGCTCAACAACAAACTCAGTCAAGGCATTAACATTAACAGTCTGTCTGCATCAAATATAAGGAGCGTCCATGTGTTTCAAACCTTCTACCACTTAAATTGCTTATCACATTGCGTAGTCGTCAAGGCATTCGCTTATTAGACACATGTTCCAGTTTTAAACAATCTGACTCAATTAGAACCAGGATTTTTTGTACCAAAGACTTAACAGACAGAGGGGCAAACCCCTCAAAATAAGAAACATACTCGAAAGACTGGGGGCAATTTAAAAAAATAGTAGCAATGTCGAATGTTTGTTTTTCAAAAGCCTGACATTCCTCAAACCATGTTTAACATTTCAATTTAATTGGAGGCGTTTGAATAACAGAAATATGTAGTGTATCTTATTTCTATGGTTACATCAATACATCATGAATGATTTAATATTTCCTTTTGACTATGTGGCTTAATGCTTTCTTTTGTCAGCCCAGGACGTGGAATGGATGAATAACAATAAACGTTAATACAATAATATACACTTTTAAATAATCAATTAATAGAAAGAATAATTCAATTTTAACCATTAAAGACGAAATCCCTGAGTTGATTTCATACAAATCGGGTGTAGTATGGATAACAAGGAACCACAGTGGCTCAGTTAGTCAGACGTTTGATCACAATCTGGAAGGTCGCGGTTTCGATCTCAGATAAGTCATATAAAAGAATCCATGATAATTGCCTGAGCACAATTTCCCCCATAGAGCACTGTATGTCGGTTTCAATCTCAGACAGGTCACGTCTTCATTAGCCCTGTTGGTGTACAGAAATAGAACGTTAAACTCCATTTCAAATATCTCGTGGTTAAAAAAGAACACCACAGACCAAAAATACTAATCAAAATTACATTCTACAGACTTTGTCGAACTTCTGTCATTTTTTTTTTTTTTACAAGTCCATGAAAAATCTAGACAAAAGCCCCCAAACCTTGCCATAAATGGTTAACCTTGTGAGACAATGCTCGATCTCTCCAAATTTGTTATGTGTGTGATATTGCAAAGAAATACTATGTATTGATAATATGAGAAGATTTCTATTGTACATACAATTAGATTATTTTTTTTAAATAATCGTCATTGATTGAAATCGTCATTGATTTTTTTGTATGTGTCGTTTTATTAGTTGAACACAAGTGCGTGTTGTGTTGAAGTTGAACACGCGATTTTTTTTTCGGTGTAACAATAAAGATTTACAGTACGTAAAACTCAAATAAAATCGCTACTGAAAGGCATATATAATCTGAAGCCTTAAAGGGGGGGGGGAGTAACGAGAGAGGATTAACTTTCACTCGACGCAAGCTCTGTCATTTCGGGACTAAAATGGTTCAGTTTCATATGCCGGGTAGCATAGGGAGGAGGGTGGGGAACCAGAGAAACCCCACGCGATTGACAGACGACGCTACCCCCTTGTCAGTACACGTGTGGGCTCGAAACCCCACCACTTGACTCAATGACAGACCTTATGATCTAAAGCGCACGCGTTACACTATTCGGTCAATTGGCAACTGTGATATAGTCATTAAGTTTAATCAATATCCTTTTATTGTGTTTACGAGAATATATTATTCTGTGTTTGGTTTTAATAACTTTTTATACATTATACATCTGATATAATATTGATCATGGCTCCCTTCCTTCAGGTGGTTTACACAGGACTAGAATAAACCTTTTTAAGAGTCCTTTAAACAAATTTAATCAGTTACATCCATTAAAATACGTCGCCGTGTCTCCTTCACTTAAAAACATATCTAACAGATCAAAAGCAAACAAAAGGAATTATCCACACGACATCAGCTTCAGGCCACTAGAAAAATCGATGTAATTTCAGGCTATTTATATTAATTAAATGTGAATATAATCAATAAGTTTTATTTATATTTACAAATGCTGGGTTTTGATAATCTTAAAAATCAAGCAAAACAGGGTTTAACGTCCTACTTTTCTGCAAAATCGTGCTAATGAAGACAGGCATACACCATACCGTGTGCTATGAGAGAATTTATGCCCAACCAGCGATGATTTGTGGGGCCTCGGACGTTTCTTAAGGTCTAACATAAACAGCGACTAAAGATGACTGTTGACCAAGATAAATCTCTTTTCGATTTCTAACATTATTGACAATAGGGGTATGAACGAAATCCACCAGCGATTCATATAACACGTAAGAATATTATAAGGACCATTAGGTGCAGAAAAGTATAGTTAAAACCCAGATCATATCATTTTGTTACGAAACGTCCCAGGGGATCACGTGGCTAAGTGGGTAAGACGCTGGCTCGCTAGCCTGGTGGTCGGGTGTTCGATCCCTGCATTAGCTGAGACAGTTCATCCAGATTTCCCGGCGTGGTTTCCCCTTGTCAGTGATACAGGACGGAGGGCCTGACAAGGACAGCTGTCTAGTCGTTCGGATGGGACGAAAAACCGAGGTCCCGTGTACATATTGGCGTGCACGTAAATGATCCCTTGGCAGTTGGAATTCGATATAAGAGTAGGCCGTAGCGCCGCTGCCCGGGCAAAATTTCCCTCATAGCACTCTGTATGGCGTATGCCCGTCTTCATTAGTCCAGTTTAGGAGCAGAACAGTAGGACGTTACACCCCATTTCATTTCATTTCACGAAACGTCCACAGAAAGGATATACGAGCACTGTTAAATTGTAATGATATCACACGCTCACCGTACAAATATTTATTTAGCGATAAGGCCTGTCACAGAAAAATACTGAACGCACGTCGACATTTTATCAACAATAATGGCTGCGACAACGTGCATATGGTTTGGTGTAATCACTGATGTTATAACCGGTTTATGGGTCTATTTGGGGCGAGAGCTTCCCTTTAAGACCCTGTCGTATGCCATGTTCTTTCCCACCATTATTGCCTTCCTATTCGTAGACAATATCTTCGATTTTGTTATCCGGGTTAGTGGAGTGGAACAGGTATGTACTATATATTGATAGTTTATATTATGATAGTGTTAAATATTAATAAAGCTATTAATACTCTTCGGAATTAAATCCAGTATCGCATTTCATGTCTCAATTTAATACGGATTCGTGATGTTTCGTATTCTGTCACGTATGGTCAGCACACTACGGAAGGCCGACAGCGTCATTAATGATTATGCAAGACACAGCCTCACAATATTTGAAACAATATGTAAGCATGATCGTCTCCTCCCCGAGTATGTATTCAATGAGAAAGTGGTATATATAAAGCTGATCCCTTTTCTACACCAACCGGCTGGTGAATACAGGCATATGCCAACCAGTGTCCAGCTACCAGGGGTTCTTTTACGTGCACGGCAACATGTGCACTTGATGTTTTTTTCGCTCTATTCGAAACGACTAGGTACTGATTCCTAATAGACCCTTCACCAATGATAAGGGGAAGTCATGTCGACAAATCCAGAGTTACTATCTCGGGACAACACCGAGACCTCCTGTTACAATAAAATGTAATCATTTACTTACAGACAAAGGAGTATGAAATGTAGTTTTTAATATATATCTTAGTTTTTATACTTAACTCAAATAAAACGCAACTCGGTGTCGACATCCTTGGTAAAGGAAACATGTTATCTCTCAGTCGTGAGTATAGTCCGGCGGCCGTTTACGAAATAACAGGGGGGCCCAAACTTTTCGAGATAAGTTTTTTTCTCGACGGTTTTATATGGAATCGGACCCGCTGAATCCATTTTTCGCTACTAGATCACTGTCAGTCTGGAGGGTTTTGAGTAATTAGCGAATTACTAATTAAATAACTAATTAAAATCCCATTCGTTTAAAATGACACATACATGTCGAAATACTCCGCTGTTTGTAATGTTTTTAAATAGAATAGGACCCCTGAGTCTATTTTAGATACTAGTTCACTTTCAGCCATATTTTATTTTGAATAATTAGCTAATTAATAAATAAATAATTAATTAAAATCCTAATTATTGAAAATAACACATATGTCGTGATATAAGATTATATGGTAATGGTTTTATATAAAATCGGACCCGCTGAATCCATTTTCGTTACTGGATCACTGTCAGTCTGGAGGATTTTGATTAATCAGCTTTAATTATTAATTAACTAATTAACAAATATGTCGTTTATAATACTAAAACTGAAACACACGTCGTTATATATCAAAAACTTTCAATATCGAAATAACCAATTCAACAAAGTAATATGAAAGACATACCTTGCGTAATCTTCTTTAACCGCGAATTATTAATGACAAGGTTGTTTAATTCGTGATTTCGTCATTCATGGTGCGACTTACTGAGTCTCAGTGCAAGCATTAAGTTCTGCATAGGCTCTAAAGGCAGCGTATTAAAAAATTAACATTAAATGCTACATCAACTTCACGCTATTGCTTGGGACTATTCATTCACTATCTAGGTCTATATCGGCATCAAAGTCATCATGAATGTCATCTTTTTCGTCATCCTGTCCGTGCTGTGTGTGTGGATTTTCACAATTCGCCGATGTCAGACATCCACAGACGCCCATAACACCTGGCAATAAACTCGACACTTTCATTGACTACAGACTCCCCAGCTTCAGCCGCCGGACTAAGATTATTGGCATGCAAGGTGTTACATCTATGACAGATGCTAGAGTACAAGTTTGGAAGACCAAAATGGGAAAAACCAAGAGATCAGCAGTAAGTTCACCGGCTCTGAAATCACTACCGCCATCACAGGAGACCTTTATTGAAAACGTTAAAAGGTCTCACTTTCAGTGCTGCTTATGGAAGGCATCTTTAGACTCGAACGCTCCAGATCTTTATCCCTGTCTTTTCGGTTGGACAAGAGACGAACTTAACAAGACCTTAGTACCTCTACCTGTCATCGATTCTGTAAAACTTGCTCCAGGCGCTGTGCTACAGGTAATCAGTTGTGGTTGTGCCAGTGAAACGCCTTGCAAAACGAACCGATGTAGTTGTACAAACCCAAATCTTGGTTGCACTATGTTCGTTTATGATATATAACGACGCGTGTTTCAGTTTTAGTATTATAAACGACATATTTGTTAATTAGTTAATTAATAATTAAAGCTAATTAATCAAAATCCTCCAGACTGACAGTGATCCTGTAGCGAAAAATGGATTCAGCGGGTCCGATTTTATATAAAACCATTACCATATAATCTTATATCACGACATATGTGTTATTTTCAATAATTAGGATTTTAATTAATTATTTATTTATTAATTAGCTAATTATTCGAAATAAAATCTGGCTGATAGTGAACTAGTATCTAAAATAGACTCAGGGGTCCTATTCTTTTTAAAAACATTACAAACAGCGGAGTATTTCGACATGTATGTGTCCTTTTAAACGAATGGGATTTTAATTAGTTATTTAATTAGTAATTCGCTAATTACTCAAAACCCTCCAGACTGACAGTGATTCAGTAGCGAAAAATGGATTCAGCGGGTCCGATTCCATATAAAACCGTCGAGAAAAAAACTTATCTCGAAAAATTTGGGTCCCCAGCTTCGGCCGCCGGACGCACATCTTGCTAGCCATGGGTGCGATATACACGTTTAAATGTTTAGTTGATTAGGCGTACCTCATTGTATTTAACGAACGTTCGTAAAATACCCCCTATTCAAAGTGGATTTTCGATAACTGAGTTAATTGAAATATTATTCAAAACCAATTCCTTATAATTATAATGTTTGTTTACATTTTAGAGTAATTTTAAACATCACATTTTCTATTAAACGAAATTAGAGAATACGGGAATTTTCCCATGCAACGACCAGGCTGATTCATTTCCGTATAACACGATCAAAAACTGTTGATTAATCCCAGTTTGTTTCAAATCGTCGTGTCGTATTGTTTAGTGCACGTTTCTAAATAATTGAAATTTAACTTCATAAGATGTTGATTAATAATATTATTTCAGATCGGTGTCTCGTTGTTGTACGGGTTTCTGGCTGGACCTATTTCTGTCGGTATAGTAGGCATCTGTGCGACTGCCGTAGTATTCCTGGGCTGGGGTGTTAGAAGTAAGTGTACCAAATTGATCAAAATCCACGATATTCGTTCTTTTGAATGCATTAAGAAAAACGTTAAAGTATTATGTTTATTTTTCTGCAAAATATCAGAAATAAACAAAACGTAAATGAATCATATTTATATTTACAATAATAAATGGTAAAATTTCTAAATTAAAGCATTTAATATCCACTTATTTAGTTTACTGGAATTTTTTTTTATCTCAAATGGGCCAGTGACTTTCCAAATAGCCATTGTTGTAGGCCTATATTCAGTTTGTTTGCGATGCTGCTTTCAAATCTCTAATGGTTAGGATTTAATGATTTGTAAACGACAGATACTTGTAAGCAAGAGAAACATAATAATGTCTTTGTTTCAGCTGCTTTTAAGCAAGAGGAACATAATAATGTATTTGTTTCAGCAAAATTTAAGCAAGGGGAACATAATAATGTATTTCTTTCAGCTAATTTTAAACAAGAGGGGCATAATAATGTATTTGCTCCAGCATTTATGCGAGCTGCTGGAGAAGAAATAGGCTGGCGATGTTTTATGTTACCCTGTCTGATGTCTTATTACTCACCAGGGGTCGCCTTACTGATATCGTATGTATTCTTGATTTTATGTTAATTTATAAACAAAACAAACTAGAACTGCAATGCAGTGATGACGGGTTTCACCCGTACCATTGAAACCGTTAAACAGATTAGCTAACCAACGTCTTACTCACTGAACCACCGCGACTCTCCGTGGAATTTGGACGCAAAGAGCCAATTTCAATCAATTTTATGCTCTAACCTATATGTGGGACTCCTTCTTTAAATACACCATTTTGATTTATGCAGTGCTGTTAAAGTAATTTGTTTTACTTTATATTTTCAGAGGGATAATTTGGGGCTTTTTTCATGTACCAGTTTTAATACTTCTAACCGGTAAAATGCAACCACCTAAACCTTATATAACAGTATTAGTACAATGTATAGCATGTGTATTATCAGCTTTCCCACATGGATGGATAGCTATTAAATCAGGGTACGTAAGTACAATAAGAGTAACCAATTGATCTGATACAATAATTGACTGCAGTTGTTAGTAGGTATTAAGATACGTATACATTACAGAAGCTAGATAAAGGGGGTGTGATAACACGGCTGCGACATGAGATTAGTGTTTTTGCGCCCCTCTCAAATAGAAGATGTCAGCAGGGCAAAATGGCGTATGCTCGTCTTCATTATCGCATTCGGAGCACAACATTAAGGTTAAGTCCCATTTCATTAGATTTATATCTGACTGAATTTACAGGATCTATTCTTCTAAAGTATGTAATATTTGCAGGATTTATTTTTATGGAGTATATAATATTTCGATTATAATATTTCCAGATATTCTCTGTGGGCTAGTACTATGATGCATGCAGCATGGAATAGATTCAACCCGGCCGTATTAGGCAGTATATATACCCAGCAACCAGGTTACATTGAAGGAGATCAGTGGTTAATAAACGGTGAAGGATTGATTGGATGTATTGTTATGTTGCCTGTAGCTGCTTTTACTCTATGGGATCTGAGTTCTTATTAAATTAGACATAACAATTTGCGCGTGTCAATTCATGTTCAGAGTTTGGATGATGTTCTCGGAATAAATGGATAATATATAATGATACATGGCTGTTCTTTTAAATAATCCAATCTGTTGTGGCTGTGAAATAATGCACTGGTGTTTACGTAACCAGCGAACACATCATCTACATGTATATGATTTTGAGACCATTTGGATAAGTTTGTTTACTATAATGACGTGTATAATCATGGAGACGACAATTCTCCTGGAGAATAATTTCAATTCAACCTCAAATTAGCTAGACATACATCTTCTAGCCTTGTGGGTATGACACCTAACACTTGCGAAATTGCCCTGGAAATTCTGTTTCGACTTCCACAACTATTCTCTTCGCCTTGGATCATTAGAGAGATGGGATGGGAGTGGGGGATTTAGCATCCAGAAAATTAAAAGTACGTGATTTTGGAAGTAATTTAAAATATATCGCTATGTCAATAAATTCGTGGGGGTCTTAGAAGCACCTGTCACCTATGACATGTCCGGTGGGTGATAAGGGACATGAAAAATAATATGATTTGGGTTTTTTAATATTCACCCAAGTCAATTTTAATATAATTTGTTTTGTATAATTTTCACCCAAGTCAATTTTAATATAATTTTTTTTTTGTAATTTTCACCCAGGTCAATTTTAATATAATTTGTTTTTTTTATAATTTTCACCCAAGTCAATTTTAATTTCCACCCAAGTCATTTGTAATTTAATTTGTTTTTTATAATTTTCACCCAAGTCAATTTTAATTTCCACCAAGTCAATTTTAATTTTCACCCAAGACATTTGTAATATAATTTCAATTCTGTTGAATTTTCACCCAGCGCGTGATGTCAATCTCAATTAGCCTCGTTTCCAAAACACTAATTTTCGCCCGCCATTGGGAAAACAACCGTGCAGGGGTCGACACAATCTTAGTCGGGATCTGACAGTGATACGTATTGAAATAAAATGAAATGGGGGTTTAACGTCCTATTCCGACTGGGTTACTGAATACAGTATGCCAGAAGGGAAATTTTCCTTTGTCAGCGGCACGACGTGTAATTTCAACTTCAAGAGTTATTTTACATGCTCGCCAATGTACTAGGGGCCTGGATATGGATATAAGCACCCATCATAGACAACGCTACCGAACATCCAGACATAGAATTTAGCGCAGTTTGTTGGAAAAAGACAACAAAAAGCAACTTGGCCTATGTGCACTAATGAATGATGGGTCACACGCATGGATCTTGACCTTACTACTGGAAACAAACACAGATAGCTTTGCCGTGAAGTCAAAGGTCCTCTTTTCTTACAGGACACAGAGGGTCTCTTTTCTTGGACTTGGGGCACTTCAACTGGATTTGGTGTTTCCTTTCAGTTTAATTTTTGGATATTTTCAAAAAAAAAGTTTATTACACTTTCCAATATAGGCCTATTTATATAGTAAATCTCCCCAGCGAGGTTCTCGCAAGATACTTGAATCGATATTTTGGTGCGTAACATCCACTCAACACAAATTAGGTTATTTCAGGACTATAACTCATTCATTTAAATAGTCAGTTTGTATGAAGTGGTCTTTAGTAATGAAAGGAAACTGGAGTACTGGACGAACAACCCTACTCCTTGCCAGGAGTATAAAAATATCTATTTGATATAAGGTAAAACATAATACATTGCAATCTGCTAATTACAGTATGAGAACCATATAAGATAAAACATAATACATTACATTGGAAACGCGGCTAATTGAGATGACGTCACGCGCTGGTTGGAAATTCAACAGAATTGAAATTATATTACAAATGACTTGGGTGAAAATTAAAATTGACTTGGGTGAAAATTATAAAAAACAAACTATATTATTTTTCATGTCCCTTATCAGTCACCGTAGACATGGCATCAATGATCAAGGAACATGTTCAATGGCAACAACGTATTTAGATCATAGACTTCAGTTTAATGTACACTTATTTTACATCAATAAGCTTCGAACATGTTCGTTTATAACATTTTCACTTTTTGTATTTTCAAAATTGCATATTGTTACGTTTGTCTTGAATTATATACAAATACAATCTCACTGTAGAGGAGAGTCATCCAAGCTGTATAAAAGTATAACTTTCATGGATTGGGTAATAATTCATACTAATTATCTGTGAAGTGAAGTATTCTAGGATTTAGCAACTCGTCCGTTGTCCTAAGAGCTTGTACCACACTGCGGTATAACTGCTGTCGATAAGGCGGGAACTGTAAGAAATATAACAAAAACGACTTCAAATTGCTATTTAATACAATAAAGTTATGTGAACCAATATATCGTAGTACAGTTAGCAGTTGTGGAATGATAAAGACAGTCGACGTCCACCCCCAATTACAGTTCTTCGCTGGAATTAACCGGAGTTTCCACAGCCTAATTAGTCATACATCTTGTCTTAATATGTTCTTTGTTGGTAGGCGAGCCGTGCTAGTTCAGTGATAAAAAAGTATTGGCTTTCTAAATGGGATGTTCCGGGTTCGAACCCGGTGTTGGCCCAGAAAGTTCCTCAGGCCAAAATTTCCCCCATTGCACACTAGATGGTACACTGAGTGCCGTATGTTCGTCTTCATTAGCCCGGTTTATAGTTCGCGTCTTGCTATTAATTGTAGTGAAAGGTTTACTTATCGAAACACGTCTAAAAAGTACATTGTATCCTTAGCTATAGAAACAATTATCTGGGAAGGTGTAAACGTGCATGTCCTGTCGGCAATGTCAATCACCTTCCTAATCATTAAACTTTTTTTTTTCTTTTAAAATTTAGCTCCGGTAGTCCTTGGGGACAAGTAACTTTAAAATACATGAAAACCAAATGACTTACTAGCAGTTAAATCTCGATCTAATTTAATAGCACCATCAGGAAAACACCCACCACAATATCCATCGCCCTGACCTACAAATCTGACGTTCGATAGCTCTATTATATCACATAAACTCTGCCAACCACCCAGCTTCCAGTTGGTCTATAATAAAATGGAAGGGAGATAATCTAACCATATTAGACCACCATTAAATTCACCATTTAATGTTAATGCTGACCACTTGTTCCGACTGAACGCAGATGAGGCAACAACTGGGCATGTCTTTGCTCCAAAGTTTGTATCGGATTGAACAGTGACATTTTCATATCAAAACCTATCAGGAAATGTCAATTCAAGCCCTCTCTTCGCTAATCGACCCAAAAGTCAACATACATGGTCATACAATGGGAGAGATAAAGCGGGTAGAAAGACGATTAATAGTAGGAACTGTATTTGATGGTGGTCTGAATTCTGAAACACTATGATTGGTAATTTTATATGGCATTAAAGCTTGCTGGGTATTATATAATGAAGATCCAGACATGTGAATGTAATGGCGAATAACTCGATCTATGACAAATATCTTATATTGAACAGATTACTGGATAGTATTGAAATTTATCACAAATATAATCTCTTTCCAAAAGGATAACTTCTGTTAGACCGCCGACCTATTTGTAGGCGAAGTAAGATAGGCGTGGAAAATTGTGTACATGGAAGGGACGATATACTAACCAACGTGGAAGCAGTGTCAAGGTGGAAAAGGGTAACCAAATAGCTTTAATGAGGCGTGGTGAATGTTAAACAAAGTGAAAGGGGCAATAACGATGTGCTGTATACGTATCAGCATAGACGAGGTGTGGTTTATTAATTTTCAAAATGGAGAAGCCCTGTTTAAAAATGAATAAATGTGTAAGAATTGTGGTTAATATTTATCATCGTGGATGAGGCGTGGTTAATACTTTACGTGGAAGAGGCGTGATTAAATATGAATAAATATGGTGGCGCATTGTAATTACTGTTATAGTGTATCTTATTACTATTTAATTTAGTCAAAATAGCAATTGACCAATGTCCAAATTGATATCTCACTAATCTTTCAAGTATTTTAACTGTTTGAATTTATACTTAATGTAACGATATATATTACGTAACACGCGCTGTGGCTATGTCCATATTATAATATTCTCTCTTTAAACATCTGTTTCTTATGTGCAATTTAATATTTCTTGTGGAATATTATTATATAGTTAGTTACCATCCCACAATATAGAAGTATGACATTGCTAATAGAATGTGAAAGAATTATACTAACCAATGGGTTGAATTTGAATCCAGTTTCCGTGACATCCACCAAAGCATATCCTTGTTTAGGGCATGTGTCATAACTGGCAATATTAGAGCAAGCCTCTGCATGACCAAATGGTTGGTGTATTCCATTTACCTGTGTTGTAAACGTGTAATCATCCGTTGTGACTTCTGTGGTCTGTTATATAAGAAACGTAAAACGGTTGAATCATTTTATAAAATTGAAAGCTACACGAGATCATGAATTTTGTACATATCAGATAATGCACACGCAGTAGAGCGTATTTGGTCGAGACCAACGCCCAACTTAAACGGGGCGGGGCCCTGACCCACACTACAATCGCGGGGTCCGTACCGCTACGAAAGGATAATTTTATATACTTTCAAATGGAACCGCGGGATCCTAGGTCTGGGCCCATTTGGCTCATGCCTAGGCTGGGCTTTGGTCGAAACAGATAAACATGCCAGCACATGTTATTTAGTAGTACCAAAGAAAATATAATCTGTACCGGGTAAATATTACAAAACCGCTACACTTGATAAATTTCACACTAAGCTAGGCATGCCTCACTATTATTTTTCTATCGACTGGGCTATGAAGACGGGCATGAAGGAAATTTTGCCCGGACAGCTGGGCTACAGCCTACTTTTATATCGAATTCCAACACGAGATCTCATCTTTTTTTGTCCCATCCGAACAACTATACGGTGTCCATTGTCAGACCATCTGGCAATGGGGGCACCACACCGGAAAAATCCCGATGAACTTATCGGCCAACACCGGATCGAACACAGGACCTGCATGTTAGCGAGCTTGCCACGTCTTACTCACTCTGCCACCTTGACCCCTTCATTTTTATACGCCCACATTTTCATGTGGACGTATTGTCGTCACCGCTATCCATCCGTCCGCCCGTCCGTATGTCCGTTCACATTTTGTTTGTGGACACTCTACATGTCACAATTTTTATCCGATTTTGGTGATAGGTTTATTTCCCAAAGATCTCGGTTTCTTTCGATATTTACGCATATCAAACCGCAACTTCGTAACTTAAAACTCCCCTGATCATTGCACTTGATCGTAAAAAAATTCATGTTTTAATCTTGTGGCCACTCTAGAGGTCACAATGTTTATCCGATTTTGACGAAACTTGAAATATAGGTTTATATCCCAAAGATCTTAGTTTCTTTCGATATTTGCGCATATTGGAACGTAATTTCGTAACTTAAAACTTCCCGGATTATTGCCCTTGACCGTACAAAAATTCATGTTTTTAGCTTGTGGCCACTCTAGAAGTAACAATTTTTATCCGATTTAAAATAATTCATCCGAATATATGACCGTTACACCAAAATGACAGTTGAGTTCGAATTTCGTGAAAATCGGATCGAATCCGCCGGACAAAATGTACGCAAACAGTGTTAAAGTATGTAATATCAAGGTTGTGGAACCTCTAAACGTCACAATTTTTATCCGATTTTGATGTAACTTAACACATATCAGATTGTACGAAAAGTAACAGTTTTAGATTTTAAAAACCGGTTAAATATATCACCGTTACACCATAATGAAGGTTGAGTTCAAATGTCGGGAAAATCGAAACGAAACTGCCCCCAAAAATATCCGCTCCTTATACGCAAATTGTGTAAAAGTATATAATGCGAAGGTGGTGGATCCTCTAGAGGTCACAATTTTTGTCCGATTTTGATGAAACTTAAAATATATCTTTATACCCCAAAGATCTCAGCCCCTTCCGATATTCTGGCATTTCAGACCTTAACATCCTGGATTATGACCCTGATTGTAAGAAAAATCATGTTTTTGTTTTAGCTTGTTCTCTATCCATCTCTTGTAAAATATGGGCGTATCTTGCCTGGAAACCGCTGGTTCTGTTACGATGCTGACGTATTGGTCAATTATGTAAAACAATCGCGAATTATATTTCTAAGGTATACATTCACACAACTGATCGAATGTTCTACCAGTCTTTTCTCAACAATTGGAAAACTGAAAATTATTTTCTTAAATTGGGGTTTAACGTCCAATTGTTCTGCTCCTACTAGGCTAATGAAGACGGTCATACGCCAAATAGTGTGCTATAAGGGAAATCTTGTCCGGACAGTGGCGCTACGGCCAAGGGATCTTTTAAGTGCACGCTAATGTATACACGGTGCACCACTGACAAGGAGGAACCACACCGAAACATCCTGATGAACTTTCTCGGGATCGAATATGGGACCTCCGGGTTAGTGAGCCAACGTCTTACTCACTGAGCACCTTGCCCCCCCCCCCCCCCCCGTACTAATATAATGCGGCATGTCTTTATTTCGATCACTCACTTACAAGAAGGGTCTTGGCAATTGCAGGAAACCGGAGAACACAAAGAAAAGCTCCGAAAATAATACCTCTTGCCACGTATGGATCTGGCATCGAAACCACAGAACTCAATCTGATTAAAACACAGATCCTATTTCATTTCGTTCTTTTTTTGTTCAAAATTTCGTTTTACTTGTGTTTACTACACTAGGATCTGGAAGAGTTGTTATTTAACCTGCGTTCTGGTAGATTGAGGTATAAGCCAATGAAACGGTCTGTTCTGGCGAGTTCTTGCACGGAAATGTGGGTACCCTACTCGATACATCAGCGCTGATTGGTTAATCGAATGTTTGGTGTAATAGGGTAAAAAGTCACTTGCGACCTCCCATGTAGTGGAGGCCATCGAACGTATAAGAAACGAAACGAAATATAGATCAGCATTTTAATCAGATTGCGCAGCACTTGACCCAATGAAAAACTTGTGATCTAAAGCGCAAGCGTTAGACCACCTGTCCGTTTGTAAAAAAAATCTATACCTTTATATTAATTCTGATTTTATTAAAATTTGTTTCTCCCCATCGGTCACCGAAAGTTGAAATAGAACATGATGATGTGTATTCTCCTTCTGGGTAACTGGCTACATTTATCTTGGGTAGAGTAATGTATTCGCTGGGCTGTGAAGATGATAAACCATGACAATATATTTTTACTCTACTGTTGTTATATATATCAGGATATAACCAATATTCACCGTCAACATAAGATGGGTTACATTTCTGTATATCTCCACATGATGATACAACTATAATATAAAGCATTATGTATTTTCACATCATGATATAACTATAATATAAAACATTATATATCTTCAAATGAGGATATAACTACAATATAAAACATTATATCTTCACATGATGAAACAACTATAATATAAACATTATCATATCGTCACATACAACTATACATGTATATTATACGACATTATATATCGTCACATGATGATATAACTATAATATAACCAGATCGTCACGTGGTGATATATTATACACGTAAACCATGCTATATCCACCATGATATGACACAGTTGTAATGTATCTCTGAAATAGCAAAATAGTCAGGCAGCTTGGGACAAAAGCGCCAAATTTTCCATAGAGGCTACCTACTAAATTAGCTTTTCATTTCTGATAGACACCACTTCCTCCAAATATGGTGTGGCGGCCATCTTGGTTTTAAGATTTCCACAATAATATATCTTAACGTCTCGCCTTAGGATCGCAATCCCGGTGTCTTAACCTAGATTTTCAGGGACAAGGAATACAATTATAACATCTACAAACGCGGATCAGATTCCTTTTTTGACAATTTCGTATTAAGATAAACAATGAAAGACAACTCGACTTTACCAGAGCAATTTAACTGTAAGGGTGTCCAGGATTGGGTTGATGTTTCACAATATGAGAAGGGTTCTGTATTGGTTGTAAAATAGGCACTTGGACATATGTAATTGGCTCTATAGATTCCACTAGTTTCTACCGTTACTGAGTTAAATACAGCTAAATCGAAAGTAGGCACCGGACCACATATTGGTGCTGAAATACAATAAAAAGCACAGGGAGAAAATTTAAATGATGAAAGTGTAAAGAACAGTATTTGCTATTGAATTTTTCAAATAAATGAAAAGTTGTATTTTTTTTCTGGGTGTCAGCGTGTTATCTTCTCGACACCCGTGCAGTACAGGGGCCATGGAAAGGAATGGGATCTAATAGTTTAGTTCGCACAGCACGAAACTGCCCCCCCCCCCCCGTATACATGTACCATTAGCAGAACGTGTTAAACGACACCCTTACAATTAATAATCGAAATAAGTTTTCCAGGCATACTTTCCTTTATAACATGCATTAGCCGCTGTTAGTGCAGAAACGCAGGACGTTAAAGGACAATATTGGTGTCAGTCATTATTACATATGAGATAGAACTGGTTAAATACATTCCAAATATAATTTTAACACAGAGGTCATTGCTACGGGAGATGTGTAACAAGCACGTGTAGAAACAGGAAGTGACGCCAAACATGACAAACACGAGTTGTCCTTCTATATAACAGACTGAAGTAACGAGCGGTAACAGACAAACGATCGAATTTCATTTCACTGATAATTCCGTTGAAGTTGAAAAGTTATTATATGGAACGGTGAGAGTGTATCTCACAATTCAAAAAATATAATTGGCTGTCACTGGATAAGAAAAATCCCATGCATTCCCCCGTTTTTATTCATTCTGTTCTTAATAAAAACATGGTAATGCACGGACTTTTTCTAATTTGTTCGTTATCTTTTATCTACTGACAGCCAATTCTTTTTTTTGAATTGTCAGATATCCTCTCATCGTCTCATACAACAACTTTTCATCTTCAACTGAATTATCAGTGAAATGAAATTCGATCGATTCCCCAGTTGTACGTGACAAGGAGTAGGGTTTTCTCCGAGGTCCCCCGATTTGCTCCCACTGCTAAAGACCCCTACGCGCAAGCGACTTAATGAAAATAAAAGTTATTAAACTGAATTTACCTTCTTTAACCGAATACTGAAATCCATCATGATTTACCAGGTTCTGTGTAGAGTATATGGTATAGGGTAGAGTTATACAGACCCTGGTTTTACGATGATAGAAGAAAGATTGATGATGGGTATAGTTTGTTATGGCGGCACATTCCAATTTACTCCTGGTATATAATACAGGCGTGTTCTCAGGTATTACGTAGTTAGATAGAAATACTATAAAATTTAACTCCGTCAAATTCATCCTTTTTATATATCTGAATATTTTATAAATCTATATGTTAAAAAAATAAATAAAATGGTAACGCATTAAAAGTGACACAAATTAAAATATTTACTAATTCGCACGATTAATAGAAAATGTGAATTATCATACTGCTACATGTATTTTTGCACACTGATCCGCAGTGAATATTCGCTAGGCCGCGACAATCACTGATAAGGATGACATCGATGTGACTTAATGAGTCACAAAATAACATTTTTCTTCCGACGAATTAAATTCTAAAACATTTTTTTATGTATTAGAAAAATAAATAAAGATGTTTGAAGTATTTGTAGGTAAACATTATTTCCTGTTTTAGTGTAAATGGGTATTAAAATGAATCTGTAACGTCTTATGTAAACAATGCACGCGCCATTGAGCCAATGATTGACGCCGCGTGATATGACGTCATTTGTTGAAGGCAGTCATCTTTTACAGAGATATTAGTAGATTTTCGTAATACTTTGTGAAACAGATTGGTATTTTTGTAGGCTGCACGAAGTTTATATATTGGAATTGTGTTTTGTATTATGATTATCGATAAGGAGATGAATTATTATAAGCTTTTGACTTGTTTTTGAATCTATATATTTTTAACAATGTATGTACTTAACATGAATATTATCTTAAAGATATATTAAATGAGATTAGATAAAGTGCTGGCAGTTCTCACTATAATAGTTAAAAACTGGATAACATAAAGGGAATTTGCTGAAAATTTCAGTCAAATTGATCCACTCTGAACCGAGAATTTAGCGATTGAATTTTCGGCCTAGCCTTGATCATCATTACTAAAGTCGGTACGATAAAAAAAACATAGTCTTGATTGTCCATTTCATAATTAAATCATGAATGAAAGTTGAGCAGCACATCGGATCCTAATCTAGTAAATATTGCAGGCTAGCGATGACATCAGGAGTTGATTATGGTCTGGATAAGTGAATTTAAATAATATTTCAGGCCTAAAGAAAGCCCTGCAATAGGCAAATTTAGCTCTTGCCTCATGTATTATATGTTTAATCAAATATTGTTTAAATACAAAACACAAGAAAAATATATATATACTCTTCAAAAGAAAGTAGGGGATATTCAGAAACAATACAAAACTGTGGAAATGCACTGCTGATTTTATTATAGGTAACCAGTGTATGTTAATAACAGGCCAATTGCCTACACATGAACATAAACAGTTCATGTGGCCGGCTTATCTGACGGTCCCATTTCACTCGCAAAGGGATGCACTGTCAAAAGTGAAAATGGACGTTTTTGATTTTTGTCTTAATAATGAGTAATTGCTCCACCAATCCTCAGACATTCGGCAATTCGTCGTGGCATGCTCCTAATCAACCGTCCAATCACGATTTGGGGGAATCTGACCCACTCCTCTTGCAGTGCCACGGCCAATTCTTGCAGTGTTGTAGGTTGACGTTGACGTCGACGAACACGTCTCCCGATCATGTCCCAGACATGCTCTCTAGGGGAATGTGCAAGTCCGTTCGGCTAGTCTTGGTGATTCCTCCCCACACCATAACAGACCCACGCCCGAATCTGCCATGCTGTCTGACGTTAACGTTAGCATGACGCTCGTTTACACGCAAGTGAAATCCAGAGTAAATCTGGGCTCATCTGATAACATTACACGCGCCCATCGACGATTACCTTAATTTCTACGCTGCCTACACCATTGACGCCTGTTTGTCATGTGCTGGCGAGTTAATAAAGGCACAACACGCGGTCGTCGCGCATGCATATGGGCTGCATGTAGCCGATTTCTAATCGTTTAGGGTGTAACTCGAATTCCTGTAACTTGGTACAAGTTTACAGAAAGGTGACTGGCCGTTTGTCCTCGATATCGCAGGACCTGTGTACGAATGTATCGATCCCGGGCTTGTGTAGTGGCTCTATGTTTCTTGGTACCGGTTCCACAGTCTGCTGACACATTAAGTATGTTGGCTACTGCTCGTTGTGTAGAAACCATTTGAAGCATACCAATAGCACGTAGACGTTCATCATGTTGAATACGTCTCATTGCAAATTAAACGTAACACACTTAAGCAAAGATACGCTTAACGGTAAATCTTATGCAAGAACCGATAGGACAGTAAACGTGGATAGGATAAACCAACACGCGGCAGTTTTCATCAACCCTTTCCTTGAAGTGTCAAATTTGACAATGAACCCCTCTCACGTGTATGGCGCTATTGCATGTCGCATGTGCAGCTCAGTGGTTCTGTTAGGGCGATAAGTTCTTCATCTGTGAACATACTCTCAAAGTATGTCAAGTGTCCATGACTATTTATCATATCACAACCTGCATAGGTATTTGCATTTCAATATCCCCTACTTTTTTGGGAAGAGTATATGAATAATTATCTATAAAAATAAGTTTTTGGTGTTGAATTAAACTTCGTCAAATTCATCCTCTCTATAGGCCTATGTTTGGATATGTAATAAATCTACATTTAAAAAGAATAAATATTATGAATAATTAGTTGAAGAAAAGAAAACGTTTTTTGTGTTGAATTTACTCAAACATACGGAAGACCATTAGGGTCAATTAAATGAAAAAAAAATATTCTGACTATCTTGTAATTACAAGATAGCTATCTTGTAATTAAAAGATAATCATTTTATATAACTATCTTGTAATAACAAGGTTATATTAGGTTATCTTGTAATTACAAGATAGGTTACATTAGGCTATCTTGTAATTACAAGATAGGTTACATTAGGCTATCTTGTAATTACAAGATAGCTATCTTGTAACTTGTAATTACAAGATACGGAGTAGCCCATTAGGGTCAATCACATGAAAAAAAGTGTTCTAACCAGTTTATTTCAAGGTCGCCCTACACTGAATTATCGGATAGCTAGGCAAACGAAGTACTTTTTTATGTTACGGGATCGGCACATTCAGGTCATGCTCCCATTAATATCATTAACTATTTCGTGCCCTCATTAAAAACCATTCATTAAGTTCATACTCTCATTAACTTTATAGTCCCACCAACTTCATACTCTCATTGATATCATTTGTTAATGATACATTGATTTCATGCTCTCCTTAAAGATACTTTCCCGCGTACAAACTATGTGATATGATGATATATTTGGACTAAAAACATATTCAAACTAATTAATCTATCAAAAAAATTGCTTCAAATCCCTCTCAAAACTTTGTATTCGTCGGGAGATACCACAAGCTATAAATAAACTGTTGTTAGACGCCGTGTCCATTTCAGAATGTATTTTCGTTACTTACTGTCCTTTTATCGTAAATATTGAGACCTAAGTAAATTCTTAATTATTTTCTGTCAACTACATTTTCCGTTGACACCCCTCAATGTTACCCAAACCGCCTAACCATTTGAACAAGAAATAACAACCACTTCCGCAGTCAAGCTAGCACACAATAAACTGGCAGACAACAGTTGGGTTGCAAGTTAGTGATACCCTGACATTTTTGCCCATTGCTTGCCCCATTGGTGTTTTTCGGGTAATCCAGTATTTTTCCAGTAAGATTGGGTGTCTATACTTTCCATATATACCAAATTTGCTATACTTTTATTCGAAATAATCACCCGATAATTACTTTCGGAACAATACTAATAATAATAATAAGGGTTCTTATAAAGCGCTAGATTCCAAACAGTACTGTTTGCTCAAAGCGCTAACAAAGTTTACGGGAAACAGTTGTAAATATGAAAATTGAAACAAGTAAGTTTTGAGTTTTTGTTTGAAGATGCTTAAAGATGAAGCAGTCCGTAGATGTAATGGCAGAGAGTTCCGTGGATGTGCTGCATTATAGGCAAATGTTTTCAGGTTATACTTTGGAACAGTTAATAAACACTGGGAACCAGAACGGAGTGATCTAGATGGAGAGTATTTGTGAATTAAATTAAATAGATAGTCTGGTGCTGTGCCGTGCATCCACTGATAAGTTAGGGTTAGAACAGGGAGCCAGTGAAGTGATTTTAAAAGTGAAGTAACATGACAATTATTTTTGGAGATGGTGACGATTCGTGCAGCTTATTCTGAAGCTTTTGGAGGCGATGAATGTTTTCAGCAGAAATACCAGCCAAGAGGCTGTTGCTGTAGTCTAGCTTGGAGATAACTAATGATCTGGTTATGGTATCTTTAAAGCCATGGAATACCATTTACATTTTTCAGAAACTTTTGAAAATCCAAGCCTGAATGTATACCAATTAATTATTAAAGATTCAATCGAATTAAATAGAGGCGCATGAAAGAGCTAGGTTCAGCGAAACGTAAAGATGGCAACGGCTTGTTTAAAAGGGATATAGTCGAAAAGGCGCTAATCCAAAACGACCAAAACTTGTATGACCGTGTAAAGTTAAAACGAACGAAAACAAAACGGCCAAAAATGTGATAAAAATTTAACTAAATATTAAAGAGTGTATGGTTCTATTATTTAGAACCTTCAAATAGACAAAAATGGTTCTAAAAGCATATATTAATGTAATATGAATATATGTAAAGTGATTATTCAATTTTTGAAAAAAAAAATTTGTAATTTCTAATCAATTATGTTCGGTGAATTACAGTTCAAATTGAACGGCAGTCGTTCACGCCTGCTTAGTGCATTTTACAGTTTTTTTTAAATTATTATGTTGTCGTTTGTGAATCAGCCTTTACTAATTACTTCCACATTATGTTGTAGGATATGTTTTTATTTGTTCATTACAAAATGGCACCCGAAACAATAGGGTACTGATAATAAAATGTTAATTGTGTCTTAAATATTGGATATTAGGATCCTCTAGTTTCACGGCAAGATAACAAAATCAATATTGATTGAAATTTCAAATATTATGGAAAATATTGGGTTAGAGACTTGGCTCCTTAAAACATACATTATGCAAGAGCTAAATCTGCCTATCGGAGGTCTTTCTTTAGGCCAGAAATGTTATACTATTGAGTAGACATTTATTAACGTGACAAGACAATAATCAACTCCGATTTTCAACAGATTTGAATCATATCTGCTGTTCAATGGCTGTTGATGATTAACCGTAAAAATGTTTTTTGTTTTAGTTCGTTTTGACTTCGCACAGTTTTAAATTTCCTGTTGAAATGGAAAAAAAAATCGCTGAACTCGGGAACTTCTGCAGACAATAAAAACAGCCAAAAATCAAAATTTAAAGAAGTTTTCCGAAAAATATAGTTTAAACATATTTTAATGACAAATATCAAAAGGATTGAGCACAAGTTTCAAAAACTTAGAAAGACCCTTTCCATACATACAAATGATAGACAAAATTTAATACAAACAAGATTGCGAAATAGTATACAATAATAAATAATTTATAAGTAATATAAGTAAAGTCAGATGAATTATATCGCAAAGCTCTATATAAAATAAGTGAAGAGGTGATAAAGAGAATATAAAATTATATTTAAAACATTGAAAAATAAAGTTTAATAAATGGGATATAAATGAACTGATGCACGTATAAAATGATAAAAAAAAAATGGGGGGTGGGGGTGCGGGGA
Source organism: Patella vulgata (assembly GCF_932274485.2). NCBI lineage: Eukaryota > Metazoa > Mollusca > Gastropoda > Patellidae > Patella > Patella vulgata. The sequence goes on along the minus strand of NC_065886.2, from coordinate 37,384,180 downwards.
AAAAAAATGTTATCCACCAAAAAAGCTATAGCTAATAATTTATTCTAAGATGTAACTACTAACAATAACTTTTATTTAAATCGTTTTGAAAGTTTGATATATTTGTGAACTTCCAAGGAAAAGGTTTGTATTCATCTCAGTTGTCAATTCTGAATTGCCGCACAAGAGGATATCTATATTTATCCCAGAATAATTTGACAATGTATTTAATAGTTCGGCACGAATTACATCATATAAGTGACAATGCAGGAAATAGTGTTCGGCATTTTCTATAAATTTGCCACAAGAACATGTGGGATCATTCACAACGTTTATTTCATACAAATCATTTTGCAACGAACTACACCCATGCCGTATTCTAGTGTGAATAATATGTTCATGTCTATTACCTTTACAGTAGTAGATTGGCGCTTTATGTATTAAGGAACGTAATTTTTGTTTGTATAGATATTTGAAGGATTTAATGTTGGTTGATTGCTTTATGGGGTCCTCTAATAATTCCCAATCTCGAATTGTTGTGGGGAAGTACGAAGTTTGGTGTAATGTTGTTCTACAATAAGGATATCTATATTCGTTAATGTTTCTTAAATTGTATTTTTGTGGTGTTTGTTGATAATATTCTAGAATGTCCTATAAATATGCTGGGTTTCTCTGATTTTTAATTTGAAAAAATGTAGTTACTCGCTTTTGTGTACGTCTGTCTGACAATTTATTCCATCCGGTTTCAAAATAAAGCGTTTCACGAGAACAAGTTTTAGTTAGTCCAGTGACAATCCTGGCAGCTTCTAGCTGTACCTTTTTAAGTTTTTCGGTATTGGAAACGTTACACCCATCCCACACTTCACATGCGTATTCCAATTTTGGCCTTATGAATATCAAATATACGTTATTTAGAGTTTGTCTATTAAAAGTGAATTTTAGTTTACGCAAAATATTTAATAATTTTGAGGTGGACGAGATAATAGTTTCTATATGGATGGTCCATTTGGCGTCATTTGAAAGGGTAATGCCCAAGTGTTTGTGACATTTAACCACTTCAAGTGCTTGATTATCGAATATCAGACTCGGATAATTTTCTGTTTTATTTGGAGCTAAATAAAAAAGCTTTTGTTTTGTTTGGATTAAAGTTTATAAGCCAATTATTCGCCCAAATGTTGAGATTTGTCAGATCGTAGTTTAGGGACTGTTGTATCTCTGAAACTTGTACATCATTGATGTAAGTCAAAAACAAAAAGGGGCCCAAAACTGATCCCTGTGGAACTCCTGATTGAAGAGTAATTTCTGATGACAAAGAGCCATTTACGAATACCCGTTGAGTCCGGTCTTGGACATAACTAGACAACCACGTAATTAGCATGCCTGAAACCCCATATTGACTTAATTTGTGTATCAAACCAGGTAAATATACGCGGTCAAACGCTTTACATATATCGCAAAAAACATAGCAGGAATATAGTTGCTTATCTTTTGCAGATGAGATATCATGATACACTTCTAAAAGTTGATGAACAGTAGAGTAGTTCGGTCGAAACCCTGATTGGTATTTGTACAAGAGATTGTTTTCATGAAAGTAGTTAAACGGGTGTTTGAAAACTACCTTTTCTAATAATTTACTCAAAGTACTTAATAGGCTTATAGGTCGGTAGTTTTAAACTAGAGAGCTGTCTCCTTTTTTATAGAAAGGTAGGACATTTGCTTTTTTCCAAATTGTTGGAAAAACGCCTGATTCTAGTGATTTATTAAAGATATATTTTAATGGTACACATATTGAGGTTTTGGTATATTTTAGTAACTTGTTACTAATATTATCAAATCCATTGGCTTTTTTCAATTTCAGTGTACTTATAAGATCTGCGATTTCCTTTTCTTCGACTAAAGGAATATCAAGTAGACAATTTGTTCACTTATTGAATTTTGGTAATTCTCCTTGCTGAGTGTTATTTGAAATTGACCCGAAATAATTGTTAAGTAATTCAGCTTTATATCAAAATTTGAATGAGCAATTCTTCCATTGGGGTCTAAAAGTGGAGGAATATCATTTGATACATTTTGGCCTAATACTTTCCTTAAATTATTCCAGTAATTCTGGCTATTTGTATCGTTAGAATTCAAGAAATTTGTGATTTCTTCTTTGTATTTTGTTTTTAACGCTTTTTTAAAATTATTTACCTTATTTCCTTGAACTTTGTATTTTCTTAAATCGCATTCATGTTGTGTTTTCAAAGCTTTTTTGTGTAACCTGTTTCTGATTCTTATCGCTCTACGTATTTCTGTATTGAACCACGGTTTGTCAGTTAGTCTTATAGTTATTGATTTCTTTGGTATGCACAATGTAATATAGCGATTTAGAATGTCATAAAATTTTGAACATACTAAGTTAATATCAGAATTTGCAAAGGTACTCTCTCAATCGTCTTTTTTGATAAGAGTATTTAACCTATTATAATTACCATCCTTATATACAAATATCTCCCGTTTAAAATTCCTGGGACTTGAAACTGGAAAATCTAATAATGCATAAATACCCTTATGATCGGATATGTCAGGAGTGACATTAATCGTTTCACTGGAAATTACATCTAATAGGGTTGATGACGTCAGAGTAACTCGTGTAGGTTCATCAATAACATTTCTGAGATTATTTAAAGATAAAACATCCCGTGGCTTGCAGCGTGGTGCTAGTAAGTCATCATTTAGATCACCTAAAATTACAACCTTAAGCGTGGTTTGATAGGCTAGTTCAATGGATCTTTCGAACAATGACCAGAATTCAATTGTGCTGTTTGGCGGGCGGTAAAATAAAGCAACAAGTAATACGGTGTTTGGAAATTTGCATTCCAACCAAATACTCTCTATACCTGTAACCTCAAGATCATCTCGCCGTTTGCAATAAATGTTTTTTTTAACATATAATAATAATCCGCCACCATGCGACGCCCGATCCTTCCGGTATGGAGAATGGTAACCGTCCCATTTTAGAGATGAATCTAACACATAGTTATCCAAATGAGTCTCAGTCAGTCTCAATGAAACTACAAATATGGTAATCATTGACATCGTTGTATATTGTTTCAAGTTTGTGTCTTATACAACGTGCATTTAAGTGATAGACTGATAGGTTTTCATTTGAATCGTGATTTGAAGGTCCAGGATTTTTATGAACGTCGCCTGATCTTAGAACTAATAAGGCTAAAACAGTACTTAGCAGACATAAATTATCAAGTTCACATAAAACTATTAGAGATATTATTCGACATTGCCATATCTCAGATGCCTCGTGCTTTACTGTGTAGTAAATGTCAACTATTACAGTAGCGATTAAAATATAATGAGTGTTGCACTTGCGCCAGTATTGCACGAGGGGACTGAGAAATCATCAAACAGTTAGATCTTAAATATTTAGTGGTTAGTTTTGGTGGATATAGAGACATGAGAACATGATGTAAATAACTAGTAAACAAATAAAACATATATACAGACAAAACAGTGAATTATTTACAGTTAAAGCAACAGTATAATACATAAACATTGAATGTTTCGGTCATAGTTAAGTTAATATAACAATATCGTACGATGGTATCTAAAGCAGGCAATTTGGACAAAAGATGAAAGTTAAAGTGATAATACTTAGAGGGTGGTCAGTTTAACAATCTGATATGTAATTTTGATGCAAGGACTGAGTTCCCATAGTTGACAATTATTTAGATAATTGGCTGTTTACATTTCAGTAAGTTAAATGGAATAAATAACGAAATCAAAAGTTTAAACTGAGATGATAACCCAATTAGTTAATATTTGAATGGAACTTTTTTAAGATAATTGAGAACTTATAAAAGATACGCCCATTTTAAATGCATAAATAATGTGGGCATATTTTTATACATTCCATTCTTTTTATATCATAATTAGTTATATAATAATATAAATGTATAACTACATGTAACTATGTATTATAAACTAAACGGTGGTCTAAGCTAATATTACTCTGTAAAGGTAGACAATAGGGAACCAACAAGTAAAATACATGTACATGAGTATGACTTTACTTTACAGAAAGATTTTGTCATTGTTTTAAAAATCTAAGCAAACTTATTATTACATGAAGGATAATTGGGGCAATGGCGAATGCATAAAACGATTTGAGGTACTATCCAGTTGGTCATCAACTTAAAGATACATTATGGGCGATTAGATAAAGAGCTGGCATCTCTCACTATAATAGTTAAAAACTAGATAATGTAAATGGAATTCGATTATCTATTTCATGATTAAATCATGAATGAAAGCCGAGCAGCAAATCGGATCCTAATCCAGTAAATATCGCAGGCTAGCGATGACATCAAGTTGATTATGGTCTGGATAAGTTTTAATTAATGTCTTAATTAATAATTTAGATAAAAATTTCATGCCTAAAAAAGACCTGCAATATAAATAGCGTTCTGTGGCTTTAAGGAGAGCATTAAAATTGATATTTATATGAAGTTGGTGGGAGTATGAAGTTAATGAGAGAGTATGAACTTTATGATTTTAATGGAGGCATGAAAATAACGAATGATATTTATGGGAGCATGACATGAATGTGCCGATTCTGTAACATAAAATAAAGTACGGCGTTGACCTAGCTATTCGATAAATCGGTGTATGGCGACCTTAAAATAAGTTACTCATGGGCTTCTCCGTATCTTGTATATTTCGTTTCTTTTTTTTATACTTTCGACATGAAGATCTGACCGATAGTAGTGGAAGGTCGCGTCATACGAGCGGCTTTTGACGCTTCTAGTGGTTTACCCACAGTTCCGTGCACAGCACGCCAAGAACTCGCCATAACAGACGGTTTCATTGGTTAAACCATCACATTAACCAAAACGCAAGTTATATAGCAACTCTTCCAGATCCTTGTATAGTAAAGACAAGTAAAACGAAATTTTGAAATATAAAAAACGAAACAAAATAGGATCTGTGTTTGAATCAGATTGTAATACTATGTTATATTGGTTTTTATTACAACATTCACTTGTAATAGTATGTTATTTCGTGGGGTTTTTTCAAAACATATATTATATCTATGATCGAATAGCTCCCTTATTTAATATAGTTATATATTCAAATTTATATCTCACTTTGAGATAATTTATCAAAAACTGCGGGTAGTAATTTACTTACCTATTGCGTGCGCCTCAGGTAAAATCTAACAAACTTTACTGGCAAATACCCAACACTAGGTTAAAATAGCACAACTTCTCAATTGTTACAGTTATGCGTTTCGACTTAGAAACTCCGCGTGCAAATTCAAAATGAACCAATGGCACAAAAATGTCTTGAAAATTGATTTCCGATTGGTCATTAATTTACAAAAATACTTGCTAATTAGTGCTGTTTCTCCATTCAAAGATAGTAAACATACGTCATATATTTTTACAATTAAATCACCCATGAATCAACGGAACATTCTATAGACGCATCTCTAATCTATATTTTGTTAAATATGTTATTGGGATTAGTTCTTCACTATCCATGATAAGAATATTCAACAAGTGACTAAACTAGATTAATTAGACATTAGAAATAGAAATGTACTATTAGAGAACCGTTAAAACAAAGATTTGGTATCTGTGGTTGGACTGGTAAAGAACGTATCTTTATACCAGAAAACGGTCCGTTGCCATAACAAATCAGTAAGTAACTGCTCTCGGACAATTCCCAATAGCATAAAAGGGCATTATGAATTTGAATTTTAAGTGGATTAACAACACTACATTTCCGATTGTTATCTGTTTTATTTTTGTTCTTGCTTTTTATATCAGATAGTATTTCAACATTGTAGGATTCCAGCTAAGTGAAATTTGTGATTATATCGAAATGAAATGAAATTAGGTTTAACTTTTCAAAACCAGCGGCTGCCAGGCAGGTTACGCCCACATTTTGCAAGAGATGGATAGAGAACAAATAAAAACAAACACGATTTTTTGTACAATCAGGGGCAATAATCCAGAAAGTTATGGTCTGAAATGCGCAAATATCAAAAGGGAGTGAGATATTTGGGATATAAAGATATGTTTTAGGTTTCATCAAAATCGGATAAAAATTGGGACCTCTAGAGGGTCCACAACCTTCGTATTACATTTTTTTTACACAATTTGTGTATAAGGCGCGGCCATTTTATCGGACAGTTTCGTTTCGATTTTCCCGACATTTGAACTCAACCTGCATTATGGTGTAACGGTGATATGTTTACACGGTTTTAAAAATCTAAAAATGTGATTTTTCGTACAATCGGACGCCATAATCCAGGGAATTACGGTCTGATATGTACGAACATCGAAAGGAACCGAGATCTTTGGGATATAAATATGCATTTCAAGTTTCATGAAAATCGGATCTAGAGGGTCCACAACCTTAGCGTACGAGGGGCGGCCAACGGTGTAACGGTGATATATTCGAACGCTTTTTGTTTTTTTTTAAATCGGATAATAATTGTGACCTCCAGAGGCACCAGAAGCTAAAAACGCGATTTTTCCTACAATTAGGGGCCATAATTCAGCAAGTTAAGATACGATATGCGCGAATATCGAAAGGAACCGAGATCTTTGAGTTACAAACACAAATTTCAAGTTCCATCAAAATCGGATGAGAATTGTGACCTCTAGCGTGTCCACAAGCTAAAAACGTCATTTGTCGTACAATCATGGGCCATAATCCATGTAGTCATGGTCCGATAAATGCCAATATCGAAAGGAACCGAGATCATTGGGAGATAGACCTATATTTTAAGTTTCGTCAAAATCGGATAAAAATTGTGACCTGTAGAGTGTTCACAAACAAATTATGCACGGACGTCTGGACGACAATATACGTTCACATGAAAATGTGGGCGTATAAAAATGTATATGGAACATGCAACAAACTGTTCATCTCTTAGTTTTATCTGATAATGTACTTGGTTAACTAGATTTTAAAAAAAATAGTTTATTTCGTATCGGCGTGCAGTGTCGTACAAGTATGATGGAATATTCGATAACAAGCAGTATACATGTTTCTTTGTGTATTCACTTAGTGAAGTGAAATGAACCAAAACATGTGTCTACTGAATTAGAACTACATAGACAAAAGACAATTGTTTACAATTAATAAGTTGCCTAACCCTATCAGCCACTTTCAATGGAAATTTTAAAAGCTTGTAATAAATAGTAAATGGAATGTAATAAATCATGTAAAAGACAGAGCAGAGTAGAAGATATACTCAGCCAAATTAAAAACTTGACACTGATGAATTTCAACAAATTTTTTTTTCTGGTAAGTCAAATAAATTTTGAAGTGTTTCTAACGATAGTAAGTAGTAAGAAGCCTTTAATTTCATAAAATTGTAAAGTCGCGTGGATCACGTGACTTTTGAGCATATAAAGATGAAAAACCTGAAAAACACGTGCAAACACAAACTCGTGAGGTCAATCGATGCAAGTTTGCTTAAACTGAACACGCACACGTAACTTGAACTGGAAAAACAAATTAAAATTGTTATTTTCATCTTTGTTAGAAAATGCCGCGCCTTTCAAATGTAGAACGTCTACGTGCTATAGGTAGGCTCTATGCTGGTCAGTCTGTGGTCACTGTTGCAAGAGCCTTTAATTGTTCACGCCAGACAATAATTAATCTTAGAATGAGAGTGCTTCAAACTGAACTATTGCCGACCGCCCAAGGGCGGGAGCGCCACGTGTGACGTCACTCCAGGAAAATCAAGCAATACGATTACGTCATCTTAGAAACAGATTTGTCACTGCAACCTCCACAAGTAGAGAGATGTTTGGTGGAAGGGTAACTGCACAAACTGTTCGAAATCGCTTGCAGACTGCTGGTCTTCGAGCTCGGAGGCCCTATAATGGACCAATATTGACACCTCTTCATCGCCGTAACCGACTTGTGTGGGCCACAAGACACATAGGATTTACTCAAAGACAGTGGAATTCGGTTGTCTTTAGTGACGAATCTCGATTCACTTTGAGATTTGCCGATGGCAAGGCCCGAGTGTACCGCAGACGAGGTGAACGTTACGCTCAAGTATGCGTCAGAGAAGTTGACCGATTTGGTGGCGGCAGCGTCATGGTTTGGGGTTATTTTTGTGCACATGGACGTTCTCCTCTTGTTGTTGTCCAAGGGAACTTAAATGCTGTCCAGTACAGAGATCAGATTTTGCAACCTGTTCTTCTTCCGTTTATGCAGAGACATGGGCCTGGACTAACGTTTCAACAGGACAATGCTCGACCACATACAACAATTGCTACCCAGAATTTTTTAAGAAATGCCGGTGTCCAAGTCCTGGATTGGCCGTCGCTTAGCCCCGACCTTAATCCTATTGAACACATCTGGGACGAACTGGGTCGACGTGTTCGTCAGCAAGTGAGTCCACCACTGACGTTGCAGGACCTTGAACATGCTCTTGCTGAGCAGTGGCGACGTCTTCCTCGGGTAGTGTTTACTAATGTTCTGAGATCCATGAGAAGACGTTGTGTGGCAGTACGAGACGCTACAGGAGGCCACAACCGTTACTAAACACTTTATTCCGATTGTTCTCCAAGTCTGTGAATTTCATTTTGGGGGGTACTGTGACATTACGAACGTTATCAATGTCAAGGACTTTCGGCGAGACGTATTCTTGCTTTCTGTTGATGTCAAGGTCGTCTGTGCACAACATAACACTAAAATAGTTGCCATAAACCAAATATTAAAAATCTAGTCCCAAAAATCACGAGTGTCAAGTTCTTAATTTGGCTGAGTATAGAATAGTCAACAAGAGGCGCAGTCAAAGTCTTATGATTTTAAACAAATATAATATTGATGACGTCACGCCATGCCTCCAACTCTTACAATGATCAGAATCAGTATTTGGGCCAAATTTCATGCTTTTAACAGAAATCCCAAAATTCGACCATATTTGTGATACATCGTACTAATAGTGAATCAATATATGGACCCAATAAATGTATTAACGGGAAAGAACAAAGATTTTCAACAAGGTTTCCATAAATTTTAGGCGTTTTTGTGAACCGATTAGATTAGACCGATTAGCTATTATACGCATTTGTGAACCAAGTTGATTATGCTAATCGTTACATTTGTGAGACGATTTAACTCAACTGATTAGGCAAATCGACGATTAGATTTGACTTTTTCAAAATGGCTGAATGTTCGACGTCGTAAGTAATTTTTAATGCTTATTGTTGTTTTTCTCCATAAAAAAATGTTTTTTTTAAAACACATTTGACGTGTTTAATGTTAACTTTATAGTCCACAAGAATGTTAGATCACCTCTAAGCAATTTTATTCATTTACAGTTTTTTCAATATATTCCTCGATCCTATAGGTTTTCTCAGTAAACTTTTTACATGTTTTGTCACTTCAGTTTTCAAAAAAATACTTGAACTTGTTGGACATAGGAGATGGTTACTAACGGCAACCTTTTTTCCGTTTTTGCGTAGATAACCTTCGTTTGTCTATAACAAGTCATCAATAATTAGCAGAGACAATTTTTTTTTTCTGATCGGTGTCCGTGATGGCAGCCATCTTACCAAATCGTAATTATCAAATTTCACATTTGTGGACCATAGCTAATCAAATCGAAATCATACCAAATCGTACTAGCAAATCAAAACCTAATCTAATCGACTCACAAAAACGCCACTAGATTCTATATCAAGAAATAATCCCCTCTGTATTTGTATGTGAAAAATTAATTTGTATGTGAAAAATTAATTTTAGAGTTGAAAGTTAAACCCTATTTTGCTTGATTTTTGTAATTATTTAAAACCAGTATTTGTAAATATATACTATTCAAAAAAAGTAGGGGATATTTGATTTTGGGGGCATAATACTAAAATATGCAAATGACTACGAAAAAAGTCACTATAGAACCTAACAGAAGAAACATTTCCAGTTACATGTGACGCCCAAATGCACCAATAGCTACCGCATGGAATGCAGGTGATGCTTGGGATCATCATGGGGGTCCAACCCAAGATTTGCACGACTCTGACTTTGAATGTTACAGTCATTGTGGCATTGAATTCCAGGGTGGAAACATCAGTTTAATTGTTTTAGTGACCAGAAAACAAATTTTGATATGCGTCGGCTTACCCAAAATGAAGGGTTACGTGCCCTTGGCATGCTACAGATCGGCACAACACAGGCGGTTGTGGCGCGGACGATGAATGTTTCTCAGTCTGTCATAAGCAGGCTATGGTCCAGATACCGTGATACACAATCTGTACAGGACAGACCACGCTCAGGTCGAAGAAGGGCGACAACTCAAGCCCAGGATCGATTTATCCGTACCTTGGCCTTGAGAAATCGTGTCATCACAGCAAATCAGATCAGCGCTCGTCTTCAAACAGACACTGGTGTGAGAGTGAGTGGCCAGACGATTCGGAATCGACTGCATAGGGGTCACCTTCGCGCCCGACGTCCTCGCGTGATCCCTTGTTTGAGAGATCATCACATTCAGGCAAGACGTCGTTGGTGTAGGGATCGTCAACACTGGGATAATCGACGCTGGAGCAATGTGATGTTTTCAGATGAGTCAAGGTTCACTGTTGATTTTTTGGACAGACGTAGGAGGGTGTGGCGTCGTCGAAACGAGCGCTTCCAAGACGTTAACGTCATCAGACATGATCGATTTGGGGGTGGTTCTGTTATGGTGTGGGGAGGCATCACTGTTGCTGGAAGAACGGCTTTACATGTTGTTGCAGGGCGTGTTACAGGCCAGTACTACCGGGACAACATCTTGGCAGTCCATGTTGTGCTGTTCGCACGACGTCATGGCCGCCGTTTCATCTTCCAGGATGACAACGCAAGATGTCACAGGGCCAGGATCGTTACAGGTTACCTCCAACAACAGAACATCACCACATTACCTTGGCCAGCACTGAGTCCCGACCTCTCCCCCATCGAGCATGTCTGGGACATGCTTGGACAGAGGTTACGTCAACATCAACAACGTCCTGCCAATGTCCAAGAACTTGCTGCTGCGTTGCAACAGGAATGGGACAATCTGGACCAAAATGACCTTAGACGTCTCATTAGGAGTATGCCACGTCGGATCAATGCTTGTTTGGCAAACAGAGGAGGATTTACCCGTTACTGACTTGGTTGTGATGCTGTGGTAACTTTGCTGTTTGACCCCGGGTATCATTTTACCCTTATAATGGTCAGTCTGTGCCTTACTTAGTCTAACGATCATTTGGAATAAATCGATGAATGTGAACTTCATTTCATTTTGTCATTTGTTTCTTCGTCAGTTTCATTAGGTGACTTTAATAACACTTAAAAATCAAATATCCCCTACTTTTTTTGAATAGTATAAATAAAACTTATTGATTATAGAGTTACATAATTTAATTAATATAAATAGCCTGAAAAAAAGTAGATTTAATTTAGTTAATGTATAGAAATTATATCGATTGTGGTATTGGCCTAAGGCCTAAGATGTATGGATACCTAATTCCATTTAGTTTCTTTTTGATCTGTTTCTAATTGAAGGAGACTTTGAGATATAATTTAATGGGTAAACTAATTGAATTTGTTAAAATGGCTGCTAGAAAGGTATATTCTAGTTCTGTGTAAACCATCTGAATGAAGAGGGCCAATGTCAATCTTATATCAAATACCTATTGAATAAAAAGTTGTTAAACACAATAAATGGATATTGATTAAACTTAATGAATATATCACAGTTGCCAATTGACCGAATGGTGTAACGCGTGCTATATAGGTCATAAGATCTGTCATTGAGTCAAGTGGCGTAGTTTCGAACCCACACTTGTACAAGGGTATAGAGTCGGCTATCCAACCTCCCGAGATTTATCCGGGTCCTCTGGTTCCCCACGCCCATTGTTATACTATTCGATCTTTCAGCTTCACGTTGTCTACACTACCGTAATGAAAATTATAACTACAGTTCAGGTTTTATTTCTTTCCATTTTATATAGAAAAAACCTTCTAGCATTAGTCACAAATCTTCTTCGCTCTCTAATCAGTAAATGACTGATATGTCAGGCAGTGTGAGATCTCCAAATACTACCCCCCCCCCCCCAATTCTATTTTATAGTGCCAACACCTTAATTGGTTTACGTCATAGACTTACCACGGTTCCAGTTTACAAATATGGAATAGGGATACATTACACTCTGGGAGGCACTTATTACTAAATTTGGTCAACAGACACATTCCATTCCTGACCATGCAGATGACATATGACAAATGTGTTTATTAACCTATAGTTCAATTCATGTAGATTTCTATTATTTCAGGTGTTATTTAGCTTGACCAAGAATCTATAAACAACTATTAGTCATGGTCATAATATTATTACTACACCATCTGCTACGTGCATATGAATTATTAAAATGATATTGAACTCTATGTTAGTCAGGCAAGATACGCCCACATTTTGCAAGAGATGGATAGAGAACAGGCTAAAAACAAAAACGAGTTTTTGTACAATCAGGGGTCATAATCCAGAAAGTTATAGTTTGAAATGCGCAAATATCAAACGGGACTGAGATTTTTGGAATATAAAGATATGTTTTAAGTTCCATCAAAATTGGATAAAAATTGTGACCACTAGAGGGTCCATAACCTTTGAATTACATACTTATTATACAATTTGCATACAAAGAGCGGCCATTTTGTCGGCAGTTTCATTTCGATTTTCCAAAAATTCCAATTCAACCTTCATTATGGTGGAATAGTGATCTAAACGGATTTTAAAATCGAAAAAATAATTGTGACCTCTAGAGAATCCACAAGCTAAAAATGTGATTTTTCAATCAATCAAGGACCATAATTCAGGAAGTTACGATCCGATATGCGCGAATATCAAAAGGAACCAAGATCTTTGGGTTATAAACATGCATTTCAAGTTTGATCAAAATCGGATCGAAATTGTAACCTCTAGAGTGTCCACAAGCTAAAAATGCAATTTTTCTACAATCAGAGTCCATAATCCATGAAGTTATGGTCCGATACATGCCAATATCGAAAGGAACCGAGATCTTAGGGAGATAAGGCTATATTTCAAGTTTCGTTGACATCGGATAAAAATTGTGACCTGTAGAGTGTCCACAAACAAATTGTTTGCCGACGTCCTCACGGACGGACGGACGGACGGACAGACAAACAGGGGCGACGACAATATACGTCCACATGAAAATGTGGGCGTATAAAAATGACCGCGCGTAATCATAAGGTCTACAGCAGTGATTCTCAACCAGTGTGTCGTGGCACACCTGTGTGCCCCGAGATCTTCCTTAGTGTGCCGCGAAAAACCACGTGACCCCAACTGAGTATTCACTGGTGTCTACTGTATGTTCACAGCTGTGATTTTCTTTTTTTTTTTTGTTTGAGTCTATGTGTCTATAAACTAGTCTGTGTCTACGGTTGTATGCTGTCTATGACTTGCCATGTTTTTACTTTGCAAAATTTAAATATTTTTCATTATATATTTAGCCAGGTGTGCCGCTATTTTATCATGTGTTCCAAGGTGTGCCATTGGCAAAAACGGTTGAGAACCGCTGGTCTACAAGAATCTCAATTGTTGATTGATTGAAACAAAACAGCTTTACGTCTGATGAAATGCGTGAATTCGCAATGTCACTCGTCCAATTGCGAAAACAAACGCCATCTATGCCTATTTCTTAGTGCGCTATGGGGGAAAATTTTCACAAAAAGATACGAAGCGGGTTAGCCTTATTTCGATTTTCAATTATCAAGGGTGAGTTTATGTGCACAGCAAAGTGTACACTGGGCCTCAATTTTTTGCCCCGTCCGAACTACTAAATGTTGTTCCTTACCAGACTATCCATCCTGCATCACTGACAAGTTAAAGTTGAATAATTCGATACACGAAAATATATAATTGAAAACAACCAGAAAATCATTTAGTGTTATTGAAATCTAATCTGTAAAAAATATTATAATAAAAATATATCAAAAGGCAAACATATCTTTATGGCACAATTATTAGTTACTTCTTATTCAATCGAGGGATTAAGCCTATTATAATAAAACAATAGGGAGATATATATATATATATATATATATATATATATATATATATATATATATATATATATCAAAGATGCATTTATTATGTAAGAACTAAATCTGACTATTGCAGACATTTCCTCTGGCTTCAATTCTTATATAATTTTTTATTTAGACATATATTAACATGGCATAATCAATAATTTTCAAGACCATCGATCGGGTGGCTGAGACATTAAGTGGATTAGAAATTAATGTATGTCATGTTTTTGTTAATCGTTAAAATGGAAAATCGAGACTTCGCTGAGAATAAAGTAATTTGACTGAAATTTTCAATATAATATTCATTAATTTGCATTATCTATAGCAATAACGGCCAGCCCTTCATCTAAATTTTACATAATGCATCTTTAAGCAATAACAAACAATTCTAGGCAGGAAACTAGTATAGACTTACAGTTAAATATAGTTTATGAACACGGAAATTGTTGAAACTCGATAGACTTCTTTGTTTTAATAATTTAATTAATGCACATAATTAGATGACACTCATTTATCTTTTTATAAATTATCTAGTAATCGAACTGGGCCCTTATTCACGAAAACTTAAACTAAGATACAATCGAAATTTTAAGAAATACTGCAATTCGATTGGCTGACCAGTAAAATCAATTTGCATATATCCAATTTGCATATTGGTCAGCCAATCGAATTGCAGTATTTCTTAAAATTTCGATTGTATCTTAGTTTAAGTTTTCGTGAATAAGGGCCCAGTTTATCAGTTTATCAGTAATTAAACTTTATACCAGTTTTAATTCGTTCGTTCTAGTGGAACCACGGTGGCTCAACGAGTAAGACGTTGGCTCGCTGTTCGATCTCTGCATTGGCCGAGAAACTTCATCGGGATTTTCCGGCGTTGTTCGTCATTGTCAGTGGTGCAGGGCCGAGGGCCTGGCAAGGGACACGGTATAGGCGTTCGGATGGGACGTTCTTGGGGTTTAACGTCCGCTAGAACGAACAAATGAAACTTGGTATAGAGTTTAATTACAACAATATCTTGACTAACACATAAATTCAATAAGTAGCGAGAACGGGTAGATTTGTTGCGTTCTATATTGAGAGAATCTTGTGCATCAAGATTCTACTACAATACGTATAGGTTGGAGGGGGTTGCTTATTCGCTTGGCTGTTTCGTTCTCATTATCCTAAAGTAAAATTAGTCTGTAAATCAGATAAGGTTGTTCAACAACATAATGTATTTTTTTTTCCATAGTGAATATAGATGTTTCGTTCATTCGTTCCCGAAGTTTTACGTCCACTTCCACCAAGAGTGATATCGTAGACAATATAGATGTTGCTTTTCGTTCGTTTCTAGAGTTTTTCGTCCACTTCCACCAAGAGTGATATCGTAAACAATATAGATGTTGCGTTCGTTCGTTTCTGGAGTTTTACGTCCACTTCCACCTAAGGTGATATCGTAGACAATATAGATGTTGCACTGTGCTTGAGTTTTTAAACAATCATGTTGGTAATTTAGAGCGTCTTAAGATTAGCTCTTTAAACAATAACACAATAGCTTTAATTATAAGAGTACAATTTGAATGAGCTTAAATTATATATCTCCAGACGTTTAGGTAATTAAAACTGTAATATATAGTAGTGCCAATAATCCAACCAGAGTAGGGGTAAGCAAAGTGGGACATAAAACACACCCAGATGAAGAAGGTCGATCTTCTGGAAAAAATGAATGTTAGGCAAATAAATTATTTAATCAAATGGATCTAGTGTGTGTTGGGGATCACGTGGCTAAGTGGCTAAGTGGGTAAGACGCTAGCTCGCTAGCCTGGAGGTCGGGTGTTCGATCCCTGCATTGGCCGAGAAAGTTCATCCAGATTTTCCGGCGTGGTTCTCCCTTGTCAGTAATGCCGGACGGAGGGGCTGACAAGGAAAGCTGTCTAGTCGTTCGGATGGGACGAAAAACCGAGGTCCCGTGTACACATTGGCGTGCACGTAAAAGATCCCTTGGCAGTTAGAATTCGATATAAGAGTAGGCCGTAGTGCCGCTGCCCGGGCAAAATTTCCCTCATAGCACACTGTATGGCGTATGCCCGTCTTCATTAGCCCAGGTTAGGAGCAGAACAGTAGGACGTTAAACCCCATTTCATTTCATTTCATTTCTAGTGTGTGTTAAAGGCTCGGTGCATCATTTGCATTTGCCTTAAAATAATATAATATAATACTCAGATTATTTATTTAAAGAAGCATTATGTAAGAGCCTTAAAGAGCTTTGCCTCAACCGATTGAAGCACGATGACAAGTAAATAATTTAATTTAAAAATGGATAATCGTGACTTTGTTTATCGACGGTAATATACACCAAGATTAATTATTTAAAGAAGCATTATGTACGAGCTTTGCCTCAACCGATTTAAGCACGATGGCAAGTAAATAATTTAATTTAAAAAATGAATAATCGTGACTTTGTTTATCAACGTAACACCGGTAGTAATGACAATCGATACTGTACAAGTCTTCAAACGGGCATAACTCCGATCAAAATGGGGTAATTTAACTGAAAGTTTCAATATATTCCCTTTTTGCTATCTATTTTAACTATCACAGCGAAAACTGTCAGCTCTTTATAAGAACACAAAATAAAACTACCAACGGTAGATAATAAAAAGCTAGGCCCATCGGGTTTCTCGGTTAGCAATAAAAGGTGGCGGCGTCTTGTTAGGAGCTAGCTGCATAGATGGATGAAATTTCAATTTATCAAAACTTTGTAAATACTGAACGGTATTGAACCATTTCGGACTGATACTCCTATTAAAGATCAAAACTTTGTAGTTTGCAAAGGTATTCTACAGCACTTAATAAGGTATCGATCCTTTAATGGAGAAAAATCAACATGTTTTGTTTTTTTTTTGTTTTTTTTTTTACTTACATGAAAGGGGTCTGCATATTATCTTAAAGGAGGCAAATTTTATTCTAAATTCTAACTGTAGGCTACATACGTGATCATAGTTTTGTTACATTCCAAATATTTCTATTATAATGGTCTTGATATTTGTTTTGAATATAAAGAAAACTATAGGCCTATCCGTAATCAAATGAGTGTGTATTTGGTGGTCTGCATCCAATATAAACATTTTCTGGGAAAACCCTATCTAATTTTTACTTTCGATTTTAACCCTTTCACGAATCGTCAAAATGAAACGAAGTATAATGGACAAGGTGCGTTTTGCAAGTTAATTTGTCGACTTGGAGTGTTGGCCACAATATTGGTTAATTTACAACACGTAAGCAGTTTACCCCAGTTGCTAAGTTACGGAATAAAATAATAGTTTAATATAACCCCAGTGATATTTACATGTATTAGCTATAATTTAACTCTTACGTACCTTCGAGTCTGACATACTGTCGTTGAGTATCCGTTATATGTGTTACTTCCAGGCCGACTGTTGTACAATGATAGGTGCCTTGATCTTTGGCAATGGGGTTCCTAATAACCAGTTGTAGATAGGAACGTGTAGGAGATGAGGGGTGAAATTCGCCGGAAATTTCATAATAAAACGATCTTTTTTCCGAGCCCAACTTTGTGCCATTTTCATCTATTGATCCAAGAAATACAGAATCTCTTTCAAGATGAATATTTGTGATTTTATCCAATCCAAGTTTAGATGATACCTCACAAAATATTATTAACGACTCGTCCCCATTTCGAAATGACGATGAGGAAGTAATACTTATTCTTGTATTCACAACTGAAAAAAATGAAACAATTTAAGTGATTATAAAGTTTAACTGAATGTACCAAAAAACAAATAGGGCCTATATCGAAAATACAGTGAGGAAAAGGCAACGTTTTAAAAGCAATCCGCGAATCATATTCCCAAAATAACAGTAACGAAGTTTACCTGTTGCTATTAAAAGTAGTAGAGTGGTTATTACATGCCTCTTGTCCATTTTTCTTATTTTGATTTTGATGATGCGGGTTTTCCAAGAAAATGTTTATGGATGCAGACCACCAAATATGTACTCAGTTGTTTATTGATACAACTTTCTTTGGGCTACTTGTTACATTGAATTGCTATATTCTACTAAATTATATTCTACTAATATTCATGATTTAGAGACGGAAGCGTGACGTAGTTAAAAGATCGTTTACGTTGGAATGAATGTACGGTGAATAGTTAGAGGGGTTTTTTTTTTTAGTATACTACTTTCAATTTGTGTTATGAAATGTAGCGATTTGGACACGAATGTAGGGCGAAAGTTATTTTTAGTCTTTCTCTCCCTTTTCCCCCCTTTTGCATGGCGATTTTTGTTGACTTTTTGGTGTCGAGTCGAAGAAAAGGGTTTGAAAATATATTTTCTGCCAGGTTTTGGTGAATATTCATGATTTTGAGGCGGAAGGATACAAGAGTTGAGAGGTTGGTTAGGTTGAAATGTAGGGTCAAAAATTGCATGTTTTTTTATCTCTACTTCCTGCGTGTGTATCTCAAGTTTTCCATGGTGAACCTCATACGTGCTTTTGGGCAAGGGGTTGCCACATGTTGCTCCATCTGCGGTAGAAAGCGTTCTACCCAACGAAAATTTGGGAAAAAGTTAGAGCCGGTCTAAGAGACGAGAATTAACATTAAAGTCAATCTGTGATCTGTGGTCTGTCTAGCCGCCTGAAACCATTTAAATTGGAGTTGCCTCCCTTGTCCTGGCTCACACGCCTCATTGGGTTTACACAAAGACTTTAATGTTAATTCTCGTCTCTTTGGTCGACTCTAATGTTTACCCAGGTTGGGGTCCCAAAAGCATGTGCGTGGTTGTCCATGGAAATCTGGAGATACACGACCTGGAAGTAGCATACTAGTAGTAGTAAACATGGAACTATCCGCCTATGGGTGACGTGGTCGTGGGCAAGATTCCGTTTCGACGTTTCACGCGCTGGTTGTCCCTTTCAGCTTCGCAACTTTCGTAAATCATTTACTGTATATGACACCATAAGAAAACACCAATTTTAAATAATAAATGTCAGTGTATTGATCAACAATTACAGTTTACAGTAGACAAATGACAAACATAAAACATCTTAGTTCAGGATTCACGTAATCATATAAATATGAAAAGTTCACCAATTACTCACGAAAGAAAGTCACATCTTCACGGGTTTCACTAGAATGACTAAATTACAGAATTAAGAGTTCACCACATAATTAACTGCTCACAAAATGTTCACGGGGTTTCACTGATCATATTCACAAAAGTTTAATTCACGATTCACATATTTACCACAACAATGCGGTCAGTAGCGGATTATCAGTGACGCTGATGAGGCTGCAGCCTCAGGCCCAAAGATTTTGTAAAAAAAATATTTTTAGACTTGTCTGATACGATTAAAAACGCATAGACAATGAATGTTAGGGGGGTGGGGTTTAGGCCCAACGGGAATTAACATAGGCCCTGACCCGAAATTAATTAGGCCCACGCCATTTTAAATAGGCCCTATTGTTTGGAGATCTGATCTTATTTTTTAAACGTAGGCCTACAATGTACGTTAAATCCTTGTAAGTTTTCGGTTATGTCTTGCTTAATATATTGTATCCACGTGACGTCATTTATGGGCATATAAAGTTACATTACGTTTATAATGTTAGCAACTACCTTGGCTCTAACTTTAAAAACTAAATAGGCCCTCCAGCAACTGCCGCCTCAGGCCTTGGTGGAGCAGCGGGGGGATTAAAATGCCAATTAAAATGATTTCTGACACTGAAATTGTTCAACTGAGTTTGATCCAAGGCTTGAATAGCTTCTTTAAATTCTTTGTTACAGGACGCTAAATTTGTTCCGTTGTCGGAGTACACATCTTTCGGGTAGCCTCTACGAGCAATGAAACGACGAATAGCTGCAATACAGGAACTAGTATCTAACGACTTGGCAGTTTCTACATGTATGTGCACTGCACGTGACGAAAAACAAGTAAAAATCACACCATATCTTTTCTTCATGGAGCGTCCTACTTTAATTTCGAACGGACCGAAATAATCAATCCCAACATGCATAAATGCTGGTTCATCAGCTAATAAGCGAGAAGACGGTAAATTCGTCATCTTTTGTTCACCGACTCGTGACTGTATTTTACGACACACTACACATTTTCGCAATATACTTTCCGCGAGAACGGAGAACACCAGATTTAATTATCCAAAAACTTTGACGTAACTCTGCAAGGGTATGGTTACGACCTTGATGACCTACTTTAACATGGCAATATCTTAATATTAACCTTGAAACATGACTATCCTTTGGTAGAATAATCTGATGCTTTGCATCATAACACAATGAGGAATTCTCTAACCTTCCTCCCACGCGCAATAAATCGTTTTTTAACACTGGGTCTAAGTCCGTAAGAACACTATTTGATTTCACGTTAGATTCACCGTCACGTAAACACTGGATTTCTTCAGGGAAAGCACTATACTGTACAAATCTTACAACAGCATGCTCTGCATTTATCATCTCGTCGGCAGATAATCGTTCACTTCTCAAACTAACAGGAATTTCTCTACTTTTACTTTTCAGCTTTAATATGGATTTTAAACTAGCCACCATGAAACAGCTCTTTTTAATTTTGTCCAGTCTGAGTAATGTTCAAACATTTGATTCACAACACTGTTAGCCTCTTGACTAATCTTTACCGCGTTCACATCAATGGATATAATATCTAAATTGTCACATGTCGGCATTTCCGCTGGCCATTCACTTTTAGGCTTAATTAGAAAGTCTGGTCCACTTAACCAATTAACTTGAGTTAAATTTAATGCGGAGAGTCCACGAGACGCATGGTCCGCTGGATTCTGTTCAGAAGGCACG
Organism: Patella vulgata; assembly: GCF_932274485.2. Lineage (NCBI taxonomy): Eukaryota > Metazoa > Mollusca > Gastropoda > Patellidae > Patella > Patella vulgata. Next base: position 37,363,279 of record NC_065886.2, on the reverse strand, counting down.
TAGTTCCACTGATTAATTTCTGAACCATCATGAATCACAGCTAGTCTATTTGCCACAAATACCTGATGTCGCATTTTTTCGTTGCGAATGTATTTGATAACCGTTTGACTGTCTGTCCAAAAATGTACTTCGTTCACCGGAATTGTGAGTTCTGACATCAACATGCTGTTTATTCTAACAATGGAAGTAGCCGCAGACAATTCTAATTTCACGATCGTATGCGGTCTCAATGGAGCGACACATGATCTACCAAGTAGAAACGCACAGCTTACCTCATCATTTTCACTTTCAAATCTAACGTAACTTGCTGTACCGTAACCATCACTTGAGGCGTCTGCAAAATGATGTAACTGGATATTACTGATTTTTCCAAAATTCTTTGGTTTTATACAACGTTCGACTGATATGTTTATCCAATTTTGCCACTGAATTTGTTGTGCATAAGGAATACATGTAGGTTCGTCCCATGAAAGTTTTTCACGACACAGTTCCTGTAAGATCATTTTAGCTTTTAAAACAAAGGGGGACGCGAAACCCAAAGGATCATACACAGACGACATAGCAGATAATGTTTCGTCGCGTACATTTCGATGACAGTGTAGGTTTTCTACTCTGAACACAATACTGCACAGGTTCTGTGTTTATGTTACCACCAGGCCACCATAGAAATCTCATCATGTCACAATCAAACTTGTTCACACGTACCTGGTAAAACATACTTTCAATGTCTGCCATAAATGCATAAATGTCTTGTCGCCATCTTAATAAAACTCCTAAAAGTTTGTTTGTTAAATCAGGACCGGGTAATAACAGCGAATTTAACGAAACACCGTCAAATATTAAAGGACAATTGAAGACAACTCTCACTTTGTCTGGTTTGCGAGGATGGCTAACATTGTGGTGTGGAATAAACCATACTCTTCCGTCACTTCTATTAATTTTGTTTTTCGGGACCTTTTCGGCATAATTCTTGGTTTCTAAATTGGTCATGAATTCTGTGTACTGTTCACGCAGTGTACTATTGGCAGTTAATCTCCTTTTAAGCCTATATGCAAACATTTCTGCCTGTAGTTTGTTATTTGGCATACAAATAGTCCTATCACGAAATGGCAGATCTGTAATGTAATGATTGTCAACTAACTTTATGGAATTATCCATGATATTCAGGAACTGTTTGTCCTCCACAGATGAAAGTTTCTTATCTTCAGATAATTTTTCACCAAATTCCAAGTTGAAGTACCTCTTCACTTGAGCTTCTAAATTATCATCCAATCGACAATAACTAACATTCACAGTATTAGAAACATGATCACTTAATTTACCAGGAAGTCCATAAAATAACCATCCAATGGGTGATTTCACTGCATATGGCTCTCCTATATTACCAACAGCAACTTCCAACGGTATGGTTGCGGCTGGGAAGTTTATTCCTATCATTATGGTCACTTCTGGGATACAATATTCATCGGGTGCTAAGTCAAGTAGAGTTATACCTCTTAAATGCTTCCAGTTTTCCAAGTCAATTTGTTTGGGGGCATCGGATACTGAAGCAGGCAATTTATCTTTCACATAAGCTTGGGGTAAATCTAAAAATTTGTCACCTTTAAAATCACTGATCTCCAGCACATCAATTACCAAAGGCGTTTTAATTGTCTCTTCTAAGTTCATGGTCTTCAACATAACGTGTGTTGATTTACACTGCAACTTTAAGGCATTCACAAGAATAGAGTCTAGAAATAGAGCACTACACCCATTATCGACAAAGGCATAGGTTTGTATAATGATATCACTGAGTTTAGCGTTCAGTTTTACTGGAACAATAGCCATTAAAGGATTACCGCTGTCCAAAATGTTCGCTTTTCCACAACCAGAAGATACAGAAGGTTTTGGTTCAGTTTTATTAACAGATTCAGGTCCACTGTACTGATATTGTGGTCTGCGTATATCTTTACTTGAATCATGTAGTATGGTTGAGTGAAATCTTTGACATTTCTGACATTTTGCCCACTCAGGGTTTTCACTTTTTAGATTTTAAGTGTCCCGGATTAAGACATCCGTAGCATAAACCTAATTTCCTCACAGTTTCCGATTTCTGATCCGTTGTTAATGATCCAAATTTCCTACAGATTGAAAGTCCATGAAATGTATTTGGTCCACATAATAAACAAGGCACTGGCTTAAGTGCCAAGTTTTCTTTTAATTGTGTACTAAAGGCTTTCTTTGCGATTGCAGTTGGTTTCTTTAAATTATATAAAGATTGGGCTTGGTTCTGTTGTGATCTGTACTGATAGCCTAACCCGCTAATTCTAGGGTCATTTTCATTTCTCGATATAAGACCTACAAAGTTTTCGAAGTCGCACAGGGTTGGGGATCTAGATTCACATTCATGTATTTTACCTACTTTTGCAATCGTCTGTCGTTGTAAAGGTATGGGGAGTTTTGAACACAATGTCTTTATAAATTCAAATCCACCCATGCTATTCATTTCACAACTTTATCACCAGACTGTATTTTTGTCCAGTTTTCTGCTTTACTAAGGAAAGCAGATGCAATAAGAGGGGGTCACCATAATCTCTCTGCAGTAAAGATTTAGCCCATACATAACCTTGTTTAGCAGGCTCAATTAAAGGACAAAATCTGATCAAATCGTGTGCTTCACCTCGGGTACATGTATACTTTAGTAAGAATTCTAAACGCTGTTCTGGATTACTTGTATTCTTCTCAATAACAAGCTCAAAGTTTTTAATGAATGTTTGATATAACAAAATCTTATGCCGTCAAAGGGTTTGAGGTCCTGGGACGGTAAGCTTTGACCTTTTTGATTTTCTAAAAGTTTGTTGAATACTTCCATTAGGTTCATTCACGGTTTCACTAGGAGAATTTACAGATCTAGGGTGCACCAATGTGTTCACTGGTGTATTTGGGGTGGGGGTGTGCTGTCAATTTCAGTAGGGGGTTCTTGAATGTTACTTCAGAATCTGATTCTTTACCACGACGGATTTGTTCAAATGTTAAGTATACATCTTTTATCGCTTGAAGTTTGGCTTTCAAACTTATTTCCTTTTGTTTTCTATTTAGCTCATCAGTTCTTCTATTTAGCTCATCAGTTCTCCGCTGTCATTCAGACTTTCCCTGCTCTAACACATTAGCTTCTTTCAAGGCCGCTAACTCGTAACTTAATTCAATTTCACGTTGAATGTTCTTCGACTTCATTCTGAAAGTTTTTGACTTTGTTGATCTTGCAGACACATTTGATATACTGTCGTCGGGCATAATAACAGGCACATCATTATTATTAGATCTATTACCATTGTTAATACTTTCTTCATTCTGAACACTGAACAAATGCTGCACCGGCCCCATTTGGGACATTACCGGCTTCATCTCCTTCATTTGGATCGTTCATATTGTCGAGATGGACAATATTTTCATTGTCTAAACTTTCATTCAATCATTGACATTATTCAAACCATCACGTTGTAGCTGATTATTTTGCAAAGTTTGACCGATTTCACCATTATCAACAGACATTTTGTAATTCACTGCCACATAAAATGATGTCAACAACAGAAAAAGATACACGAAAGTAACAAATTTTAGAGCGTTTTTCACTAATATGGGTGACGTGGTCGTGGGCAAGATTCCGTTTCGACCTTTCACGCGCCTGTTGTGGTGCTGGTGTAGTGGTTCAAGGTAAGGTTGTCCCTTTCAGCTTTGCAACTTTCGTAAATCTTTTACTGTATACGACACCATAAGAAAACACCAATTTTAAATAATAAATGTCAATGTATTGATCAACAAATTACAGTTTACAGTAGACAAATGACAAACATATAAAACATCTTAGTTCAGGATTCACGTAATCATATAGGCCTAAATATGAAAAGTTCACCAATTATTACTCACGAAAGAAAGTCACGTGTTCACTAGAATGACTAAATTACAGAAATTAAGAGTTCACCACATAATTAACTGCTCACAAAATGTTCACGGGGATTCACTGATCATATTCACAAAAGTTTAATTCACGATTCACATATTTACCACAAAAACGGTTTCGAAGCCGGCGGGGACATTCTTGCCCGCCCGCCACACCAAGCTTCGGTCACATCCCATAATTATCAACAATCACCAAGACAATAGACGCGATTATACAATAATGACATCTTTTTAAGAAATAAAGACTAGGTCAATTAGACTCTCATTACTGAAATTGTACACGAGTAACTCACATTTCAATCACATTGTCAAATAACTAATAAATACCGAATGCAATAATTTGGACATTACACCGCCCGACATTTCAACGTACCCGCTAAGCAACCTCTCAATTATGTTATCCTTCCGTCTCATGAATATTCACACAAACCTGGCAGAAAATGTAAATTCAAATCCTTTTCGTTGATTCTACACCCGACGGCGGATTATCCATGGTGCATTACTATGTGCCTATTCATCAAAAACGACCTAAATTCACTACCAAAAAGAACCCCACAAACTACTACAAAAATTATAAAGACCTACCTACACATAGGCCTGTGAGTCAACTAAATTTAGGCTCTTACCTTTTTATTTGAATGTTTTAATCAGTCGTTGACTTTTATTGAAACCCCGGTCTTCATTAGCCTAGCCGATGCATAATAGTAGGACGTTAAAACCCATTTCATTTATTGAAACAATCTAGGAGATCTGTTACAGATGAATGGTTCCAATGGAATACCACAGACTCTCTGTCGGAGGTGACTCTCATTAACATGCTGAAACTTTTAAAGCTAAAACGCAAATTGAACACATCATTGCTATATGTTGTTTTGTTTTGTTTTTTTATATATATAATTTAGCATTATTGAACATTGAAGGTGCAACTTTAGTCAGAAATTAGTCAAGCCAATAAATATTGGGAGGGTAGCTGGCCAGGGGCCCCCGAGTGCGTTAGGACTCCTATGCGTCGTAATCCGTTACTATTTACACCAAACGCCAATAAAAATCGCCTTGCAAACAGGGGAAAAGGGAGAACCCGTTTTTATTAATATATTACTATTACAAAATTTACGAGTAACAAATTTTGTAAACTATTTTATTCGAGATCAAATGCCTTACGGCATATAAATAAAGAAAATATACATTGCATCGATGGCACAATCATACAGAGTCATTGAGAACAATAATAATAATATAATCAGCTACCGAACCGTAAGTAAACTTTCTCTTACACACAAAGCCTGTTTTAAAAATTTAACCAGATTGTTCAAAACCTTTACTTTGTTTGATGCGAACTACTGGGTAAGTTTACATACCGAAGTTTTTACAAAATAATACCGTTTAAGGTATTGTTCTCTGATCGATTTTTTAAACAGGACACTTCAGGACAAAATGGAATTCATCTTCAGTGTCGTCATTACCACAAAGTAGTTTGTAAATGACAATTTTGCAGAAGAATAATTATGCATACGCAAGGTATAAATCGAAAGAATAAAACAAAGGAGTTTGTTGCTCTAGCATTAACTGGGTGGCGATCTGTTAAATATAGTCACCTGCTCATATGGATTGGGACAGAACTGTTTCCCAAGTCCTTGACAGAATGTGTTTTAAAGGGTCAACCTCGATTATATTTTGGAGAATAAAACTGCTTAATTTTGTGTTAAAAGCCCTTAAAATCCTATACCTTAGGGCCGAGCAACTAACTCAATATACGTGATAACTTTTTTAAACAACTTAAACCCGTCAGTCTTCATCTGGGAATGGATAACGGTGTCCTAAGCTGTATTATACAGTGTCCGGATAAAACCAAACTTTAAACCGAAATCTTAAAAGGGTTACCTGACCCGATAAGCGGTTTTGACGTTCTTGCCCAAACGACTTGATATTTTGAGCTGAGGTAAATTCACCATTTCTCTATATTTTGGCGCTTATTTCATACGTACACGAACTTTTATTTCTGAGACTCTGATAAAATCGGGATGATTCCTTTAATCTAATGTTTGAAAGAACAGAGTAATAAATGTGTCATATGTGCACTGGCTACAACACTTTTGGTGACACCACAAGTTTAGCTAAAAATATTTAAAGCAAGCACAAAAAACAATAAAATGAGATACATTTTAAATAAATAACTTGGTGTATCAAATGGGTATTCGGAAATACAACTTGTGCTTTGATTTGTTTTCTACCGCTGCGAATGTCTACCCACGGGAACTCACTCAACAGACCATTTGATTGGCTCACCCCTCATATCAACCAGAACACATGTTTCAATTATTTCAGATCCTACTGCAGTAAACGCAGTTTTGAACTGTAAAAAACGAAACTGAAAATGATTTGTGTTTTAATCAGATGGTTTGGTGCTAAATAAATAGTGCTCAGAAAAAAAACACAGGGTCGGACAGGCGACTTCAATCGATCCAAAGCACTCTTTACCTCATCCACCAGTTTGTCTTATACAATGTAGAATATTGTCCTTTATGGATATTTACTATGTTCCGGTTTAATATTGGTGACCTGTACTACATGAAAAGCTAACTACCTCATTTCAGTTGATTTGTTTCAATGGCATTTAGTAAATCAACAGCAATAAGCGGTAATTATAGAATTGTGACCTGTGTATTCTTTTCAGTTGTCTGACTTAAATATTTTGTTTAAATGAGGTGGTTAAGTCAATTCAACACGAAAAGGATTCCATTCACAACACAGACTAACTCCAAATCCATGAGTAAAAAAGTAAAAACGAATTTTAACTGAACACAAAGGTGTCGTTAAATGATCAGCAACTAAACATAGAGTCAATACAGCAAAGAGGTACCAGTCTATAGCATTGTCAAATGAGCATATTGTCTATCCGGTCAATACAATATTAATGTAATATCAAGTATCCGGTCAATATACAATATTATTGCATAGTATCAAGAATCCCGTCAAGGTAAATACTTGAAAGGTTTGATATATAACACACCAGGATGACACAGCACTGCATGTGACATGCCTTTCTGTAATAGAACTTTCTGAGATTGTACTTCCTGAATCTGAAAAAAACAATGAATATCAATGCTGATTTATTTAGAACAAGATAAAGCTTAAGTAGGATTGACTTGGTCGTCGCGTGTTAAATGATCTTAACTACAGTATATGACGTTGTGGGGTGTTGAAGATTTAACCTGAATTTTTAATATAATATAACAGCCTCGAAAACAAAACAAAAACACTCAATAGTAGCGTATCATTTGAAGCATCGTTTGCAAACCGTATGACCAAGACAGTGGCCACAATGTATTTAGCTAAATTCAACTTCACAGGCTGTAGAAATGAAAATTATTGTAGACGGAATATGAATAACAGCTGAAATTGTTGATTGTTAATGTTAGTAAAATCCTGCTATTTATCCTAATCAAATTCAGCTCCCAAAACATGTATGTATTTATCTAATACACTAGCGAATTGTGTAGATTTATTAAAACCTACCCACAAGAACTATTAGATCAAGGAGAGAGAACGAGACAAAATATGTGTATAAGCATAAATTAATATTATAAATAATTCAGTTATAATAACCATGATTTTCCGAAAATGTTCTCATTTACGATTTTAACGAGTTAAAACACCATTAAGTGGTTTAGAAGAAGATGTGAGAACATATCTATATTGGCCACTTTAGGATGATCCTGAATCACCCCATATGAACGTCAGTTGTAAACATCATTTTTAAGGTATTGTAAAAGGTATGTGTCAATATTACGAATAATATTCATCAATAAATCTAAAACTCCAAAGTGAAATATTTATTTTTAGACAAGGTGGAGTCTTCTACCACAAAATCCTGAAGAAATATAACCTTACATCATGATATTAACTTACACCGTTCATAAAATTAGAGTCAGTCTGCGTACTATTTTAAAGGGGCTCAATCGCTAATATTTGGGATGTAGTAATTGACACACATGGGTCACAACGCATATAATAATGTAATATGAATGTACATATAAATTGATTTACATTCAATCGTTTAAATTAACTCTAATTTCTAAACAGTTATGTTTGGCGAAATACGCCAGAAGTCTCATTCGAACGGCAATCTCTAGCGTTTGGTTATTCCAGTCTAGACCGATAGTATTTATTGCGCATGCTCTCCAGATAAGAATATGAAGTAATCGTTTGACATGACTTGTGGAATATGTCTAGCCTGTTACAAATAGCACTGAAACGCATTATGATACACGATTCATGTACCAATGGTAAAATGTTTATTTTGTCGTAAATACTGGACATCAGACGCCCAACTTGACAAATAATTCGTGTTTTCAATGTCTAAGACTTTGAATGATATTGAGTTAGAGACTTAGCTACTATAAAGGAGACAAATTTGTATTGTAAATTTTAATTGTACATAATATTTATATATGATCATATTTTTGTTACTTTTTAAATATTTATCTACATAAAGGACTTGTGATAATGATATTTGTTTTTAATTTTATTTACTAATCTGCGATATGTTGTTTTATTGTATATAAATATACTGTAGACATATTTATCTCGTCTTTTTATATCACCATGTTTGGCGCAATATATCCCGGTTGGTGCTGTCGTCCAATTAAACATCATTTCAATAGAACAAAACTATATCCATACCCAAATGAGTGCATATTTGGTGGTCTGCATCCATGAACATTTTCTTCGGAAACCCTTATTTAATTTTTACTTTCGATTACCTCGGTTTACCTCGGTTGCTTAGTTACGAAGTGCCACAAACGTATAACTCCCTTGATATCGATTAGCAATTAAACTCTTACGTACCTTCGAGTCTGACATACTGTCGTTGAGTATCCGTTATATGTTTTACTTCCAGGCCGACTGTTGTACATTCATAGGTGCCTTGATCTTCGGTACTGGGGTTCCTAATAACCAGTTGTAGATAGGAACGTGTAGGGGAAGAGGGGTGAAATTCGCCGAAAATTTCATATGAAAACGAACGTTTTTTCCATCCCATCTTTGTGCCGTTTTCATCAATTGATCCAAGAAATACAGAACCTCTTTCAAGATGGATATTTGTGATTTTATCCAATCCAAGTCTAGATGACACCTCACAAAAAATGGTTAACGACTCGTCCCCATTTCGAAATGACGACGATGAAGTAATAATTATTTTTGTAGTATTCACAACTGAAAAATTGAAAGAATTTCGGTGAATATAAATTTAAATGAATGTACCAAAAAAACAAATAGGGCCTATAGGCTATATCGAATATAATGCGACAAAGGACAACGTTTTAAAAGCAATACGCCAATCACATTCCCCAAAATAACGATAACGAAGTTTACCTGTTGCTGTTAAAAGTAGTAGAGTGGTTATTACATGCAGCTTGTCCATTCTTCTTTTGGGCTTTTTATGATTCGTGATTATCACTCGGCAAACCTCAAGTCTGAGAATGCTTTGTGAACTCAAAATCTGGCTGACACCTGCATCACCCGGTTTCTATATAACATTCTAGAGGGTTGTGCTATTCCCTTTTCTATAGGATGAAATTCTATAGCATTCTACAGAATTTGGGGGGCCTGTAAGAAATTATGACCCCAAATATTCTGCAGTTTCTGTGGTGCAAATCACATAAATGTTCCAACATATTTATGCTAAAATTTCAAACGGAAAAAAATAGAGTATTCTATAATCGTTTTATAGTGTTTTCTATAGTGAATTCTGCAGTTATCTATTTGTCTTTAATCAGGTTTGTGAACAGACTGCAGTTGTCCCACTGTCTCTTGTTAATACTAACTTCTATGAAGTTGTTATACATGTACATTGAATTTAAAATTTTAAAATTCAACCAATAAACAAACAGTCTTCTCTTGGATTTAGCTAACGGATAATGGAACTGACTTTCCAGCAACAGAAATTTAACGGACTGTTAACAAACGACACGTTAGTCTATAACGATCGGTTAGGGTTTAACGGATCATTAAAATAACTTAGTTTTGAGCAACTAACTATTACACGATGCATCTTTATTTATTGTAAAAATATCGATATTATATTTGTTATTTAAATTAAAAATTCTCTTTATTTATTGTACATAGTCTGCATGACTGAAAGCCATACTGCAACAAATGTACATATAACAATTGACAAAATCGAGATAACAAGCATCTGTGGATAATTTCATGAAATAATTCACTACAAATGCACAAAACCGAAACGTCAGAGAACCATGAAACAAAGCAGGGGTCAGCTGAAATCAATATCAGGTATGTCCACCTTGAGCTCTTACACATGCCTGAAGTCGCCTTGGCATGGACTGGCACTACACTGTGGGATTGCTTGCCAATGATTTTGGAGTACCTGTGACGTTGATAGTAGCCCAAACCATGACGTCACCTCCCCCGAAACGATCCCTTTCCAGCACGCAGTTACGAGCAAAGCGTTCATGTCGACGTCGGTAGATACGGTGACGTCCATCAGGAAAAATGAGGTGGAATCGGGATTCATCTGGGAAGATCACATTTCGCCATGGTGTATTGTGCAGATACCCCTGATTTGCGGCCCATTGCTGCAAAAGGATTTGACCTTGGTATGATCTGATGTTCCAACAGTTTCCCTGGTAGTAGCAGTAGCTGACTGGAACCTGTTGCACAGATGCTGTAGTCTGATGTGGCGATCTTGAGCAGCGGTTGTTACAGGTGGCGCTTCAGGTCGGGGTCGATCGGCAACTCTTCCAGTGGCGTGGAAGCGTTGTCTGGGGCGAGCAATGGTCGATGGGTGGGCATTAAAGTGTCGGGCGACGGCTACCTGTTAAGCCCCCTTATCGAACATGCCAATAGCTCTGTTCCTGTTTTCTTGTGTAAGGCGTGGCATTTTTCCGAAATGATGAATTTTGAAATTTTGATCTGTATTTAAAGGGGCAGATTGCAGGGAATGCACGTGCAAACCGTGTGACATGGGACTGCTTAAATCGTGAAAAAGACAAGTGTTGCGTTTGCACGAACACAGCTCATTACCGAGAACTGATATTGAGTTCAAACCCAGAACTCAAAAAGAGACCCATCACAAGATTCACTTATGTGCCATAAGATAACCACCCCCCCCCCCAAAAAAAAAACCTTAACCCTAATTATTTCACGAATTAGGCATTGCGTTTTTAATGGCTTTGAGTGTACATATTGATTAATTTGGTAATAAACAATGTTATTCTACCCAACGATTGTTCCAACTCAAACCATAAAATATTAGACAGTATTTGGATTAAATTACATTTAACATCTACCAGTGATTCTAGAGATGATACTATGAATCAGGAACAGTCCACTTTGGTCCATGGCGCCATCGGTCCTCTTTTTTTCTAGATTAAAGAATTTCTATGTTACAAGTGTTGGTATTTGTCATCTTAGAATTCAGGGTAATACATTATATGCATACACAATAAATTATCGTGGGTTTGATTTCAAATTTGACCAACAAGAACATTAATACAAATTATAAGACACAGTCTAAGAAAAATATAGACATTTCGCCCACGATTTTGGTCCGACCAGTCATTAAATATTAATATTGTCATTAATTATTCGGGGAATATTCACTGGTCCGCGGGTTCATTAGTCCACCAATATCTATTATCAGGGTTAGGGTTCGGATTATGTTTTTTGATACCCATGTTTATAGCATTTCTTAAAGCGGCGGACTAGTGAACCCGCGGACTAGTGAACCCCTCTCAATTAATCATCAATGAATATATTTGTAAATGTGGATAGTCATTCTGATATATTAACTATTATTATGAACTACAAATAAACAAACAAAGAAGTCTTACTCGTAACCCATCCCCTAAGTTTCAACACCACTTCAAAAACTGCAGAAGATCTAACGGACATAGCTTTAATGTCGTCCACGTCCTTGCGTTAAAAATAGGTCGACGAAACTATAGGTTTGTTCTGTAGTTGACTTGTCATATGGCCACCATTTTGAAGAATCCACAGCACAAGGAATGGAAAGCTTCAGGAAACATGATCTTGAACTTGGGGAAATTTGAGATTCGAATTCGTGACTATTACCGCCCGTCGTTGCTTTCAAAGAACTATGATGAAGTCGACGATTGGATCGAGGCATGCAGGTACAAAAGTGTGACGTGAGATGTGTCAAACGATATCAACAGTCATCATTCCACATCAAAGGGAGCAGATTCTCCACAAGTAAGTACACTCCTATCGGATACGTTCATGCCAATTTTAAGTAGCTCTTAGGGTGTATCTCACGTTGCATCTAAACATCGCGATGGTGAATCATGCATCTGTACAGGTACTAGCTGGTGATGTGGTTGTATCTACATGCGGAGGAGACACCATTGTCTGAAAATAAATATTTTAAAATTATTGGGGGTCATTCTTACGGACATTCAAGTATAAACTTTCTTTATTTAAGCCAAAAATATTCAGGACTAAAAGTGGTGCAAGACAGAGGTTCTATAGTCGTTTGTGACGTGAACGTAAAATATCCCGTAATTACCCTCATAGCACACTGTATGGCGTATATCCGTATTCATCAGTCGGAGCAGAACTACGGGACGCTAAACCCCATTTCATTTTTGTTTTTTGAATATCTAACATGACCAATTATTATTGTGTGGGTGGGAGATATTAAAATCCGCTTACCTTTAAATATTTCTTCACGATACAGATCATGACACTAATGGCTACTACAAAAGTGACTATGCTGCCTATTACAAATATGATGTACTGATAATTCGTAATGGAAACCGACTCTATAAATTAAAATACGATATTTAATTAATGTACAGCTATGGGTTTATCTAAAGCCCCATTTTAACATACTCCTCGCAGTGTTTCGTTTGATTATATCTAATGCCACTTAACACACCTGTAATGGAAGAACATTTCTGCTCCAAATTATGACTGGTCAATAGTCCGACTAACAACCAATAGCTAACTGCGTAACATTATCATTACGCTTTAAACAGAGCTCCTAATTGGACCAATGTTTACATAACGTTACGTCATGACTCCCGATTTTATTACGCCCAATTAACCAGTGCATAGCAGAATATTGCAGAAAACTAATTGCGTGACAAACGAGGCTATTAAAACGGATACAATGTAAACAATACTGTTTGGAGACGAACAATACTTTCACCGTTTTTAATACCTTAAATCACTGTCCAAAGATTTAGAGAAGACCCCCAACGAAGGACTGTCATGTTGCTGTATCAGAGGCCAATCCAGCAATGGCCAGAGAGGTATTTCTCGGGCAATTGCTTCAGGAATATGCACTTTAGTGACTCCAAAATTTTTAACTTTATCGATTCTTGATTATATCCAATACTCCCATTGCATGCAGGGGTTAGACTTCAGGTAGGCATCTTCTGCCACCGAAGAGACTAATGTAATCATTGCGCGGTTGATTTAAATACTACGGATAATAATATGGTGGATTCAATTTCAATGAGAAAAATCGACCAACTATATTTCATTAATTGTGGTAGTGCATTATATGAGCAACTGTCGGATCAAACAAATTTCCCATTTTTAAGATTGATCAGTGATGGGTTTTAACTAGTTGAAATCATCAAAATACAGAAATGATTCGAAGATACCACTATCATCAACACTGAATACCTCTTACCTACCTGCTAAATAACTTTGTGAAGACTGTAATTCAGTGATTGGAGACGTAACAAATCCTATTGAATTATTACCCACAGTAGATTCTGTAGTGGGCGTGATGGTCATCATAATTTGGTCGGTTTCTGCCTGTGGATCAAGGGCAGGAGTAGAGAGTATTTTTGTTACGCTGTCGGTAGATCGGTGCGCGAAACTTCTATCGGAATTTGAACCCAGTAATGTTGTATAAGAAGCTTCAAGTTTTGGAGTGCCCTGTGGTGTAGGTCGGACGGATACGGTAATTCCCAGTGAAGATTCTGGGTCTGTATTAGTCAACTGTTCACTAGATATATATGTGGAGTGGGTGGATCCAGTAATTCCCAATGAAGATTCTGGGCCTGCATTAGTCATCTGTTCACTAGATAATTTTGCCGATTCGCGGGATCCAATACTTCCCGATGAAGACCTAGAATAAGTAAACTGTTGACCAAATGTATATGTTTCTTCTATAAACGATGATTGTGGTTTTGATGTATCTAAATTGGTCACAAATGACTGTTGATGAACTCGTGTAACTGTTGTAATACTTGGTGGAGCTGACCATTCTGTGATTTCCTTCACAAAAACAGTTGATGAAATTAAAAATAAGTCAGCTGAAAGTTTACTGCTTTCATATGGAGACGAGGTATCTGAACTTTGAACACTGATATCAACATAACTTGATGCCGTTGACGCAAAGGTAGCCAATTGGGGTGAGAACAATTCTCGAGTTGTTTGAAACGTTTCTGAAGAGGAAATATATAATGTAGTTAGTAAATCGGTTGGGGTGGTCTCTGAGGAACATAACGTTAACCTCGTGTTTCCGTTTAAAATGGATGAAATGGGTGTATCAGTTAATAGGTGACTTGTTTGAATGGTTTCTGAGATGGTGCTAGAATTTACAGTTGAGGAATCGGGTAGTACATCAGTTGGTGTGGTTTCTGGTAGATATACAGTAAAGGTATATGTGGAACTTGACGTTAACCCCATATTTCCATTTATAGTTGCAGAAGGGAGCACTAAATCTGTGGTTGTTATTTGTACTGATGATAGTATTGACGCTGATGTGATGTTGGTGACTACCGAATGGGTTGTAAAAGTTACTCGGAATCCTGTATATTGATCTGAAACGATGCAAGTTTAAATATGACATATTCACTATTGCATGTAAATAAATATCCTTCCTTTTTGAAATTTTTGGTGCTATTTGTGGTATAAATATTAATTACAAACACTTTGGAATCCTGATTCCGATGGATGGGATGTTTTGGAACATAGAAACTAAATTATAGCTCCATCGATCTTAAAGGGCAGTGATCACTACATTGGGTAAAATAATTACTTTTGCAACATATAAATTATTTTCTACTCACCCGATGCATCTGAACGAAAGTGAATTAAGAGATCATCACCGGATGGTGTTAGAATCACATTATTGTAAGTACCACAAAATGTACCAAGAAGAGGGGAATGTTCGCCATGGCCATCGTAGACATTCAAAAAATCATAAACACAGTTACTGCTTGGTTCTATCTTCAAGAAAAATAAGAAAACAAAATATAGGTTATGTGGCAACGAAACAAACTTCTTTGACGTTCGAGCATACATTGGAAACAGTTGTTATTCGATTTTCCTTCACCTTATATAGGTATATCTATACACATTTAAAAAATGATTCGAATGGTAATTTTAGTTTCCGGCGAGTTAACGTGTTTCCTTTCAAAGGGACAGAACTCCGAAAGTTAATGTCGGAATTGTTGACAATGAAAAGGATTCTTTCACCTCCATGTAAATTTTAAGAGGGTGATATTCATTGAATATGCCCACGTCCATTTCCCCAATTAGGTTTGACATATTATACATAAAACTAATACTTAAAATCGATTTTGAGGCATGAATTAAATTTGTATGCTGTGTCCCCGATACTCGACAGTTACCAGGGTACTAACAACCTCAGAAACTCAAGGCAGAAAAACTTTAAATTATCAATCTGCCTTACATCCACATGTTGAATATTCAGCTGTATAATCGAGTTGCTTGTAGAATTGATTATCCAGACGCAGTTGGTAGAAGGGGGGTACAAGGCTGGGTAGTTTGGAGATGTTATTTCACCATCGATATCATCAATTATAAATTTGCAAGCAGGAACTTGAAATATAAATTAAACACCGATTAGTTGTGATGTGAATTCCAACAAGTATTGTTTCTTCTAATAATTATTTTATTATACGATAAAATTTAAATGAAGTCAAATGGGGTTTAACCTCCTTTTCTTCTGCCCCGACTTGGATAATGAAGACGGGCATAATCCATACTGCGTGCTATGAGGGAAATTTTGCCCGGACAGCGACACTACGGCCTACTCTTATCTCGAATTCCAACCGTCAACGATTTTTTTTTTATTTACATGACTAATGTTGTTTCCCTGCTAGGCCCTCCTTCCTAACCCACAGACAAGGGGGGATCACGCTGGAAAATCCCGACGAACTTTCTCGGCCAATACCAGCATGGAACACGGGACCTCCAGGTTGGCGAGTCAACGCCTTTCTCATCGAGCCACCGCGGCTCCCTAACTTTAAAGGAGTTGAACCTCTATGATTGGGTGGATTAAATGTAAGTCAGTTTGCTTATTAATTTCATTTCCGTCTTGCCTTAATATATCTACACATGAACAAATATTTAGTTATATCTAAATATTAGATTTATCTAGGGGTGTAAAATTTGTACTAATTAGACTGTCATCCTACACAGCAAACCACAATATTATGTGTAACGAGTTGACCTACTGAACCTTGTATGATGGACACCTGGAAATCGAAATAAAAAATGCGTGTAGCTTCGCTGGCGGGACAAAATGTTCCCCCATAGCACAGCCGTCTTTATCCGGTTGGTATAGAACAATTAGACGTTAAACCAATTTCTTCATTTAATGTTTGCCGCCAGTTAGATTCGATTTGTGTTTGTTTGTGTGTATGCCGGGGGAGGCGTGTGTGGTCCAAGAAATCGACAAATTTAGTTTTAACCTGGATAGTAGAAATAGTCGCTATTGTAATTGCAATCCAAATACTTAACTTTGAAGTAGAAAAATACGAATCATACAGCAGGAAATCCATATGTATCGTGTACATAAAATAAATTTCTATATCCAAAGGAACTGAAAGGGATGGACTTTAATGTCTCGCCAACGCAATACTTTTGAGACGATGTGTGCAAAGCTATGGAGGAGAATCTTGCCCGGGCAGCCAACTCTTCTTCAAATTCCAACTGTAAAGGATTTTTTACGTACATGCTAACGTGAAGATGGGTGGACCTGGAACGACCAGGCCGAACTATAACAATCACAATCTGTTTCACGGGGGATTACGAAAGTCTTCTATTTAAAAAAGACTGCCTTCACCACGCGACGTGCATTGTTTACATAAGACGTTACTGAATCGGGCAGAATGCTGCCTTTTACTCATTTTAATACCCATTTACACTAAATAGGAAATAATTTTTACCTACAAATACTTCAAACGTCATTATTTATTTTTCTAATACATAAAAAAAAAAATGTTTTAGAATTTAATTTGTCGGAGGAAAAAAGTTAATATTTCGCTCATCAATGTCATCCTTATCAGTGATTGTAGAGGCCTAGCGAATATTCACTGCTGATCAGTGTAATGTACAAGTTATTATCTTCATTAATGTATGACAATGAAAACAATATGTAGATGGTTTTGGGATTATTGTCATTTCATAATATAAAGTCAAGCAGTAGTAAGAGGTTTTATTTTAATCCCTTCAAGAGCCTGTGTTCATAAGATATCAGGATTACTTAGCTTTGTTCACATAGTCATAGAAAAGGGAGAACTTTTAATTTATTACACTGCCATAGATTTATCATGGCCTGGAAGTTTAATCAAGTTATCGGGTTTAATACAAATTTCGTAGTGATCAGTTTTAATGATCCTTTAAGAAGTGTGTCCTTAGACGTGTTTGCTTAATTTTACTATGGGCATATTTAAATTCAATTTTTATGCTGGTTTACTAATTTATAGTCTACATACAACACAATACTTGAGATGTTTTGAAACTAACATAATATTATTTGTCTTACTATATCTTACTACATGTATATGGTCACATATGCATTCTAAGGGAGAGGAATTTTCATCTTACAGTGGCGTTTAGTTTTACTCTTTTTCGAATTCCATCCTCCAAGGGTTCTTTTTAGTGCAAGTATATACGAGTGGACCATTTAAAGACTAGCTAACCGGTGCTATTCTCGACAAGTGGGTACCATCTATCTTAAAACCTTTCTCGAAGAATCTATAAATCAGAAACATGTTTTTTTTTCCAGTCAACTATCTACTAGTTGCCATCACAGTCGTACCTTGTGAATATGAAATGTTCATTCCTTGTAGCTGTGTATTACTGTCTGATATAAAGTTGATATATAAATAACGACCAGTGGTTGTTAAATTGGGTGGTAATATATGACCACAATAACCAGCTATCACAGAACCAGTATCATCATCACCATCAATAAACTTGACTACATCTGTACTACATGTCGTATCTAAGACTATCTAAATATAGTATAAATTAAATAATAAACTTAACTACATCTGTACTTACATGTAGTATCTGTATCTTAAACTATTTAAATATATCATAACAATAACATAGATAATAAATAGTAGAATTCTAAAACAACCTTAGAATGTCAGCATTCCCTCGGTTTTTAAAGGAAATGTCCATCTCCTGTTTCACTCTGTGCATGAAGGCCAACCAAATTGCCGGTAATTTCAATGAAATGTATATATGCAAGTTTGGATTATTCATACATATATTTTGTACTTAACATGCCATCATTTCTTGCTAAGGTCCAGGAGCGAATATCTGGTTTGTCAAACAGATGTCAGACAATCTCTGGTTTGTCACAGACGTCGAGGACTGAGTAATGGGCGGCTGTGGTTTGGGGTGCTAAAATCATGAGATAGATAGAATTTATCGACCCAATGTATTCAAAATTTAAAATAATCACATTATTATGTTTTGATGTTCCCGATGTTGACTGGGAACTTAAACCATTGGTGAAAAAGTAATAAATTTCAAACAAATATTTCAATGACAATTAACATTAGGTTTTCGGAAAAGGGGGCATAACTCCATAAGGGAAGATTGCAGAAAGCTGAAACTCGAAATTACCTGAAATGTGTGAAATACCACAAATACATTATAATCCATTTGAGCTTCTATGATCCAGACACAGTCTTGGTTCGGTGGATAGGATCCAGGAAAATTAGGGGTTTGGATGGTTCCTGTTTCATCTGTAAAATATCCACCACACGATGAGAAATTTGTTTCTTGGCTAGAAACTATATAAATAAAAAAAGGGGACACTACATAGTGTATTGGACGTCACAATTGTAATGAACAACAACAAAGAGATTCTACTAAAACAACGCATACAGTGTTTGTTATATATTTGTATAAGTAGTGACAAGCGTAAGGCACGACACAAAGTATGCTTACTCTGCCAAGAAACAATACCGCTTATCATGTAGTTATTTGAGAAGTTGTACTTTGCTATTATTGATACCTGTATTTGTCACCTTACATCAGAGACATCTAAAGCTCGGGGGCATTTTGGCTCTGACGAGAGATTCTTACTCGGTCCTAATTTAAAAATGTGTAAAATTCATGAAATGCCCCAATCAGATTAAGCCACGGGTCATATTTCGATCCATTATTTAAAGTTCAAAATGTAGTTATACTGTTCTCAAAGTGGTGGGGATAACGAAAATATAAAATGGAACTGAATTTAAATACATTTACATAACTTACCATATATAGCGTTGATTAAATAAAACCAAACAAATATCATCCTACAATTATCCAGTTGTCCAGTAATATATTAAAAATATTCAACTTTCTGAATCGTACCCCAACATATTTAGTAAATTATCTATTTTTGGCAATGAGTAACACATGGAGACATCCACTCCAGTCACGAAAGACAGTAAAGGTATAATTATACCCTGTGTAATAATACGGTCCATTGTAAAATTAAGTTAGAGATTACCCTTAATAAATTTAAAGATCTATCTGATATACATAACTACAGGTATACATGAGTTAAAGTGTATGTCAGATAATAGTATGTGAATTGTGACAATACACTATCATTCCCGGGATTTATTTTAATATAACTGTAGGCCTATCACTGAACCGGACGTGTTTCACATTTGGTAATTTATTCACACTTGCCTGAGCTATATTCGATATAAAAAATAGTTCCCATGGGCGAGAATGTAAACCCTTTGCTTCAATCCTCCATTGATCAGTTAAAAAACATTGCTTCTGGAAGTTCTGGATCTAATTTCTCCAAATTTCTAAACTTGATACCAAGTGACATTGTCCTTGATCAGTTTGGTGAAGCCTCATTTATTTTTGAGGATCAAATGATCAGAGATGGCTTCAAGCAAAGGGGTGATGCACAAACTAGTTGTAATAAATTTATTTTAAATGTCATAGCTAATTTGAATGCTCGTTTTAAAGAGAAGGGAGATGCTGTTGTATTAAGTAATTTGTTTAAAATATTTGATGTAAATAGTAAGATAGAATATGCAGGATTTGTTGCTAACATTGAAGATTATGTGAATTTGTTGAAACTCGATACTTGTACCTTGTAAGAAGAAGTTATGGCATTTCGAAACTATGTTCAATTGTCTGACTTAGGTGATGTTACTATTACTGACTTTTGTAAATTTGCCTTAACCAAAGATGATATATTCCCAAGTGTTTGTGATATCAGTAAGCGCTTGCTTACAATTCCCGTGGCAACTGCGGAGTGTGAAAGAAAGGAGATTTAGTAGGCAAAATATTATAAAAAACAAATTCCGAAATTCATTAAAAACCAATACATTGTGCAATTTAATGGTACTTAGTATTGGAAAAGTGGGGACCACGTGGCTAAGTGGGTAAGGCGCTGGCTCGCTAGCCTGGAGGTCGGGTGTTCGATCCCTGCATTGGCCGAGAAAGTTCATCCAGATTTTCCGGCGTGGTTCCCCCTTGTCAGTGATGCAGGACGGGGGGGCCTGACAAGGACAGCTGTCTAGTCCTTCGGATGAGACGAAAAACAGAATTCCCGTGTATACATTGGAATGCACGTAAAAGATCCCTTGGCGGTTGGAATTCGATATAAGAGTAGGCGATAGTGCCGCTGCCCGGGCAAAATTTCCCTCATAGCACACTGTACGGCGTATGCCCGTTTTCATTAGCCCAGGTTAGGAGCAGAACAGTAAGACGTTAAACCCCATTTCATTTCATTTCATTTTATTGGAAAAGTGGTTATTCTTGATTTTGAAAAAGCGTTCAAAAAATAGGCTTCTGCAAAGCAGAGGAGAATATTGTAAATTGTAATATGTATATTGTATGTATTTATGTAAATAAAAATGTTTTAAAAATTGCTGATTTTTAAAAAAAAGTTTGGCGGAAGAAATATATGGCTAATAAATTAAATTGAAAAATTGGCGGAAAAAAAATGGAACCCAGAGTGAGCACTGGGCGAGATGGGGTGTGTGTGGGGGGGGGGGGGGGGGGAGGGGGGGTAATTTGGGTGTATTTTGCATCCTGGCCTTACCATGTGGAAAAAGGTACCTTACTGAAAGTTCGCTTCTGTTATCGGCCGAGAGAGGTCCGCCGGACATTCCAAACTGGTGAAGGACGGGGTTCAAAGAAAAGCCATTTCAACTCATTCGTACGATTTTCAGGGTTTTTATACGCTCACGTTTTCATGTGGACGTATATTGTAGTCGTCCCGGTCCGTCTGGACGTCCGCCCGTCTACAGTTGTTTGTGGACACTCTACAGGTAAAAGCCCCTCTACAGGTCACATTTTTTATCCGATTTCAACGAAACTTGAAATATAGGTTTATCTCCCTCAGATCGCGGTTCCTTTCGATATTGGTATGTACCGGACCGTAACTTCATGGATTATGGCCCCTGATTGTACGAAAGAAATCGCGTTTTTAGATAGTGTATACCCTCTAGAGGTCACAATTTTTATCCGATTTTGTTGAAACTTGAAATGTAAGTTTATAACCCAAAGATCTCGGTTCCTTTTGATATTCGCGCATATCGGACAGCAACTTCCTGAATTTTGGCTTTTGAACCCTATAGAGGTCATAATTTTTATCCGATTTAAAAAATCCGTTTGAATATATCAACGTTACACCCTAAGGGTGGTTGAGTTCGAATTTCGTAAAAGCCGGGCCAAAACTGACAGACAAAATCGCCGCCTCTAGTACTGAAATAGCGTAAAAAATATGATATATCACGGTTGTGGACCCTCTAGAGATCACAATTTTGTTCGGATTTTGATGAAACTTGAAAGGTAAGTTTATAACCCAAAGATCTCGGTTCCTTTCGATATTCGATTTAAAAAAAAACGTTTGAATATATCACCGTTACACCCTAAGATTGGTTGAGTTCGACCAACTCAATCGGACCAAAACTGACAGACAAAATGACCGCCCCTCGTACACATTTAGTGTAAACATCTGGTATATCAAAGTTGTGGACCCCCTGATGATTGTACAAATAATTCCGTTTGTTTTTAGCTTGTTCTCTATCCATCTCTTGCAAAATGTGGGCGTATCCTCCTGCCTGGCAGCCGCTGGTTTGTTTTATTTTCAGAAAAGTAATCCCAGGGTTATTACACCTTTACTTATGATTGCTGCCGTGCTTGCTAAAATAGTTCAAAAATGGCTGATGAAGCGTAGATAGTTTGATATCGTAGCAACGGCACTTGACAACCGAGATTAAACCTCGATTGTTCATTTTAACGTTATTTTTTTTTTAATCTGGCAGGTGTTAAAATCCATTTAAAGCTCGACCTGCCGATGATCTATAGGGAGTTCATTATATAGGGTTGTCATGTCTAAATAATAATTTATAAAACATTTGAAGCCTAGAGTAAAACCTCCAAAATTGGCAGATTTAGCTCCTCCATAATGGATCTTTAACCAATTTTCACAATTTGGAAAGTGATCAATGTTTATGGTAGGCCTACGTTATTAAATAAACAATGCCAAATGCGGCAAGTTAAACACCCCCTCACCCACAGCGGCATTCGGCCTTGATAAATGTCGGTGTGTTTGAATTTATACAAGGAATACTTCGATGAAATGTCGTTTATTTTCTTTACTGCGAAGGATTTATCATCTATACGATAATTCATTTTTTAGTCCAGTAATAGCGACTTTTTGCGCATGCGGATAGATATAATAAAAGCTTTATATGGTTGGTTATTCCAATATTGATGTCGGTGAAGTCCAAAACGATTAGATAATCCGGCCCATAATCGACAGTTGTGGGCAATGTGTGCCGAATGCAACGAATACTTCGGTAATCTCCGGCAGGGCTAGGGTATTCCCCCTTTTAAATGTGAAAGTAAAAGAAGAGTTGTCACGTGATTTCCACCGAATACCGTGATTTGGTTTTTCCTGGACTCAAATGCATTTTATGACGAATAACAGAAATAATGGTTGTGAGCAATTGTCTTCAAGACAGGTTTTCATGCCATATAATGTATGTTTGGTGAAGTTGTAGACGTTATGAATGATGTCCTATTGAGTATTGTTTGTATCTAAATACCAACGACTGGCGATTAATTCAAGACTCTATTAAGAAGTTATTAAGGCGAGCCCTACTATAACTATTAATACTATTGGTAAATAATGGCAACCAACAACAACAAAGAACAGAGAAATAAAATACTAGTGAAGGTTGTATGAATTGTTTTTGTCATCATTTTAATTTTTGATTGCTTAATATAGTAGGCTATAAAATATGTGGAAAATTCAATGAATGTTCATAATATGGATGGAAAATGAAAGAGAAAGTAGGCAACAACAAGGAAGAATTTTTATGTGATCAGAATATATTTTTAGGCTGTTAATTTTTTATTTCGTAGATATACGTGTACTTCCATAAGGATGGATAAGAATAGTGAAAGTAGTGGCAACACGGAAAAGTTTATAAAGATATTTTAGAAGTTGTATTGTAATTTCTTTTTCGTAGTATAACTGATTTCTGCAGAGCTGCAACTATTGGGGCCGATTATGTCAAGTGTTAGTCAGGACACAATAATACCATGTTTGCAAAACATAGCGGTCTATCTTATTAAACAAAATAAACACCCTCAAAACTTATAATTCCGCTTGATTTGATTGATCATGATGAGTGATTGTTCTGTTTTCCCAATATTTAATCTGTGCAAACAATGACAAACTTTTATTTTTAATCGATGTTTGATATATATAAGATTCCTGGGACAATCAGAAGTCATTTTACCTAGCAACAAACAACAACAACACTAACAACAACAAACGTCTTCAGTTTTTTTAACTGATGAAGACGTCCATTATGCCATGCAGTCCGTGCGCTATATGGGAATTTCTACACATGGTAGCCGCGTGCTTAGCCATGCTACTGCCTTATTTTCAACTGGCAGGTGATATATAGCATCATGCTAGTGATATCGTGGGACCTCAGATTTTCATCTTATTCACGGTTTATAAAACAATTCATAACCCTGACACTTGATTGCTTTCTGGCATTGTCTAATGATTGAATGTCTCATTAACACCCAAAAGTGCAGGTTAGCCACAGTGGTTTGGTAAGTAAGATGTTGGTACGCTAACCTGGAGGCCCCGAGTTTGATCCCTATGTTGGCTCAGAAAGTTCATCAGGATTTTCAGGTGTGGTTTCCCCTTGTCAGTGGTGTAGGACAAATAACTAAGTGTCGTGTACATATTGGCATGCACGTAAAAGAACCCTTAACAGTTGGAATTGAAAATAAAAGGAGTCCGTAGCGTCGCTGCCCAGCAAAATTTCGCTCTTTGCCCATTGCATGATTATCCATTTTATCGTTAAATCCATGTATGTCATGTCCATCTGATGGTTTAAAGAGTTGGTCATGTGAATAACTTCTAGATAATAATTTATATTTATACAACATTTGAGGCCAAAAGAAAGACTGGCAATCACCAGACTTAGCTCTTACAATGCATCTTTAACTGAATTATTCACTTTAAATCGATTTTATTATATTTTTATAGAATATACCAGCAGATTGGAATAAATATGTAGTGCAGGATTTTCTGGAGAATTGTTCAGATGATAAAGATGTTGAAAAATCTGAATTATTTGGAGGGGTAGAAAATGTTGCATTGGTGGAATTTGAACAAGAGATAAATGAAACCGGTAGGTGTGACATCATTCCTGTAGTTATACAAGCTTGAAAATCTTGGTGAAAGAGAGAGAAGAGAAATTTGGTTTAAGGTCCACTGGTCACAAACTAGATCATTTCGGGACTAACATATGGTTCAGTTTTATTTCAAGAAATCGCTTGCGCGCCATAGGGGGTCATTAGCTGTGGGAGGAAACCACAGTGACTCTAATGTACAAGCGAGTAATCAAAACTATTCCATTTGACTCAAGGACAGACCTTATGGTCTAACACGCATGTATTAAACCATTCAGCCCCCCCCCCCGACCCTTGAAAAATCTTGGAATCCTCCCTTGATGTACAATTGACGATTGTTGTCAGTGTATTTGAAGGTGCATTTATATTAAAAAAATAAAAATAAAGAAAACAGTAATTCTGCAAGAATATTTTTAGTGTATATGCAGAGATGCATTTTTATTAAAACAAAACAAAAATGGTAGTTCTGCAGGTATATTCTCAGCCTATTTGTAGGTGCATTTTTATGAAAAACGGTTGTTAGAATCTTCGCCTATACAGCTTTCTAATATATAGGTTGAACTTAAAGAACCTATAATATTTACATTAAGAATGTGTTATTCAGTTTAGTGTAGGTCTATGTTATGGGGTGGTGGAATGAATGATCTAAAACATGCGCTTTACAGTCTATTAATGAGTCATAAGGCATGATTTTGATTCCAAGCTTGTGCTGGGTTTTCTCCGGATCCTCCAGTTTGTTAAATACAAAATACTAACATTAGTGTATAAATGTCGCAATAATGCAGCTCCTCAATACTTATCTGAACTCTTATATGACTACAACCCTATTAGATCACTTCGCTCTCAAAATAAACAGTCACTAGTTGTTCCAAGATATAATTTGAAGTCATATGGGTATAGGTCTTTCAGTTCAGCTGGTCCTAGATTATGTAACGAACTTCCACAACAGATCAAGAATCAACAAACTTTTAATCAATTTAAATCCGCACTAAAGACTTTCCTGTTTCAACAGTTTTACCAGTAGAGCCATTACAAAAAGCGTTTTGAGCATGTGTCAACATGGAGAAGACGCTATATAAAACTTCATTATTATTATTATTATTAAATACTCCCGAAATGTTGTTCCAAATTGATCTAGCGTGTGTCATGTGAACGTTAAACCACAGTTTATCTCTCTCTCTCTCTCATGATATCTATATCGATTTATACATTACTGCTGTGTTAAATCTGATTCAAATTGGTGTGATGTAATATTGTGTGCAGTGTGCTTTTTAACATTGTGTGCTGTACTCCTAGTACTCTGTAAATTATATATTGTAGGATTATATATTTGTACTGCTGTTGTGCGAGGATTTTTAAATATCTGATTATATGTTAGTACATTTAAGTATAATTGATTTTAATTTTTATTTGCACAGAATTTAATGAATTGGTTAAAATAGGAAAGGTGAAGAAAGAACAAATAGAGTTATCCCTCTTGACGGAACCAGATGGATTGATCATAGAGAATGTACCTTCTAGTATCAGTCTAGATACGATCTGTTCATACTTCACCAAGTCGCATGGCAAGAATATTATTACACAGAAAAAATCTTACGTAAAACCTAAATGCACGGTTTTCTACATCAACAATATCAATGGTAATATATTTAACTAATTTACAATTGTTTTTCAATAGAAATATTAAGAGACTATCAATTAGACTGTAACCAGGATATCGTTTAATTTCCCGACCACTGTTAAAAAATAACCAACCCAATTGATTATAACCTGAAAAGTTGTAAGCCTGAAAAGGATAGATCGATTGGGTTGAAACAGACTTTTGCCACCAACAAGTACAATCATTGAATGAATCAGAGACATAAGAACTGCAACTGTAGTTTTATTATTGTCTTTGTACCAGACCATCTTGTGAACCTACCCATTGAAATCACCAGAAAGGGACAAACTGGCTATAGTGCAGCCATCAAGTACCTACAATTGAACGAACTAACCCCAACGCAAATACATGCCGACATCGTCTCCACTTTAGGGGATGATGTCCCTTCCTTTTCCACAGTAAAGAAGTGGACTGTGGATTTTAAGCATGGCAGAGAGAGCCTTGATGATGACACACATCCTGAAAGGCCATTAACAGTAACCATTCAAGAAAACATTACCTGGGTACCTGACATTGACGATTGACCGCTCAACATATTGCCAGTGTTGTGGGCATCTCTCATGAGAGGACTGAGCACATTATCATCAGTGAGGAGATGCAGTCCCTTCAGTTTCCACAGTAAAGAAAAGGACTGTGGAATTTAAGCGTGGCAGAGAGAGCCTTGGCGATGACCCATGTCTTGAAACACCATCAACGGCAACCATTCAACAAAACATTACCTGGGTGCATGAAATAGTGATGGCTGATCGATGATTGACCACTTGACATATTGTTAGTGTTGTGGGCATCTCTCATGAGAAGATTAGCACATTATTGCCAATGAGTTAGGAATGACAACAGTTTCTGCAAGATGAGTCCCATATTGTCCTGTGACAGTCTGTGCCGTTTTCAAACAGATCCTGATAATATTTTTGGCCAGATTTGTTAAATAATGATGATGTTTCATAGCAAAAGGTTTCTAGAATGGGGTCACAACCAACAAACGGTTGGGAATCACTCGCTTATAAGGTATAATATTTAAATTTTGAATAGTGGTCGAGACATTAAACGCTTGTAAATTGGACAGATTTTTTAAACAAAGGTTCGATATTGACTGAATGTAAAAGAAATTAGGGCTAAATACACAAGATGTAACAATACCTATGTTACAGTGTTACTTCCTAGCCTATTTCTCAGCAATCTACCGTTTGTTACCTCGGTAACAATCACAATATTTTTATCATATCGGACGAGAAAGACAAACCTATGGACAGGAAACAATATACAGACACCAGAAACAAGAAACACACATATCAGATCAAGTGAATAGCTTCCACTGCGCTGCACTTATATTTAACCACTAGAAGAATGCCCGGCTTTGCTCGGGGGTCATAACTCTGAAACCGGAAGTGGTAGACTAACGCCACCTGGCCTATGTTACTCCCCGGTCCGAGCTACTCCTATACCCCAAATTTCAGACTCGGGGCAGACCTAGTGTAGCCGCCAACCCCGAACAGACACACAGACAGACAAACAAACAAACAGGCAGACAAACGACAGTCACAAATATTAGTATAGATAGATTATGCTTGAATTCTAATTGTTAAGGGTTCTTTTTTCGAATGCCAATGTGTATAGTGGATCTTGTTTTCTACATCCCAGCCGAAAGATTAGATTATGTTCCTTGGCAGGCTCTCTGTCCTGGACCACAGACACTGGAAACCACCCTGGAAAATCCTGGAAAACTTTCTTTTTGAACCTCTGGCCATCTGTTAAGGCGCCAGTACCTTGATCAATGAGCCACTTTGGTTCCCTTATTTGTTGCAAATGAAATGAAATGATATGGGGATTAAAGTCCTACTGTTCTGCTCTAACTGGGCTAATAAGACGGGCATATGCCATACTGTGTGCTATGAGGGAAATATTGCCCATAAAGAGCTGGGCTATGGGCTACTTTTATACCAAATTCCAATTGTAAGAGATCTTTTACATGCACACCAATGTGTACCTTGGTTTTTCATCCCTACTGATTGACTATATATGTTGTCCCTAGCCAGGCCCTATGTCCTGCTCCTCTGACAAGGAGGAATGACACCAAATCCAGATGAACTTTCCCGGCCATTGCAGGGATTGAACACCAGACCTCCAGGTTAGCGAGCCAATGTCTTACTCACGGAGCCACCATGGCACCCTAATTGGTTGCACAAATATTTAGATTTGTTTGCTTGCCTCAGAAGTTATTACGAAAATACTGGAAAAACTCTAAATTTATTTGCATAAAAGACTAAACTTTAGAGCAGTTAGCTCGACCCTTCATCCACACATGCTAAAATTTGTGTCAAAGGGAAATAACTGCTGTAACGTTGAAGGCAGACCAACAA
This sequence comes from Patella vulgata, assembly GCF_932274485.2. Classification (NCBI taxonomy): domain Eukaryota; kingdom Metazoa; phylum Mollusca; class Gastropoda; family Patellidae; genus Patella; species Patella vulgata. Next base: position 37,334,368 of record NC_065886.2, on the reverse strand, counting down.
ATATTCTCTCATTTACTATGTTGTTAATATAATGCTCTCCACCACAGTTTTAAATACAAGGAGCTGCATTCATAGATTCTAAGATTAGGGAATTTAATGTAGATCTGCCTGTAATTGACAGGACCCTTATTATCTCCTTGGTTGTTACATGCACTTTGTGTCAAATCTTGAATGGATTAAGAGGAGTTGCATTTACAAGATCCTGAGAGACAGACAGATGGATTGACAGACAGATGGATTGACAGACAGGGTGATTCTTCTGTCATCCGACCCAAAACTTTGTTTGTGGAGATTATTTCAGATGTTTTTACTGCATTTTGTGAAAAATTTGTTACATTTGCTTGTGTTTGCAATTTTTACAATGAATTTGTTACATTTACTTGTGTTTGCAATGTTTACAATGGATTTGTTACATTTACTGTTTAAAAAGAATTTGTTACATTTACTTGTATTTGCAATGTTTAGGATGATTTTTGTTCTATTTCAGTTGCTGATGAATTGGTCAAGATAAAACTTCCGCATGACATGAAAGTTAAATTATTTTACAACAAATTCCATGGCTATATAATACAACAGCTTAACAAGCCATTACCATCACCAAAACCAACTAAATGTAAAATATTAGCAGCATTGTCACATTCTACAACCCATAATACAGATACAGATACAGATGATGATGATGATGATGATAATGATGATGATGATGATGATGATGATGATGATGATGATGATGATGAGAAGAAGGAGGAGGAGGGTAATGTTAAGGGGAGGGTTCATAGTATGGCTCAAAACTATGAAGGAAAGATTAATCATAGTACAGGAGCTCATTTAGTAGACAATGCAAATAATGATGATACAGATGATGATGATGATGATGATGATGATGATGATGAGGAGGAGGAGGAGGAGGAGGAGGAGGAGGAGGAGCATAATGGTATTGGTCAGTATAGTAAAGCTAATCAAAAAACAGATGATGATTCTGATGATGATTCTGATGATATTAATCTGTTCTTTGATGCTAAGGATATTGTTGGCACAAGCGATCAAAGGAAGAATGGTGCCAAGATTAACAAACCATTACCATCTTCTAAAGCAACTAACCATAACCCATTACCACCATCTTCACATTCTACAAAAAGTAATCGGAGAAACAGTGGCCCTCCAGTTCAAATAGTTCCACCAATACCAGTACCACAGTAAGTGAATTAACATACATTTGTATACAGCTTTCTTCATCACTATCAGTAACAGAAATAACACATCAGATTTACAGTATTCAATACTTTATTTTTTTTCAAAAGCAGTGGTCACACTAGGTGAATTCTCCACGTGATTCACCAGTCGATTGCATCACCTTTCACATCATATGTCTTCAAAAAACAATCAAGTGACTTCTTGACATCAATGGTGATTGGCTAATAAATTCTAAAAATTGTGTGAATGCTTCGGCAAATTCAATACTTTATTTTTTTTCAAAATTCAGTGGTCAAACTTGGTGAATTCTCTGCGTGATTCAACAGTCGATTGCATCACCTTTCACATCATATGTCTTTCAAAAAACAATCATGTGACTTCTTGACATCAATGGTGATTGGCTAATAAATTCTAATAATTGTGTGAATGCTTCGGCAAATCGGACCACTAGGCGAACAGTTTAATTTGGCGAATAGAAATTCAGCCGAATGACACTGGACACACTAAGCATATTTTGGCAGCGATTGATTCAGCCAAATGATTTGGCTAGTGTGTCCACCGCTTAACATCCTACTGTTCTGGATCGACTGATTTCGATTTCCAAGGGCTCTTTTATATGCATGTCAATGTGTCCATGCGACCTTTGTTATTCATCCTATCCAAACGACTATAGGGGGGTTGGATGGCTGAATGGTTAGCGTGTGCACGCTGTATCATAAAGTCTGTCATTGAGTCAACTGGCATGGTTTCGAATCCCCAGTTGTACGTGACAAGGAGTAGGGTCGCCTGTCCAACCTCGTGGGTTTTCTCTGGGCCCTCTGGTTTCCTCCCACTGCTAAAGACCCCTACGCGCAAGCAAATTATTGAAATAAAATTAAACCATATGTTAGTCCCGAAATGACCTTGTTCTCTCTCTCTCTCTCTCCAAACGACTATAATATGTTATCCCTTGCCAGGCCCCTTTGTTCTGCATCACTGACAAGATAATTAAAGGAAGAAACCTAGATTAGACACTGTCTTATGCTTGATGTTCATGATAGCATGTTCTATTACAAGGTAGCAAATTGGAGAGCCTTAAATTCAAATTCACCTGATAGAAGTGCCAGTACATTGATTAATATCACCATAGAAACTGATCAGTTTGGAATCTAGCCTCAGTTTATCCATTGTTTGAAAGCAGTTGTGCGCCGAACACTGAATTAGGTCACTCAATATTTGATAAATGCTGGACAGAGTTAAACCCAAGACTTCCTATATGGAACACCTACATTTACATGCTAGCCAATATGATGATATCCTAATAGCTAAGTTTTCATAACTTTTCACATTTAAACAAGTACACTGTAGATCACATGGTTTAGGTAGATTTGGTCTTACATGTGTATCGTTGATCATATGGCTTAGGTGGATGTGGTCTAGATCACATGGTTTAGATGGATGTGGTCTAACATGTGCACTGTAGATCACATGGTTTAGATGGATGTGGTCTAACATGTGCACTGTAGATCACATGGTTTAGATGGATGTGGTCTAACATGTGCACTGTAGATCACATGGTTTAGATGGATGTGGTCTAACATGTGCACTGTAGATCACATGGTTTAGATGGATGTGGTCTAACATGCGCACTGTAGATCACATGGTTTAGATGGATGTGGTCTAACATGTGCACTGTAGATCACATGGTTTAGATGGATGTGGTCTAACATGTGTACTGTAGATCACATGGTTTAGGTGGATGTGGTCTAACATGTGTACTGTAGGTAGCTCACAAGGTTTAGGTGGTCAAGTGGTCTGCTGAACTGAGCGAGTGGTCTAACATGTGCACTGTATCTACATGTATGGACGTATATAATGGGTATCAGGTCCATGCCAGTTTTGTATGTGACAAGAGATAGCATCATCAGATACTCTTGGTTCCTACATTATTTGTGGGCAAGTGAATCATGATAATGATAAATGTCCATTTGTAATACACTAGAATCTACAAAAAATAGTGCTCAAAGCTCTTGACTCTTCCTAACATACAAAGATTTATATAACACAGTTTGTTAAATCCAGAATGGATGATAATTCATCAGGTAGTGAATGCCAAATTATTTAAATAAATATATAGACCATTTATTTGTTGGTTTGTGAACGATTCTCTCCCCACACTTCTCTGTGACATATAGATATACATCCTGATTCAATTACTATTTATAATAAAAGAAACAATTATTTTAATTTCAGAAAACAAACTCAGGTTATTACAACAAATGAAATAGAATTGAGCAGCCATCAAATTATTTTAATGAAGAAAAGTGCATTTGTTGCCAACTGTCATTTATGTAAGGTTACAATTGACGAAAAGAAACAGATTGTTATTTTTGCAGGTACCCAAGAAGATATTGATACTACGAAAGTTGAAATGTATGAAAAATTGGGTAGTATTTCTGAAAAATCTTGCATTATTGCGAAACCATTTTGCAGTCTGTTGAGATCTGCAAAAGGAGAAATGTATCTTGAATCAATCTTTGGAGCTGAAGATTCCGTTATGGGTTACGTCAACAATGATGGTCTGTTAGTTTGTGCAGGGTTCGGAGAGGATTCAACCCAAAAGTTTCTTGGGATTTGTAAAAATCTACTGTTGACCAACAGAATTGTTTATAAAAACTCATACAGGCATTTTCTTAAGAGTAGTAAATGGGAAAATGTCAGGAAAGTCATTGAGAACGACTATTTAGTTCAAGTACATATCGAAGATGATAAGATGATTGTTATAGATGGTTTGAACGGAGACGTGTCTGTGGCGACCCGAGAATTAAAAACAATACTTGAGAAAAACGAACACCATGTTAAGACATTGAATTTTGAAGGTGCCAAGTCTCGTTGTATGCAGCGATATTTTCAACCACAGATCAATTCTATAAGACAAAGTATGAGGTAATTATTTCTTCTTATTATTATTAGAAAAATTTCAATCATCCACAATCAATCATTCAATCATGCTTTGTTTACATTTGTGAGATGAAGAAATGGTTATTGAATGGAGATGGGTGGGTGTGTGTGGGTAGGGGGGAGGGGCGAGTGGTCACAAGCAGTAAGGGAACCTACTCAACCTCACATGTTTTCTCTGGGTCCTTCAATTTCCTTGCACTGCTAAATACCCCTAGGTACACACATGCAAATTATTTGAACGGGCTTTATGTAAGTACTCACTTCAATATTTCAAAAATAGATTATTCAAAATGAAATTATTGAAAATTTCATTCAAATTACTTTATTTTGAGCGAAGTTATCAATGGTTGTAGTGTTGACAAGATGTGTGCATTGATCGTAACTACTGTACTGGTCATTCGAGTCATAGGCCCACTTCTCTATTTCTAAATTAAATCATTAAATGGTTGAACTGTTCTAAACTAGTTGAAATCAGAGCAATCCGATGGCATTGATAGTTGATTATGACATTTAAGGTTCAAAGAAAGACCTGCAATAGGCATATTAAGTTTTTGCATAATGCCTGTTTATATAAGAAAGGTACCATGTAATAGTCCTAAAATGACCTAGTTTGTGTCAAATGGATGTTATTCCATATTTCTCACGCCCTCTTTGTTCAGTAATAGAGATAACTAGATAAATTATTTTGATTCAGTAATAGAGATAACTAGATAAATTATTTTGATTCAGTATAGAGATAACTAGATAAATGATTTTGGTTCGGTAATAAAGATAAATGATTTTAATTCAGTAATAGAGATAACTAGATAAATGATTTTGGTGTTTTAGGGAAGGTGATGGTTATATTGAAGATGAATCAAATGATGCTTGTTTTAAGCTTGTATTATCAGGCCCACCAAATGTAGTTCAACAAGTTGAGGGTAAACTGAGGGAGCTAGAGAAAAAGGTGTGGCACTGTAAACTCATATTTAAAAGAGACATCGTAACAGGCAGAGGTAAAATTCAAATATTTATATTCATGTCATCTCTAGGAACTGTTAAAATTATTTTCGACTGACTGAAAGTTATTTGTAGACCAGAATCTGGACCCCAAGCACTACTCATCTTGTCGTCTTCCTTGTTGTTTTTCTTTGTGGAGGCAACACTCTTCGAAAAACAATGCTGATGATAAAATTGTTTCCCAACACATTCTACACACAGAGATCAATCTACTTCATACTTTAAGAATAAATCTCTGTCCTGAATAGCCGCCATTTAGTATATAAGTATATTGTTTTGTAATGTGGTTCTACTCCGTCTCACATCTCGCATACACACAAAGACTAAATAAACCTATTCAATTCCATTAAATGGAAGCAGAATAAATACTTTTCAAAATTCTCGAAGTATGCTTGTTTTTTTCGACTAAAATTATCAATTTAAGACTTAAAATGTTGGTCAACTAGCTTAGTGTCTGTTCTCAAGCGGAGCTAACTGAAGTCACGCAGCCTAAGTTTAGTGGGTTCCCACCACTGTGCTGAACTATCTGTTCAAGAGTAAGAAACATTTGTCCTCGCTGCTGACACCCAGAATCTTCTGTCATGGTTTGAGCATGTAATGTTTGTTGGAAAATTAGAAATGTTACTAACGTTGAGGAATAACATTATCAGAGGCAAAGATTAAGATAGACTTTTGAAATATCTTTCTTTTTTGGAACATCTATTTTTAGAATTAAATACATTGGTAAATGGTCTAAAGAATACAAATCAGAAACGATTAAAGTCAACATTTGAAGAAGAAAATAAATGCTGTTTAGAATTCCTGAATTTAAAACCAGAACAAAGGAATTCATTTAGGAGCATGAGGTATAGATTCTTTTCTTAAGTGGCAGTTAGCTTGTTAACTCAATTTAGGTTTAATTTCCTGGTTTACTGTGGAATTCTGAATTGGTTATACCAAACACTTTATCTATATAAGACTTTTACCGAAAATAGATTGTCAGTCCATGAAACAAATTAAAATATAAAATCTGCAATGTGTTAGCATCAAAATGACCATGTTATTGTGTTAATGTTTCTTTGATTTCTTTTACTTTTAGAACATTTTCCCCTACTAAAGATACACCTAGAGAATATCTACCAAGAAGAGCTGGTCGTGGAACTAGATGGAAGTCTGCTACTGCTAGGGTAACTACGATGCGCTCATTTTCAAAGCCTAAGATACAAAGTGTCACCTTTAACCAGGCAACTATTAAGGTGAAACAAGGAGATATAACGAAAGAAAAGGTCAGTATTGAGGTGAAAGGGTATCACATGATGGAATTTAGAAGCCAAGACTGTTCACATATTTTGAACAATGTCCTAGAGTCAGAAATACTAAGCATTGTTTTGGTCATCCTCGGTATCCCTAGTGGTCTCATTCTACTCCACTATATACCCTGGGTTCATCCATGGGTTATTCGCATAATTCACGTTTTCAAATTATCTGTCCTTGATTGTAGCTTGATTCTACGAAACAATCAAAAAAACAGATAATTTGAATAGATGTCTTTCCCATGGATGAACCCAGAGGTTAGTGGAGTGAAACGGAATGATACCACTGGTAAGGCTGGGAATCGATATGAAATTTCAACATCGATTATCGGCAAGAATTTGTCAGCGATTATCGATAATAATCGATTATCATTCTTCCGGAAAAACCGAACTTTACCGACCTTATATTTGTGTTGATCGAGTTACAGTAGTGTTATTATCCTAGTCTAATACTGTGCCGATGTACGTAAAAAAATCAATTAATGTAAAATAATTAGCTGCTAAATGTAGGATTAACTTGAGTATTATTCTAAGTTTTGTTCTTGATTCATTTGAACCATTTTTTTATTCCAATATCTCCGATAAATACAAAGACAATACATGGTTTCTCTTTGCAAGTTACTGGCGATCACACAGTGTTACTAATAATAGAATAAAATATAATAGAAGGCGTCTATTGATTGGACAATAAAAAAATAATTACCGGCTTTCAAAGTAGAATTTTTATGATTGGTTAATTTTGACGAAAACCAAAGTAGAATTCTTCCAAGAAATTACGAGAGATATAGATATTTTCCCGGGAATTCAAAAACGTGTTTTGTATGGGCTGTATCTGACATGATTTAGTAATAAAAGCTGAGTTGATCATTAATAATACAATTAGTTTTATCGTGAAAGCAGACAATTTCTCTACAAATCAATCAAGAGAAAAGAAGGGAGATAATTCTAATTTTACTATATCACGTGCGATCGTCATTGTTCAGAAAGTGCGTGACCTATTTTAGTTTCAACTGGTAATAACAACAAAAAAAACGAAAATATTAAAATAATGTATTTAATCTTAAAGTTTAGTTTTTTTTACAATAATATATATTTAAAATGTGCCAGTTTGTAAGCAGAGGGGGAAAATAGTTGTTGTGTTGACGTTGTGTATTCGTTCATTCGTCTGCATGCCAGACTACGGCAAGTTCAATCATGTGAAAGTGACCGTAACTTGCCGTCAGAAGGTAAATATACCGATAATCGATATTTGAATTTCAGTATCAATTATCGTATCGCTAAATAACTTCTACCGATTATCGATTATATCGATATTTTTGCACAGCCTTAACCACTGGGGATACCGAAGATAAGTTTAGGTCGGGATTTCTTTTAGTTCAAAGGTTGTAAAGGAACTTTTGACATATGAAATTCAACGAAGAGTAAGTGGAAACACCCTGCATCCAGGAAGAATTTCTCTCATGGCACACTGCATATGGCATTAGCCCTGTTGGTGCAGAAAGTTAACCCTTAACCGGTCATTGTCGACCATAGTCACCACAACGTTATACGGCTAAGTGGTCAAGGTCGACTAAAGTCGACCACAGCAAGAACCTTTTTTATAAGCCGCATTTGAGTATTTAGTTTTGTATTTAATTGCGATATGGTAAACGCATGCGTGTCAGACAGGAACTTGTCTTGTCAAGGGCATTGAGAAAAACATGTCTTTGTTCAACATTTTTTGACGAAAAATGTAATTTAACGGTGTCAGGAACGTTAAAGACACTCAAAGTGGTTGAAATACTTATGAACAGGCATCAATATTTCCGCGCACATGCGCACGGCGAGCGCAGGCACAATTGCTTTAAAAAAAAAATTGGCAGGCACATTTTTAAAGATGTAGCCACCCCGGCGGCGCCTGCGCCCGGCACTATTTTTGCCGCCCAGCACAAAGAAAAAATCGAAGAAAGCCGCCCAGTCGTATTTAAACCCCTTCGTCCTTCTCTGTACACAAACTCGGCGCTCAAAATTTACCACGGCAATTAAACGGCAAAGCCATGGTAAAAGCCGATGTACGCAAACCATGTCTGTCACGGCATAATTTATTTTTGTGTGCCGTAGTAGACCCTATCATCCCAAATTAGTTTAAAGAAAGATGTATTGATATTTTGTTTATTTATACTTAGAAGATGTGTAGGCCTAGGTATATTCATTTTACAATTATTCTACGGTCTTTATATTTGTTTATTTGCCGTAAATAGGTCACCGAGACCAATTTACGGCACTCCAATGTTACAGGTTTGAATGTCGTAATTGTCCAACACGTGCCTGCAAATTTTCATGATGTTTCTTATTTTATTTCTTACCTGTGTTGACCGTGGATTTGCTACAGCTCGAGAGTAGGACTAGGAGGACGATGAGAGCTTTCTCAGTTTCTGCCTGACCTGATTCTCATTCCACCGTAATAATAATAATATTCGTGAGACACGTACAACAACTTTACAAACAAGTCAAATAATACAACGTGTTTTAATTATCAATATCTACCTGTTGTCATAATTCGTTGCAGTACTCAAATAAAACACAAACACCGTTTTAAGAATCGTTTTAATTTTTAATCTCAAAGTAATATTTGAAAAAAAAATCCAACAAAACAACAAATACCGAAAGATCCTCAACTATCCAGAGAAACAGAGTGGGGTGGGACAATTTTATGCTTGGTCGGGTGGTGTCAAAAAGTTTTTAGATCCCTGTATCATTGATGAAAATTAAGTGAATTTGGTAAAATTTGAATATATAAATGGAAATTTGATTTGCACTGAACCAAATACAAAAGGCTGCAGATGCTCTGAAAATACACCAAGAAGGGTTTAATTTTCATAAAAGACCACGCCCCCCTCCCAAAAAATTTTTGCACTCGCTAGATATATTTATACACCACTCACCAAATCATATCTACATCCCTGTGTTTCAGTATGACCCTGCAGGCACATTTTCTAGTGTGTGCGCAGGCACACTCAACTTTTATAGAGCCCTGCTTATGAATTATTCCGAATCGGATTATATCGATGACACCGATTCTGAAGACGATATTTCTGATGAAAAAGATTTAGATTCATTTGCAAATTATAGATCAACTTATCCCCAGCAACTTTTTTATTGGTGTCAAGAGTCTATCACTTATAATTATTCGGCAGTAGTCGATTGAAATAGGCATACAAAATATTTCACGTCAGCCTTTATTTAGCCTGATCACTTGACGTCATAACGTCAAAATGACGTCGACCGGTTAAGGGTTAAGAGGTTCAACCTCATTGCTGTTCTCTAACATAAAACAATCACGAATCTGCCTAGAACATATGGATAAAAATATAGTGATAGAATTCAACAACTGATGTGTTCTTTTTAATATTGTATGTTTTTTTTTTATTATACAGGCTGACATTCTAGTGAATGTATTAAGTCCAACCGTAAATTTAAAGCATACAGCAGTTGGTCAAGCATTTTCTAAAACTGGTGGTGTTGAGTGGGCTAAGGTAATTATTATTAGAATGAATAGACCTCTTTGTTTTAGGGAAAAAAATAATAATCAATTGCTTTGAAATATTATCATATGGGGTCATTTGTTTTGTAGGACAAGGAGTAGGGTCGCCTGTCCAACCTTGTGGGTTTTCTCCGGGTCCTGCGGTTTCCTCCCACTGCTAAAGCAAATTATTCAAATAGAATTGAACCATGTGTTAGTCTCAAAATGATCTAGTTTGGGTCGAGTGGACGTTAAACCCCATTTCTCTCTCTCTCTCTAATCAGTGAGCCATGTTGACTAAGTGAGTAAGACACTGACTCACTAACCAGGAGGTCATAGGTTCGATACCAGTGTTTTAGCATGGTTTCCTCTCGTGTTTTAGAGGCATTTAGTAACTGGATAGAGCAATACACAAGAACACATAATCATAAAAAAAACCAGCTACTTATTTATTTGGCCGACGTTTTTCGAAGAGTATTCTGTCAACGTTATCAAGCTATTATACTGAGCACAAAATAATTGCAAGCTGTTTATGGTGGTCAGTACAAGAATGGCCAGACTTGGAGAAATGATTACAGAATTTGTATTAATATTATAAACACAGACAACTAAATATGGCAGCATGATTGCACTAGAAATATCTATAGGCTTAAATTTTAGTACAATTGCTTAAATGGTGTACAGTTTATATTGATATCCCGAAATGATATTTAAAAGTATATTTATAAGATTGATAAAGCACACAGCTTTATGGAGTTATGGCCCTTGATCACTTCAAAAAATCTTGTGGACGCTCTAGAGGCGAAAGTTAATATCCGATTGACTTTAAATTTATACACAGTGTTTAAGGTCATGAAGCGAAGAAGCCTATTGATTTTCACCGATTTCCGATAATTACTGCCAGAGTTATGGCCCTTGATCACTTTAAAAAATCTTGTGGACACCCTACAGGTCAAAGTTAATATCCAATTGACTTTAAATTTATACACAGTGTTTAAGGTCATGAGACGATGAAGCCTATTGATTTTCAGCGATTTCAGATAATTACTGCCAGAGTTATGGCCCTTGATCACTTTGAAAAATCTTGTGGACGCTCTAGAGGCCAAAGTTAATATCCGATTGACTTTAAATTTATACACAGTGCTTAAGGTCATGAGACGAAGAAGCCTATTGATTTTCAGCGTTTAAGATTGATACACAGAGTTTAAGATCTTGAGACGAACAAGTATATTGATTGTCAATGAATTTTTATGACTTGAACAGCTAAATCCATGGGGCAGAACTTTATGAAAAACATGCAAATTATAATGGTTTTCTGATAATTACTTCATGAGTTGTTACTCTTAATCAGATTTTAGTGTATTATAAATGTTTCATTACCGAAAGAAGTAAAAATATGCGACAACACTTGTTGACTGCCCAGATGATTTAGCTGCTGTGGGCGTATGTTTCGTTGCCTGGCAACCTATCTTCTTATTTTGAGAAAACAAAGGAAAACGTAATGAATGAATATTAAACCCCAGCTCATCCATTCATTTGACTATTGAGTTTCTAGGTTTTGCTGTGGTATACTAGGCAAATGAAGGAAGTTGCTAGGTTGTGTCATGGGTGTAACTGCTTACAAAATCAAAGGATTGGAATATCTAGTACAACAACAGGAAGCACATACCCTAGTAACTACAAATTTGGTCCTAACTCAATTTTGATAAAAAAAAGTGAGTTACTAGGTTTTGCCTTTTGACGGGAGCAGCTTCTCAGTTTATTCATACATTGTTTAAATACTGTAACTAAAAAGTAGCAAAGTAATGTTTTATATAGTATGTCCACATTTTTGCCCAGGACGTATACTGTTGTCCCTTCGATGTGAAGCACTGGGATAATGAGAGGTTGAGGCTGAGCCCTATCGATTTTCCATGTTTTCTGTCCATCTCTTGTAAAAAGTTGGTGTATCTTGCATGGCAACCACTTGTTTATTAATGGAGTTTTCAATAGTTATTGAATGATTATGATCTTTGATTCTGTTATGCAGTCCAGACACTTAATTTAAGTTGATATTTAAGAAAGCAGGGGACTATTAAATTGGGTTCGTCCGTCTGTCCATCCGTCCGTTTGTCCTTCCGTCACACTTTTTGGGACACAATAACTCTCCTTCTAATTAAGCTAAAATGTTCAAACTTGGTGTAGGTGTTTATTAAGTCAATGCCTTGATGGAGTTCGAAGATGAGCATTTTCTGCTTAGGGTAAGCAGAGATAAGCAATTTGATTGGTTGATGCTTTGGGACACGATAATTTTCGTTCTAATTAAGTGAGAGTGATAAAATTTGGTGTATAGTTTTATTACATCAATAACTTAACTAAGTTCGATAATGAGCATTTTCTGCTTAGAGTAAGCAGAGCAAAGAGCAATTTGATTGGTTGAGACTTTGGTACACGTGTTTATTAGGTGAATGCCTTGATGGAGTTCGAAGATGAGAATTTTCTGCTTAGGGTAATCAGAGATAAGCAGTTTGATTGGTTGATGTTTTGGGACATAATAACTTTAGTTCAAATTCAGTGGGAGTGAGGACATTTGGTGTATAGTTTTATCACATCAATACCTTGACTAAGTTCGATAATGAGCATTTTATGTTCAGGGTAAGCAGAGCAATAAGTAATTTGATTCGTCAAGACTTTGGAACATAATAACTCTCCTTTTAATTTGAGGTAGAATGTTCAAACTTGGTGTACATGTTCATTAGGTGAATGCCTTGATGGAGTTCGATGATAAACATTGTCTGCTTACTGTAAGCAGAGATAAGCAATCTGTTGGCTTGTTTATTTTAAAGTTGGCAATATATAATTTATATATTGATATTTGTGATTTCAGGGTTTAGAAATAGAGAAAGGTAAACTAGGTTTGGTTGGTGATATTAATTTACCGCCTGGTTCAGTTATAAAGACGGCATCCGGCGGACATCTTGGTTGTAAACAAGTTCAGCATATGATATTAGACAAATGGAAGGGACCAGCTACCACAAAAGTAAAAAAAAATTATGTGTATCTCATCACTAAAAACAGAAACTACTTCAGTCTTTCAGTGTAACATCCTTTCAGAAATGAAATTGTAAAATCACCTTTGAGCATAAATGTTGTTTCGGCAGTATATGCCTTGTACTGAGCCACATGTTCTAGACTTTTTTACTCTTGAGCTAGTTGTAGGCTCGAAACCATTATTCAATAAGATGTTTCTAAAAACATTGGAACCAATTTGATGCTATTATGTTTATCAGAACCATAGTCAAGATATCTTTTGATTAATTTCATCAATGTGATTAATTCTACTTATATTTTAATAAAATTTGCACTTGATAAAATAATTTCTGGAACAACCATCACTGGCTGTTTTGATATTTCATCATACCAATGAACATGGATAGGCATAGAGGTTTAACCATCCATAGAAGACAAAACCTTCTTGATCTTTCATACTTTTCATATGATAATGTTTTTAAATAACTAAAGACAGCTAATTTGTCCAGTCAATTTTATGCCGTGTTAATTACAGGATTTGGTGACAGCTATTGGACAAGTTTTACTGTCGGCCGCACGGGATAAGATGACCTCTGTAGCATTCCCTGCTCTTGGTTGCGGTAAATTATTCAAATTCCCTGCAGACCAAATGGCCGTGATCGCTCTTAATGTCTTACAACAGGAGATACCCAAATACCCAACAATACAGGTAGGTAGTCACACTGATCAGCAGTGAATATTCACTTGGCCGCTACAGTCACTAATAGAAATGACATTGGTGTGGGTTAATTAGCTTGAAAGATTAACTTTTTTCCTTCTACAGATTAAATTCTTGGATATTTTTTTTTGAAACATTAGAAAAATAAACGAAGGTGTTTGAAGTATATCTCTGGATAAAAAATATTTCCTATTTAGTTTAAATGGGGTATATTCTGGCCAGATGAGTTAATGCTACTACGTCCTATGTAAACAATGCACTTGCAATCGAGTCATTGATCGATGCTGTATGGTGTGACGTCACATGTAGAAAGCATACTTGAATTTATAAAGGTCAGTCATCTTATACAGAGTTATAAGAAGGCTTTCGCAATACCTATCTGAAACAGATTGGTAGGTAGCATAACAAGTTCTTTTCAGGTATAATTTGAGAAATGGTCCGTATCTTTGTAGACAATTTGAATGTCACCCCAGTAAAGGGATACCCCTACTTTGCGTATCGTGGAAATCCTGAAGATTTAAACCTGATACATACCGGTAATAGAATGACATGTTTTGTTTATACAACTGCTGTATACATGTTTAGATTTATAGGGCATCAAAAGCCATCCATCCAAGCCGTCACATGGACTGTACTCTGGTCCACGATTACTATATAAAGGGAACTTCTGATGAGTTTGTATTAGAATAAAACTATTAGCTTCATGAGAAAAATCAGGGACGGCTACCCGCCACTCATAGATTTACATTTATATCCATCTAATTTGACTATTTGTTACCATTTCAAAGGACGGTTAAGTGATCCTATGTGTACACTGTAAGTCATATGGTCTGTTATCACCTGTCCAACCTTGTGGGTTTTCTCCAGGTCCTCCTGTTTCCTCCCACTGCTAAAGACCCCTACGCGCAAATGCTTTATTGTAATATATCTGAACCATATTATTATGTTAAATTTGTGTCTAGTGGACATCACCTCCCTCCCCCTGCCCTCTCTCTCCCTCTCTCTCTCTCTCTCTCTCTGTTTTTAACCCAAGTTTGTACATGAGAAGCAGGAAGTTTGAATGACCAAGTTAATCCTGAAACCAATAGATGTTAATCCTTTTTCTCTCTCACTGACTACACCATGTCAGCGATTCCACCAGCCCACCTCCCAGCTTAAAAATAGTGTTATTAATTTGTTCTCAATTTACTTTATTTTTAGACAATAACGTTTGTCATCTATGATGATGATGTTTATGTAGAATTTTTGAGGAAACTTAAAAAATATTCTCCAGATGGCAATGGAGCTGTTGGTGGAACCGTGGATGATTCTGATTCCGATGATGTGGATATTAATGATTCGGATTCGAATGATTCAGATGATTCAGATGAATTTTTCAACTATATTAAAGCAACAAATGATGCAGGTCAGCCTGTTTAAAAACTAGAAAAAAAAACGTTTTCAGCATTTTAGTCGCCAGATTGGATCAACCATTTGTTACATGAATTGGATTTTGTCCAAAATGAGTCTGCTGACCAATAAAACCTAAAAATGATATATTATACATGTCATTTCACCAACAATGTTTGTCAAGCTCAATTTCAGACCATCTTTGGCTACAATTTTGGATTTTTCGTTCTCCTGAAATTAGCCTGTAGTTTTCAGTGGTAGCAAACTACATATTGTTTCACTAGGGTCCCTTCTATCAGAAACCATTGTCAAACCATGTTCTCGATAAATGTTCATGGATCTGGTTGTTATGCCCGGACTCTACTGCTAATTACTGAGTGATGTTTTGACTAGACTAGAGAAGACTAGTCGAAACATCACTAAGTAAAAAGCTGTAACTGTCTCAGAAATATGTCTAGTGTATTAACAGTTCAATTACTAAATGCCATTACAATTACTAAATGCCATTACAATTACTAAATGCCAGTGAAACATTTTAACTTTAATACAGCAACCTAAATATCTATATATGATTTCCTATATGTTCAAGATGATGTTTTGAACAAAAATATTATCTTTAAAATGAACTACGTAATTACAAACGAAGGATGGTTGGGTTGCTGAGTTGTCTATGGACTGTCATTGAGGCAGGAGTATTTTCTTTCTCACCCATGCGCAAGCAATTTAATGAAGTAACAGAACATCTTTTGAATGCCATATTTGATTTATATATGTGTCTTAATTTCATAAATTTAATTAATGGAAGCTAAATTTTTCCACCTATTATAAAATGGAACAGACCAAAATATCAACTTTAAAAATTACTATTTCAGGAGAACTGGAGGTACAAGGATCGGCAGATGCTGGTATACAGATTTATGCTGCTAACAAAGATATATGTGATCGAGCCAAACAAAACTTGAAGAAGTTTCTGAAAGACAATTATCTTTACGAAGACTGTGTTAAAAATGAAACAATCACACGTCTGAATCGTAGAATACATGAAGAAATGAAGAAGATAGCAGACAGATTAAACGTGGATATTAAAATACCTAATATAGAACATCTAAAACATGGTAAATATAACACCTAATATAGAGCATACCAAACTTGATAAATATAATAATACCTTATAACAAACAGAACATACCAAACTTGATCAATAATATTACCTAATATAGAACATACTAAACATTGTAAATATAAAAATACCTAATATAGAATATAGCAAACCTGGTAAATATAATTATACCTTTTATAGAAGAAACATTTTAAATATAATAAAAGCTAATATAGAACTCAGCAGACATGGTAAATATGATCCTACCTAATATAGAGTAGAGCAAACATGGTAAATATGATATTACCTATATGGCTAATATAGAACATACCAAAAATTGGGTTGGATCGCAGTGTTGGTCAAGCCCATACCTCAGATCTTTTCAATGGAGTTAGTAAGGGATCATATCAGGAATGGCAAGATAATGTTTCTAGTGTCCTGTGTACATGTTGGTGTGCATGTAAAAGAACCTTTGACAGTTAAATATGCTGTCTGGGCAAAATTTCCCTCATCGTACAATGCATGACTTGTGCCTATCTTCTTTAGGCCAGTTAATGCAGAATGCATGGACTTTAAACCCCCATTTCATTTTTATACACCCACATAGAAATGTGGATGTATATTGCCGTTGCCCCCGTCCGTCCATCTGTCGATCCGTCTGTCATCCACAATTTTTTGTGAACGCTCTAATACCAAAAGTTATCATCCAATTGTTTTAAAATTGATATATGTTGTTTAAATTAGTAAGATGAAGTATCCTATTTAATTTCAATAATTTCCATTTATTACATCTAGAGTTATGGCTCTTGTTTCACTTTGTTAAATCTTGTGAACTCTCTTCTAACGCCACAAGTTAACATCCAATCGTTGTGAAATTTATGCATTATTTAAATTAGTGAAACGAAGATGCCTATTGAATTTCAGCAATTTCTGTTTATTATGTCTTGAGTTATGGCCCTTGTTTCACTTTGTTGAACCTTGTGATCACTCTAACACCAAAAGTTATCACCCGATCTGTATGAAATTGATATGTGTCATTTAGATTAGTAAAAAAGAGGAATCCTATTGAATTTCAGCAATTTCTGTCTATTACTTCTAGAGTTATGGCCCTTGTTTTACTTTGGTGCAGCTTGTGAATGCTCTAACATCTAAAGTTTTCTGCCGATCTGTATGAAATTTAGGTGTGTCATTTAAATTAGTAAAAAGAAGAGTTCTATCAAATTTCCGCAATTTCTGTTTATTGGGTCTAGAGTTATGGCCCTTGTTTCACT
The DNA here is from genome assembly GCF_932274485.2 of Patella vulgata. NCBI lineage: Eukaryota > Metazoa > Mollusca > Gastropoda > Patellidae > Patella > Patella vulgata. The sequence goes on along the minus strand of NC_065886.2, from coordinate 37,316,955 downwards.
TTGTTGACCCTTGTAAATGCTCTAACAGCAAAAGTTATCATCTGATCTTTGTGAAATTTATATGCATTATTAAAATTCGTGAAACGAAGAAGCCAACTGAATTTCAGCAATTAAGCGCCAAAATATAGAGGAATGGTGTATTTACCTTGTCTCAAAATTTCAGCTCAAAATATTGAGTCGTTTGGATGTGAACGTCAAAAGTGCTTATCCAAACACTAAAACCTTTTAAGATTTTGGGTCTGTTTTTTCGTTGGGTGACCTGATAATCTATTCCCGTTCCTTTAGGGGTCTATACAGTGAATGACCCATGTGCTCTACTTGATAACGAAAGATAAATTTCATCTTTTCATTATTTTTATAAAATAAAAGTCTGGTTTTATCCAGACACCGCATACTACAGATTGGGACACCGGTCTCCATTTCCAGATGACGACTGACAGTTTAAGTTGTTTGAAAACGTGTCACATATGTTGCATTAGTTGCGCGGCCCTAATTTAGAGAATTTTAAAGGATTTTAACATAAAATTAAGCAGTTTTATTCTCCAAAATATTATCGGGAGTAAAATGAAAAAGCCTTTCAAATTTCAGACTTTTCTGTAAATCAATTCCAGAGTTAAGGTTCTTGTTTCTATTTGTAGAACCTTGTGAATTCTCAAACGACAAAAATTATAATCTGATCTGTGTGAAATTGTCTTGTAAATGCCCCCAATTATATGTACCTACAAAAGAATAAATATGCGACAACCCTTGTCGACCACTTGGACGATTTAGCAGCTGTGGGCGTATGTTTCGTTGCCTGGCAATCTATCTTACATTACTGATGTGAATTAGAAGCTGGTATGGGTCGGCATGCCATCTTTCTATCGTATTACGAAAACACGTAATTTTGTAGGAATATTTCTGACATAAATTTGAATACTGTACTGGAATTAAATATGAAAAATAGTGAGGTGCACCTATTTGTATTACATGTGAATATGAATATTTTGTTGACACATGATTTTTATTTGTGTTTTGAATCCATCTGCTTAAATGATGACAAGAATTATGCCCTTTATTTTCGGTAAAAAATTTTGAAATAGCAACACTGATTACCTGTCATCATGCTTTTATTATTTAAGATCAGAGAAAGGGTAGATTTATTGTTCCTCAGATTCAACTACAAGGTGAATCCTACAGTGTTGTGAAAGTGAAAGTAGCATTGCAGGAACTGCTTATGGTTGAAATGAAGAAATCCCATAAGTACTTTGATAGAAGTGGGGAAAGTGGTGTACCTAAACGTGGAACGATGGAATTTCTTCTTCACATGGCAGGAGCGGAAAATCCTTCACCCCCGTCTTACTGGCGACATTCAAAAACAAGACTTTCAAATTTTAAAGAAATTATAGGAGCTGGCAGTAAATTAGTATCAATTAAACCCTCCAGTTCACTCTATTCTTGCATTGTTGACCTTGTAAATAAAACGTGGAGGCCAGACTTAGTGGGACACGGAAAAGATGCTGTGAATCTTTCACATAAAAATATTCAAGTTGCAAAGATTGAACGTGTTGAAAACCTTTATCTTTATCGTAAATATTATGATCGAAGAAAGGAATTATTTGCAGAAGCCGTTAAAAATAAGTCATCTTGTGTGAATATTGACAAGATTCCAGGAAGTAAAGGACCTGTTCTCACAACAAAACTAAGCGGGGCTGAACTCAAACATAACGATTTGTACCCAGAGATAAATGAACATTATGTTTTTCATGGAACCTCAAAAGAGGTGATAGATACTATACATACGGAAGGTTTTGATCATCGAATTGGCAATGAAGGCGGACTGTTTGGAATGGCTTTGTATATGGCTGAAAGCCCGACCAAAGCTGACCAATACGCTGGTACATTTAACATATTATTCATATTTTAGAGTTTGTTTATTTTTAGAGTTTGAGTTTTTATCCATACTAAACTTAGGCTGCCTGTCTACAGTTAGCTAGTTGACCGACATTTTAGGTGCTAAATCCACGATTTTAGTCGAAAACATCAAGTATACTTCGAGAATTTTGAGAAGTATTTATTCTGCATCCAGAATAGGTTTATTTAGTCTTTGTATGTACGCCAAATATTAAATGGAGTAGAACTGCCTTACAGAACAATATATTAATTATTGGATATGGCGGCCATTCAGGACAGAGATTTATTCTCGAAGTATGTAGTAGAGGGATCTCTGTCTGCAGAATGATTTAACTGCACACAATAAAGCATATGGACTGACTGGTTCCTTTCGTCTGAATACTGGCTCTTAACCCGGTAGTACCGGGTATTATAAAATGTCGGTAAAATGCACGTACCCGGTATTACCGTGTACTCAGTAAAGCCCTCGCTAAAATTAGTACCGTAACTGCAAGTGCCATCTATTGTATTTTCTATACACTAGAACATATTTCCACGTGTTTCAAAGCGGCAAACCGTAAAATGGCGGAGTGCATAGTGACAACGTAGACGATGCACTCTCCACGAAGTCGTGAATGACGTCTTGCTGACCAACACGTGGACAATTTCGAGGCGGGTGATACACATAATTCGTTTCCAGTTACTTGATAATGATAGTAGTCAGGACAGTGATTGGTATTATGAAGTGTGTGATTTGTTGCGCGACGTTCCGCCCATGGCTATAGCTATGTCTCCCGTGCATGATGAACAAGCCCAATGTGAACACGATAGCCCTGTGTCTGCAGTAGATTCTGACAATAATTCTGATGTTGATAATAATGCTGGCCTGCTGGATCGTAAAAGACGTATGCAATTCCTGAGTCCCGAACGTGTAGATCTATTGACTGACTATATTGATAATGATATGGGACTTGGGGATGAAAGTGAAAGTAAAAACAAGGTATTGCATTCCGCCCGTGGTCATGGCAGCGGGAGACGTGATGCGCGTGTTCGTGGCGGCATTGCTCATGGCTGCTATTGATATTTTTGTTCATTTTAAATATCTTTATCAAAATCCAGTGAAAAAAACAATATCTTTTAAGTATTTCATGGAGAAAAATTCGTTTTCGTGTTAGCTTTAGTGAGAAATGAGAAATCCAAAATGGCCGCCATGACGTCACGTGATTACATTATTATGCAAATTTCCAAAATTCTATTTTTTTCTCTTAGCCCAACCTTATGCCCATCCCAACAGACAAAAAGATTTTTCATAAAAGCTTCCATAAGTACTGCTTGGCATTCAGTTCCAACCTCCCTTTTTTCCTCAAAAAAGGGTCTAGCACAGGCAGTGGATTTACGTCTAGCATTGAAAGGGTTAAGAATACAAAAAATTCAACCGAATGATAGGTATGATTCTATGATTCGACCACAGCATTTAGTTTGTTGCATTGTGATTCTTTTATTGGTAGAAAACAAGACACTTGAGGGACGGTGATCAAGGTTTATGTGCCTAGGTGTATGCTCGTCTTCAATAGCCCCCATGGATCAAAAAAGTAGGATGTTAAACCCCATTTCATTTGATGCAGCACATACATTTTTATACGCCCACATTGAAATGTGGTCGTATATTGTCGTCGCCCCCGTCCGTCCGTCCGTCCGTCGGTCCGGCGTCCACAATTGCTTGTGGACGCTCTAGAGGCCAAAGTTAATATCTGATTGACCTAAAATTTATACACAGTGTTTAAGGTCATGAGACGAAGAATCCTATTGATTTTCATCGATTTCCGATAATTACTGCCAAAGTTATGGCCCTTGATCACTTCAAAAAATCTTGTGGACGCTCTAAAGGCCAAAGTTAATATCCGATTGATTTTAAATTTAAGGTCATGAGACAAAGAATCCTATCGATTTTCAATCATTTCCGATAATTACTGCCAAAGTTATGGCCCTTGATCACTTTGTGACGCTCTAAAGGCTAAAGTTATCATCCGATTGACTTCATTTTGATACACAGCGTTTAAGATCTTGAGACGAACAAGTATATTGATTTTCAATGAATTTTTATGTCTTGAACAGCTAAATCCATGATATTAAAAGTTTTGTATACAAAACGTTAGCATGGGGCAGAACTTTATTAAAACAAACAAATTCTAATGGTTTTCTGATAATTACTTCATGAGTTGTTGTTCTTAATCAGATTTTAGTGTATTATAAATGTTTCATTACCGAAAAAAGTAAAAATATGCAACATCTCTTGTTGACTGCCCGGACGATTTAGCTGTTGTGGCCGTATGTTTCATTGCCTTTCAACCTATCTTGAATAGTTCTTGTCAATCAGAAAATACTTTTAGCCACTATAGAGAGCCTTTATAATATTTAATTTTTAAAATCTTGATTTCTTTTGTAGATCCTAAAACTCATCGAAGTGGTGGTGAGAAGAAGATGTTACTTTGTCGAATATTGTTGGGTAATGCTTATCTGTGCTCACAGAAAAACCCTAGTAAATACAAGAAACCGCCATGCAAAGATTTACATCATTTAGAACCAAATTGTACTAAGCATCATGGATTTTTTGACTCGGTTCTGGGAGATGGACAGTGGATATTTCGAGAGTTTGCTGTATATGATGGTAAAATGGTGTATCCAGAATACATCATAACCTATAAACGCATATGATGGTGTTAAAAATAACACAACGACTTTTCAAAATAGTTTTATTTGACCAACCAGAAAATACTTGAAAGCGCATTAGGAACTAAATGTTTAGTAATCATGCGCTATATAAATCGCGATATTATTATTATTATTATTTTATTTTTAAATTACGTTTTGAATTTGAATCTGTGAAATGAGTAGTAAGTTTATGTTTTTATCTTCATCCGGATGATATTCTGTGTTTAAAGATGCATTATGTAGGATTTAGATAAAGAGCTGGCCATTCTTGTTATAATAGATAATCAAAATGAATATATTAAAATATTCATTCAAATTACTTTATTCTAAACAAAGTTATCACTGTTTGACAAAATGTGGCATAGGTTGTTTGTTATCACAACAACGGTACCAGATTTAGCTCTTGCATTATACATGTACTTGTATATAATGCATCTTTAATAGTTTATGGCATAAAAATAAAAATAGTAAACAACCAGGTTGCTGCTTTGCCTGTCAAGGTTAAAATCTGATTTACTTTAAATTCATACACAGTGTTTAAGGTCATGAGACAAAGAAGCCTATTGATTTTCAGCGATTTCCGATAATTACTGCCAGAGTTATGGCCCTTGATCACATCAAAAAATCTTGTGGACACTCCAGAGGTCAAAGTTAAAATCTGATTTACTTTAAATTTATACACAGTGTTTAAGGTCATAAGGCAAAGAAGCCTATTGATTTAGAGGCTAAAGTTAATATCCGATTGAATTTAAATTTATACACAGTGTTTACTTTCATGAGACCAAGAAGTCTATTCATTTTCAGCGATGTTCGATAATTACTGCCAGAGTTATGGCCCTTGATCACTTCAACAAATCTTGTAAATGCTCTAGAGGCTAAAGTTAATATCCGATTGAATTTAAAGTCTATTCATTTTCAGCAATGTTAGATGATTACTGCCAGAGTTATGGTCCTTGATCACTTCAAAAAATCTGTAAATGCTCTAGAGGATAAAGTTAATATTGGACTGACTTTAAATTTATACACAGTGTTTGAGGTCATGAGATGATGAATGATATTGATTTTCAACGATTTCCGATAATTACTGCCAAAGTTATGGCCCTTGATCACTTTGAAAAATCTTGTGATGCTCTAGAGGCTAAAGTTATCATCCGATTGACTTCAGATTGACACACAGAGTTTAAGGTCTTGAGACGAACAAGTATATTGATTTTCAATGAATTTTTATGCCATTAACAGCTAAATCCATGATGTTAAAAGTTTCGTATACTAAACGTTAGCATGGGGCAGAACTTTATAAAAACCAAACAAATTCTAATCGTTTTCTGATAATCATTTAATGAGATGTTACTCTTCATCAGATTTTAATGTATTATAAATATTTCATTGCCAAAAAAAAGTAAAAATATGCGACAACTCTTGTTGACTGCCCGGATGATTTAGCTGCTGTGGGCGTATTTTTTGTTGCCTGGCAACCTATCTTTATCCAAATAAAACAAGTCTTTTCCTTTAAAGCGATGATAAGTCTAGCTAGGCAAGCCTAATCTGATTAAAACACAGATCCTATTTCGTTTCAGTTTTTATAGTTCGAGATTTCGTTTTTATCCACCTACATGGAAATGTTGTGGTATATTGCCGCCGCACGCGTATGTCAGTCCGTCGTTCACACTTTCTTGTGAACCCTCTACAGACTACATTTATCATTTGATTGTTTTGAAATTGATATATGTTGTTTACATTACAGAGTTGAAGAAGCTTATTTAATTTCAATAATTTCGATTAATTTCTTCTGCAGTTATGACCCTTGTTTCACTTTATTGCACCTTGTGAACGCTTTAAAGACAAAAATTATCATTCGATCTGTATGAAATTTATATGCATCCTTTAATTTGAATTTGTGAAACGAAGAAGCTTGTTGAATTTCAGCAATTTCCATTAATTATGTCTAGAGTTATGCCTCTTGTTTCAATTTATCAAACCTTGTTAAAGCTCTTGCAGCAATAGTTATCATCAGATCTGTATAAAATTTATATACATTATTTAAATTCGTGAAATGAAGATGCCTATTTAATTTGAATAATTTCCATTAATTTCCTCTGAGTTATGGCCCTTGTTTCACTTTGTTGCACCTTGTGATCGCTCTAACAAAAATTTACAGTTATTATTCATTCTGTATGAAATTGATAGGCATCATATAAATTAGTGAATCGAAGAATCATATTGAATTTCAGCGATTTCCGTATATTACCTCTAGAGTTATGAGTCATAACTCTAGAGGTAATAACTTATGACCTTCACTTTGTTGAACCTTGTAAATGCTCGAACAACATACGATCTGCATGAAATTTATATGCATCATTTAAATTAGTGAAACGAAGAGTTGAATTTCAGAAATTTCTGTTTATTGCCTCTAGAGTTATGGCTCGTCTTTCATCCTGTTAAATCATGTTAATACTCCAACTAACAACAAACCTTATCATCCGATCTGTATGAAATTTATATGAATCATTTGAATCGGTGAAATGAAGATGCCGATTGAATTTCAGCAATTTCCGTTAATTACTTCTTGAATTGTGACCCTTGACTCACTTTGTGGGACCTTGTGAATGCTGGCACAACATAAGTTATCATCTGATATGTATGAAATTTATATGCATCATTTAAATTAGTGAAATGAAGAGAGGGGGAGAGAGAGAAATAGAGTTTAACGTCCACAAACTAGGTCATTTCGGGACTAACACATGGTCCATTTTATTTCAATAATTTTCTTGCGTGTAGGGGTCTTTAGCAGTGGGAGGAAACCGGAGGACCCGGAGAAAACCCACGAGGTTGGACGAGCGTTCATACTCCTTGTCACATACAACCGGGGAGTGGAAATCGTACCAGTTGACTCAATGACAGACCTGATACAGCACGCACGTTCTAACCATTCGACCTTCCAGCCCCTCCCCCGTGAAATGAAATGGGGTTTAACGTCCTACTGTTCTGCTCCTAAACTGGTCTAATGAAGACCGGCATACAGTGTGCTATGAGGGAAATTTTGCCCAGGCAGCGGCGCTAGGGCCTACTCTTATATCGAATTCCAACTGCCAAGGGATCTTTTACGTGCACGCCAATGTGTACACGGGACTTTGGTTTTTCGTCTCATCCAAATGACTAGACAGCTGTCCTTGTCAGGCGTTCCGTCCTGCATCACTGACAAGGGGAAACCACGCTGGAAAATCAGGATGAACTTTCTCAGCCAATGCAGGGATCGAACACCTGACCTCCAGACTAGCGAGCCAACGTCTTACCCACTTAACCACGTGATCCCCCCCCCCCCCATGAAATGAAGAAGCCAATTGAATTTCAGTAATCTCCGTCAATTACATCTAGTGTTATGTCCCTTGTTTCACTTTGTTGGACCTTGTGAACACTCAAACAACAAAAGTTATCATCCGATCTGTATGAAATTTATATGCATTATTTAAATTAGTAAAACGAAAAATCCTGTCAAATTTCAACAATTTCAGTAAATTACTTCCAGAGTTAAGGCTCTTGTTTCGGTTAATAGAACCTTGTAATCCCTCAAACGACTAAAATAATAAATATGCGACAACCCTTGTTGACCCCCGGACAATTTAGCTGAGAGAGAGAGAAATGTGGTTTAAGATCTACTTGACACAAACTATGTCATTTTGGGACTGACATATGGTTGGACAGGCGACCTACTCCTTGTCATGTACAACCAGGGAATCCAACGATTTAGCTTATGTTGCTGTATGTTTTGTTGGCAGGCAACCTATCTTATTATATTGCTGGTAATCAAATATACTGTGTTCCACCTATAATTATGTATTTTGCTCAAATGCTTGATTTAGTTTTTGCAAATCATGAATTATCATCATAAGTTCTAAGCAATCGTTTGTTTAATAAAGACTATAGAGGTCTTGTCAAAAACGTTCCTCAATCATATAACCTAATTGTATTTCATTGTGCAGATATTTGAAGTACAGGTCAATCAATTGTCATGGCAATAGTTGAAAATTCGCAGAATTGAAAGTGCTGAGGCTCTCAGAACTGTTCTGACATTATTTTATATTTGTAAAAATCAGATGTGGATAGGCTGGTTCCTGTAAATCTCTGTGATAGCTTTGTTAAGTTATATATTTAGTGCTATTTATGCGATTTATATGTGTTAATGTTGCGTTGAAATTTTGATAGTCTGTACTTATGTTTACATGTATGTTAATATTATTTAAGAGTATTTAATTAGTTATCTTTTAATATGTGTTGTCACTCTTGTACATGTATGTGATCATTGTGCCTTCCCCCAATTGCTGCAGTTTTAAAATGTATATGTCCTTATAACAGGATCGTTATTAGGTAGTACTGGATAGTCTAATACCTGGTTGACAGTTCCATTACGATTCCAGTATGATAAATTAAAACATTCCAACTATTAGCAAGGCTAGGGACCAGGGCGTGCTGTTGGTGAAAGCAAGCAAAGATGGTTTGTGGTACTTATGTTTTATAAATATGTATTTGATTTAAAGATTATCACAATTTTCAAATGGAGCTATTGTTTCATATATAAAAGTTTGAATACAAATAATTTTTCAAGATGATTCAAAAGGATTTTTTAGTAGTAATTATTTCATCTTAAGCCTGCTATGAAATATTGTAAATATGATATCAATAAAAATAAACTACAATTTAAAAAAAAAAAAGGAAAATATAAATCTAAAAATGTTCTAATAATTCCAGCATGGTTAAATGGACAATAATCCCTGATAAATTATACACCTACATGGAAATATTGTTGTACATTGCCGTTGGCCCTGTCCATATGTCGTCTATATGTTCTTGTGAAGAGTTGTGACCTTCCACTTTGTAGAACTTTTTACAACAAAAGTTATGATTCATTATGTATGAAATTTATGTGCATTATTAGTAATACAGAGAAGCTTATCAAATTTCAAATATTGCCATTAATTATTTCCAGAGTTGTGGCCCTTGTTTCACTTTTAGAACTTTGGGACTGACAAAAGAATAAATATGCGACAACCCTTGTCATCTGCTCGGACAATTAGCTAGTTTTGTTGCTTGGCAACCTATCATTAAGAAATCTTGTTAGCCCCATCTTTTTGAAATTTAAACTGGTTATCTGATCCCTAAATTGATTTTCAATATTTGCTAACCCCCAGACTTATTCACCTATTTTACAAAGTCTTGTTAGCTACCTAAAAGGCTTAGCTTTTATGAGTTTGTTATTTCTAACTGTGGATAAATGATTTAGCTGCTGTTTAGTTGTGCGACAAGATATGTCTATTATGTATATAATTGTGATTATAAAGATAATGTATAATAATGCTTTACACAATAAATATCATGTATAATAATGCTTTACACAATAAATATCATGTATAATAATGTTTTACACAATAAATATCATGTATAATAATGCTTTACACAATAAATATTATGTAGTCTATTCACTAACAAGGTTCTTTAATAGAAATGAAATGGCGTTTACTGACCTACTGGGCTAATGAAGACAGGCATACAGTGTCCAATGAGGGGAATTTTGCACTACGGCCTACTCTTACATCATATTCCAACTGCCAAAGGATATCTGATGTACACGCCAATGTGTACACGTGTACATGGCTCTCTTCTGAATAGAAAGGGGTGGGCCAGAGGCTTGGATCGTAAGCTTGTACATGTATGGAACAAGGAGTAGGGTCACCTGCCCAACCTTGTTGGTTTTATTCCAGTCTTCTTCTTCCTCCCATTGCTAAAGATCACTATGCGAAAGCCAATTTTTGCAATAAAATTATACCATGTTAATCCCAAAATGACCTAATTTGTGTCAAGTGGAAATTAAACCCAATTTGTCTCTTCAATAGAGGGCCATGGAATACATGCATGTCATTTTCACAGAATTTAGACAGGAGACCACAAAACTTTATAGCAGGTGGCTTATATATTCTGGGCTTTTCTGTCACACAGCTTTAATACTAACAAATGGGTTTTGACAAATCTTGGTAAATACCTTCGTTATGACAGTCTGCCGATGTTCAAAAAGAAGGGATTTCAACATCCTACTTTTCTGCACCAATCAGGCAAATGAATACATCTACAGGATACTGTTCCTTGCCAGACCCTCTATTCTGGAACATTGACAAGGAAAAACCATGCTGAATACTATCTATTGCTCTCAAGTGACTAATATATATTACATGAGGATTGACTACATCATCTTGCGCTTTGCTTCATTCAATAATCAATCCAGGTAGCATTATTGCAGATTGCCAAACAAAGAAATAAACAGTTAAAATATCACAGTAATAACTTTAATTACTGTTATTTCCTGATAGTGGAACCGATAGTAAAAACAATTTACAACTTTATATAGTACTATTTCGTATTCGAGCCAATAAAAAATTATAACATTAGGATCATCTAATAACAAATCTAGTACTACAATATACTCTTAAACCCAACAGTTTCACAGTATTATACTACTAATTGGTATCCATTTTAAAGTCTTTCTGTCTATTTCGCCTCAAGATACTGCATAATCCTTAATAAAAAACCTTAAAACAATTTCTTAGTTTTATCTTTAATGTACTATTTATTGTTCTGTGTAGTTGTCCTGAATGGTTCATATAGCACTAATATTACCGTAACAGTATTTCATCACACATCACACACAATCATCTGTTTCATCATCAACATCTTTTTTAAGTTATCGGACAGGGGTCCATGGTTGAAAAACATCCTTGAACTTTTTAGCCTCTGAAAAACAAGAAGTTCTGTTTTAACATTTAATAAACAGGATTCATTATCTCATGTATGACTTTTTGACAATTGGCTATATGTAGGTAAAGCAACAATGCGCCATTTGCATTTTTCGGTTAAATATCAATTGTCTCACAACTTGATCCACGCTAATAATATGTACTCAGATTGATTATTTAAAGAAACTCACTAACACAAGCTGTTCAGTAAAACAGATTTATCCAATATACCATTTACTACCTCAATCGATTTATAGTCCCAACAACCATGGGATTGGTTTGCCTGTATATAACGTCTCAAAAACTTAGTGTATAGTTTATAATCAGTTTGATTGCTTGAAACACTGGGGGGGGGGGGATTTCAGCGGGGGACATAAGCCTCACTGTTGGCTTGTTTTATTTAATGTTGCTGTGTTTTAGATGCTACGTTCATCGGGACATCGAATAAAATATAAATGTTTTAAGGCCACTGAGTCCCAGAGTGTACTACAATAACAAAGTTAAAGGAAATGAATTAATATTGAAAATGAATGAAAACTAGATAAATTACGTTTTGTGTCGAATCCGGTTTTGGAATTTGAATTTGCTAGGTTAAACTAGGTCATTTCCTGTTTAAAGGTTTGCTGTAGCTTGGCCAAAGCAGGGATCGAACATGGAATTTCCAGGTTTTCGAGCCAACAACTTGGCACCATGGCTCCCACATTGAAGTGAAACCTGACTATTTGTTAAAAATTTTGTGCTATTGATATTCCTGTTACTTTAGATGAGGGTGAAAGATAACTTCCATAATATAGAAAGATCAAGTCACCTGACAAATTTTGAGAGAGAGAGAGAGAGAAATAGGGTTTAACGTCCACTCGACACAAACTAGGTCATTTCGGGACTAATATATGGTTTGATTTTATTTACATAATTCGCTTGCGCGTAGGGGTCTTTAGCAGTGGGAGGAAACCGGAGGACCCGGAGAAAACCCACGAGGTTGGACAGGCGACCCTACTCCTTGCCACGTACAACCGGGGATTCAAAACCACGCCAGTCGACTCAATGACAGACTTTATGATACAGCGCGCGCACGCTAACCATTCAGCCATCCAACCCCCCTGACAAATTTTGATGTAAATTGACAAGATTTGGTACTACAGTTGCCTACCTTGTCCAACAAAATCATCAGGATGTCTTGCCATGTAATCTTGTAGAACCACCATACGTTGATTTATAGCTCTTTGTTTATATCTATTCAAGGCATCACCAGTATAATATCCTAGTGTTCCAAAACCAATATGTAAATAAATACCTGAAAAATATATCAAATCAATATAGAGAACTACTTTTCTGCACTAATCCAGAAAATGAACAGAACTAAAATGGGGGTTTAATCTCATACTTTTCTGCTCTAATGTTATGCAGAACTACCTTATTTCGACACCAGGTTAATGAATAGAAATAACAGATCCTACTTTTCTGCTCTAATGACAAATGGCATATTGTACACAGAACTGCCATATTTCTGCACAAATAATAAGGCTAATGGAAGAAAAATGAAATGGGTGTTTAAGGTCCTACTTTTCTGCACTAATGACAGACAATAGGAATCTACCATACAGCAGCATTGACAGGAAGACACCAGGATCGAACTGAACTATCCTGGTTATCAAGCCAGGGTGGTGCAGGACAGGGGACCTGGATGGGACAGGTATGTGGGAAGGAGGGTAAACAACATATTTCATTTAAATTGTGGCATTGTTTCTTAAGGTAATAAAAGATGATGAGAGGAAGAAAGAGCTAGAAATGGGACAACATTCATATTATGGTTCTATTTTATTTCAGGGGTCTTTAAGCAGTGGGAGGGAACCAGAGGACCCACAAAAAACCCACAAGGTTTGACAAGCGACCATACTCCTTGTACAAGCGGGGAATCGATACCACACCATTGACTTATTTTAATGACAAATCTTGTGCGTTGTCAAACTAGGTCTAGGTCATTTTGGAACTAACATGGTTAAATTTCACTTCGACACTTCTATAATTCGCTTGCGCATAGGGGAGTTTAGCTGGGCGGGGGGAAACAGAACACAGAGAAAAACCACGAGGATGGACAGGCGACCATACTCCTTGTCACCTACAAGCGGGGAATCGAAACCATGCTACTTGACTCTAATGACAGCCTTTGGACTAGAGAAATAGAGTAGGCTAGGGCCTAGATCTTTCTTACAAAAAAGGTGATGACATTGGTTGGACATGATTTGTTATTGACTTGAAATGGAAATGTGTATTTACTTGAATGGCCTGGCCTCGACCGACTGATATTGTATACTATAGCTGCTCCGACGCCAAGTGTTCCAAAAAACAAAGAGTAAAAGTTCGAAAGTTTCTCAATCCCTTCGATACGCATCTTGATGACTTCAACCTCCGATCACAACAAGAAAATTGAGTGCTTTGGTTTGGGCATGCGTTGTGCGTTAAGAAAACAGGGGAGACAAATACAGTTTTGTATCTATGGATACAGACCACAAATAATTTTCTACGAACATCGATGACGGCAGTTTTTCCGTTTCATTTGCAATAAGTTCTCACTTTAAGAGACAACTGTTTTTTTAAACGTAAATGGATGGGGTGTTGGCGCTGAATCTCCCCCCAAATAACGATATTATTATGCCGCTGGTTGAAGTATTGCTGAAATTCAATGGTTCTCATCTCAACCTTTTTTTACCAATGGCACACCTTTGAACACATGAAAAAATAGCGTCACACCTGGCTTAATATATATGTAAAATATTTGAATATATATGTAAATAAAGAAATACACAGCCATTCACTTATCAGTAGACACCAGTGAATACTCAATTGGGATCACTGGTTTTTCGCCGCGGCGCACTGGTTGAGAATCACTGCAGTCTAATTGTTTGATCCTAGGTTGGTCGATAAAAATCATCGGATTTTCCGACGTGGTCCCCTTGTCCGTGATGCAAGACACAGGACCTGAAAAGGGAAACGTATGGTCGTTCGGAGGGAATGAAAAACAGATCCATGTACACATTGGCTTGTGCGTAATAAAACATTGGCCGTTGGAATTCGATATGAGAGTAGGAGTGCCGCTGCCCGGGCGAAATTTCCCTCATGTCTAATGTCACCACCTTATTTCTCTCAATTTCACAAATTTAAATGCAGTGGGGTTTTACGTCTTACATATCCGCGCTATCCGTCCTAATGAAGACTCACACACACCGTCAAGTTCAATGGATTTGTTTTTACGTGCACGCTAATGTTTACACAGGACCTTAGTTTTTTGTCCCATCCAAATGAACAGCCTCGGTTCGCTAACATGGATGTACCGAGTTCGACCACGGGTTTGACCGAGAAAGTTCATCAGGCCTTTACGTTGTGACACACCCCCACCCCCGGTCAATTATGAAAGACGGAGGGATTGGCAAGGGACGTATAGTCCTTCAAATGGCACGCAAACCGGGGTCCTGTGTACACATTGGCGTGCACGTAATAAAAACCTTGCTAGTTGGAATTAGATATAGGATTAGGACTTAGCGCCGCTGTCCGGGCAAAATTTCCCCCATAGCATACTGCATGGCGTACACTCGTCTTCATTAACCCAGTCGAAACAGAAGAGTAAGATGTTAAACCCCATTGAATATCTGAAAGACGACTAATTCTAACTCTTAAACATTGTGGTGTGATAATGTAATAATTGTTACACTGGGATATTTTTATACTAATGTTACCACCTAACAATATCAATAACATACCGAGGTATTTTTGCTAACAAAATGCTAGCCATATATTCTATACAACACAGACCAAATATTCAATACGCCCAAGTAGACCAAATATTCAATACGCCCAAGTAGACCAACTATTCAATAGGCCCAAGTAGAACAACTATTCATAAATAAAACAGATAACTACGAACGTTGCTGAATAAAATTTATTAATATTAAATAGTAGAGTGTCATAACGAAATCAAACTAAACAATAACGTTTAAAAGTAACAAGAACCCGAATAGCGAGGTGTTGTCTCCAAATATAACAACCCGAATAGTGAGGAACGTCTCCATAACAATAACAATAAGAATAAGTATGGCGAAGTGATTTCTCCATATATTAGAACCGAAACAGAAAAAGGATTTCATAACAACACGAATAGCGAGTGACTTCTCCATATAGAATCAGAACCAGTATGACGAAGTGATTTCTCCATTAGAACCAGGACAGAAAAAGTGATTTTCCCATAGATTTAACCAATCTGATTAAAACACAGATCCTATTGCGTTTCGTTTTTTATTGTTCAAAATTTCGTTTTACTTGTCCTTACTCAAAAAAGTGAAGGCTATCGAAAGTATAAAAAAAAGACACGAAAGATAGATGTGTATTTTAATCAGATTGTGATTTAGCAATCAGAATAGCGATGTCCACCATGGCATTCACTCTGCCAAACTCCTCAAGATCATCCTGGGAATGCAGAAAATAGAAAACATAAACTCTAATTATACACCAACAGTAGAAATCAGATAATTTGCTATCAAAAGTAATTGGAAATGTTTATATATGGTCAGTTCTAGGTGAGGTCACGCTACGCCAAATTAGATTCTTGGTCAGTAAACTGGAGATCCGTCTTCACGGAGGAGAGCTCGGGGTAAGCCTTTACCCTGAACAAAGGTATGGTCAGTTCTTGAGATATGTTATCCGGATTTACTATTAGCCCTATGCCGTTTGTCTTTTTATATGCTAAAATTTCAGTGTGGGCGTATAATGTCGTCACCCGATCCGTCGCGCCATCCGTTAACAATTGGCTTGTGACGAGATAGAGTCTACAGTTTTTGACCGTTTCTGTCAAATTTTGTCTGGAGCATCGTGGTCATTAGCTACGAGAACGTAACTAAAAACGCTGAGATATACTGATGTGCTTGTTTTTAGCTACGATTGGATGCCTTTAGTTCCAAGTGGCAAACTCAATTTCTTTATTAATGTATGAACCATCTTAAAAATAAGTTAATTTTATACTATTAGTACTTATTACACATACGCAGTCCAATCTACTGAAACAACATTCATTTATCAGCAAATATTGACAATAAAGTAAATCAAGCGTTGTTTTTATCATAATTGATTCAGACGTTCATAATTACGCCGTAATAACTACTGCGCAACTCTGATCAGTTGGGTACTTTGATTGGCTATTGCACACGAGGCCCCGCCTTTATGTGTGTACAGACGTAAATTTAAAATGTCGGGAAAAGCGATCTACTGTCGCTTTGATTTAAAAAGAGGGGATTTGTACCCGTTTCAGGTAGGATTATATGCTTAATTGTGGTTGGGTGTGGCAGAAATATTATAAATAACAATAACCAATCGTTGTTTTGATTAAAAATATTGTCAATTTTGTTTACAAATGCCGGGTGCGAATAGCTCCCGCATGTGCTACGTTGAAGGCAATGGCCTCATCTCTTATCTCGAAACACGGAGGTTTGAGAATTTAAGGTTTGTTATCTACGTGGTCATGAGCGGACGAACCCTGTCGTTATTCAATGTTATGCGACCTTTCGTACTAGAGTTATGCCCTTTTCCCCGAAAACCTTGATAATGCGATAGAGACTAAAGTTTTTCATAATTGGTGTGAAGGTCATGCGAGTACGAGCCTCATCAATTATCAGCGTTCTGTGACTTTACGTTCCGAAGTTATTCCCTCCCCATCCCTTGATGAAAACCTTGTGACGTGATGTAGTGCGTGTAACCGGACGATTTAAATAGGAATAGAACCATAGTTTGGAAACCTATTGGAATTTTACTACAGATTAGTGGGATCGACGATTTCTGAAATAAGATGCATACATACTTTACGTGACTATTTATATTACGATATATCATGAATATCATTAAATTACACTATCGAAATTCGGCGACCTTATAGCGGAATGGACAGAGCTATATTTGGTAAATACAATGACACATGATGTGTGAATACGAACACACGTCAGCTATAATTAAGACTGAGATAATACTATAATTATTGCCCACGTCATATTCCTAATGAACACGTGATGAGCGTAAACACGCTCTCCGTGTAATTGTACATGATATTTGTTGTTTATTTCTTGCAATGTCTGCAGGTTTGTCTTGTCGAATTGGTTTGCGTGTAGTGCGGTCCTCCAGCACGCACTACTAGGTTCCCACTGTTGTACGATGCGTTACGACAGGATTGTCCCTACTGAGTCCACGATCTGATGCGTGGAGATACGCCATTTTAGTTAAATCAAATGATCAATAAAAGACAATTACCCACTGGCCAATCACAATTAACACCTGCACACACGTCACAAATATTAACTGTAATAAAAGAAATTATGATTATTTTGATGACAATAACACAGCTGTATTAAAGATGCATTATGTAAGAACTGAATCTGAGTACTGCAGGTTATTATTCTGTCTTAAACTATTATTTAAACATTTATTAACATGACAAGCTGATAATCAACTCACTGGGCCACATGTTGGCTCTGGGACCTGGGTATATAACACCAGTGATATAAAATAAAAACAATAAGAATAACGTATAGATGGTGATCTGCTTCTATAATATGACAATTGTCGGATCGATATCAACATGCATACTTTTCTATTGGTCAGCCAAAGAACGTGGCGATGTTGTTTGGGGTCGGATGGCCTTGCTGGTGCGAAGATAACTGGGCGTGTCCATGTGTGTTGAGGTCACCTAAAGTACATAGTTTCACGATTCGAACTTCTTGGGGTTAAAGAGTAGGACCGTCAAATGGCCAGTCACGTTATTGTGAACACTATAACTGATATCGTACAAAGAGTAACATCACGCACAGGATACAGCATATTAGTCATAACAATTTCCACAAGGACGGAAGTGGACTATAAAGTTGGGGGACTGGGTAGGGATATAATATTTTGTAAAGATAATGTTACGGGAATTCGTGTTATGTTACATTGATATACTATCTGTTATTAGCTACATAATATGGCTATTAAAATACATGAACATCCCGTTGAACTTTTTCGGCCAACACAGGGATCGAACACGGGACCTCCAGGATAGCGCGCCAACGTCTTACTAACTGAGACACTGTAGTTCCAGGACGTTACAACCAGATTTCATTTAAGGAACTGTCAATAAAATACCCATATGGTGATGTTATTTACCACCACAAAAGCATGAAACATTTAAGTAACTTACCGTCACAAGTTTTTCCTGTATTTCCAGCATCACAACTACATGTAAAACCTCTATGTATCCTGTTACAGGCTTGATGACCTTCACATGGACTAGGATTGCAGTAATCGACTTGAAATGAAATATGAATAAATCATAGTCACGTGGTACATGAAGCCTGTCTATTTAAATAGAAATGGGGTGATTTTTTTTAGCACTAACGGAAGCCGGCCATGTTCTACGGGAATTGGCGACTTTATGTTTTGTATAGACAATGTAGCAGCTAGAATGTCTAGTAAATCTTAACAAGACAATCTGAAATCAGCTATAATGTTTGGTTGGCAATTCTGTTGAGCTTGGCTAGTTCACCTATATCTTTATCAAATATTATGGCACATCTGCAAATGATAAGCTACTTGGGAATCTGTCCTGGGCCCGTGGTGTGTTGGAATCTATAACAGTGAGAGGGATTTGGAGATCCCAGGGAAACCTCTCAATGTCACACAGGCAACGCAGGATCAGATTTAAGACACATATACGTGGCTGTTACTCATGGTGCACCTGCGGAAGACCTCCAAAACTGTAGCGGGCACGGGGGGGGGGGGGCTTAGAGAGTCAGAACACAGAAATGATTTTAACAAATAACATCAAGTACATGTATATAAATGTCTGAATAACAAATACAATTTTGGTGTCTAAAAGTACGTTTGAAAGACCAAAGAATACAATTATACCATTTAGAAAAAAATAAGATAGGTAAGTCACTTAAAGAGTCAGCATACAGAAATGATTTTAACAAAATACATCACGTACATCTATATCAATGTCTGAATAACAATTACATTTTTGGTCTCTAAAAATATGTTTGAAGGACCAAAGAATATAATTATACCACCTAGAAAATGATTAGATAGGTAAGTCACTTAATGAACCGAATCGCAAAAATCAATCAAATATCGGTTGAGTACCTGGGGGTTCTCGGTGACTCAGTGAGAAAGACGCTGGCTCGCTAACCAACATGACTTCTCTAATCAGTGGATTCAGCATGGGAGGGCATAACAAGGACAGTGTCTAGTAGTTCGGATGACCTACTATTTTTTTCGAATTTCAACTGCCAAGGGATATTTTACGTTCTCGCCAATGTGTACACGTGATCTCGGTCCTTAGGCCCCTATGTCCCTTAACGGGCCGTCCGACCGGCAAAACTAACAAGAGGGAAACACCGTGGAAAATTCCAATGAACATTTTTGGCCAAAACCGGATCAATCTCGGGACCTCAAGTTTAGTGAGCCAACGTATTACTTACTGAGCCACCGCGGCTCCAGGACGTTCAAACCAAATTTCATTTGGGGTACTGGTAAATAAAATACCAAGTGAGGTTACTTACAACTGCATGTTGGTCCAGCATACCCATTGGGACATGTGCAGGTAAAGCTACCGTCTAATCGTACACATGTCGCATGATTCTGGCACAGATCACAAAGGTCATCTGTAATAAAATAGAATATAATTGATCAGTGATGTTTAAAGATACATTATAGGAGATTTTTACAGAGAGTTGGCCATTCTTGCTATAACAGTTCAAAAGTAGTTGATGAAAGAAGAATATATTGAAAAATTCAGTCAAATTACTTTATTCTGAACATAGTTATCATCGTTGTAATATTTGCCTAGAAATGGTAGCGAATTGTGTCTTCACCTTCGCTGATCGTTTGATTGACAGGCGTTAACTCCACCTACATATCTCGATTATCAAGTAAAGTTTTCAATGGCATACCGAAACGCTTTACAGCGGCCTCGCTAAGTACACTCTATCATTTAGCCTCGATCTAACTGACGTATTTTCATCAGGTTATCCCTTATTTGATTTAATCAATTAGTGAAATCCTATTTAAATCCGAGCTGTAGCCGAGCCATCCGTGGGTCTACAGAGTTGATTTTGGTCTTGTTGTTTAAATAAAGATCTAATTTATAATTTCTATAACATCTGAAGCCTAAATTAAGACTTGCAATAATCAGATTTAGCTCTTGCATAATGCATGTTTAATTATTATAAAATGAGTTGGTTATAACTGTGATTAGTGGAAATAAAATAAGGCTGTTGTAACTACTTTAAGAATGAAGAGATCATGTCATCAAGAAACCTTCCTTACTTGCTTTTACAGGTTTATGGACGGATCGCAGCCTTGTTGTCTAATCAAAAAGTTCCACCCCAAAACTGGTTTCTGATCGGATCAAGGTTAGTAGTATGAAGGGTACTTTGAAGCAATTTTGGAATTCCAGACATTCCAAAGGTCTGACGTCACACATTCCTAAGGTCTGACGTCAGAGCATTCCACAGGTGTTCTATTTATAGGTTGAATATGGTTATTGTTGACTGAACAATGAGGTTATGAATAATAAAAAAAGGTATGCAGGTGTTATATTCTTTGATCGTGTTTGACTTTTGTAACGAGGGTATGGGGTCCACGAATTGTTTATTGGAGGGTAGGGGGGGTGGGGGAAGATATTTCGCTTTATAGGCAGGTGTGTAGAGGTTACATTGAGTTCACGCCAAGTGTAGCTATACCTGTATTAAGGGACAATGACCTCCGCCATTAAGCTTGACAGGTGATTTTGTCGATTTTGTTCTAAGCCAATAGTTTTAATCTACATATTTGTGACAGGGTGTAGTTAAATTTTGGTTTTAAGTTTCGAAAATCTAGGTATAAAAGGGGGTTGATTACACGTTCAAATGTAGAATTGTTTTATGAAGTTGAAAACAAGAGATTAACATCATGAGTATCGAGTTGTATCGAAAGGATATTGGAAATGATTATTTGGTTGTAAAATGTATTTGGCAAGAAGATGTGTGTTATCACATCAGACTGTATGGTTACGGTTTTAAGAGTGATAGATATCCAACACCCAATGGTATCATGTTTTTCGAGCGGCAATGGCAGGCATTGATGAACACGTCCTCAGAGATAGATGAGTATTTACAAAAAAACATTGTAAAGAAATCAGTGCCTATTGGTAATGACGTGTACGTAACGATCGACAACAAATACCCTGGAGTCAACATTCGTAAATTTTGGTGGTGTGAAGAGGAACGAATGCCAAAACCTACCCGAAAGGGTGTTCATTTAAACGTGAAACAATGGGAGGCATTGTAAGTTAGCTTCAAAGAGTTGTGTGAAAATAATTTTACGGGTGAGGAACCACCCCTAGGTGTAGTAGGCTTAGCAAAGGCGGAGACTTGTGTATAATTTCTGTCCAACGTATTTTTTATTTGGCGGTCTGTGCGAACCAATAATATAACGAGTTGTATATATATATATAAATAGATGCCTAACTATTGAGTTATCATACGAAACAACATGGCTTCACCCAAGATATTAGATGTTTCAGTCGGTTTGACATTGAGTTTAGGGGACAATGATAATACAACCCCTGAAATATTACTGAAGGCTGGTTATTTAGGGTTGAAGCGTAAAATGGTTTTTAAGATGACATTAAAAGAATGGAGTCGGGTTGTTGATCGTTTCAAAAGATATTTATCCTGTACAAAACCTACCAAATTTGCCATCAACAGTGAGTTAAGCTGTGAACTGGGAACCGCCCGCCAAATGGTTCTGGAGAGAAAAAATGGTAGACAATTGGTGATACCCGAAAAAACCTTTTCCGACCTAACGGGCGTGTCTCGAGTTACAAGATCGTTCAAGCGCGGTCGTTATCATGTGTATGGTTGTTCGCCTGCCAAGTCGGGTCTCGGGGTAAAGGATTGGAGTTTGTTAAAATCTGGACAGACGTGGCACAATACTCCAGAGGAATGTGTTTCTGCAGCAAACAATGAAGGATGGGACCAGCCTGATTGCTACAGCACGGAAGTACGCGTAGAAGGGGTCTACGCCGAAAATCAACTCATCTTCCACGAGGATCTTGTAGATGCGGAGGAACACGTTACACACCTCGTACCGTGCACCATGTGCTCAAAACCTATGCATGTCAATGACGATCATTACTGTCCTGCCGAAAATATACGTACGTTAGTTGTGCAAATATTGGGAGACATGATCAACACGGAGATTTCAAAAAGTGTAACCGGTTGCTGTGAAGGTTGTCTCAACGGTCGTGGAGGGCAGCTTGAACATACATGTCTGGGGATCGACTATTGGTTCGATGAAATCAACTTTGTGGACTTGTACTTCGAATCCTGTTTTCTAGAGTTGAATAAAGATCGTTTTTTACAGATAGCACGATTCGTCCCAGAGATTCGCGATCAGAGCGAAGAGTTGTTTCTACACGCAACGTTGTTTTGGAAACCTCAAATCCTAGAATGTGTTCACACGTTGACTAAATAACTTTTTTTTTTTTTTTTTTATGATTATAATTTTCATTTTCTATATGTATTACATTTGTACTTTGATATAATAAAAGATTAAACATTTTTAAATGGAATTAGTTATTTTTACCCCGGCTAACGAAATGGATGTAAGGCTAAAGACCCCATTTACATGTATGATATCAGGGCCCACACAATCGGGTAAGAGTCAATTGGTCAGGCGCTTGATTCTAGAACTACCACAAGTTGTCGATCAACCCATAGATCGTATCGTGTGGTGTTACGGTGTTTGGCAACCTTTGTACGAAGAATTAGCGGGTATCGTAGAATTTGTCGAAGGGTTATCCTCTAGTCTAAACCCCAAGGAAAGAACACTATTGATCATTGATGATTTGATGGACGAGACAACGGACAAAGTATCAAAACTCTTTACCCGCGGAAGTCACCACGAAAATACTTCCGTCATTTATATTGTTCAAAATCTGTTTCATAAAGGTAAACATCACAGGACGATCAGTCTCAATGTCCATTACATGATTATATTTAAGAACCCTCGAGACATGTCTGCTATAACGCAATTAGCCAAGCAGATGTACCCTGGGAAAACTAATTTTGTTCGTGAAAGTTACGAGGACGCTACAAGGAAACCCTATTCGTATTTATTTCTCGATTTGAAGAGTACAAACCCCGACCTTTTGAGACTTCGGAGTAGTATTTTCCCTAGGGATAACCCCACGGTGTACGTACCAAAGGTATAAAAGCAATTGATTTTCGACTGTACCTACACACAGTTGTCCGAAAATAGATAATGTATGGTCTAGATCGTCACGCCAAGCTATTACAAGCACTCAAGCGGGTCAAACCAAGACAGCGAATACATATTATTAAAAACGCAAGTAAACCAGTCATTGACGCATTGTGTGAGTGTTGTCTTAACATCTTGAAAGGGAGAGTTCGACTCTCGGCATACCACAAGAAACGATTGTCGAAACACAAACGTAGTCTAAGACATTTAGCGGACCGTAAAGTCGCCCTGAAACAGAAGAAAAAAATCCTGCAGAGGGGGTGGATTTCTTGCTAGCTTGCTAGCACCTCTGGTAGGGATTCTAGGGAGTGTGGTACCTAAAATATTCGGGTTGTAATGGAATTTACTAAAAAGATGGCTCTAGTACCCGAGAGTTTGCTGGAAAATTTGCAAACACCTAAACCCCAGATATTACAGCCACCCTCTGTGAGAAAAGTTTCTGAATTAGACGTCGAAATACGACGCATCCTCGAGGACCCCGAAATGGATGAAAAATATTATCTAAAATACTTAATCATTCAATATTCCATTATTTTGAAAATAAAAACCACACAAAAAATGTTTAGGAAGCAAATTTCTGAGCGTTAATATCCCCGTGAATAATATTATCTAAAATACTAAATCATTCGAGTTACCGTATATCCCCATAAATGTCCGGTATTTAAGACTGAAGAACCATTCCTGCAACAAATAAGTTATTTAACCGGCACGATTGTTATAAGATCGATATTGCTTAGTGTTTTCTTTTGTGTTTTTATGTAAGGTGAGGGAGGGGGTGGGTGTGGTGGGGGAGTTTTGTGTGGGGTATGTTGCGGGTGGGGGTGTTTTTGTGGGGTAGGAGTAGTGTTCAGGGGGAGGGGGGGTAGTAGTTTTCTGTGTATGGATGGGGGTAGATTTGTGATTTCTTTTGTGAGTATGTTGGTGGCGGTAATTTTGTATGGGGTGGGGTAGGGGTAGTTTTAAAATTCTAATATACTGTTATTTTATGCTATATAATGATGCCCAGCACAAAGTAATAGTTATAGAGATTAATAAACTATTACAATACACATATTACGTTCTCGTCACTAACAGTGCACGTAATCATCGCGACACTTGATAGATGTGAACGAGCTGCCCCCTGGCGTATTGTGGTGTAATTGAATATAGAAATAGATGTGTTAATAACGGATCTTATGACTTTAATCTCTTAATATAAATAATAAGCAATAAGACGATTTGAGTTAGAATCAAAACTTAAGAATTCGGTTCCGATCAATATTTTGTATACATTATTAATATCTGAAGACGCCTATAGAGGGCAAACAGCTAGCTTATATGATTTAACGTATGTCATAATGAAGTAAAGTGGAGAATTTTTTACCCGGTCGTATTTTTTATTATTATAGCCTAGACCTTCAAGTTTACTAAATGTTATCTGTGCTTGATAACGATAACGTCGTGATTGTGTATAATAAACCAATGATTGGTGTCTTATATAACTTTTTTTAAAATTTGTTTTAAAGTTCCAATTGAATTACATGAGTGTCGGGTTTTGTATTAATTTTGTCGGGCACTTTTATTTCGATTTTCCCGAAATTCCAATTCAACCTTCATTACGGTGGAATGGTGATATCTAAAAGTTTTTTTTTTAAAAAATCGGAAAACAATGTGACCTCTAGAGAATCCACAAGCTAAAAATGCGATTTTTCGACCAATCAGGAGCCATAATCCAGGCAGTTACGTTCGGATATGTGTGATTATCAACAGGAACCAAGATCTTTATGATAAAAACATATACATGTATTTAAAGTTTCATCCAAATCGGATAAAAACTGTGGCCTCTAGAGGGTCCTCAACCTTGATATACCATATTTTTTACATTATTTGCGTGCAAGGGGCGGCCATTATGTCCTTCAGTTTTAGTCCGATTTTAACGAAATCCGAACTAAACCATCGTTAGTGTATAACTGTGATATTTTCACACATTTCTGTTTTTTAAATCGGATAAAAATTGTGACCTCTATAGGGACCACAAGCTCAAAATGCGATCTTTTGTACAATCAAGGGCCATAATTCAGGAGGTTACGATCCGATATGCGCGAATATCGAAAAGAAACAAGATATTTGGGTTATAAACATGCATTTTAAGTTTCATCAAAATCGAATCAAAGTTGTGACCTCTTGAGTGTCCACAAGCTAAAAACGTAATTTTTCGTACAATCAGGGGCCTTTATCCATGACGTTATGTTATAGTCCGATACATGCCAATATCGAATCGAGATCTTTGGGAGATAGACCTATATTTCAAGTTTCGTCACAGTCAGATAAAAATTGTGACCTGTAGAGTGTCCACAAACAAATTGTGGACAGACGGACGTCCGGACGGACAGGGGCGACGACAATATACGTCCACATGAAAATGTGGGCGTATAAAAATTGGAGGAGCTAAATCTCTATTCTTTGGCAACTAGAAATGAACACAAATGGGTCGCAACGCATTTAATGATTTACATTCAATCGTTTTTGTTTTTACTATAATTTCTAATCAGTTCTGTTCAGCGAGTCAAGTTTAAGTGTACACCGGTTGTATTCTCCTGTGAGCTTCGTTCATCGAGTCGTTTCATTACAAATGGCACTCGAAAGCATTCTAGGACGCCATTCGTGTGCCAATTTCAACATTTTATTTTGTTTTAAATATAAGATATCAGACGTCCATCTTTTCATGGCAAGATAACACCATCAATGTTGATTTAAATTGACCAATAAGTCCCGCCCCTTCCATCCCTTCACCCTCGTTATCTGACCAGTGTTCCTACCTAGCATCTGATGGTACAGTATAAACCAGGACTGTTCCACCATTACCCTGCTCGTTGTTAGTGGTTACCAGTAAATCCTGAACGCCATCTTGGTTGATATCTACAACATCCACACCAAACACTCCTCCAATTGTTGAATCAATTACTCGTGATTTTACCTGAAAATCATGAAAAAAGAAAACATGGAAATATCTGCACCTTTGACAGACATGTGAATGGTATCTAAATGAACAAAGGAATAAAACAGGGTCCAACGAGGACGACTTGGAATGAAAAGAAATGGGGTTGTCTTTCTGTTCTGCTCCTACTAGACTAAGGAGGAAGGCATACATTTTGCCCGGACTGCGGCGCTCCGACCTACCCCAACTGTCAAGGGTTCTTTTACGTGCACGCCAATATGTTTTTGTCCCATTCGAACGACTATCATTTGAATACTAACATACAGTTATATTCTTCTATGGTCGGAGGAGAAGTTTCGCATAATCTTCATTGAATTTTATCTGTCAAAGGTTCTTTTACGTGCACGTCAACCTCGTTTTGTTTTCAGTCCCACCAGAACGCCCCTGTGCATCCCCGGACAACCAACTATCAACATTAAATCTATATATGTACCATCGACGGATCTGTCCATGTGTTTCCGGAAGTGAGGTAGTAGACGGAAAGAGCTTTAGAAAAATAACCGGAAGTGAATATAAACTCTGTAGGAATCCCAGAACTATTTAATACAGAATGGTGGAAGAATATATCTGGCCCCTCGCCCAACACGTGTTGTTTCCATGGATCCTGCATACTGTGGTTTGTTGGATTCTCTAACCAAAGTAATTGTCCTTCAGAAGATCCTTTAAATATAGAAAAGAGAAAGATGCCGGGTTTGACGTCCATTCAAAACGGTCATTTCGGGACAAAATTCATTTAATCCAAGTAGAAAGTGTAAAAATTGATTAGAATAGAGTGACCTATCGAGCAAATGGCAGTCTTCAAATAGAAAACCTATGAATTGTTTAGTTGGAAATCGAATCATATTTATCTCGAATATATTAACTTGTAATTGTTAAGTTCAAAATAACATTGTTTAAAGGAGCTTTATGTAAGAGCTAAATCTGCCTATTGCAGTCTATCTTCTAGATTTAAATTATTATTTAGACATTTATTCACATGACACGCCTATAATCAACCCTCAAGAAGATCGGATGGCTTAGGTATGAAACGGATTAGAACATTTTCGCCATTTAATGTATATAATTTAACGATAAACTGGATAATCGAAAATTTGTTTATAATCTTAGCATTAGTACTTGACAATCCCGAATGTCTTGTTATAAAGTCGCCGAGAATAAAGTAATTGGACTGAAATTTTCAATGTATTCATTTTTTATTATCTATTTTTAAACTAGTATAGCAAAATGGACAGCTCTTTATCTAACTCTTATATAATGCATCATTAACCGTATCAACAATCAATAAAGATGATATACCAAATATAGGTTTTCTGGCTCTACAAGTTAAAATGTCTAGGTCGCCATCTTTATCCATATCAACCCATTGTACTTTATGGTAAAACCAGTCTTTACTACTTCCAGCTGTGATATCATAGGGTCCTTTAATACTCGCCTGGCTCGTAATATCTGCGAGCTTTATGGCGCCATTAGTTTTAAAAGGTACCAAAAATCCACCAGCAATTGATATCGTGGATGTACCGAAGACAGCATCTTTAAAACATAAAACAAAAAAAAATGTTTAAATAGATATCCTTAATCTATCCAACGCCCACACTTCATGTGTTCGGGTAAACGATACTTTTTAAAAAAAAAAAAAATATTAGTTCATCTAGAATATACACATTTTTCATCGGTTTTTTTTATTTGAACGGGATCGTTGTTTACATAAATCTTACTTGTTATTATGTAAGAATTATTGGTTTTAAATGTAGGGTCACTAATAGTGACTGGGTATACATTTTGCCGAAATTTGTTTTCGCTTGGTTGTTACCAAGACACATGAAAGAGGTTAACTTCGCAAGCTTTTCGCATGAAACCCAAATCTAAGGCCTTTAAAATCCCAGGGTTCTCGGTTTCAGAATTAGATGCACATGTAAACACCCGACGCAACAACGCAATCGGGCGGTTACAAGAAAGTGAATCCCAGAGAGAATGTAGCCGGGCTGCTGAATGTTTCCCAGAGTACAATCTGTCGCCTTTGGATAGATACCGACAGCGAAGTTCAACATGTGACCGCCCATGATCAGGCCAAAAGAGTGACTCCACCTACCCTGGATTGTCACATCCGGTTACATCATTTGCAGCAGCAATTCCTGGGCGGCGTAGGATCTCAGACCAGACAGTCTGTAACCGCCTACGTAAGACCGGATTACGAGCCAGACGCCCCGTTAGAGCTGCTGTTTTGAAATACGCCGACACCGTCAAATCCGACTTAATGGGTTCAGACACACAGGGTATGGTCACAGCAACAGTTTGGTTCAGCGACGAGTCGCAGTTCGTGTTGCAACGAGGCAATGGTAAAGTGGGGGTACCGACGACGAAATGTCACTATGCGTCTCTTTTTTTTAAGAGTATATTTTATAAATTTTATTTTATTTCGTATTGAAAAAGCCTTTAATATTGGATTCTTCAACACAATTGACGGCCCAAATCAATATATTATATTTTATAAATTTTATTTTATTTCGTATTGAAAAAGTCTTTAATATTGGATTCTTCAACACAATTGACGGCCCAAATCAATATATTATATTTTTGTGCGAACACATTCAATTTCTAGGGGAAATGACATCATATTTAGGCTATGACCTGTGAAATCAGTGTCAACACCAACTTGTTGTGCAATGATGAACTAAGAAAATTAATCAATACGGAGGTGTTTTATGAATGCCGCATTCTTTCACGTGTAAACTAATCACAACTGAACACGTGTCAAGCACCTTTTCAAGTAATCTTCAACTTTTGCAACAAAATTGGGTTTTACGCTACAACAGTTCTCGCAGATTTTACATTGGTCACGTCCACTCATTTTTGGTCGGCTTTGAATGTCTATGGATAAGACGGGTCGTAGTGAATGTTACGTTCTGGGACGATAACATAAGTCGTTTCCAGATCATCCGGTAACACTTTCCCCATTGAATGTTTTTCTCAACTGCGAGGGCGTGTCATAGATATCAATTTCTTTAAATAATGCATTTTAAAAAAAAATTGTGTGGACTTTGGACCCACAGGAAGACATCTGTCCAAGCCCGTGGGTTTTCTCCAGGTCCTCCGTTTTCCTCCCACTGCTAAAGACTCCTACGCGCAAGGGAATTATTGAAATAAAATTGAACCATTTATTAGTCGCGAAATGACATATTTTGTGTCGAGTGGACGTTAAACCCCATTTCTCTCTCTATCATTTCTTGAAAGTTGACAAGTTGAAAAGAAATGTTAAGCTGAAGATATCGCTTAGACCATATCAATAACCAATTTTCTTAAGTTCATTTTCATACAAACCCACGTTGAATGGATCCATGCCCCAGGTATTTAAAAAAGACGTTGGCTGGCTAACCTGGAGGGGGGTTGGATGACTGAATGGTTAGCGTGTGCGCTTTATCATAAAGTCTGTCATTAAGTCAACTGGCGTGGTTTCGATTCCCCGGTTGTACGTGACAAGGAGTAGGGTCGCCTGTTCAACTTCGTAGGTTTCCTCCGGTTTCCTCCCACTGCTAAAGACCCCTACGCGCAAGCGAATTATTGAAATAAAATTAAACCATATGTAAGTCCCGAAATGACCTAGTTTGTGTCGAGTGGACGTTAAACCCCATTTCTCTTTCTCTCTCTCGCTAACCTGGAGTTCCCGTATTCGATCCCTTCATTGGCCGAGAAAGTTCATTGGGATCTTTCGGAGTGATCACCCCCCCCCCCCGCCCCGCCATCAGTGGTGCAATGCCCGAGGGCCTAGCAATTGACAACGTATAGTCGTTCGGTGGGGCGAATAACCGAGGTGCCGTATACACATGGCATTGGCTTGCACGTAAAAGATCCCTCGGCAGTAGGCCGTAGCGCCGTTTTCCGGGCAAAATTTTCCTCACACCACACTATGGCGTACGCCAGTCTTCATTAGTCCAGTCGGAGCAGAACAGTAGGACGTTAAACCCCATTTCATTTGATTTCGTTATAAAAGATTTTAATAATAATATCTTGAAGAAAATAATTTAGATCTATTTAACAAGTATAAAAAAAAACGAGAAACAGGTCTGTATTTTAATCAGATCGATCTATCTTTGCCTAGATCTATTTGTCAAGGCCAACTCAATTTTCGTAAAGGTCGCTGAGATGTAAATAAGATTAGGGCACTTGATTGTTGGGAGATTGTAGGTTAGGGTTAGGGTAAGCGTTAGGGTTAAGATTATCGTTAGACCTGTTTACATATCGTGACCTTTGACCAAACTTAAAGATGGCCTTATCAAATAGATCTAACCATCTATATGTCTCTTTAAGCACTTTTCAGACGACCTTGAACTTAGAAATGTATACCTGTACATGACATGTTATTAAAAAAAACCTGTTTGCCGGTATTGGAGCATTTCGGGTAATTTTCTTTCACTGTATATAATAGGTCTATTATATCACTTAGTCGCGGAATTCAATGTGCAAGGGTATATTGCGTGGGTATAAAAAATAGGCTATTATAATATAATGTATTTTCTACATGGAAATCCTTAGATCTTAAAGTGCACATAAGATGGTCCCGGAAGATTTGAGATACGTGTAGCCAATGGTTACTATATCCACTTTACGGCAAGTTCACGCCAATCTGGTTGAAATTAATTCAGTTATCTTCATTCAAAGTCGTAAAAATAGACCTTCCATATTAACGGCTTTGCCAATTATCGAAAACACTCTTAATCCCCTCAGACGCCAGTGACGTCACAGTGACCGAATGCATATTCGGAATGTTTATTCCTTAATTACCTATATACAGCCGGCGTGTGTATTCTTTAACGCCTGAAGGATTCCTTAATCCCCCTAATTAAATAAAACAATTGACTACGGAATAATTTGTTTTGTAATTTTTTTTAATTTAAGATCCAATTTAGAGTGCCTACAACTTTTAAGTCCTGAACTCTTAATTAATTTTTTACAATATGTAAAAAATATACGGGTCCAGTTATGTGGTTTTTACTGCGAGCACTTCGCTTTTCCACATAAAGTGTAGTGTCGTTAATATCTGTCATTAATTAATCAATCCGACTATAAATGTTATACAGGCATGGGTCATAAATTAATTTCAAGTTGGTGTTAGCAGTGAGTGTTAGTGGGATTAAGAATGTTGATTAGGTAATTATCTTTTTTTACGCCCGCCAGATGAAAGACATCACTCTCAGTGGAACGTGTGCAGAATACCTCACGAACGAACTATAGTAGAATCATACGTAAATTAGTCTTAAAGCACATATAATTTGTCTCAAGCACATACATGTCATATGAATGTATATAGAGGGAGTTAAATTCAATTTTTAAAAATCTTTATTGTAATTTCTAATCAAGTATGTTCGGTGAAATACATGAACAGTCCAAATTCAGCGATAGTCATTAAGCCTGTTTAGTAAATTCTAAACATTTTTTTTATTATTATATTGTCGTTTGTGAATCAGTCAGTACTAACTACTTCTGCATTGTCTCCTAGGATATACCATTCTTTGTTCATTACAAATGGTTTTCGAAACCATAAAAAATACATGTACTGATTTAAAAATGTTCATTATGTCTTTAATATTGGATATTAGGATCCAATACTTTCATGGCAAGATAACAACATCAGTTGTGATTGAAATGGACCAATATTAAATTTTAATTCGTGTTTTTAATTCCGAATTTTCTAGAAAATATAGAGTTAGGGATTTATCTCCTTTAAACAGACAACTAAGTTATGTAATGCAGTCCCAGTTATGTAGTCTCAGTTGCCCGACTGTATAACCTGCTTTATGGCTAAATACACAACACAGTTTATATGGAAATACAATCACTGGTTTATAGGCATAGCACGACGTTTAGACAAGTATTCTCTTATCGTTATCTTAACCGTGTTGTGTTTTTAATGTGTTCAATCGCTAAATGCCACTCAAGGATTATATGTTTTATGGCTGTAGGACAAACATAAAAGCTAAATGTATTACAGCGATCTCTTAAAATAAATTTCTCGACATTCGGTCCCCCATAACAGGCTACGCCCACCAGCAATCAACAAATCATACCAAGCAATATTTAAAACATCTAACTATAAAATATCATGGCGAATGTTGTCATGCATTCGTAAATGGTATTTCTATTCGCACCAGCCAACGTTTCGATTTTAAAGTCCACATAAATTACGGCAAAACATCAAGAACTGGTTTTCTGTAACAAATCGTTGTATAGTTAAACTAGTTTAGATCTGAAGAAAGATAAAACCCAAAAGATTACTACTGATAAGAAATATGACATGACTATTTTGATATTTTCTCCAATGCTTATCAATTTAATCAAATGACTACCAAGTTCTGTTGTATAGCGTAAACTGGGAAAACAGGGTTAAAATGAAAGTAGTGTACAAGTGGAATCCTTATGTATTTTCTTGAATTCTCGTGATTGGATCAATGAAAACAAGACTTTTGTTGGTTGCTAATATTTCTCTATTCTTTGGTTAACAATAATCAACATAACTTACAGCAGACAATTAATGTAACAATTATTGGTTCAATACTCCAAAGTGCTTATGGGAATTGATATAAACTTTTGTCTCGAAATATTCAAAGACAGGTAAATCAAGTCTGTCCTTCGGGATGTGATCTGAAGTTGATCTCCTTGTGATAGGTTTCTAGAAAGTTCCCTTTTAATTCGTTCGTTCGTTCGTTTCTGGAGTTTTACGTCCACTTCCACCTAAGGTGATATCGTAGACAAGGATGATTCCTAAGAAACTTACTGGAGGAAGCCGTATGGATTAGGCTTGGTCCAGTGTAATTTGAGACATAGTGTCTTAGCAGGGAATGCCCACCCTTTTAATTCTGTTATTTGGGTCTATATATCCTACAAATCTATCGTCTATACAAACAACACACCATGGTAACTTAAAACGCTTTAGCCCGTAGACGTTAATTATAATTTATAAGCTTAATTTAAAGTGTAATACAAAGAATACTGGAGACGGGTGATTAAGGAGATATATATATAAGACAATATTAAGTAGATATAAATAAAAGGGTAATTAAGGTGGATTAAGATCCATTAAAATATAGTTTACTGAATTAAGTAATATTGTGCGGATTAGCACGATAGATTAAACATTTACTATCGGGTCGTAATTCACCCTACTACAGTAGCTCCAAACAGAAAGAGAGAAATATGGAGAGAAATTAGGTTTAACGTACACTTGACACAAACTAGGTCATTTCGGGACCAGCATATTATGGTTCATTTTTATTTCAATAATTCGCTTGCCCGTAGCGGAAGAAACCAGAGTACCCGGAGAAACCCCCTCGTTCTTGTGACCTAACGCGCACGCGTTAATCAATTCGGACCCTACCCCTTCTGAATTCCAACTGTCATATTAAAGTTTTAGTGCCTAATGCATCTCTGATAATGGCTGTATGGAAAGCTCTATAGTTTTTATTATGACGAAGTTTATATTTGTATATTATAACGTTACACTGTCATACGTGTATTAGGCCAAGAAAATAAAATACCTGTGTTTTCGGTTACTTGGCTCTACGTCGGTCGGAGGTTTGTATTATCTATTTCCTAGCATTTTTAGCTTAATCACTGAGTAAGGATCTTAAAAATAAAACATAAATTGCAGTGTTGGAATTTCCAGAGAAAATCAGGACAAGGTCTAGTTATAGGGCCTGGGAAATGAGAGCAACGGCTTAGGATCGTCGGTCGGGTTACCGTAAACACAGATGATTTCTTAAGCAAGGCTGACACTTGCACGATTCTGTGGCAGTGCGCAAACTCGTCGTAAACTGGCGTGAAGTGTGCGTAAACCCGTCGTGACTGCGTGCCATGTCGGGACGAGAATTTTGAAATGTTCAAAATTTTGGTCACGACATAATTTAGCGACCGGGTCGTGAACTATGCGCAAACTGTTCGTGAACTCGTCGGGACGATGCGGGAGGATGCGTGCCAGTGCGTGGCAGCTGCCAGGTATAAGCATCTTCTCTTCCCTGCAATGATTGTGTCTCTGACATTCAGCATGTTGTCTCTTCCACAGCCAATCCAAAAATGACCAGGGGTTGGGGAGGCCCTCTTTTTATATGGCGTGCCCAAGTCGGCACGACACCGTCCGAATTGCGTAAACTCGTCGTGCCAATGCGGGAAGTGCGCAAACTATGCGCAAACTATGCGCGAACTCGTCGTGCCAGTTCGTGTCAATGTGGACACTGATAGGCACGCATTCGGGAACTCGTCGTGAACTAGTCGTGAACAGTGCGGGAGCCTCCCAGTTCGTGACCCAAAATGGCACGACTTGCCACGACAAAATCGTGGCCAAAAGTCGTGCAAGTGTCAGCCTGGCTTTATTTTGCCCTTAAACAAATATAACGATAATAGTGTGGTATCTGTTTCATACAAGCCATTCATTTCTTCGGGAACCTTACACTTGGTTGAGCTTTTAATAATAACACAATAACAAATATATTTACAATACAATAGTACATATCTTGAACTTTTGAGCTACATGTAAACGATCTGACTTGTGTCTTAAGACGTATCCTACCACTTTAATAGTTAAACCCCAGAGGCAGAACCTGTCTACCGCCCACATAACATTGCAGTGAGGAAAAACACTATATAGGACTCCAGAAGTTAGATGTGTGAAGTGGTATCGGGTGTTCTAGAGGGAGAGAGAAATGGGGTTTAACGTCCACTGAAGACAAACTATAGTCATTTCGGGACTAACACATGGTTCAATCTTTTATTTCAATAATCCACTTGGGCGTATGGATCTTTAGCAGTGGGAAGAAACCGGAGGACCCGGAGTAAACCCACGAGGTTGGACAGGCGACCCTACTCCTTGTCACGTACAACCGGGGAATCGGGTGTTCTACAAAGAGCAAGTATATATAGACCTACCCCGCAGGGTCGTATAGTAGTAGACAGATTTTGCAATTGCTTCATCCCCTCGTGAGTTTTCTCCGGGTCCTCCGGTTTCCCCCCACTGCTAAATACCCCTACGCGCAGGCGTATTATTGAAATAAAATTGATACATGTGTTAGTCCCAAAATGACTTAGTTTGTGTCGAGTGGACGTTAAACCTCATTTCTCTCCCTCGCTTCATCCATATTTCATTTTATTTAATGACTAAAATATCAGTTTACCTGGAACTTGTGCAACTTCATTGGGCCATGTTACTTGACTCGTGATGAGTTCTGGACGTATGGCGGCAATATTGGACAGGTATCTGCCAATATTTCGAACAATGTAGGCACCATCGGTAGATAATGGCACTGCATTGAATGAAGAGACCAACAAGTCATACGTTGTGATGTTTCCAGTCTGGTTCCGGAACACGGTTGTAAAGCCCGGGTGCTCTAGCTTAAAGGAGCCCAGTAGCTTCGGGATAGATGCATCGACGTTGAGAATACACAGACCGAGAGCCACAAGGCTTAAACTAGCGAATGTCAAGTAATTCATCTATGAAAACAAGCACGTTTTATCCCGGGTATAGTTTATACTTGTTGATGACACGATGTTAAATAGGTCACGATAAGGTCTAATAGTCATGAATTGAAGTGCTCAACAGTCTTTATATAGCATAACATATTATTATCTGACCGATAAGTATTAGCATATAATCTACAATAATTTCTTAACTTGTACCACCCGGGTCAGCCGCTAATGTTGGATATTTCTGCCCGGATTCCGACGCTGCAGTCCTAACATTAAGATATAATCTACACTATATTACAAACAAAGGAAGTGCATGGCGTTTAATGTCTCATCCTTCTACAACATCCAGACTAATGCAATGAAATGAGGGATAACATCCTGGGGCCTGTTTCACGAAATTTTAACTAAAGATAAAATTCAAATTTTAGTATATACTTCAATTTTGATTGGCTAAGCACTAAAATCAATCTAATGTTATCCAATCAAATTACTAAAATTTTGATTTTATCTTAGTTAAAATTTGGTGAAACAGGCCCTAGCTTTTCTGTTCGAACCGGACTAATAAGAGTGGTTTAATGGTCGAGTGCAAGACAGTAAACAACTTAAAATACTGACACCTATCCAGCACGTGCATTTCAATGAAATACGTCACGCGGGTCCAATTTAACAATTAGTATAAATAATGTACGCTTGGCCCATTGCCCGTACCATTACCGTACCATTATTTGAAATAATGGTACGCCAATATCAAAGGATGACGTCACATCTGTATTTTAAAGACGGTTATGCTATGTTGGATATTTCTGCCCGGACTGCGACGCTACAGTCTTATTAACAATCTAGACTTTTACGGGAGGGAGGGGTGGGGTGGATGGCCGAATGATTAGCGCGTGTGCGTTGTATCATAAGGTCTGTCATTGAGTCAACTGGCGAGGTTTCGATTCCCCGGTTGTACGCAACAAGGAGTAGGGTTGCCTGTCCAACCTCATGGATTTTCTCCGGATCCTCCGGTTTCCTCCAACTGATAAAGACACCTACGCGCAAGCGAATTATTGAAATAAAATTGAACAATATGTTTAGTCCTAAAATGACCTAGTTTGTGTCGAGTGGACGTTAAACACCCCCCTCTCTCTCTCCCTCCCTCTCTTTCTCTCTCTCCACTTTTACAAATGCAAATGGGGTTAAACGTCCTATTCTTCTGCATCACTCTGGCTAATGATATAAAATAATTAAGTTTAAAGTCCTCCTATTCTTCTCTAACCGGGCTAACAAAGACGGCCATAGGCTACGCGATCTGCTATGGAGAATTTTTAGCTCGGGCAGCGGGCCACATCCCACTCTTATTTCAAATTCCATTTGTCAATGGTTCTTTTACGTGTACACCAACGTCTACACAGGGCCTTGGTTTTCCGTCGCTTCCGAACGACTAGACGTTGTTCCTTGCCTAAAATTTTAGACCCACAGATAGATCCAACTTTGAGATACAACAAAGTTTATCTTCCACTGTAGACAACTTAAGCCAAAAACAAGGCTAAACTGACTTTCTGCTTAATATTTGGAAATTAAAATTTTATCGTATAGATTTTGTCATATCAGTAATCGAAATAACACCTCAGATTAATCCAATTAAATACCTTTTCTTTCACCTAAATCAAAGAAAGTTAACACCTTTAAACATCTATACGCAACATGGCAGACGTCGTGGTGATATCAGATTAGATTATGCATGTATACCAAACTTTGATACAAATCTGCTAACCCATGGCTGCAAAATATAAGCGTTTTCACTTTCAATTTAGTTGTTGTCAAGGAATTTCACCGACGCTCGTAAAAGGCCTTGATCCGGCTGGCTAGGTTAGTGATTTGATTTTCGATAAGGCTATTTTTAATTAAGATATGCCTGGTTATAAACATATGGTCAATATTCCAAATATATAGGTGAATTGTTTAAGCACCAACAGTTCATACTGATAAGAGCCCTTAAATGTTTCTTCTTTTTTCTTATTAAATGACACAGGTTTGTGTAAATATAATATTTACCTCTGTTTAATAGAAGCTCGTATAATATTCCCGCCTTCATTAGCCCAGGTGGGACTAAGACGTGATACCGTGAACTAGAAATGCCATACTCGTTGCTGTGTTACGTTTGGTAAGACCGGAATATGGGTTGTGCAGGCGTCCCCACACCTAGTGCAAATCCGTTAACGGACCCATGATTTGCATGGAGTTCTTAAACGTGTATAGGATTCTCGCCATGTTGCATGTATTCATTATTTTACCCCTTTTTCGCAGGAGCCGAGATGGGCCACATGATATAAAATACAGATTCCCAATTGTGAAGAGCAGGCAAAGAAATTATATCAAGTCGTCCGTAAAGAACAGAAATTCAGAATCCCTTACAAACATTATAGAGGTAGATTCTACAATCATTAAAATTCGCGAAATTCTGGAACACGTTTTAATCAATACTGGCATAATATATATTTACAATATCAACATGGCTAACAGTGGAAATATCCGACCGTGCATTCTTATGGGTGAGCTAGACACTTATAAAATTCGTAGGCTGAAATCTATACAAAACCCGTGTCTTTAGCTACCAGTTGATTATGATTTTAATTTTAAAAGAAAGACAAACATCAATTATATAATACAGCTGGGTTTAACGTCCTACTATTCTGCACCGACTGGGATAATGTAGTTAATATAAATGACGAAGCTCGTATTGTGAATTTTAAGTAGAATACGTCTTCTTTAATTAGCTACGAGAACGTAGCTAAAAACGTTGAGATATACTGAGAGAGAGAGAGAGAGGGGGGGGGGAGAGAGGGGGAGAGAGAGAGATGGGGTTTAACGTCCACTCGACACAAACTAGGTCCATTCGGGACTAACACACGGTTCATTTATATTTCAATAATTCGCTTGCGCGTAGGGGCATTTAGCAGTGGGAGGAAACCGGAGGCCCCTGAGAAAACCCACGAGGTTGGACAGGCGACCCTACTCCTTGTCACGTACAACCGGGGAATCAGATATACTGATGTTGAGAGATGAGGTTTGTTATCTAGTCTTTAAAGGCTCAATACCACTCTTGTTGTATCTGAATAATATATCCCAATCTTTATTCTGATCAACAATTTGAACTATTTTACAATATTCCAATTAATTGATGATATAAATTTCATCTTAACACACCTAATTTAAAAAATTGGAAAAATTCAACTAAATGATTTGAAAAGCCTAACGTAAACCTTTTCAAATGTGACTTGGATTTAAAAATATTTTTGAACCCTCTGGACAAGTAAAATAGGATTTAGTGGATAATTTACACAAAATGTAAGACACTAATACATCTAGTACTTAGAATAAGGCTATTTCTTTATTTTCTGGAGCTGTCAAGACAGCAAGAGTGTTATTGTCCCTTTAATATAAGAGCTAAATGTTCCTATTGCAGGATTTTATTTAACAAGTAACGTTGCTACGGTAATAATCAATATTTCCTACATCCTGTGAAAACTTCAAGCAGTGGTATCTTGTCTAAAGTAATTTGAATGTAATTTTCAATATATTGTCGTTGAATTACTTATTTTGATCTATTATAGCAATAACGGTCAGCCCTTTATTTAAATCTTACATAATGCATCTTCAACTAGACACTAATAATCTTAACCAAGTACTACTTAAACAGGCATTGTGCAAGAGCTAACTCTGCCTATTGTAGGTGTTTCTTTAGGCTTAAATGTTACATAAATTATTAATAAGACATTAATTAACTTACCAAAATCACAATCAACGCTCGATATGCCTCCGATATTAAGTAGATTTGAATGCGTTTTGCGGTTGATGATATAACCGCAAAAATGGATAATTGACACTTTGTTTATTATCGTAACAACGGTAGCAATGACATTAGAGTATATTATTTGCAAGAAATAAAATGAATGTTTAACGTCCTACTTTTCTGCTTCACCCTCCTTTTTACGCGAAATGAGGGGCTACATCTGTTGTCCCATTCATGTGAAACTTAACAAATTATCTTGAATGAGAGGATGAGCTCTATTCATTACCCACCCATTTCTTGCAAAACGTGGGCATCTTGCTTGGCAACCGTTTTTTTTTTTTGTTTTTTTTTTAACTGGCGGAAGTGAAGTGGCTTGAAATAAAGATCGACTGTCCAGTTAACTATTCGCGACCATCGCAACTTGTGTGCCATAACTTGGAGAAATGAAATGAAATGAAATTGGGTTTAACGTCCTACTGTTCTGCTCCTAGACTGGGCTAATAAAGACTATAGCATACTCCATACAGTGTGCTATGAAGGAAATTTTGCCCGGGCAGCGGCACTATCGCCTACTCTTATATCGAATTCCAACTGCCAAGGGATCTTTTACGTGCATTCCAATATATACACGGGACCTCGGTTTTTCGTCTCATCTGAAGGTTTAGATATCTGTCCTTATCAGGCTTACCATGGTGAAAGGTGTACTTGCAGCCAAATTAATGGGGGCGGGCATTCCTCCGGACTTGTCTTCTTAACATTTAGCCGGTAATTTTGCCTTAATCATTATTGGGTTCGCTTTGGGTAAAAAGATTTTAATCCATAGAATTTCAGCTGAATGTAAGTGTGAAGTCAAATGAGAAAAGAACAGTGATTTGATTCGAGTATAATTCAAGGGCGTGTCGCGAGCAAATTATCTCCCTTTACAACAGGCGTCGCTAACGCCAGAAAAGATACGAGTGGACTAGCCGACCTGATAGTGTATTATAGCACACCAGTACTACTACTAGCTGTCCGTTGTGTACCATCGAAAGGAACCATTGATTTGACTTTTTAGCTTTGGAAGAACTGACAATTAACATCCAAAATGTCGCAAGGTGGAACCGTTATTTCTCAACCACAATCTGGAGAAAAGGGCCAACAATTCCAGATGATGGCCGCACCCCCTCCAAATATTGTCGTGCCAGCAGGATTACCGGCCGGGTTGGCTTATTTGGCGCAACTTAGCGAGGTCAGAGTACATCAAATTTTAGAGTTATTGGAAGGTAAGTCCATTGGTGAAATTACGCAATAACACGGAGCAAATAATTTGATACCAACAACAAGGAACTAAACGAAAAAGTAGGCCTAGAGATAGAAGAGTGTGCACAATGTCGAGAACTGCAGCCGCGGCTTGGGCTACACGGGGTTGTTTACACTGTATGTAAGCACAACACACACGGTTTCGTTGGTTGCCAGCATTTAAAGCGACAGTAGGCTGACGGCATTTAATAAATTTGTCCATGGAATATTAAATGTTTTTTACCTTCTGGATAATGATTCATGAATGAATATTAATCAGACGCAATCTGTCTGGATGAGTTAAAATTCATAATTATTCAGATTATGGAAACTAATTTTTTTTATTTCTTTGCATAAGTCGGTGTCACAATGCTTCTAATTATTGCCATGCCCCTGCCGGGCATGCCCTTATTATTCTAAGCAACTTTCACGCTTTAGTTTAATAAAACTCTTTGTTAAGGCAGATTTATACTTGTGCTATAGTATAAGTATAAATAACTAAACTATACGGTATACAACTATACATGTATGTGAAGCCAAGAATTGTCTTTGCATACTTATGTACCGTCGCATGCTTCAAAACGGCATCCCTTCAAAGCCCAGCTTTCTGGCAAAGTTGATCATCATATCATAACGTCTTTGCAGATCAATTTTGGAGCGAAGTGAAGGAGTTGAACTTTGTTCAACGTCTCCGCTTCACTCCAAACATTGCAGCTGTTGCGAGCACATGATCCATCTAACAACACAAGAATGCTAGCTTCACTTTGGTTTGGTTACTACTAATTTTTAAGGATGTCATCCTTTTCTATATTGGCATGCTGTATGAAATTTATTAATTACAAATTTTTACTTATTATTTTACTCTTGATTTTGAATGTTCTAAGTGCCAACTTGACTCTATTAGTAAGTGCGAGAGAACTGCACTACATGCAAAACAAAAATCTACAAGATAAACCTGCGGACAAGACAGAAAATAGACATTGCACCAAATAAACAAATCAAATTAAGTGAATGGATCCCGGGGGCCAG
The DNA here is from genome assembly GCF_932274485.2 of Patella vulgata. NCBI lineage: Eukaryota > Metazoa > Mollusca > Gastropoda > Patellidae > Patella > Patella vulgata. Next base: position 37,274,759 of record NC_065886.2, on the reverse strand, counting down.
CCGTAAGTGTTTTAAACATGCAACTCCCAGGCTAGTTTATTTTAACTAAATGTACATGTTGGCATGCTTTTACTTTCAGTCACACGCAATATTAAAATTGTGTTGATGACAGTAGGCCTAAGGCTGACGAAATTATTAATTTCATTTTCAAATCTATACTAATATTTGTGACTGTCGTTTGTCTGTCTGTTCGGGGTTGGCGGCTACACTAGGTCTGCCCCGAGTCTGAAATTTGGGGTATAGGGGTAGCTTGGACCGGGGAGTAACATAGGCCAGGTGGCGTTCATCTACCACTTCCGGTTTCGAGGTTATGACCCCCGAGTGAAGCCGGACATTCTTCTAGTAATGTATAATTGAATGTGCATTATAATATAATGTTTTATTTTCAGTTATTACTGGTTTTGAAAAGAATAACCGATATAGTATTTGCAATGAAGGAGAGCAACAGTTTATGTTTGCTAAAGAAGGTTTGTGCTTGTTATTTCTTTGTTAAATGAATTTTGGAAAATAAAGTACCGGTATTGATGGGGTTTTTTTTTACATTAATTATAATTATCAACTTATTTCTTTTAAAATGGAAATGTATTGAATTGGTTATGTCAGGTCACATGATGCCTATATTGTGCAATTAGTTTTTTTAAGTACATGTACGTAGCTCCCTATTGCACAGGGAGTTAATTGCAAATAAAATCTGTTCAGCTTCTTGTATATATTTCTTGAAGTGATCACATTTACTAACAATCTGTTTCACAGCCTAATTTGAAACTAAAGTTTTCTTTTAACTCTGTATAAGATAATATTGACCGTTAAGTTCACGCACAGTATTTAGGTCTACGTGTGATGTCACAACAAGCAGCATTGACAATGATAACGCTTGCATTGTGTATGTACATCAGACATAACACAAACTGGTACTGTCAGAGTTGGTGCCTTTTACTCATCTTGCCCTTTTGCATACTATCCAAATATAGGCCTACTTCAAACACCTTTACTTTTTGTTACGCTCACATTGAAATGTCTTCTATTGTTGTTGTGTGTGGCCGCTCTAGGGGCTTGAGTTATCATCCGATTGACTTTAAATTTATACACAGTGTTTATGGTCTGAATAGGATAAACCTACTAATTTTCAGCGATTTCCGATAATTGCCACCAGAGTTCTGGCCCATGATCACTTCTTAAAAAATCTTGTGGACGGTAAAGAAGCTAAAATGGTCATCCGATTGATTTCAGATACAGTGAATCCTATTGATTTTGAGCAATTTCCGATAATAACTGTCCTTGATAACTTTAAAATATTTTTTAGTTTTAGAGGCTAAAGTTACATGTATCATCCGATTGACTTTAAATTATTTATACACAGTGTTTATGGTCAGTAAATGAAGAAACCTATTTCCTGTAATTACTGCCATACATGTAGTTATCGCACTTGAATTAGCTGTATTTCTAGACTTGCCGGTTGTGTCTGATTGCGACAGGTGCCCTATTGTACTGCAGAATGCAGACCAATAATGGAATAAAAATGAAATCATATATAGTTTGTGTAAAATGGGCATTTAAAATCACATTTCTCTTTTATTAGATACTGATTGTTGTACACGACAGATGTGTGGTACAGCTCGACCCTTCGTGATGAATATTACAGATACTAACGAACAGCCCTTAATCCAGTTACACAGACCATTTAGATGTCAAGGAAGTTGTCTGTGGTGTTGTTATCTTCAAGAGATGGAAATCCAAAGTCCACCTGGTAATAAAGTTGGAGAAGTTAAAGAAGTGTGAGTAGTGGAATTTTTTAAATTTTCAACTCTGGTGTAATACCAGTCACCATAATCGTCCTACACCCACTTTGTAAAAATATACCATTTATATCCTCCCACAGCTAAAATTATCGAAATAAAACTGAACTATGTGTTAGTCCCGAAATTACTATCTAGATGTTAAATCCCATTTCTCTCTCTCACTTTTTACTACTTGTGTGGCATTAATGCATACAAGTGATCAATTTAGTCGAAGCTAATATTTATTTATTATTATGTTTAGAAAGTAATTAGAAATGATACATGGACCAACAAAGGCCTATTAATTCCAATTATTCACATTAAATCATACAATTACAAGTGATCATTACTCTTAAGTTAATATTTAATAATGATATAGAAAGTGATTAGTAACTGTCATTAATTAGCAGGTGTATAACTATAACCAACTGTAAACACTACTGAGTGTGAAAGTGTGACTCTTTATGACACCCATCACTACTGAATACACAAACCCAATGGTGTATCACTTATAAGTTATTAAAAAACATATGAAGCAACATCCTTTGATGTTGACATACCATTATTTCAAATAATGTGTGGCAATGTACCGATCGACTCGTAAATTATTTATACCAAATGAAATATAGGACGTGCGGGTTAGTGTATCTGTATTTTTAAGTTCTGGTCCCGGGCAAGACAATGCATAATATATTGAAACAGCACTCGACATATAAGGTCCCATGGCAGTATTAATATTCATGTTTTATTTATAATGTCTCACTCTTGAGTCGTCTCGACCATTACACCACACATACATGTAGTCATGGTCTTAACACTTCAGTGACATAACAAAAAAGACAAGTAGGAGATTTGATTTATCCCCCAAATAATTTATGTAAAGAGATTTCCTTGTATCTCCCAAGGAGATATCGCTCAGTAATATGAGTAAATTATGAAATTTATCACACAAGCGATATCTACTGTAGAATGTGGTATTGAGTGATAGAAATACCTACCTGCCCATAAATCATTGAAATGAATTAATTGTATTATGTGTTAGTTCCGATTCCGAAGTTTTGTGGAGGTTACTCATCTCTCTCTCTCTCTCTCATGGAGAAAACCAATCAATTTGATCAGATCTCCATCAGCCTATCATCTTACAATTTTCATGTGCCACTGTAGGCTATTTGTCAATAGTTTTGTTTATTTTATATTTTATTTTTAGATGGACTTGCTGGACACCTAAATACCATGTATATGATGCTACGGGATCTCCTGTATTCACTATTATTGGTGATTGCTGTTACTGTAAATGTTGTACTGATGTAGTGTTCAGGGTCAGTATGGTTCAGACAATTTACATTCTTAATTAAAATCAAGCCAAATTATAGGAAAAGGTTGTATATACAGCAGTTATAAATATGCTAGAGATTACTAAAACTTGGTTTACAAAGTAATTAAGAAAATTCAGTATTCCACTCCAGTGTAAAATACGTATAAAAGATGTGATATACAAGATTAGCTGAAAAGTTGATAATGCAAAATGAATTAAAAATTTCATACAAATGACTTTATTCTGATCTAAGCAAAGTTTTCACTGTTTGAAGTTTTGACAAGATGTGGCATAGATTTAGATCTTACATAATGCATCTTTAATGATATTGATAATCCCCCATGCCACACATGTACTGTATGTAATGACTTCGGGTTCTGTGTTCAGTAATGTTACATTATGGTTTTAAAATGGATAAATGAAATGTTGTAGATAACTATTTGTCAATCTTGTTGATGAATGAACAAATCTTAAATATGTGGTTTCTGATTTTAGGTTCTAGCAGGTGTTGATGATGGTGGAGAAGAAGTTGGGCAAATTGTTAAGCATTGGGGTGGATGTCGTGAAATGTTTGGTGGTGCCAATGACTTCTCTTTACGATGTAAGTAACCAATGGTAACCATTACTTTATTCAGAATCAGAATCCCAAAATAAAATGTGGGCTTGATATCCTACTTTTCTGCACGAGTGGTTGTCATAAGCTCATTTCAGGAAGAACATGGTAAACTTTTATGTCCATAATTCTCTTTTGCACATAGTTTTCTTTAGAAGTGACAAGAAATCAGATGGCCTGGAGAAAACCCATGGGTTTGGGCAGGTTGTCTATCTCATTGTCCTTTACAAGCTTGTGATCAAAGTTCATTGAACCCAACCCATGACTGTTTAGTCATACGGATGGGATGAAAAACTGAGGCCATGTGTACATATTGGATTACACATAAGATAACCCTTAACAGTTGGGATTCGATATAAGAGTTTATGTAATTTAACCTTTTGAAGAAGTGATATTTGAATAATTGTTATATATTTTTCAGTTCCTGCCAATATGGATTTAATGAAAAAGACAATCTTAATGGGGGCAACATTCCTGATAGATTTCAACTACTTTGAATATCGTGGAAACAACTAAACGAATGAGACAGGTTCAGAATTTTAAAAACGACGAGAAAATCATTTTTAATTGTTGTATAAACTCATTATTTTTATTAACCATTTAATATTTTTGACATAATCTAGTAAATTTTGTGTTCATATTATTTATATTTTATTTTTAAAAATTGTTATGCTGATATGGTATCGAACAAAATCTATCAATGTCATAATCTCATATAGTAACATTCAGAACTATTGTGTTCAAATAATTAAAGTCTGTTGTAGCAAAGTCAGTCAAAACAGCAGATGTTGCTAAGTTTATGTTCTTAGTTAACATCTTCATTGAGTGCCACTGTGGCAGTTAGTGTAACAAATTGTTATTCCTTAAATAGTTTTTCAATATGTCCACACAGGTAAAGCTTGAACTGAAAAACTTCTTTTAAAAAAGATAATTTTGAATTTTATTTATAGTAACTGTCCGATTTTCAGGCATTGGTCTAAAAGTACATATTGGCCATTATATTGATTTGCTGTCAATTACATATCTCTTGATTGATCATATATTGATGTGTGCTGTTCATTTCAATTATATCTGTATTCTGTATGCTGCAAATAGCTCAGACATTTCACTGTGCAGTGAATTACATGTATGTAAATATGTGAGTGCTGTAAATTGCTCATACATATTTGTGTGTGCTACAATTGCTCATATATAGTTCAGTGTGCTGTAAATTGATCATACATATTGTGTGTCCAGTCAATTGCTCATATATTTATTTTTCCTGTATGCACTTGAAATAGTTTAACTCTGTTTTTGCTCAAGATAAAAGGTAATATCGAGTATTTAGAACCCATGACATACTTAAACATCTCTGGATTTTATTTTATTTGTGTTGAATAAATCTGAAATACATCATTAAACTTATCTGTCCATTTAAATTAAGATCTGAATTTGTTCAAACAAAATCTTCAAATTTTATGAAACGATTTATTTTTTTTATATATATAGAGATTATAGAGCTGTAAAATTTTGATAATTTATTTATTTTAAATTTCAGATTACATTGATATTGTATGCATAGAACAAATCCATCCTTAGTTTTAAAGGATTTTTATTATTTAATTAACTGTTTTAATAATTAGGTAGTGAATTAATTGAAAAGGAAAATCAGCAACAACTTAACTTCTTTTTTGGAGTAGACTAAATGTCCTGCACATATGTTGTTTAACAATTTGATCTGATTAAGTGATCATATCAGTATATTAGAATTAAATATTTGACATCTGTGAGATTTTTCTTTACAATGGCTTTCTAAACTTTTCTAAACTTGCTATTTTGATATTTAGATTGATTCCATCACCCATCTATTTTTAGAACACTGTGGTAGTCTTGAGTTATTACATTGATAGCTGAATAATTTATTTGGTTAATTGATAGAATACAATGTTACAGTGCATTTATTTCGATTTCTACAGCTACCATGACACATATTCTACAGTTACTATGGCACACATTTTTTTTAGGTTACCATGATTCTTGATGGATCATAACTTACTTGTATGCCAATTATCATTGACTATAGCTTTATAACCATCAAAGTTGTCTCAAGGCCTGCATAACAACATTTACTGCATTAGATGTCATACATACAATTATTTAATTTTTATATCAAGCCATTTTATGTGTTTTTATTGGCACACGTGTTCCACTCACATTTATTATATAAAATCAATAGTAATATTTGTTATTTATATACGAAATTGCCATAAATTGTGTATCAGTCCATAATAGTAACATTCAAATTAAACTACAGATTTCCATAACTTGTACTAAGTCTTATTACTACCAGTAAGATTAAAGATGTTTTTTGTAAGATTCAGATAAAGAGCTGACAATTCTTACAATAATAGTTTATAAAAGAAATAAATATTGAAAATTTCAATCAAATTACTTTATTCTAAGCAATTGTTGGAAGTTTTGATAAGAATAGCGTAGTGTCGATTGTTAAGACAATGAAAAAGTCTTGATTATCCATTTTTAAATTTAAATTATTAAATGGCGATGGCGTTTCAATTCACTGTCGGATAGCATGGAAAACCGTGTTCCTATTTATAAATTGATTGTGCACTTAAAAGATCCCTTGATAATTTGAAATTTCAAAAAGAGTAGACAGATATGCTCAAGGCATTGCACATGTAACATGAAACAAACAATATGACATATTCTCAAAATACCGAAGATGCATAATAAAATCACCAATTTGTTGAGTTATTACTCAGTAGAACAAACCTGTATTCATATATTGAACAAATACACTAAGGAATGGGGAAATAAACTTCTTAAAGTGAAGATATGTTGGTAAACAACCATTCCCTATGGTTATTGAATTTCCTCAGTTTTTATAGTTGGGTCAACAATTTGCCTTTGTATTAAATTTTGTTATTTTTACAGGTTAACAGTTAGCGTCAGAATTTACCTGGAAACTTTATTTTAAACTTGTTCATGTATTGGGAACCTATAATGAATATTTTAATTACCTGTAAAGGTTTTCATATTGTAATACGTCATTTGGTTATATTGAAATATGCCACTTGGTTATACATATATTGTAATATGCTACTTGGTTATACTGTAATATGCCACTTGATTATACTGTAATATGCCACTTGATTGTATTGTAATATGCCACTTGGTACTTATGTTGTAATATGTCACTTGGTTATGGTGTAATATGCCACTAAGTTATATTGTAATATGCCCAGTGGTTGTATTGAAATATGCCACTTGGTTATACTGTAATATGCCATTTGGTTATACTGTAATATGCAATGTGGTTATATTGTAATTTGCCGCTTGGCTATATTGTAATATGCCACTTGGTTATATTGTATTATGTCATTTGGTTATATTGTAATTTGTCACTTGGCTATATTGTAATATCATTTGGTTATACTATAAGCAACTTGGTTATATTGTAATTTGTTTCTGGCTATATTGTAATATGCCACACGGTTATATTGTAATATGCCACACGGTTATATTGTAATATGCCACACGGTTATATTGTAATATGCCACTTGGTCATATTGTAATGAAATATATAAGTGGGTTATGAAATGCAAGTTAGTTGGTTATTTTAATGTTGTTGAATGCCATGTGTTAATATTTTGTTTTATTATAAATGTAGTTGATTTATATTTGTATATTTTAGTGATACTTTTATTTGAAGCCCTTGACTGTATGTGCCTATATTTCCTTACATTTTGTAAATAAATTGTTCTGCTGATCATTTTTATCTCAAAGTCTATTATGTTATAAAATTAACTTTTTAACTAGAATTGCTATACAGATGTGCACAAGCCAATTGGTGATGGTTGGATCAGAAGGTTTGTCATTCAGTCAAGTGACATGGTTTTGATTCCCTGCTTGTATGTGACAAGGAGTAGGGATGCCTGTCCAATCTCGTGGGTTTTCTCCGGGACCTCCGGTTTCCTCCCACTGCTAAAGACCCCTAAGTGCAAGCGAATTATTGAAATGAAATTGAACCATATAATCTGAAATCAACTTAGTGTCGAGTGGACATTAAACCCCCATTTCTCTCTCTCATGGTTTAAAAAGTGTGCAATAGTTATCAGTACCACTTTTCCAAGGCTAAAAATGTCAGATGCTTTTTGTATAATAAAGATGTCACATTGTTGTTTGTTAGATTTTGGCAAGGATGTCTTAAACCAACAAAGAAGTGCTGTAAATCTTATTCGGGTTGATGTAATTTTCAAAATTTTCTTGGGGGGGGGGGGGGGGAAAGGTCTTGACTTTGTTTGCTATAAGACTATACTATGTTTTAAGTGGCTGATAAACAAATCAGGGTGTTCTACCCGTACTTTCCCTTTAAGAAATAGGCTGACATTAAAAGCCTTTTATTAATATTGGATTGATGTTATCATGTACTAATAATAAGTTATAACTTTTTTATGAGTAAGCTACGGATGTCTGCCCTGGTGTCTCCACTATTGTATTGTTAGTACATGATAACATAAATCCAATATTTAATAATCAGGTTCTGTCTGTCTTGTATGAAGGAGATGCCAATAATACAGCTAGGTAAACAGAACATATACCAATAATAATACAACGGTATGTAAATAAAATAGAGCTAAATATAGAACTGTCAATACTCGACAGTCTAGTATAGTTTTAAAGGGGTATAGTATTATCAATTTTCACAATTGTGAAAAATAGTTTAACTACGGTGTGTAAATAGAATAGAGCTAAATATAGAACTATCAACACTCCACAATCTACTTTAGGTTTATCAATTTTCACAATTTTGAAAAATAATTTAACTACGGTGTGTATATAGAATAGAACTATCGACATTCTACTGTCTAATCTGTTTTAAAGGGGTTTTATCAATTTCTTCAATAAATCAAATGTAATATATTTATACCGAGTGTCCGCGGTGGTTTTGTGGGTAATGCTAACCTGAAGGTCACGGTGGTGCAGGACGGGAGGACGATGGGTATCCAGGGACAATTACCATCATAGCACACTGCATACTCGTCTTCATTAGATCGGACGGCTCCGAAAGTAGGATGTTTAACCTAGTTTGTGTCGATTGGACGTTAACTCCATCTCTTTCTCTCGCTCGACTTCTCTTTTCTCGATTAAGATTCGGTACGTACCATTTATAATCGTACATAAGTGATGTACCAATCAGAAACTTCCCGTCGGTTAATTAGTCTTATATCTATCGATTCGATCCCAGTCTAGCTGTTCTGTTCAACCGAATAATGCTTAATCGATATCATTTGAAACACTGATAAGTTGATAAGCATACCCTCACGTACATAATGGCCTGCGTCAATGAGTAGTTTATGTCCAAACAAACTTATAAGTTTGGTATTAAAGTAATTGTGTGTGATTGGCATTTTTAGGAACATATCAAATTTCTTACGGCTTAATCCACGTCAGTGTGCCCTCATATTGATAATTTAACATTTAATTAAGAAAACAAAATAAATATACCAACGCTAGATAATCTCCCGGCTAGGATTCAGTCGGATTAAAAACAGGCCTATCAATTAGTTTCGCGGTCAACAAAGATGTCGGCGTATTCTAGCAACATAGATCGATGTAATTTCAAATTAGCATATCTTTTTAATTACTGAACGAAATTGAACAATTTTGGGACAGATATTCCTGTTAGCGATCCATCTTTCACAATAGCATGGAAAACCGTGGTCCTATTTATAAATTGATTGTGCACTTAAAAGATCCCTTGATAATTTGAAATTACAAAAAGAGTAGACAGATATGCTCAAGGCATTGCACATGTAACATGAAACAAACAATATGACATATTCTCAAAATACCGAAGATGCATAATAAAATCACCAATTTGTTGAGTTATTACTCAGTAGAACAAACCTGTATTCATATATTGAACAAATACACTAAGGAATGGGGAAATAAACTTCTTAAAGTGAAGATTTGTTGGTAAACAGCCATTCCTTATGGTTATTGAATTTCCTCAGTTTTTATAGTTGGGTCAACAATTTGCCTTTGTATTAAATTTTGTTATTTTTACAGGTTAACAGTTAGCGTCAGAATTTACCTGGAAACTCTATTTTAAACTTGTTCATGTATTGGGAACCTAGGATGAATATTTTAATTACCTGTAAAGGTTTTCATATTGTAATACGTCATTTGGTTATATTGAAATATACCACTTGGTTATACATGTATTGTAATATGCTACTTGGTTATACTGTAATATGCTACTTGGTTATACTGTAATATGCCACTTGATTATACTGTAATATGCCACTTGATTGTATTGTAATATGCCACTTGATTGTATTGTAATATGCCACTTGGTACTTATGTTGTAATATGTCACTTGGTTATGGTGTAATATGCCACTAAGTTATATTGTAATATGCCCAGTGGTTGTATTGAAATATGCCACGTGGTTGTATTGAAATATGCCACGTGGTTATACTGTAATATGCCATTTGGTTATACTGTAATATGCAATATGGTTATATTGTAATTTGCCGCTTGGCTATATTGTAATATGCCACTTGGTTATATTGTATTATGTCATTTGGTTATATTGTAATTTGTCACTTGGCTATATTGTAATATCATTTGGTTATACTATAATATGCAACTTGGTTATATTGTAATTTGTTTCTGGCTATATTGTAATATGCCACACGGTTATATTGTAATATGCCACACGGTTATATTGTAATATGCCACACGGTTATATTGTAATATGCCACTTGGTCATATTGTAATGAAATATATAAGTGGGTTATGACATGCAAGTTAGTTGGTTATTTTAATGTTGTTGAATGCCATGTGTTAATATTTTGTTTTATTATATATGTAGTTGATTTATATTTGTATATTTTAGTGATAGTTTTATTTGTAGCCCTTGACTGTATGTGCCTATATTTCCTTACTTTTTGTAAATAAATTGTTCTGCTGATCATTTTTATCTCAAAGTCTATTATGTTATAAAATTAACTTTTTAACTAGAATTGCTATACAGATGTGCACAAGCCAATTGGTGATGGTTGGATCAGAAGGTTTGTCATTCAGTCAAGTGACATGGTTTTGATTCCCTGCTTGTATGTGACAAGGAGTAGGGATGCCTGTCCAATCTCGTGGGTTTTCTCCGGGACCTCCGGTTTCCTCCCACTGCTAAAGACCATTAAGTGCAAGCGAATTATTGAAATGAAATTGAACCATATAATCTGAAATCAACTTAGTGTCGAGTGGACATTAAACCCCCATTTCTCTCTCTCATGGTTTAAAAAGTGTGCAATAGTTATCAGTACCACTTTTCCAAGGCTAAAAATGTCAGATGCTTTTTGTATAATAAAGATGTCACATTGTTGTTTGTTAGATTTTGGCAAGGATGTCTTAAACCAACAGAGAAGTGCTGTAAATCTTATTCGGGTTAATGTAATTTTCAAAATTTTCTTGGGGGGGGGGGGGGGGGAAAGGTCTTGACTTTGTTTGCTATAAGACTATACTATGTTTTAAGTGGCTGATAAACAAATCAGGGTGTTCTACCCGTACTTTCCCTTTAAGAAATAGGCTGACATTAAAAGCCTTTTATTAATATTGGATTGATGTTATCATGTACTAATAATAAGTTATAACTTTTTTATGAGTAAGCTACGGATGTCTGCCCTGGTGTCTCCACTATTGTATTGTTAGTACATGATAACATAATTCCAATATTTAATAATCAGGTTCTGTCTGTCTTGTATGAAGGAGATGCCAATAATACAGCTAGGTAAACAGAACATATACCAATAATAATACAACGGTATGTAAATAAAATAGAGCTAAATATAGAACTGTCAATACTCGACAGTCTAGTATAGTTTTAAAGGGGTATAGTATTATCAATTTTCACAATTGTGAAAAATAGTTTAACTACGGTGTGTACATAGAATAGAGCTAAATATAGAACTATCAACACTCCACAATCTACTCTAGGTTTATCAATTTTCACAATTTTGAAAAATAATTTAACTACGGTGTGTATATAGAATAGAACTATCGACATTCTACTGTCTAATCTGTTTTAAAGGGGTTTTATCAATTTCTTCAATAAATCAAATGTAATATATTTATACCGAGTGTCCGCGGTAGTTTTGTGGGTAATGCTAACCTGAAGATCCCGGTGGTGCAGGACGGGAGGACGATGGGTATCCAGGGACAATTACCATCATAGCACACTGCATACTCGTCTTCATTAGATCGGACGGCTCCGAAAGTAGGATGTTTAAACTGTTTGTGTCGATTGGACGTTAACTCCATCTCTTTCTCTCGCTCGACTTCTCTTTTCTCGATTAAGATTCGGTATGTACCATTTATAATCGTACATAAGTGATATACCAATCAGAAACTTCCCGTCGGTTAATTGGTCTCATATCTATCGATTCGATCCCAGTCTAGCTGTTCTGTTCAACCGAATAATTCTTAATCGATATCATTTGAAACACTGATAAGTTGATAAGCATACCCTCACGTACATAATGGCCTGCGTCAATGAGTAGTTTATGTCCAAACAAACTTATAAGTTTGGTATTAAAGTAATTGTGTGTGATTGGCATTTTTAGGAACATATCAAATTTCTTACGGCTTAATCCACGTCAGTGTGCCCTCATATTGATAATTTAACATTTAATTAAGAAAACAAAATAAATATACCAACGCTAGATAATCTCCCGGCTAGGATTCAGTCGGATTAAAAACAGGCCTATCAATTAGTTTCGCGGTCAACAAAGATGTCGGCGTACATCAAGCAACATAGATCGATGTAATTTCAAATTAGCATATTTTTTTAATTACTGAACGAAATTGAACAGTTTTGGGACAGATATTCCTGTTAGCGATCCATCTTTCACAATATTGTAGTTTGCAAAGGATTCCTATTTTCATAAATTAGGCCCAGGGTCTTTAAGATACAACCGATCTTGTATTCAGTAGTCGACAGATTCTGACCAAAAAAAACCTTTATCCTAATATTAGCGAAATTATACGCAGGGTAAAACAACATTCGATAAAATTGACAAAATGGAGAGAATTCAAAATAAAAGATAATTTCAACCCATTTTTACACTTAACGTAAAAAATGCATAGATCCAAATATTCGACAGTGGGGTAAGGCACCCGCAGAACACGCCATTTTGGGCATCCAATCAATCAAGTTGTGGTGTTATTAATCGTGTGATTCATTATGAGACGCATATGTAACGACATGATTGGCGAGGCCCCCATAAAACCAAGTGACATTGGTTGGGCGCCCCGCCAATCCCGTCGTCGACGCCCAACCAATGTCGCTCGGCTTTATGGGGCGCCCATAGTAATATGGACACGTTGGTCGTTAGCTTCGTATTGCGTCCAATGGAAAGGGCGCCGATTTTTGTCCGGGGGTTGTGGTGGGGGGGGGGAGGTAAGCTGCTGCCCTTGCCCCCCCCCCCGCTAGCTACGTTGACCATCGTTTCCACTGGGTCTCTCTATAGTCATTAACAATCAAAGCTCAGTATCAATCAGTAATTATCCAGTTCAATCACTATGCGATCGAAGCACAGTATATAACGTGCTTTTTATTTGAAATTCCCACAACCGCTAGTGTTGTGTTATCCTACACATCAATAACTAACCACGGAACTCTATAACTTAACGTATTAATGCATTTTCCGATATTCTTCTGTACAACAAGTCTGTTATTATCAGCCAGTACTGTAAACTGCTGCGTGACTACATCTATATTAAAAGATGACAATCAATATAATCCCCAACAGATATTCGAATATTTGGAGTGTGTTTAACCAGTTTTATTACATACGTAATATTAGTAGACACCAACATTATAATGCCAATGTTTTTTAATTCATATTAATTTCTCCAATATTATTTAGTTGTTAGACACTGTTTTCTGAGGGGAAGGGGGAGGGGGAGGGGGAGGGGGAGGGCGAATGGTAACCGCGTGCGAGTTTTATCATTGAGTCAAATGGTGTGGTTTCGATTCCCCGCTTGTACGTGACAAGGAGTAGGGTCGCCTGTCCATACTGGTGAGTTTTCTCCGGGACCTCCGCCCCCCACCCCCAACTGCTAAAGACCCCTACACGCAAGCGAATTATTGAAATAAAATTGAACCATATGTTAGACCTAGTTTGTGTCGAATGGACGTTACCCCCCCCCCCCCCTCTCTATTTTCCGACCAGTGCGATGTTGAGGCCAAGGATTGGTGTCAATAGTGACGTATCTCTAAAAGGGGAAACCCCATCCATCAACATATCCTATTAAATCTGGCTGTATGATTTGGAAAAGAGTTCTACTTTCGTATGATACGTTCGTCTAATAATGTTTATTGTTTGTTTCGTTTCACGAACTTAACGATTTCTCTAAACACTTTGTCCCTTTAAACATTTTTAGATCTATATAGTACTACTGTCAATTGCTTAAGACAACCAATTAACGTCAAAGGCACAAAACTGGCAAATCTGTTTAAAAAATTAATTTAGAGATAAGATAACTTCTTCACACAAATGTTACACCTAAAACCCGCCTCCGAACCATGTGTTAGTACCGATCGAATAATACGGTAACATTTATGTTAGCTGTTTCTTTTTTCGTCTTTTTTTACTGACTACTGTACCTACAACATTTTTAAAAATATTTATTCGATTTGCAATTTAGTATAGATTATCTTCTTTGACATTTAGTAATTGAACATATTAACACAAGGTAAAATTTTTATGGATACTCAATTACTGTGTTTAATACTAAGCGACGTTTCGACGGGGATACTCTCTAGCAAAGACACGAGTATCCTCGTCGCAGCGTCGCTTAGTATTAAACCCAGTCATTGTGTATCCATAGTATAGATTAATTCATATATTTCTTCTGGATGGTACGTTTAGTCTAATAAAGGATTGTTTACCACAGTTAACACGCTGGTAGGCTTACTACTAACCAAATTCTTCAATAGACGGCTTGGTCTCGCTTTAACTCAAGACCGTTGAACAAAAAAGTTTCTGTGGAGATTTTTTTCAGATCGGTATCCCCTTGGCAGTGGTACATGACGGAAGAGCACGGGAAGGAAAGGACCGTGCACTAGAAAGATGTATTGACCATTGGAAACGGCCCCGCTTTAGCACACAGCATGATCCAACCCAATAGTTGTAAGGAATTCTTTGAATAAAACACGATTATTTCTCTAAATATATAAGCTTATAGCGTAATTCTCGACTGTTCATAAGGAATGTTGGATAACCAGGGTGTTCCGGGTTCGATCCCTGTGGTCGAGAAAGTCGGGTTTTTTCAACCGTGGTTTCCGCTTGTCAGAGCAACATCGGCAGTCCCGTGTAAACGTTGTCGTGCACGTGAAAAAAACTCTTGAAATTCGAAGTAAGAGTAGGTCAGTAAGTTGTAGCACCACTGTCCGTGCAAAATTTCCTTCATAGCACAATGGAGTATGGCCGTCTGCATTAGCCCGGGTGACGTAGACAAGTCGGACGTTAACCCCGATTTCATTTGCTGTCACTGACTTTACAGTGTATAATGACTGGAGATCTATTAATGGTAATGCCACAGTTATCCGTTGCTAGGTGTAGATTACTAATAATTATAAATATTGATTAGCATTACGATCCGGTAAAGGTCGATGTTTCATAAAACCACAGAGTTAAATATTCATGGGATGATCGCATCTTATTCTCTAAATGTCTTTATAACCATGAATATATACACAGAGGAAAAAGTATCGCACCAACCGAATATTTATGCGCTTAAAGATGCATTATGTAAGAAAATAGATAAATAGCGGACATTTCTCGCTTTTATAGATAATGAAAAAGGAATATATTTAAAATTTCAAATTACTTCATTCTGAGAGAAGTTTTGGATGTTTATTGAAGAATAACGTTTGAGATCAAAAGATAGATGTGCAACAGGCAGATTTAGATCTTACATAATACATCTTTAGAAGAAAATCTATTATATAAATAAATATATGCGAAAGTAAAATGAAAATTTTGAAGCAACCTGTCCTTCATACCCAATATGGGGGTTGGGTGGCCGAATGCGTTGACGCATGCGCTTTAGCTCATAACGTCTGTCATTGAGTCATGTATATTGGGCGTATGTCCAACCGTGTGGTTTTTCTCCACCCGCTAAACACACCTAGTTTGCGTCGAGTGGACGTTAAATCGCATTTCTTTCTTTTTAGAAAAGTTATTTTGAAATTGTATAATGCTCTTCTATGTAACCCAATGGTCAATATTTATTTTTCAAAATGTGTCGTCATCCTTTGATGTTGGCGTACCATTATTTCAAATAATGGCATGGGCAATGTGCCAAACGTACATTATTTATACTAGTTGAAATATTGGACCTACGTGACGTATTTCATGGAAATGCACGTGCTGGATAGTGTCTGTATTTTAAGTTGTTTAATGGTCTCGTGCAAGACATTACGTAATATATAGATATAGCACTTGTGCTAACGCACTCGTGCAATATCAATATATTACGCAATGTCTCGCACTCAACCATTAAACTACACTTACATGTCGAGTCACTATAGGGTGGTGTACACTAAACAAAATATTTATCAAATAGACGAGGTTCACTTTAATTCCATATAAAACAGCCAACGTGATGTTGAACATTTTGAAGGTTAATATATTAAATTGTACAACAAGTTAAATCCATTGTTGTGAACGTGCTGCACCTGTTTATAGTAGGCCGACACATCCTGATATCAGTTACAACAGGTCTTGTTATCAATTTTCCTGCGTAATTCTAGGCATTTAGATTGTTAATTCTCCTGTTTATTTCCTTGTAACTAAAAAGCTTAATAAACTTATATAAAATACCATTAACTCATCAATGCTGGACGAATCAGGCCATTTAAACTGTACATTATATTGTTTATTTCGATCTCTATTAAAACCATATTCTAAAAATCATTAGCGTATTAATGCTGGACGAATTCTGAGTATTTAATTAACTGTTAATTATCTTGACTGTTTGCTTCTAATCTGGTTGTATTAAATATGTAGCTATTTATAGACTAAGTGATATTGGAATCTATAGCTATTTACAGACAAGTTTATATTAGAATCAGTCTGACTTTTAGCGGCGCTACTGAACATGGATACGCAGGCAATGGACATACTTTCTTGCATACGTTTCTCCTATATTCTTTGCTTGGAAGAGCCATACGAAATTTAGCTGGTTGGCCGAGTATTTCACTCCCATTTCGACGAATTTAGACGAAAACACTCAGTATACATCTAGAAGTTTGGGAAGTATTTATTCCGGTTCCATTTTCATATGTAATGGAATTAAAAATGTTTTAGTTGCTGTGTGTGAAAAGGATATATTTATTTCATTATGGCGGCCATTCAGTACAAAGATCTTTTCTCAAAGAAGATAGTTCTGCTGTGTGCGGAACGTTGGCAGACTGTGGGCATATTCAGGAACTTCAGCAGCGGGGTTACAAAGGTGGAGGCAACGTTAAGTTTGGTCTGGGTTTTAAGGGATTACCGGAGAAGTTTCTAAAATCCGAGACAATTATTCGGCTCATTTAGGTGCATACATGTACGTACAGGTATATTAGGGTGTAGTGAAGCCAACATGGTTGGAAGGCTTCGCGCGTTTTATTTCATGTATAGGAACGATATAAACATCAACTCATAAGATATATAATGTCATTCAACTGAAAGGTGATACATGCAATGATTAATATCTACATTCAAGTCGAACCAACTGTGCATATTTATTTATAAATCTTACATCGAGCTGAATAAATTATATAATTTATTGTAATTAATTATTAAACACCAATGGTTGGTTAAAGCGGCATTAGCTGTAACATTATATAAAGAGCTGCTGACAGTTCTCGCTATAATAGAAAGGTTGAGACAGGACCAGACCAGCTTCCACAGAATTTTCGGTACCGGGCAAGACCAGCGCCTTCAGAATTGTTGGGACCGGGCAAGACCAGCGTCCACAGAATTAAAGTGATGAAAATGGTTAAACTGATTTCAAATATAATTTGTGGTCAATCCGTAAAATATGGTCGCAAAGGAAACTCAGTTACAAATAAATACAGAGAGACACCAACAGCTGACCCGACGATTTTTAAATGGTTTAACGTCACTGTGTCCACCCGTGCAAATGGGGCTTAATGATGAACATGCCACTAAAGTCCATATAATATAACTAAGGGGTTGATTGGTGCCATGGTTGAATGGCTCGGGACGTGCGCTTTGGGTCATAAGGTCTGTCAATGAGTCAATTAGGCGCGTGATTTCGTTCTCAAACTTGTACGTGCAGTTGCGAGAGGAGTTTGGTCTCCTGTCCCAAGCTTGTGTGTTTTCTCCGGGTCCAACGTTGCTTGGTCACTGCTAAAGATCAATAAAATTGAACCAAATGTTAGTCCCAAATGACCTAGACTGTGTCGAGTGGAGGTGGTTAAACCACATTTCTCGAATTCTCTCTCGCTATGTCTAGTATAAAGAATTGGTTTACTTCAATCAATATATTATGATCATAGAACGTTATCCAAAACCATACTCCTCGCAGTGTTTCGTTTTATTAGTCTCGGGCCATTGCCTCAGGAATATGATCCAAAATATGCTTAGCAGCTCATGATAAACGATTTAGACTAATATGGAAAGAATACTGTTATTATCACATGGCTTTAATGTAATATAATGGAGACACAATTGGTAATATAATCTAATGGGTACAATTTATGAAATTACGTCTTCTTGATATTAATATGTAGGATTGGACAGCTAATGTATTATCATGTTATTATCGGTAACTATATATACACTGTAAGTTATTATGACGGTCATTTCATTTCATCTCTGAATATCTATATATTAAAGATTGGAGCTAAGCTCATGGAACTCCATGCAGTTTACATTCCCATCTCCTGGGTCTCTAACACGTTTTACATCTTTCATACTATAAACAAAGACTAAATAAAACGTTTTCAATTTCATCAATTGTGAAAATGAAAGTGTTGACGAGAATTTAAATCCCACTCCTTCGGGACATTTTTTGGAGATTTAAAGTGGCGGGTCGTGTTTGAAAAGTAGACGAAATGAAATGAAATGAAATGAGGTTTAACATCCTACTGTTCTGCTCCGAACTGGGCTAATGACGACGGGCATACGCCATACGGTGTGCCATCAGGAAAATTTTGCCCGGACAGCGGCACTACGGCCTACTTTTATATCGAATTCCAACTGTCAAGGGATCTTTTACGTGCAAGCCAATGTAGACGCCGGACCTCAGTTTTTCGTCCCATCCGAACGAATAGACAGCTGTCATCCGTCCTGCATCACTGACAAGGGGGAACCACGCCGGAAAATCTGGATGAACTTTCTCGGCCAATGCATGGATCAAACACCCGACCTCCAGGCTAGCGAGCCAACGTCTTACCCATTCAGCCACCGTGATCCCCTGAAAAGTAGACTGTAATGGCGCGGGTGGGAGGGATGGGCAATGACATGACATTTTTCAAAAATCAGAGCTGGTTTAGAGCATTCTTGCAGAACTTCCAGATCAAGAAGCTACCCCACCTACCCTTCCATCCAAACACCAATGAGGTCGTAAAAGAATAAAGACCAAAGCTGTAGAAAAAGTGTATCGTGTTTATGAAAAATCCCCAAAGTCTCGCCAGCTATAGATGGTTTGGATGGACTGGTGGTCTAAATTCGTGGCCCATAGTCAATATATAAAATAAACCCCTGCCAAACACTTTTTTCCCGGTATCATATATTACTTAACGATGCAGACCTATAATTTGGCTCAAGCCAATAATCAACCTCCTAGAACGCCCGCTAGATTTACAAATTTAACGATCTAATCGATAGTCCAGACTATGTCTCGCTTGTCTAGCAACTATACATCTTCCAACACCTGTAACCTCGCTCAAAATAAAGTAATTCGAATGAAATTTTCAGTATATTCAATTTTCATTATCAATTTGTGAACTATTATAGCAAGAACGGACAACTTTTTTTTTATATCAAAATCTTACATATATGCATCTTTAAAAGATCGGATAATCTTAGTTTTAACTACTCGGATTGAGCTGAATGTAATCACACTACGATGGCCAGTGGTCATGTGGCCAGTGGTCATTAAAAGCTTAACCGACGATCGCTATATTTATACACACCGAAAGCATTAAACTAATCTGTAGTAAATTTTTGCTCGCTAGGTCTCAGTCTGGGTAAGCTAGGCTTTCATATATCTAGTATGGAAGAGTTTGAGTAAACATCTCAATTTAATGTATGTTATCGTCGTCACACTTGACATATTTCATGGACCTTATATTTTAAGGTTCATGCTTATATTTGATGTGGTTAAAGGGGCGTGTGTTTGCCCATAAGAATGAATAATTTATCGTTTCTATTAATTCGTTTGTTGGGGTTGGGGGCGAGTGGCTGAACTATATATAATATGTGTGCAATAGGTCAGCCTGCTTGTGATGTGCTCTCATTTATCTGCCATGTTCCTTATTCTGTTCTGTACGGTATTATTGTTCGGATGGGAGTAAACCCGAGGTCCCGTGAACACATTGGAATGCAACTAAAATAACCCTTCGATATACGAGTAGGCCGTGGCGCCGCTATCCGGGCACAGTTTCACTCATAGCATAATGGTAGGCCTAAGCAGTGGCATCATGGCAGGCGTATTCCCGTCTTTATTAGTACAGTAGAGCCCAGGAAAGTTCCGCTGGTTTTCGCCTTGTTAGTGATGCAGGATGTGGAATCTGGCAAGCAACAACGTCTTGTCGCTCGGATACATGAATAATCGATGCTCCGTAGGCCTATTGACATGCACATAGAAGGACGTTACCAATCTCTCTCGATCATTGAAGGCGATGAGCAATCTGAAACACAGTGCAAGAAACTGAATATTATTTAACTCCCTTATACAACACTTCCCCACTTTATTCCTATCCCTTTCATACCAGTTTCCAGTAATATTCGACGAAAGAATCATATTGATACATTCAACCCGAGGAGGCTTATAGAAAATTAACACTCCTTAGATATGCTATTTACCCTGGAAGAATAGCAGTTTTAGTTATCTTTATACAATATATTTTTGAGTGCAAGCTATTTAACGTTAAATAATTTAATTGTTGATGTTATATGTAAATGGTTTAAAATGAAATTGGTTTGAATGTTCTATTCTTCTGAGAAGCCACACTACATGGCGTATGCCCGTCTTCATTAGCCCAATAGGAGACGTTAAACCCCATTTCATTTTATTTATTTTCTATTTGTCTGCACCAACGGGTAGGTTAAAGATATTGCATTTACAGCCTGTCAGACACTCCCTGGTAATCGGACCATTATCATTAGAGATAGTAATTGTAAATAAACTCGTATAGTATTACATGTACATATCTACCTAGATATAATTCTCAATGTTACATTAAAGAGGCGTCTTAACAAGAAATGAAATGAAACGGGGTATAACAGCCTACTTTTCTGCCCTGGGTGGTCTAAGTTTGCCGGGATAACGGCGCTATGGCTTAATCTTATTACGAATTTTAACTGTCAAGGGTTCTTTTACGTGCACACCCATGGATACAAGGGAAATCGTTTTTTCCTCCCATCGGAACGACTGGATTTTAACGCAAGGGAATCAACCAATTTGTTGGCGTGGTGGGTGTTGCGGCGCAGTACACACGCTGCCAATCACTATTACCGCAACTACGTTCAAAATATAAATTTGGCGATATAACTTAAGTTCTCTGTTGAAGGGTAGCTCAAGATATTTATGGAATTTTGTGATCATCATGTTATGTATATGTATGTATATATCTTACTGTTAAAAATGGAAACGATAACTAATAACTGAGCTATTTCTTTTTTGGCGGAAAAATATATGATTATAAATCAAATTGAAATGCTGGTGGAAAGAAATGAAACACGGTAAACACTTCTGTGTTGGGAGAGAGTGTCAGTTTTACTAAAATTTCATTAGACGTACATGTACTAAACATATTACGTCAGTTCAATGCAATGATTGTTATTCTTCAGGAATGGGATGAGTAGACTAACTCTTGGGTTCATTACCGATACCCCAATCATTTATCATTTAAATGAATGTTCACGATGAACGCCTAGAAAATAAATTCATCGTATACGCTTTAATTAGCCTGCATCTGTATCTCAGTGTTGATTTAGTCCATCTGATAACTGTTTAGTCAAAGTAGAAAATTACGTTGTTTTTTTACAGATCTAAATAATGCATCTTCAAGTTGAATAACGATAATTAAAAAAAAAAAAAAAAAATGCTTACGTCCCACTATTTGTAAACTATAAATCGCTTTCATTACTGTCGAGTCACCCGATCCGTAAACACTGTGACAACCGTTTCAATGGCAGATGGTCTATGTGGATTCTCCCAATTAAACAAATATAACCTCATTTCTTTAAAGTGACAACAAACTTGTACTTTTCGGAATAACTTGACCTTAATCATACTTATGGCTAAATTATGTACATATTTAACATTTGATCAATTGTTTAATAAGCATATTAATTTTGAAATTCTAACAGTTTAGGCTTCGCTTAATAAATTACTTTCAAAAAATAATTCTCCTTGAAACATGTAAAATAGACGCTATTTTAGTAGTCTACTAATTTGAGAAGTGTAATTTTTAATTATAAATTTGTTTAAATTACACTGTGATTTAAAGTAGTCAAGTTGGGCTTCTGATATCCAATATTTAAGACAAAATGAAAATTTTAAAATTGGCAGACGAATCGGGTGCCAGAATGCTTTTCAGTGCCATATGTAGTGAAGCGACTCGATGAACGAGGCTAACCATATCCCACAGGAGAATACTACCAGTGTACACTGGAGTAACCAGACGCCAAAGACTGCCATTCAATTTAGACTCTTCGCGTATTTTGCCGAACATAAATGATTAGAAATGATACTGTAAAAAGTGAAACGATTGAATGTAAATCAGTTTATATACATTCATATATAATCACTGGGTTATAACTGTATGCAAAAACTACCAATTTACAAATCATGAAGATTTAGCTGCTTTCATTCAATTAGTTTAACGAATACACCTTTAAAAAAACATACTCAACACTTGGTTTTCTTGTTTGTTATATTCAAAATGAAATATATTTATTTTCTTGGTCAGTGAGATCATGCCGCTTTAGATAAAATGGCTGTTAATTAGTGGCGTTCCACATCAGGTCTTGCTTAAAGGATATTGAGCATTAAAAAAATAAAACAACATAATTTCATATTTATAATATCCCAATAAACAGTCCCTTTTGTGGGATTCTCATCCAAACGACGATGTTTGAACATAATAAAGCGCTAAACATACGCCAATTATATATACTTACCAACTATATGTACATCATTTCAGGTTTTGATAAAAAAAAAAGAATTTTTCGCTTGCAAAAACTGTTTTCTTTGTGTTACAGATTACAGAGGGGATTGTTTATTAATATATATTTAAGTTTTATGGAAACCATGTTGAAAATGGTTGGTCTAGCCCATAGATAGCCTCTTTAATAGGATATCTATGGTCTCGCCCTTTAAGAGAGGCTGGATAATTAAGTCTTATTTCTTATGGAGTTATTTCCCTTCTGAAACTCTTGAAAAATAGAAGTCTATAAAACGACCGTGGGAATTACGCGGATATTTACAAAAAATTATTTTTTTTAGAGCTGTATGGACAGGTAAAATCTCTTGGTTTTAATATCAAATCTATCTCCGGCTAGACTTACCTTCTCGTAAATAAATCTCAAAATCGCCATCTCATTATTTGGGGCTCAACTTCAGCATTGGTATCCCTATTATTAAAATGATACTCAACACAAAATGAACTAACAATAACGTCCAAAACCCCGGGCCGTCAGATTTTTTATTAACATTTTTATTGGTTATCACATGATTAAAATTAAATGTAAAATTCCATCAATTAGCAATTACCAATTATTAGGGCGATTTACCCAATACCGCTACACTACATGATGTAGGTCATTCATTGTGAAGACCTATATTGGGGATCACGTGGCCAAGTGGGTAAGACACTGACTCGCTAGCCTGGAGGTCGGGTGTTCGATCCCTGCATTGGCCGAGAAAGTTCATCCAGATTTTCCGGCGTAGTTTCCCCTTGTCAGTGATGCAGGACGGATGGCCTGACAAGGACAGCTGTCTAGTCATTCGGATGATACGAAAAACCGAGGTCCCGTGTATACATTGGAATGCACGTAAAAGATCCCTTGGCAGTTGGAATTCGATATAAGAGTAGGCGATAATGCCGCTGCCCGGGCAAAATTTCCCTCATAGCACACTGTATGGCGTATGCCCGTCTTCATTAGCCCAGTATAGGTGCAGAACAGTAGGACGTTAAACCCCATTTCATTTCATAATAATAATGTAACAGTTTAGACTTATTTATACTCTATAGGAGCTTTTACGAGTTTCCCTTTTGACATCATTTTCGGTCATGCGCAGACCCTGGCCTTATTCGTAGACAGAAACTCATAGGCCAGTGTGTGTTTTTTTGTGAAAATACCGTCGTACAGTAAGCTTCTTTTACATAAAATGTAACTGAACGCCATTTCTATATACGCGTAAGGTTTACCGACCGATGCCAGAAAGCGATATTTACAAAAACTTCGATATAGGAAAGATACGGCAAGTTTACCAGACCCGTAATTGGCCGTTTGCAATTGAGGAAACAAGTAAATGACTGATCCGTGCTCATGGCTCGAACTAGAATTAAGTCAAGTTTATTACGCATTTTACAGTCAAACAGATATATATATATTAATTACAGGACTATTGACACAAAAGATTTAAATGGCCTATCCTATTTACATTCAACTGCCGACTGGACAGTTCTTTGCGAGGTTGATCTATCATCTGCTATAGCATTGCATGCTACCCTACTCGACACAAAACACGGTACTATGTTGGTCTTTGAGGCTGTCGACTTGAAAATAATTCCAGCTAATAATACTATAAATAGTATGCAATATGCAAATAAGATTGTTTATGCATGCTGTTAGCCAATAGCTATTGTAAATTTCCCCGCGTTTAGACGGCTCTAACCAATGATAAAATAGTTGTTTGGTGCACGGGGTTAAACTTCAGCCATTTTTATAAATTTTCCTCTTGATGGGATAAAACGACGATCAAGTTGAATCTGTGAATATTTTTTAAAACCGTTTTTTTCTGTTAATTGTCGCCACATAAATCGTCTTGGCTCAGCTTTTTGGCACTCAGTGAAATTTTAATCCAATCAGTTTATCTTGCCGCAACCAAGAAGAACGATACATTTGTGTCCATTTTATCAATTTCTAATTCAGTACGTATTTGGTTCAGAGAACAACTATTGAATGAAAATATGTAACTGGACTCGGTGCATTCTATACATCGTGATTATTATTTGTTCTCTTTTTTATAAGATGTGCTACGGTCGTGCTTAAATTTTGATATCGTCTTGAATAATTCTTTCGTGGAACCGCAGGTCACCATCTCTAACCCATTCTATTATTTACTCTTATGCTCTATTTCATGGCATTTTACAACCAAACAGATGTTATCTATTAATTGTTTGTAGTAAAATTAAAACAAAACATATAAATCGGCTTCATACAGCAATGCATCTTTGTAATGCTTTTGCGTACTGCGGTCAACTGGACCGTGTGCGAGCTTGAGATATATCGTCTGCTACAACGCAGTATATCGTCAATAAAACAAAACAAAAATTATTTAGACACGATTTGAAATTGGTAATTTATGACGAATGCTACACGCAACTTACAACAAGAGTGGCATTCAAGAATACTTTTTGTATAAGGAGAAAAAGAGGAAAAAACCCATTTTCCCTAGCATTTACCATGTTAAGACCCGTGTTGAAAAAGGCCAGGCTAAAAATAGACACCGGAAATACGTCATGCGTAAAAGCTCCTATAGGTTAAATCCCGCTGGTAGTACCGAACTCCATGGAAAGGTGGAAGTAGTCCCGTCTATCCTGACGGACACCTGTATTATATAAGGCAAATGCCAAAATCACAACATTAATTTATTAATTTAAGTAGTAGTACTAAGGTAGGCAAGTCATTGTGAAGAACTAACAGTTTAGACTTATTCAATAAAATAATAAAACTCAAATGTAAATATTCAAAGATCACAGTAGTACTTGTAAATATTGGTAGAGATTCTGTTGGCAAATCTGTGCCTTACATTATCACATGCCCCAGCAATGTCAGTAACATGTGCTGCCTTATTTGCATGCTTGACATGGATGGTTTCATTGGGTGCCAGTTAACTCACCCACATGCAAACTCGTCCACGGTTAAGTTGTCCACAACCATTGGTTAAGTCGTCCACAAGGTATTAGTTATGTTGTCGACAACTAATGGTTGTTATTATTGTTACAGCATATTTATAGTGTACCCTTTCATATCACATCTTCAGGGGTACTTTACCATGCAGGAAATGTTTGGGGCCATGCAACAAACTTATACACCATGAGTGTGTGGATGACTCAACCAAAGTATTATTTTCATATTTGTGGACAACTTAACTAGCCTTTTCAGGTGGACGAGTTTGCTTGTGGTCGAGTTAACTGGCATTAATCCCCCATCTAATTACATGTACATGTATACAGTGATTAGTAAATTGTCAGAATTGATGTTTTTATTTTTACATTGTAGGTTAAGATGAGTTCCTCCACTGGTGCCACTGTCAGGAAGAAAACAGAAACAAGAGTTGCAGATGTGGCTGAGAAACTAAAAGACTGGGCAATAAATGAAATGAAGTTTAATCCACAAGGGAAATATGTTAATTCTAAACTTCCTGAATATGATGATTTCAAAGAGTAAGTTTGACATGTCTTGTTGAATTATTTCCAACTATTAAGAGAGCATTAAACTGGCATTCTGGATTCTCTTGTTAAATCATCTCTACAGTAAATGTGCAGTATACCCATGTTCTGTATGCTCATTTTTCTGGGGATTTTAAATATGTAAACATGTAAGGTACGATTGTGCTGCAGCGATCTAGAAAAATCGGAATAATGCAATATTTTACTAATGTGTGGTTAAACATATGGTACAGCATTAATTGATAACTCATTATTTGGGATCAGGTGTGAAATAAATTAGATAATAAATAAAATAAAAACTATTGGCAAGAATTGTATTTTTCTTTCCTTCATCTAATCTAGTGGGTTTACAATTTCTGAGATACGTACATGTATGCATACAAGTGAACTACAAAGACAGCATGTTCAACTAATTAAGCACATGATCATTGATAGGCATAATTGACAATTTGTAGGTCTGACCAATAATGTGTAATTTATTTTTCCTTTTTGTTTACGTTTTTCTTTTTCAATGTGTATGTCAGAATGTTTTAAAATGTACATTGTGTTACATTATGATTATATTAATTTCATATACATCTATTTATTCTTGTAGTATCTGTCGAGGACCAATGGCTGAAATCTGGAAATTTGTTACAGATAATGTTTATTCTGTTCAGTAAGTAGGCTTATATTATAATTATCATTACTAAATCTTTTGTACGGGTACTTTTGTACAATATGCAAGGGTTTGTCACATTATGGATTCAGCAAACACTTTACAGTGAAGAATCAGTTTGCTAATTATTGAGAATACATACCAGTGTGGTTTAGAGCAGGACACAGACCCTGCATACAATTTCAGTAAATTTAAATAGCACTGGTGAATCAGTGTGATATTTCAATGTAAAACCATTGACCTAATGTTCAAAAAGAAAATTGTTCTCAAAAATTTAGCTAGCTCTAGCTAGTGAAGCTTTTTACAGGCAACCTACATGTATTGTGTCTCTTGCCAAACTAAAAAATGTATCAAACTGAGTTAATTGTATGAATTTTGTAATTTTGTTTTCTTATTTTTTTGTAGAACAGTGAAAAAAGTGAAAGGAAACCTGGCCTTGTATCCTTTAAGATTATACACAAACAGATTTATGATTAAATTCCTTATTAATAATAACAGGTGTCATGTACATGTTTTAGACAGTGTATGCTTATTATAATAAATTCATTATTTAATCTGGATAAATATATACATCTTCATTATTTCCACTTAATAAGAATTTTAGAAAAGGTCATCAAAGGCACAGAAGATATGCTGTTCAGCTTCAACCGGGGTCGAAGTTCAATGAGAGGAAGGAAGAGTTGTTTGAAGAGAGAACCAATTTAAGCGGTCAGGTCACTAATTGTAACTCTGATGTCAAACATCTAGAAAATGATTTACATAGACTAGAAAAAGATATTCTTAGGACAGGTAAAATATGAGTTGTTTTTTTAAAGGTTTGATGAATGAAGCAGGAAATTGTTTACCTTTTCATGATGCATTACATGTATGCTTATTGAGGCAAAGTATCACTACTCTTACTTGAATAGACATCATATACATGTATTAAGACCACGTACATTAGAAATTGTTTGTTATATGTTTTTGCATGTCTCAGTTAGTAAGACACTAACTCATGATCTTCCAGTCTTATTTTACTTTATCAATTTGGTGCATGACAAGGAAAAGTGTCTAGTTGTTCCATTTCTTCTTGACAGTTGGACAAATTTCCCACATAGGACTCTTTATTATTATTAGTCCAGTTCATGCAGAAATGTAAGACATAACCACACTTCATAACATAACATTTAGCTATATGCTTTCAACATGTCATGTGTCAAGTCATCAACTTTTTTTTGATTGTATACACTCACTATTTTGTAATAAATTTGAGTTGATGAATGTGTTTATTTTTTTTTTTAGAACATGAATATAAATCAACTGTGGATGAAGTAGAAGATTTAGATAAAAAATCATGTTTATTAGAAGTTTTCTCCAGACAATGCAGTGAAACAGTTTTAAATTACGACAACTTCAGTGAGAAAATACAGGCCAAGGCCAAAGCCATTACGGAAAAATTACAGTATGTCATACTTTCTTTTTTTATTGACAAATATAGTTCTATGAACAAGTCAGAACAGATCCTCAGTTTGAGTTCAAGAAAGATCTCCACTGCTAGCTACCATTGTTATATAACACACAGTCGTAGACAGTTGTCAAAAACAGATGTCTGACCCTGAGTTCACAAAGTTAAGAATTTACTCAAAATTGTACGCCTTATTGTAACTGAATATAGCCCTTTTTAAAACTTTTGTTGTTATAATGTATCAAATACATCAATCAGAAACTATGTGTAAAGTTTTGTGTTTCTTGATCAAAGATATTTCTCATAAACAGTGATCGAAAGTTCAGTAAATTCTTAACTTAAGTCTGAGAATGCTTTGTGAACTTGTCACCTGGGTGTATACCATTGACATTATGTTAAAGATCCCACGCAGGTTGGAAATCAAAGTAAGGGTAAGATGAAGCGTCACTGTCGGAGCAAAATTTCACTCATAGCATGCGACCTGGCCTATGCCCTTCTTCATTAACCAAACTGTTGCATTTGTTACATATATTTTGACTGTACTGACTCTATTTGTTTCATATGTTTTGACTCTTTTCTTCTGTACTGACTATTCAACTATAATTTTACTGTACAGGCTCTATTTATACTGTACTCACTCTGTTTGACTATTTTTACTGTTTTCACTCGATTGGACTCTTATTTTACTTTATCAATTCTATTTTTACTTTACTGACTATTTCACTGCAGTTTTACTGTACTGACTATGTTTTATTGTAGTGTTGAATCATCTGGTCAACCATTATTTGTCACCAAATCTAAACCATGTGATACAGGTGATAAAGGTCTGGAAACTGTCAGTGCTGTAAGTATAATACAAAAATTATTTTTAACAACATGCTTCTACACTTGTGCATAGGAGAGGTGGGGGAGTGGTCTTACACATGGCTTTAGATCAGGTGGTCAGTCAAGGAGTAAAATGTTCTAGTTTCAATCCCAGAAAAGAAAGCCCTCCTTACCAAGTGGGGTTTCTGTAGATCCTCTGGTTTCCTTCCACTGAACACATAAGTGGATTATTGCAATAACCGGTAATGGGATTTATGTCTTGTTTATTGAAATGAAGATATACAATATATACAATCCAAAATTGAACTAGTTTATATAGACTGAAGTTAAAGCCCATTTTTCATTCTCTCACTGGTTGTGTATGTTAATTGGTTCTGTTTGTGTGTGTGTTTGTTAATTAGTACTGTCTGTTGGTTTGTATTATTTTTTGTTACTGTCCGTCTGTTTGTACTATCTATTTGTTGTACTCTCTTTTTTTGTATTCTTTGTTTGTACTGTTTGTTTTGTAGTGTTTGTACTATCTGTTTTTTTGTACCGCCTGTTTGTACTATCCGTTTTTGGGTTGTTTTTTTTAGTACTATCTGTTTTTTTAGTACTATCTGTTTTTTTGGTACTATCTGTTTTGTTTTGTACTGCCTGTTTGTTTAAATGTCTGTACTGTATGTTTGCTTGTACTGTCTGTCTGTACTGTGGTCATCTTATTGATATTATTCTGTTATAAATTTACAGGAAATTCAAATGATTTATTTTATTGTTATTTTATTTATTTCTATTCAGAAAAATGTTCGTGAAACGTGTGAAAAACTTGAAGGTTTTTTTAATGAAACGTTACAAGGTTCTTTCACTTCTGATAAAACTACTTTGTAAGTACTGAATACAATTACTCTTACCTTGTGCTTGAAAACGATAAGAGAACACTTGTCAATATGTTGTGGAATATGTGTACACACTTGTGATTGTTATTTTTTATATAAATTGTGTTGTATTTTTCATATTCAAAAAAACTTAATCTAAAATAGTTTAAGGATGCAACCTTTTGATTGGCTACAAGCTAAAATTAGTGCTAAGATTTCATTTCTCTTAAAAAAAAAAAAAGTTTAGTAGATGTTTTCATGAATAATTAAGGTTTAGTCTGTGTTTGGCAATAACTTATCAGTCCTCTAAAAATCTTGCGAATAAGACCCCATGCTTAATCAGCGTCCTAATGAAGTGTTTGTATAAATTATGTTTTAATCTGAATTCCAGTCATCAAAATAAAGATCAGTTATGGAGTGACGTAGAGCGAGTTTTATCAGAGTTTAGAACACAACAGATAGTCAGTTCTTTAATAACAAATACACAAGATGCTACACTCAGTCTTCGAGATAGAACAAATAAAATAAACATCAGAAAAGATGCAGAAAATTTAAGGTGAGTTAAAAAGTGGAGCATTTTCATTTATCTGATTAATATTTTTCATCATGTTCATCATCTCTTCCTTCGTCTTAAAAAATTTGTTGTTGACACTCAACAGACTACATTGATTATGTGATTGTTTATCATTTTATACATGTTGTCTACATTAGTAAGACGTTGGCTTGCTAACCTAGAGGTCCTGTGTTCGAACCCGGTGTTGGCCAAGAAAGTTCATCTGGTTTTTTGTGGACATGGTTCCCCCTTGTCTGTGGGTTAGGACTGGGTGTCTTGCAAGGGACAATGTATAGTCATTCGTGTGAAACAGAGAACCCAGCTCTGCTTTAGTGCCACTGTAATGGCAAAATTTCCCTTATAGCACACTGTATGGCATATGTATGTTTTTATTCTCCCAGTTGGAGCAGAAAAGTAGGACGTTAAACCCCATTTCATTCATTCATTCATGTGCATATAATTTGTTAATTGTAGATTTCAGTATGAACAAGGGGAGTTAACTGATGTATCATTGCCTTCAACTGCTCTACATAGTGTTAGACAATTAATAGAGGTATGTTACTTTTTATATCATTTCTAAAATGGGGATGGGGTGATGCATAAATACATTTTGTAATGTGTTTGCTTCGTCAAAAAGATCTGTTAGAGTTATATACCACAAAACAGCTTTATTTTGGTTGAGCTTGGGTTTTGGCATGTCTGGTAAAGTAAATGCATTTGACAACCCAAAGGGATGGCAATCTTTCTAATGGGGATATACACGTTATGTTATAATATTTATATTAGCAATGATCTTCCTGAGTAAATGGAATGAAGCTGATTACCTGAAATTACCAGCTACATTTCACTAAAACTGTGATGTTTGAAGCATTTTCACATCATCTTGACTGTTGTTTTATATGAAACCATATCAACATCTTTAACATAAATAAAATGCTAATTCAAATGGACATAAGTTCTTCATAAGTTTATTGAATTTAAGCTTGTGACCAACTAAAGCATCTGAAGCATGCACACAGCCATAAGCGTACTTAAACTGCAAAAATTCAGCTTTTTATCCTTAAAAAGGATTTTTCCTACATTTCAACACTATGATGTCTGTTGTTATCAGATTACTTACATTTTTCTTGTTTGATGATGTTTGTGTTTATTTCACAGGAAGGTCAAGTAAAACATGTCAACAGATTTTTTGAATCCGAGAAATATAAGAATCAAGCATGGCGGAGCAGACAACAATTGGAAGAAATAAAACAAAATATTGATAAAATACTTGTACAGAAATTTCAGGA